>NC_051325.1:60214156-60824228 GCF_015220235.1 Choloepus didactylus
TCCGGAGTGGCGTGAGCGAGGAGGTGATACCCTCATTTTACTATAGCGGACACTGAGGCGCAGCGTGCCCATGTGCATGGTCTGGCACGTGTCGAGCGACTTTGACCCCAGATAGTCTGATGGCTGAGGCTGTGCTCCTAATGAGGAATGTGGGACCACATTTGCTGGACTTGCCTAATACTCAAGAGAAGCCAGAATCCTGCTTTTTATGTGACTTGTCCTGATTTTTACATTTTAGTAATGAGTTAAAATAGAAACAAAATAAATTATCTGAAGATGCAACATGTTTGTGGGCCAGATCTCACCGAGGACCATGGCTTAGTGAGCAGAGTCTGGTGTCTGTCAGCCCGGCGCTGAGTTTCCGCTCAGGAAATAGGGTTCCCCTCTGCTTGCCCCCCGCCACCTTGCTCAGTGACCTTGGGGAGGTCACGTCTCTAGAATGGCCTCTGCTTGTGTCCGTGAAACAACAGCGCTCCCCTGATGTCCCTATCAGCCTCTGCTTTCCACAAGGGCACCTTCCTGCATTAAAAGCACAACTGGACGACACTGGAGGGGACCTGTCCTGTCACCCCGGGAGCCCAGGAGGGGACTTTGACTCACTGTTCTGGTGTGCGATCTGGAAGCATCGTTCAAGAGGCCAACTTGGGACTCAACTCAAATGCCTGTCAGTAGGGCCTGAGTTAATAACAGAACAACTGCCCAGCGGCTGCCAGGGGGCTGCCCACCAGAGTGCGGCTGGAGAGGGCCACGTCTGGACTGCTGCCTGTCTTGTAAATAAAGTTTTACTGGAACACAGCCACTCCCATTCGCTTACAGACCCTCTGTGGCTGCTTTCCTATTACAGTGGCAGAGTGGCAAAGCCTGAGATATTTACTGTCTGGCCCTTTACAGAAAAAGTTTGCTGACCCCTGGGCTACGTCCATCAACATGAGGTGGAAAGCATTCCATGACCTCTTGCTACCCATGACCAAGAGGGGAAGGAGGAAGCAAAATGGCATAATTATTATAAATAACATTGTAAAGAAGAACAAAAGACAAACAAAATCTGTGTCAAGTGAGGGTAGTGGAACATTATGCATGCAGAAATATTTTTTAGGAGCACCAGAGTCCGAAAGGATCTACCCCCGTCTGCTGATAAGGTTACTTCTGGGATTTAGAGGGTAGGAAACTTTCCGGCACCAACTCAGTGCCAGGCGCTGTGCCAAATGCCTGGATTCCCTCACGCTCACTTAGCCTTGCAGCAGGACGGTGAGGCAGGTCCTGTGCTGGTGCTCTTTTTACAGCTGAGTCAATGGAGGCACAGAGAGGTAAAGTCACTTGCCCAAGGTCACACAACTTGTAAGTAGCAGAGCAAGAATTTGAACCCAGGCTTGTTGAACTACAGATTCAGGGGTGGAGAGGATGTATAATTTTTACTTTACCAACGTCTACATTGTTTGACTTGCCTCAAAAGGATAAAGGCGTGACTTGATTTACCAATTTTTCTCCCTTGCCCCCTACCACCTTGGGACGAGAATGGCGGAGGGGGTGGGGAACGGCCCTGCCTGACATTCCGGGCCCTTGGGGAGGATCCTCGTCCCCTTTTCAGTTTGGAGCTGCCAGGCTAAGGACACAGATTTGCAGGGAAGCTGAGAGCCCACTCGTTCTACTCAGATTTCCCAAGGCACTGCACTTCATGAGTATTATCAAATGGTGACATTTCGGAGCGCCAGTCCTGGGTTTGTTGTTAATACCGATTTAATGGTGCTAAAATGATTAAGCATGGCAGGCTTTTAAACAATGAGGTTCATAAAAGGTGTTAATAACCTCTTAAGTGCCTTACTAATATTCCTGCCTATCATAAACTGCTCCCAATTAGGCCCCTTCGCTTCTCTTTGCTTCTCTTTGCTGGAAGGAACCGAGTGAAGAGCTGGCTGGGAGGATGGAGCCTTCTGGAACAAAGCAGGAGCTGGGCTGAGGAGGCCGGGCCCAGTTTGGGAAAATTAAATAGGAAATTCAGGTAAATGTGCGGGCGCCGTGTATAGCTGCCAAGGCCCCGAGAGTGTGGTGGAGGCATGAGGAGCAAAGGCCTGGGGTCTGAAGGCCACTCTTGGCTGCGTCACGCGGGCTGCCCTTGTCTGCCACACGGTGCCGGGGTGGTGGGACTGGACCCAATTCCGCTGCAGCCCTGCTGGGTTGCTTTGGGCAGCTGGCCTTGCCATGGGGTGCAGGCCCTGTGCAGATTGCAAATGCAGGGTCCAGTTAGGCCACGGCAGGGCGTTAGGCCAAGCAGGGGGCCCTCTGAGTGCCCCTCTCTGCTCCTTAGTTTCCCCATCTGCAAAATGGACTTAGCCACATACGTAATTTTAATTTTTGTAGTAGCCACGTTAAAAAGAATCAAAGTAAACAGGTAGAATTAATTTTAACCACATATTTTAAAGTTATGTTTAAGCCAATATATCCAAAATATTATCACTCCAACTTGTAATAAAAAAATTATCAATGAGATATTTTATATTCTCTCTCTTTATATGTACATTAAGCCTCAAAACCCAGGGCCTGGTTTCCCCTTAGGGCCCGTCTCAGTTCGGACCAGCTATGTGCTGGACAAGTGCAGAGGCAAATACAGGATCTGTCACCGTGTGGGGAACTTGGTGAGGACTCATTAACTTTAGAGCAATATTGATTTCTTTCTGTGCCTTGACTTCCTCACCCGCCAAGAGCGCTTCCTAACGTGGGCTGTTTGAGACCCCCGGGATGATGGTGGGTAATGCACGGCGCTTGGCATGGCTCTGGATTCCATCCCAGCCCCCCGGACTGAAACTGCTGTCCCGCCCCACGCCGGCTGGACCACTTTGGGCAAGTCGCGTGCCCGCTCCTCGGCCCCGTGTGCAGAGGCGCCTGCCAGCTGCACCAGCTCCCGGGGGTGTCCTGGGGAGGAGAGGCCACAGGGCCCCTGCAGCATGTGCTTCGTGGGGGGAGCACTCCTGGCTGTTTGCTTTCTTCCCTGCAATCCCCACCCCTTATCTATCTGAACATGGAGAGAGTGACCTCGGTGGCACTGCTGGGAACCCTGGCTCGTGGCATTGCCCTTCTTATATTTATAACTCCTAGAACAACCCCTGGTATGCAGTAGGTGCTTAATAAATATTAGTTGAGTAACTGAACGAATGAATGCCTGAATAAATGGCCATCCATGAGAAGGGGGGCATTTTTCTGCCGTGTGGTGTTGAAGCTGGAGTGTGAGCCCGGTTTGGGGGTGCTCCCGAGGCGGAAGGGCACAGAGCAGGCACCCTGGGTGTGGTTCGCAGGCTCCGCCCGCTTTCCTCCAACGGGCTCGTGGACTCGGCTCTGCGAGGTCCCTTCAGCCCGACTGCCAAAGCCCAGAGCCCTTCCGGGTCTTTCCCAGCACCCCCAAAGCCACGCACCCTGGTCCTGGTTCTCAGGAAGCTGCAGAGGGGCCTGCAGATGACCTTGGAATGACCTTGGCACAGAGCCCTGTGAAGCAGCCGCCTCCCCCTGCCCAGCCAGGCCTGCCTACGCCTAATGCATTTGGATTTCCAGATGGGAATCATTTTGGCAATATTGCACTTTTATATCGTTGAAGGGAAAAGACAAAAAGGCAAAGCTCTCCTTCCTGCCCCCCTCCTGGAAGTCTGCAAGATAGTGTGAGACCACCGACCTCATCAGGGAGCCCGTCAGGAGGGGCAGCCCTGGAGGAGGGGGCAGGACTGGGTCCTGGAAGGGGAGAATAAACTTGCAAATGTTGGAAATAGGTTTTGCCATCTTGGTTGCTTGTACCTCATTCCCTGGTCTTTGCTGTATCTGGGTACCACTTACATGATTACTTAATATGTCTCTTTAAAATAAGTTACTTTAAAAGTTTTCATATAGCATTAGAAAGCTTTTTATTATGGAGAATTTTGAACACATACAAAAGTAGCCGGAATAATATAACGAGCCCCCGTGTACCCATCGCCCAGCTTCAAAAATTCCAAACTCCTGGCAGAGGTGTTTCTTCTACAGCTGCACTCACTCCCCTGACCCCAGAGCAAATCCCACACAGCATGTCGCGTCGTCCGTCAGGATTTCAGGTTCTATCTTGAAAAGGTTCAACTTACTTTAAATCTTAATTTATTTTAAAAGTGAACTTTATGACTTCCTTAAAAGGAAAATCTGGAAAGGAAAAAAAAAAAAAAACAAAAACCAAAAAGGGAAATCTGGGTCACTTGCCGTAATGGACAAAACACAAAGAAAGCACGCTAGTATTAACTTCTCGGTGGGTTCTAGTCCTGCTCTCTGTTCAAAAGGGAGACTAGAAAGGGCCGGGAGGTGTTGGGGACAGCACCCCACGTGACTTTGTCCTTGACAGATACACTCAGAAGGGTTGGAAGGGAATTGAAAAGGGGGAGAACCTTCTCCCTGTGCAGTTCCTTGTTATTGGCTGGGTCCCAGGAACCCTGAATAATCCACGCCCCACCTCTGAGGGATTCAGGTGACGCTGGTGGCCCTGCCGCAGGCCGTGGCAGCTAGACGTGGGGCTGGCTTTTCAGGGATGATGCTGCAGAGAGGATGAGCCACCTGAGTCTCGGCAGCAAATTCCCCAGGCCTCAGCCCCTTTGTCAGGAGAATGGGGCAAGAATGGCTTGAACCACACACGGCTGCCATGAGGCTCACATACTATTGCTCGTCAGCATTTCCAGGTCAATAATCCAAGTACAGCATCCAGAACAGTGACAGACAGAGTGAAATCTGAGTCAACGGTAGCCGCTGTCATTGTCCTCACAGGCAGCCAGGTCTGCTGCCCGGGCCCTGCCTGGCATGCGTTCTCCTGTGCAGCGGAGGTGTCTTTTCCTTCTCCCTTGGACCCTCCCGGTGGGGCTGGGGTAACACCGATGGATGCCCCCCCCCAATAGGCATTTTGGCTCCTGAATTTCTGAAACTTTGTGCCATGCCTGAGGTTCTCGTGAGCCCCTGAGCCCAGCCTGGAAGCCAATGAATCACCTCCGCCGACAGGGAAAACCAACCAGCCGGGAAAAAAATCCAGACTCCCCTGGGCGTCCCCAGCTGCCGGCTCCTGGGGTGCGCAGCCCCCCTCCCGTCCCTGCCAGACAGTCGGGCAGCCTGCCAGGTGCTGTGTTTCACACCAGGGACGGCAGCAGACAGCACCCACTGGGCTTGGTGCGCGGGGTGTGTGTGTGTGTGTGTGTGTGTGTGTGTGTGTGTGTGTGTGTGTGTGTGTGTGTGTGTGTTTGCGTGCGCGCGCGCGCGCGCACGCGTGCTGCTTTCTCTCCCCTCTCCTGGGCTGGGTTGTTTTGCTCTGGGCTGCAAATTCATTTTTAGAGCCTGGCCTCCTCCCTTGCCGCCATCTCCCGCTTCTATTCTTGGAAAGCAAACGGCGATGTGCTCTGGCTCGGTGGTGAAGTCACAGGGAAGCTGGTCCACGTGCCCCGGCCGCCTGAGACGCGCAGTTAATTAAAAAGGAGGTTTGAGCGGCAGGTTCACGGGCCGGAAATGCAGCTGGCTGGGGCTGGGGTGCCAGGGTCGTGTGGGGCGCTGACTTTGCGGGGGGGATGGTCACCCCGGACCCCCAAGCCCTGGTACGGTGATGCTCCCGGGAGGGGGCTGCCCTGCCAGGGTGGAGCTGGGCCGGCCGGTGTGTGTGTTGCTTGAGATAGGAACTCTTCGTGGCATGTTATGTTGCCAGGAGATCCTTAATTAGATAAGTAAATTTTGGAAGGTTGGGAGGACAGTGGCCTCTAGGAACCCGAGCCAGCTGAAATGTGCTTTGTCTGTGGAAGGACACTGACCTTCCTCAGTGCCAGCCGCGCAGGGTGAGGGAGGGAAGGAGGAAGGGGCTGGGGGGCCTGCAGGAGACAGTGAGCGAGCACCTGAAATATAAGCAGCTCGTGAGTGGGGCAGGGCCTGGATCCAGGTTCAAAAGCCTGGCTTTGCCACTTCCCTGCTGTGTGACCTTGGGCAAGTCACTTAACCTCTCTGTGCCTCAGACTTCTCATCTGTAGTCCTGGGAGTTGATCATAATGATGGCACCCACCTTTACGGTTGTTGAGAAGAAAAAATAAAACAAGCAGAATGCTTCAGCAGCACCTGGCACAAAGCGGCAATTATGAATTAGTATTTAATTAGTATTATTATAAAGGGGAGGGATGGCTGGAGCAGAGAAAAGCAGAAGAGGAGAAGCAAGGCGTCCTCAGTGTTTGCAGGTGATGGGTCCCCCACCGGGTCTTGGCCCAGCAAGCCCCAGCTGCGTTGAGTGAAGGAACGAGGCAGGTCCTACCAGGGGAGAACCCTACTGCCTCAAGGAGAACAGCAGCTGTGAGAGCTGATGCACCGCCTCCTCCAGGCAGCCGCCCCTGACTGCCACCCCCTCGGCTGTCCTCCTCCACTCTCCTGACCCCTCTGCAGTCCCCTCTTCATACATATCACATTGGGGGGGGTGGTGCCTGGGCTAAAAGTCATACATTTTCTTACTTAAAATGTTTTCATAAGTATTTTGTGGATATCTTCTCGGTATAAAAACTTGAAGATTTCGGATGCCTGGGGAGTAAAATGAAGAGATCTCCCCACACCTAATCCTCCAGGCCCCCTGGCCCCTAGAGCTTGGCATGTGACCTTCCTGACCCTTTTGAGGGTGACGACGAGTGTGTGCAAGTGTATGCTTTTCTGTACTGATTTGTTGTGTATATAAATGTGATTGGACAACACATATTAAACAACAAACCAAAAACCAAGAAGCTTCAAAACAATGTCTTGGCATCTTTCCAAGACAATGTGTGTCTACTTTATTCTTTTATTTTTGTTTTTTATAAATATTTTCCTTCAAACTATGCTATAGACACATGGTAAAAAAATAAAAAAAATGTACATATAGATAGAGAGTGAAAATTAAATGTCTCTCTCTTTCTGGCACTATCATAGCCACCAGTTTCCCTTCCCCAGAAGCTGCCTGCTCCCAGTTTCTCAGGACCCCTCGCAGAGATATTCCATGCTCTAACCAGCACGTGTTGTCTCTATTCGTCCCTTTACTTACAGTACACATAAGTGGCAGTGTTGACTACATGTACGGCTCGGCTTCTGGCTTTTTTCACTTAACTCTGCATCTTGGATGACTGCCCTTTATCAGTATAGAGGGAGCTACCTCATTCTTTTTAATGGCTGCATAATATTCTACTATAGAGATGGGCCATAAGTTATTCAACACCTAGGGATGGGTGTGGACATGGTACAAAACAGCAGCAACTTCTCTGACATCCCCCCATTGAGTGGTGAGGTCCGTGTCCCCTCCCCTTGAGGAGACCTCATTGACAGAGGACGGCAAAGTGGTGCCGTCCGGCTAACAGGTGGGTTGTAAAGGGCCGCAGAGCATCCGACTGGTTTGCTAGAACACTCGGTCTTGTAAGAAGTCCTGGTGCCCTGAGGCTGCTCTGGGGAGAGATCCTCGGGGGCCACATGGGGGTCTGCACCCTCCGGGGCGGCTTGGGCTGGGTCTCCGGTCTGGGGTTCAGCTGCAGCGGCTGGTCCCGCCCCAGCTGTGCCCAGCCCAGGTGCCAGGTGTGTGAGAGAAGTGCCCGCCCAGCCCTGCTATCTGAGTCCCCTCTGCTGAGTCCTTAGACACTGTGTGGCAGGAAACGCCAACCCCGCTGTGCCCTGCCCCAGTTCCCGGCCAAGCCGTGAGGTTTGGGGGTCATTTGTTACCCAGCAATAGACAATCAGAACTGAGGGCTTTTGGGTGCCCTTGTTTATGTAATAGTCCGTCATCTCTGGTTTCTCAGAACAGGGATTAGCTCATTGATTTTTAAAATTGAGATGAAATTCACACAGTAAAATTAATTGCTTTAAAGCGTACAATTCATTGGTGTTTAGTACATTTGCAAGGTTGTGAAACCACCACCTCTATCTAGTTCCAGAACATTTTCCCCACCTCCAAATAAAACGTGGTCCCATTAAGCAATAATTCTTCATTCCTCCTTGCCCCAGCCGCTGGCCACAGCAGCCTGCCTTCTGTCTCTCTGGATTTGCCTATTCTGGGTATTTTGTATAAATGGAATCAAACCATACGTGACCCTTTGTGTCTGGCTTCTTCTACTGAGCATGTCTTCGAGGTTCATCCATGTTGTAGCTTGTATCAGTATTTCATTCCTTTTTATGACTGAATAATATTCTGTTGTATGGATGGATGGACCACATTGGCTTATCCATTGATTTGTTGGTGGGCATGTGGGCTGCTCTCAACCTTGGCTGTTGTAAACAGTGCTGCTACGAACATTTTGTACAAGTATCTGTTTGAGTCCCTGTTTTCAATTCTTTTGGATAAATACGTGGGAGTGGAATTGCTGGGTCATATGGTAAATCTATGTTTAACTTTTTGAGGATCCGCCAAACCGTCTTCCACAGCAGCTGCACCGTTTCACATTCTGGCCAGCAATGCATGGGGGTTCTGATTTCTCCACATCCTCCCAACATTTATTATCTGTGTTTTTTTTCTTAGCCACCCTAGTGGGAGCAAAATGGAACCTTGTTGTGGTTTTGATTTGCACGACCCTAACAATTGATGTTGGGTGTCTGTTCATGTGCTTGTTGGCCATTGGTGTGTCTTCTTGGGACATCTTGATTTCACATCCCCAGGGCCTGCTGCGGGGTTGGGTGAGACCCAGAACCCCCACCTCCTGGCCTGGTGGAAGAACAGGCAAGTAAATGAGGGCCTTCCCTGTGCCTCTGTCCGTGCTGTGAGCCGTGTAGGCGCACATCTCCCTTCTGATCTACCATCAGATGCAGAGATTGGATCCCCTGGGGTTCCCTTCCACCCTTGACATTCCGGGGTGGGCGAGTCCTGTCACACCTGCCGTCTGCCTGCTTTCCTCTGGCCACGCAACAGCCCCCGACTGATTGAGAGAACCCACCTGTGACCAACTTCCCGTCTTGCCCCCCACCGCGAGACACAGCCCAGGGCTCTGCCAACACCAACGAATCCCCGTGTGGGAACTGGATTGGGAATTGGTCTGGGATTGTTCGTTGAAAACAAAAGAGAAAGTTCCCCCTGTCCCCCCAGGAGGTCCAGAGGTGGGGCTCGACAGAACTCGTGGGGGGCCTGGGGGCAAATTGCCCCCTGTCCTGAGTCCTCTGTGGGGCTGCACCCGTGGAGGGAAGCTGTGGGCAGCTGTGGCGCTGCTCCCTGAGGGATGGGGGTAGAGGAGCAGGAGAGAGGAGTTTTCAGGTGGCAACGGGAGGTACCCCACCGGAGGGTGGAGCTTCGGAATGAAGAAGGTACCCAGGAGCCAGGTGGCTTGAGCTGCTGCATCTATTTTTTGAGGTCTGACAAACCTGGAGTAAAATTAATTCATCTTATTTGTACAGTATGATAAATTTTCACATATGCGGACACCGTGTAACCATCCCCCGGAACCCCAGAAGACTTCCTCAAGCCCATTCCCAGCCAGCGGCGCCCTCCCAGGAAAGCCACTATTCTGACTGCGATTGCCACCAGTTAGGTACCGAACAAAAGTTAGGATCCCTTGGGAAAGAGGATGGGGGCAATCGTTCCTAGTAGGCAGCCAATAGCATCCATCAGCTACTCTTTACACTAAGTCTCTCGTTAACGTGGTAAGGACACAAACATCATTCATTTGTTCATTCGTTCTATTTAACCAATTGAAGCCTGAATCCATTACCTACTGCTATATGATAAATTACTTGTAAACTCAGTGGCTTAAAATGGCAGCTATTTATTATTTCACAGGTTCTATGGGTCAGGAGTTTTGAAGTTGCTTGGCCAGGGCGTCTGGCAGGGGTCTCTGTTGAGGTTGCGGTCATTTGTGGTCATTTGCGGTCACACCATTGGCCAGGCTGCCGCCATCCAAAGGCTCGATGGGGCTGGGGATCCACTTCCAAGACGGCGCACTCACATGGGTGTTGGCAGGAGGCCCCAGTTCCTTGCCCCATGGGGCACATTGGGTGTCGCCATGATGTGGCAGTGAGTGATCCAAGAGAGAGCCAGGAGGAAACTTTGTGTCTTTTATGACCCAGTCATTTCCACAAACTTCTCTTTGTTAGAAGCAAGTCATGAGGACCAGTCCACCCTCAAAGGAAGGGAATGAAATTCCAACTCTTGAAGGGAAAATTTACGCCCATATTTTAAAACTACCGTAAGACTCATCGTTTCTCGGTTCTTTCCACGTTGACGTGCACAGAACAGACCTCCACCCACAAATGCCCTGGTCCTGGCACTGGCAGCCACCTCCGTGCCTGGTACTGGGTCGAGGGGCTTTCTGCTCAAGGTCGTCTGCTGGCTTAGAGAGCAAAAACACGGCACCCTCCGTGGGCTTCTCCTTGATGAGTTTCTTCTGTGGATTTGCCAAGAGGCCAGCTCCCCAGTGGGCAACTCTTGCTGGAAGGCTCTGGGGACATTCTTTATTTGAGCATCCACCTTGTGCCAGGTGATTTGCATGTATTTCTCTCACTGATCCCTGCACCTTCTTCTCAGGTGGTTCTTGCCATTGTCACTGAAGAGGCTGCAAATCACAGGTAACATGGCTCACCTGAGGCCACATGGTGTGTGCCATGCCAAACCCGTATTCTCTCCCTGACATAATTCCCACGTGGGAAAGGTTTCTGTTCAGGGAAAATCTTCTAGAAGATTCGAACTGGTTATTTGACATAACTTTGTCATGTTCTGCTCTTTTGAAGCCCCCTGAGGGACTAGGAAGGGGACGGGCTCTCCAGGAACCATTCTTCCACTTTTGAACCGTGTCAACTATGGCCAACACTTGGCAGGGATTGATGTCCTGGGCACGTGCATCATCTCAGTTAGATCTCCGAGACAGAGAAGTGCCAATGGCCTCGGTGCTCCCAGGCTACCAGGCTGTGATTCCTGTCTGGGATGGCTCAAATCCAGCCCCAGTGCTCCTAACGAGACCCGGCAAATCCGGGGCTCCTGCCTGCAGTCTGTTATCCCGAGGGTGGCTTGCTCATCCTTGAGCTGGAGCTGCATCTTCATGCTGACTGACAGTGTTAGAGGACAAAGATGGAGGCAAAATGATGGGGAAGAGCTTTCGCTTGGCAGCTGTGGGTACATACTCAGTCAGCTCGCAGGCAAAGAGAAAAAGGTTGCCTTCCGAAATCTTCTCTGTACTAATGATGTGACCAACAGGCTACAGGGGGAAATTATCCATCTTTCCTCCCGGGTGATTGCCTGGTGATGTATTTCATCTAGGCTAGGAGCGAGTGTTCTGGACTCCCATGGAAAGGCCTGTGCGCCGCAGGTGGACTGGGTGTCTGGAGATCCTGCTCTCCGTGGGTGGCCAAAGGGAACATGGCAGGAAACAGCAAGGGCTGTTGTTGGTGTATTTGAGGGGGTTCTTGGGTCTTCAGGGGAGCAGAGCCTGAGGTGCTTTCTGGTCATCTTTTTGGCCTCATTCACCATCTACAGACACTAAAGACCACCTGCCTCCCCCTGAACCCCACAGCCCTGACCTCTTTCCCAAGCTCCAGACCAACACTGACCAGTGGGACCCTCCATGACAGTGGAGATATTCTTTCTGTCTAATACTGCAGCCACAAGCCACACGTGGCTATTGAGCACTTGACATGTGGCTAGTGCCCCTGAGGAACTGAGTTTCTGGGTTCCTATCATTTTAATTAATTTAAATGTAAATTTAAAGAGTCACAGGTGGCTTGTGGCTACTGTGGGGTACAGTGAAGTCCAGAACTGTATGTTCAGCTACCTTGCCTTGAGGTGGGTTCGCCAGAGGCACTCTTTGGGTGCAGGTGCTTCACTGAGGGCGTGCTCCCTGGGGACACCGGGTAGGGAGCCTGGTAGCAGGTCGGCAAAGGAGTCTATGCAAGGTGCGAGGGTGCAGTCTCCAAGGATGCCCGGCCCCAGCCTGATCGCGCAGGGAGCTTTGCAGTGTAAATTATGCTGCTGCATTTGTCCCGTCTGGAGACAAGGGAGCTGGGCTTTGTAGTCCTGCAGAGATGTCCTGGGGTGGGGGCTGTATAAACTTCCAGGCGCTTCTGGCTCTCCTCACATGCAGGCCAAACAGCTCCAGTCGCCCCTGGGAAGGCCTCTGTAGAGTCACCGAAGCACAGCGTCAGAAGAAAATACATGCTGAAGCCAGGTGTGAGGACCCCCAGGGGCCCAGGCACTGGCAGAGCCAGCCACATAGCTACTCAATAGCCACCCCCCACCCTGAGGTCGCCCAGCCCTTTGCACTCAACCCATCTAACTGAGCTCTTCCTCTGTCTGAGTTCCTGTGGCTGCAGTAACAAATCACTGTGCACTTAGTGACACTCAGCCACACACATTTATCACCTTACGGTTCCGGAGGTCAGGAATCCAGCAGTGGTCTCGCCCGACTGAAAATCAAGATGTCGGCTGGGCTGTGTTCCTTCCGGAGGCTCTAGAGGAGGCTCTGTTTCGTTGCCTTTTCCAGCTCCCAGAGGCCGCTTGCGTTCCTTGGCTTGTGGCCTCCTTTCTCCATTTTCGAAGCCAGCCTCAGCCCTTCCCACATTGTATCTCTCAGCCCCTTTTGTCACCTCTCTCACTGACCTGGTTGGGAAAGTTCTTGCTTTTAAGGACTCATGCGAATAACCTGGGCCCACCTGGAGAATCCAGGATACTCTTTCCATCTCAAGGTCCACGCCCTAAATCCCATCGGCAAGGTCACTTTTCCAGGTAAAGCAGCATATCTGTAGGCCCTGTGGATTAGGGCAGACAACTTTGGTGGGACTATTATTCTGTCACCTCATCTGAGCCTCCAAATGGTGTCCCTCACCTGTTCTCTTTCTCAGTCAATGGCCGTCGGTCCCCACTTGTGTTTAAGCTAGAGACCTGGGTGCCCTCAAACTCCCCCAGTCACCCCCACACCCAATTCATCCATAAATCCTGTAGATTCTACGTCCTAAGTAGCCCTCAAGTCAATGCACTTTTTTGTTTTTTTTAATGCAGTTTTATTGAGATATTTTCACGCACCATACAAACCATCCAAAGTATATAATCACTGACTCACAATATCATCACATAGTTGTGCATACATCCCATGATCAATTTTAGAACATTTTCATTACTCCAAAAAAGAAATAAAAAGAGAGAAGAAAACCCAAAGCCTCCCATATCCCTTATTCCTCCTATTATTGACCCATAGTATTTGTGTGGTACATTTGTTACTGTTGATGAAAGAATATTAAAATATTACTGTTAACTATAGTCCATAGTTTGCAATAGGTACATCTTTTCCTATATACCTCTCTATTATTAACTTCTTGTAATAGTGTCTTACAATTGTTCTAGCTCATGAAAGAACTTTCTTATATTTGTACAGTTAATCACATATTAAGCAGCCACCCCTCATTCTTTAGCCTTGTTCTATATCCTGGTAACCTGTATTCTATGTTTATGTCTATGAGTTTACATACTATAATTAGTTCACATCAGCAAGATCATATGATATTTGTCCTTTTGTGTCTGACTTTTTTCACTTAACATAATGTCCTCAAGGTTCATCCATGTTGTTGCATGCTTCAGGACTTCATTCCTTCTTACTGATGAATAATATTCCATCATTTATCACCGTCGTATATACCACATTTTGTTTATCCACTCATCTGTTGATGGATACTGGGTTGTTTCCATTTTTTGGCAATGAACATCAGTGTGCAAATGTCTGTTCAATGCACTTATCTTGATCTTACTCCTCTACCCTGGCCTGGGCCACCATTCTGTCTTGTCTGAATGTCTGTAATGTCTTCCTAAGTGCTCCTGCTTCTTTTCAATCTATTCTTCAAAGAGTATCCAGAGAAGTCTATTTATAATGAATATCTGGGTATATCTGTCAGGGTAGGCTAGATTATGCTCTGGAACAAACAATCCCAAATTGCAGTGATTTAATGTAATAAAGGTTTATTACTCATGCTCTATATCAATGCTGATCAGTAGGGGCTGCTTCTCACGGTGGTCACTCAGGGCCCATCACTGACAGAAGCTCTGCCTAGACTTGTGCTTCCAATATCCCAGCAGCAGGGGTAAGGTATGTGCAAAATCACGTGCTGGCTCTTGCAGCATCTGTACAGAAGTGACCTGGTTCTTCTGCCCGTGTCTCACTGGCCAAAGCAAGTCACAAGGCCAAGCCTACCTTTGAAGGAGGTGAGGATGTGCAGTCCTGCCACACGCCTGGAAGGGCTGAGGGCCTTGCACACACAGTATGACGTGGGAGCAGCTATCAGCCCCTTGCTTGTAAGCACTGCACACGCGTGTGCTGCTTTGTGCTCAGCGGAACCTGCGCTTGAGAATAGAACAAGTTCACGCTGTCTAACGGTGCTTATCCTGAAAACGTTAGCACTTGGAGCTGACCCTTAAGAAAGCCAGCTCTTGCCAGGAGCCCTCACTAATGTTCCCAGGACAGTCCACCCCTTGTCCTCGAGTTTTCCTTGTGGGAAATTTTTTAAGAAGAATTTCATTTCTTTAATAGATACAGGCTCTCCAGGTTTTCTATTTCTTCCTGTGTCAGTTTTTGAAAATATGGGCACAAAATTGCCATGAGAGCAACTTTAAGGCCCTTTAATGTCTGTAGTCTGTGTAGTGATGTCTCCTCTTTCACTCCTGATGTTGGTAATTTATAATGTCTATTTTTACTAGATCAGGCTTATCAAATTTATTGATCTTTTAAAGCAATATCATTTGTTTGTATTGATTTTCTCTATTATTTTTCTTTCTTCTATTTCACTGGTTTCTGCTCTTTATTATTTCTGTCCTTACACTTTGGGTTTAATTTGGTCTTCTTTTTCTAATTTCTTAAGATAGAAACTCATATCAACAATTTAGATCTTTTATTTTCTGTTTTATAATTATTTAAAAACTATAGATTTCCCTCCTAGCACAGCTTTCTCTACATGGCACAAACTTTGATGTGTTATATTTTTGTTGTCATTAAGTTCAAAATATTTTCTAATTTCTTCTGCAATTTCTTCTTGGCCTATGGATTATTTAGAAAAGTATTGTTTATTTTCCAAATATTTGACATTTCAAAAATTGTTCTTATTGATTTCTAAATTAATTACATTATTGTCAGAGAACATACTCTGTATGACTTCAATCTTTTCAAATTCATTAAGACTTGCTTTATGGCCCAGTAAGTGGTCTGTCATTGTAAACATACCATGCACACTTTAAAAGAATGTGTCTTCTGTAGTTGTTGTGTACAGTGTTCTATAAATATCAATTAAATCAAAGTGGTTGATAGTAATGTGTGGAACATCTATGTATTTCATGATTTTTTTTTTTTTTTTTTTGTCTGGTTGTGCTTTCAATTGCTGAGAGAAGGTTTTAAAATCTCCAACTATGATTGTGGAATTATCTATTTCTCCATTCAATTTTGCTACTTTTTGATTCATATAATTTGAAGCACTATTATTAGATGCCTACACATTTATGATTTTAATGTCTTTCTGATGAATTGACCCTTTTATCCTTATAAAATGGCCATCTGTATCTCTGACAATACATTTTGTCTTGAAGCTTATTGTACTGATAATAATATAGTCACACCTACAATCTTATGCTTACACTATGCAGGTTATTTATTTTCCTATACATTTACTTTCAGCCTACTCATCGCTTACAACATATAGTTTAATCTTTAAAAAAAATCCATTCTGAATCTCTGTCTTTTAATTGGAATGTTTGTTTCATTAATATGTAATGTAATAATTGATGTGGTTGTGTTTGTGTCCACCATTTTATTATTTTTCTGTTCTACTTGTCTCCTCTGTTTTGTGGTTCTTCTGTTTCTTTGCTCCTGTACTACCATTTTTTTTTTTATTAACTGAATGCTTTTTAGAGTTTCATTTTATTATTTTTTTATTTTTTAGCTATACTTTTCTGCATTCTATTTTTAATGGTTGCTGAAAATATTCAAGTATGTATACTTAGCCTTTCACAGTCTACTTACAGTTAATGTTGTACCACTTCATGTAAAAAGTACAAGTCCTGCAAATGTGTAAGATTATCTCTATGTTCTTTATATTTTAGTTGTTATTTATTACTTACATATGCATTATAAGTATCACAATGTTTCCATGATTTTTAAAAAAATTAGGGGGAAAAAAGAAAAAAGAAGATAATTATCTTTTGCAGATACCCATATATTTAACATTAGCCTTTTTTGAGGATCTGAGTTTCCATCTGGTATCATTTCCCTTCAGGATGAAGAACTTCCTTTAACATTTCTTGTAGTTCAGATCTTCTGGCAACAAATGTCCTTAGTTTTCTTTATATGAGAATGCCTCTATTTTGCTCCATTCTTGAAGAACATTTTGATATATAATTCTTGGTTGACAGTTTTGTCTTTCATCACTTGACAGAAGTCCCACACCTCTTGGCCTCCATGATTTCTGATATGATGTCAGGCATAATTGGAGCACTCCCCTTTATGCAATACATCATTTTTCTCTTGCAGCATTCAAGCTGTGTGGTTTAATTTGGCTTTCAACAGAATGACTATGTTGTGACTTGGTCTGGGCTTTTTTGTGTTTATTTTGTTTGTTTACTGAGCATCATGTATCAGTTTGTCACCAAATTTAGAAAAATTTTGGTCAATATTTCTTAAAAATATTACTTCTGCTTCATTCTCTCCTCTTCTAAGATTTCATTTACATGTATGTGGGGCTGTTTAATACCATTTAAGTGAGCTCCTGAGGCTCTATTCATATTTTTAAAATCATTCTTCTATGTTTTATATTGGAAAATGTCTATTAACTTATCTTCAAGTTCACTTATTCTTTCTTCCTTCTTTTCCATTTGACTGCTAAAAGTCCATCCAGTGCAATTTTCATTTCAGATATTACATTTTTCAGCTCTGGAATTTCCATTTGGTCCTTTTGTTGTTGTGTCTAGTTCTCTGCAGAGATTTCGTATCTTTTTGTTGATTGTGAGCACATTTTCTTTTTTTACTTCTTTTTGAATAGTTAAAACATCCACTGTAAGCTGCTTGTATCTAGTTCCAACATCTGGTCCCTCTTGAGATTCTTGTTGGTCGGCTTTCTTTTCTCTGAGAATGTCTTCTGTTATCCTGGTGTGATGGGCAGAATAAGGGTCCCCAAAGACGTCCATGTCGCAATCCTCCGGACCAGTGAATATGTTACCTTATAAAAGAGACTTTGCAACTGTGATTAAAGACCATGAGATGGGAAGAGTACCTGATTATCTGGGTGCTCCCTTATAAGAGGGGAGCAGGAGGGTCAGAATCAGAGAAGGAGATGAGATGACAGAAGCAAGGTTGGAGTGATGCAGGGAATGCAGCTTTGCTGACCCATTCTAGACTTCTGACCTCCAGAACTGTGTTGTTTTAAGCCACTAGGTTTGTGTTAATTTGTTACAGTGGCCACAGGAAATACACCTAGACATAATGAATGTTAAATTGTGAAGATTCTGAAATTTTGTTATTTTGTTTCTTTTGTTTCGGCAGGCAGGTATCTTGGCTGAATTTGAACTTCAAACTCTGTTTCTGGGGTGGCCGCCCCACTCTTGGGTCACATCCTTTGTGCTTAGCTGGGCTGGCTTGAGTCTGCTCCATGCGTGGTCAGGGGGCTGTCAGAGACGTCGGGGGACAGAATTTGGGGATTCCCTCTCTACAGCTTTCCCTTCAGGATTCCCCTTCTCCCTTCACCAGCCGTGGCTCACCAGCATCAGTTTTCTGGTTGCCTAAGTGGGAAAGGCTGATTTCCCCTGATGTCCCCGTTGCTTTGCGCCCTGCCCTGGGACAGCTGCACCCAGCCTCAGGCCAAAGGCCACCAGGATGAGATCGTGCTCTGTACAAGGGCCTCTGCCCCTCCTCCAGAGTCAGTCTGCTTCCGTTCACTCGCCTGCCCTTTGGGGGTGGCTTTTTGCATTGTGCCAGTTTCATCATGGTGTTCTGTGGTGGAATCATGTGGCAAAGTCTTAGTAATTGCCAGAGGCAGAAGCCCTCAGCTTGAATCTAGGGGTCCCTCGAGTGCCCTTTAGTTTCCTACCTGGTTCCTGGAGGGAGACAGGGAAGAGAGGATGACCCCAGGTTTCAGCACCGGGTTCCAGCCTGGCTCTGTTACTCACCAGTGGCACCACTGCAGGCAAGAGACCCCGGCCCACTCCACCTCAGTTTCCTCATCTGTAGACTCCTCTGCCATGGGACCATGGTCTGCGTAAATGAGAAAATGTACGTGTTTGTACAGTGCTCGTCCAAGTTTGGTCTCAACCTTATTTTTGACAAACATCTTTCTGACACTAGAGGAAGAGACCCTGAAGCTAGTGCTGGCCAGTCTCCAAGCCCAGCAGGTCCTCAAGCCCAGCAGGTCCTCCAAATGGTAAACTCTGGGAAAGCATCTTTTTTTCTTCCTGCCAGGAAAATGAAACTTTGAAAAATGATGCATTACACTGCCACGAGTTGTTATTCAGGATTTTCACACTTTATTTCCCCAAACCAGCTTTGCTAAGTAGACTCTGCTCACAAGCCATTACCCACTGCAAACAAGCAGGTGCTTGGAAGACGCTGGGGGTTGCGGCAGAGGGGGGGAATGGAATGGGGTCCCTGGGCCTCCCAGGGCTCCCCCTCGGCTCTGCTCTCCAGGTTCGGGGCTGCTGATTTGTCGATGGGACACATGACTACGGAGTGTCTACCACATGGCTCTTGCTGAGCTTTGGGTCTCTTCCTCCTCTAGCATCAGAAAGTCGCTCGCCAAAAATAACCATGAGACCAGACTTGGACCTAGCACTGTACAAACACGTGCATTTTCTCCCTTACCCAGACAGTGGTCCTGTGGATGGGATGAGGTTTTTGTGGTTGTGTAAGATGGAAACTTGCTCTGCTCTGGGAGGCTGCTGGTCTTCCTTGAGGAAGTAGCATCTGAGCTGAGGTCTGAAGGATGAACGGGATTGAACGTGGCCAGTGGGAGGGAAGAGGCTCAGAGGCACCGAAACAGCCTGGGCCCAGGCCCTGGTAAGTCCTCAGGACTGGAAGAGGGCCAGGAGGGTGGGGGCACAGATGGGGGCTGGGGGTAGGGGAGGCAGAGTTACGTTGAAGGGATGAAGCTGCAGAGGTGTGCAGGAGGGTTGTCAGATTTAGCAAATATATATATATATAAATATATATATTTATATATATATAAATAAAAATATATTTATATATATATTTATACAAAAAATATATAAATATAAATATATATTTATAGATATATATAAATATAAATATATATATAGGATGCCCAGTTAAACTTGAATTCCAGGTAAACAATGAATAATTTATTAGTATAAGTATGTCTCAAATATTGCATGGGACATACTTACACTACAAGAAAATTATTCGGTTTTTCTCTGGAATTCAAATTGGACGGGACCACCTGTATCTGATCTGGCAGCCCTGTGGGTGGACCCTGCAGACAGGAGCAGGGCATTTTGGCCTCAAACCAGGAGCCAGGGGCGGCTGTGGGAGGCACCACCGGAGCAGGGTTTGGAGATCAGCTGGCCGCCCCGGGAGAAAGGATGGGAGAGGCCAAGGGGCCCCTGGGGAGGGCTCTGCAGCAATCAGGAGAGACCCCCAGCAGCTGGGGTTTGGGAGGGACGACACCGCTCCAGGAACAAGAAAACACTCAGAAACCTGACTGGGTCTGCTCTTCTCCTCCAGGTGCTTGGAAGGGAGAGCCACCCCTTTGCCATGGGGTGATTACTCACGGGGTGTCAGGGGACACCCACGACAACCAGGCGGCCAATCCAGGACTCTCCCAGCCCCCAGAGGAGCTGCTGGCCCAGGCGGAGGTCTGTGGCTCGGTTTGTTTGTGATTCAAAATGAGTCATCGACCCCAGGGAAGACTCAGCCTTTTCCCTGGCAGGGCTGGGTGGGGGCTGGTGCCCCTCGGCCCCAGGCTGCTGCTGACCCGACTCAGCCTCCCGTCCCCCACTTCACATCATTCCAGTGCAGGAAACTTGAGGGCTTTGGGGCCAAGTCCTGGCTCTTAGCAGGTGATTTTTTCATCTGTTTGAGACTCAGTTTTCTCGTCTGTAAAATGGGAACAGTGATCGTGCCTCACTCATAGGGCTGTTTGAGGATTTAAAGAGATTGAGTTCGTGAAAAGTCTTGGGGGTCAGTGCTCAGTTGGTGCCATCGGCCTCCTCCATTCCTTTCACGCCATCAGAGGAGCTGCAGAGAGGGCTGGAGCAGGGCTCGGCAAACTTTTTGCTATAAAGGACCAGAGAGTAACCATTTCGGCTTCGTGGGTCATAGGGTTTCCATGGTAACTGCCACTGTCGTCCCACAAAAGCAGCCTTAGATGATATGCAAATGAACAGGTGTGGCTGGGTGCCAAAAAACTTATGAACCCTGATATTTGAGTTTTAAATCATTTTCATGTAATTTTTCAACATTACATGACTTTTTCTTTTCCTTTGGTTTTCTTTCCCCAACCATTTAGAAATGTAGTCTCATTTCTAGGTACATACCCCAAAGAATTTAAAGCAGAGACTCAAATAGATATTTGTACACCAATGTTCATTGCACCATTATTCACAATAGCCAAAAGGTGGAACAACCCAAACGCCCCCGTAGATGAGTGGATAAACAGAATGTGGTCTCTCCATACAGTGGAATATTATTTGGCCATAAAAAGGAGTGAAGTTCTGATACATGTGACAACATGGATTAAACTAGAACACATCATGTTGAGTGAAATAAGCCAGACACAAAAGAAATTTTGTCTGATTTCACCCATATGGAATGCCTGGAATAAGCAAATTCGTAGAGATGGAAAGTCAGTTTCAGGGGCCCAGGAGAGGGGATGCCAGAGAGGAATGGGGAGTGAGGGTGAGGAAAAAGTTTTGGTAATGATGGTGGAGATGGTAGCCCAACACTGTGAATGTAATTAACGCCACTGTATTGTATTCTTGAAAGTGGTTAAAATGAGAAATTTCATGTTATATTATGTTGCCACAATAAAAAGTTAAAAAAAAAAAAAATCCCTAGCTTGTGGGCCATGCAAGAGCAGGCCATGGGCTGGATTTGGCCCATGGGCGTAGTTTGCTGACCCTTGGTCTAGAGTGAGGTCACTGTCATGGCCTGGCTGGGGCCTGGGCTCGCTGACCGGTGGGGACCTGACAGGACACCTGGGTTTTCCTGACACGGGGGAGGCAGTGGAGACGATCAAACCATGAACTAGAGTGACCTAGACCCCAAGTTTCATATTTTCCTCAGCATTGTGGAATCAAACCAGAGGTTTTTTTCCCTTTAAAAATATTCCTAGTGAACCAACTCAACTGGAAAGAAACTGAAATATTTTCTAAAACTCTTTACTGGGAGGTCCTGCTCTTCCCCAAATTGGTATGTCCTCTTGCCGAGTCCCTGCAGAAGCTCTTCTCTGGGTGCCCGCCCTGCTCTGCAGACCCCCTGACCCCCCGCCCCGCCCCAGCTTCCACCCCCCGCTCCGGTGGCTCTGTCTTCCCACCCAGCTCCTCCAGGGTGCAGCCCCCAGCCTGGGGGAGATGCCACCCTGTCCCCTTCCCTCCCTTTCCCAAAGATCCTGGGATGTTGGGCCAGTGTGGACTAACTCGTGATGACTCTGGAACGAAGCCCAATCCGCACTGACAGTGCAGGGGTCCCGGCAGCTGGGGGTTTATGACCCACCACCCCCGAGGTGGAAGACTTGCCCCCGTCACAGAGCCGGGAGAGGCGGGGTGGGGAGTGCACCGAGTCTGTCTGGCTCTGGGCCAGGACACCCTCCTCTGCTGGGAACTGGCTTTGGAGAAATCAGACCCAGCCCCCACCGCCACCCACCCACCCACACACACACTTAAGGAATTCCCAGCCTGGAGGGGCAGGTGGGTGCTTGTGAAACCCCAGACCTGGAACCAGTGCCGGCTTGCTGGGCTCCACTGGGGCTGGTGGCAGGTCCGAGCTGGGGGTGGAGGAAAATTCAGGAAGGAACGTAGTTGCTGCATCAGATTTTGCAGGAACTGAGGCTGCTCCTAGGGGCTGCTTTTCTGGAATGTTCCACACGTGCCCCCACAAGCTCCCCCCTTGGTGGCTGCTCCGGATGCTGTAGAGACCTTTGGCAGTGAGGGGCAGTAGTGAAAGCGAAAGCCCAGGAGGCAGGCTGAGCGGGGTTCAAGCCCCCTCTCAGTAGTTGCATGACCTGCTCA
The DNA here is from genome assembly GCF_015220235.1 of Choloepus didactylus. Classification (NCBI taxonomy): domain Eukaryota; kingdom Metazoa; phylum Chordata; class Mammalia; order Pilosa; family Megalonychidae; genus Choloepus; species Choloepus didactylus. The sequence continues at coordinate 60,236,307 of NC_051325.1, forward strand.
TCACCTGTCTCTCTGAGCCTCAGTTTCCTCGTCTGTACAGTGGGTTTGTAACATAAGACCCTTGTGACTGCTTGTGTGGATTCCGGGTGTTGCGGTACAGAGTAGGAGCTCAGGGAGGGCCAGTGACGCTGAGGATGGAGTGGAAGTTGGTGCCCACAGCCGTCTCTCTGGGTCTGGGATGAACAGAGAGGATGACACTGGGACCCAGGAGACCCTGGAACTGGCGAAGGGTCCTGAGAGCTGGGTGTCGGGATGGCAGGGCTGGGAGCTCCGAGCTGGGAGGCTCAGGGCTGCTTGGCTCCAGGCCCACTGGCCCCTCGGCCGCCTTGGCTCTCACGCCCGACCTGGGCACCCCTGGGCCCGGGGGCCTGGTAGGGGCAGAGGAACACCCTCGGAGGAGTGGGCAGGGCCTGGGTGGAGAAGGGAAGCCGTGTGGCCCCGAGTGGCCTGGCTTATGTGGGAAGAAAGCCCACCCTCTCCGCTGACATTGTCCTCCCAAAGCAAAGTCCCCCTCCGCCGGGCGAGTTGGGGGCTGCCGACCTTGAGCTCTGGAGCTCTGGGCTGAGCCGGCTTCCTAACAACAGCTAACACCGCGTTTCGCTCTCTTCTATGTGGTTATTCCAGCTAGTCCCTGCTCCTAAAGCCCCCTCCCCACCAGCGGCCATTCCAATGGGTGATGTGTTTCCTTTTGCTGTCATGTGTGCCTGCAAAATAAGGATAGTTTTACGGGCAAGGATTTTAATTCATGTAAATGGTAGATGCGTTGTAGATTTCATCATCCCCTTTCCTCGCTCAGCCCCCGGAGGAGATGCTCTGTCGCGCTGCTTCTGAGTGCAGCACTGCCGTCGGGGGGTTCACCTCCAGGCGGCCCCCAGGTCCCCTCACAGATGGACCCGTGATGAACACTCTCCCACAGGCCTCCTCCTGGACACTGCCTTGGCCTGTGCACCCGGAACCCAGAGGCTGGACTGCTGAACCCCCGGGAAGTCTGGGGGACTCCAGGCTTCCTTGCCAGGGCCTGAGGCCCCTATATCCCCATGTGCCCCTCAAACCTGGGCACTAACCGGCCTTCTAATTATCTTCAGTCATTGTTTCCATGTGTGTATCTCTGCCTGCTAATGAATTTTGACATCTCTTCCTCTGCTTATCAGCTTCCTCGTTTCCTTGTCCATATATTGCCTATTCTTATCTCTTGTCTGCTTTCCCACCAGGGTTTCTCTCTTTTTTGGTGGACTTGCTAGAGTTCCTCCTAGGCTCCAGATATTAATCCCCTGTAGGTTTTAGAGATTGTAAATATCTTTTCTCAATCGTCATGGCTCTGTGAACTGAATATTCATGTTGTACTTTGTCAAACAGAAATTCTCAATTTGATGTAATTGAATGAATCCACTTTTTTGGCTTTATGGTTTGTACTCTTGAAATTTTGTTCAATAAGTCATCCCCTACATCCCAGGTCACAAAGAGACAATCCTACACATTCTTCCATTGAATGTCACTGTTTCCTTTCACGTCCAGGTCTCCAGTTCGTCTGGAGTCCACTTTACATGCCTGAGAGGCGGGAACATGATGGTATTTGTCTTCAGACAGTTTCTCCGACACTGTCTGCAAAATGACCACTAATTTCCCAGTGGGTTTCTGGAGTTTTTGCTGCCATATGTTAAGTTGCCGTGCGAACATGTAGTGTTGTGTTCCCTTGGCCGTTTGTCTTTGCAGTAGGGCTGCGTGGCTTGTATCACTGAGGCTTGGTAGCCTTATGTCTGCTCCAGGGCTGGGAGCAGCGTGAGTCTAGTGAGGCCCTTGGGTGCAAACCATGCAGAGGTGCCCCAGCCACCTCTCTCGCCTCACCCCACCCCTGGCCCCGGGTTGCCTATTCACGCTTTGATTAAAAGGTGGACTTAGCTCTTTATGGATACAAGTGGTGTAGTTTGTTAAGTTTGACTGAAGTTGCATTGAATTTGCAGATTCTCTGCAGAGATTTGAAATCCCTACACTATTATGCTGCCCGGTCTTCAGGCGTGATAGGATGCTCTGTTTGTTTACATCACCCTTTATTTGAATTTAAAAGTCTTCTGTACACAGCTCTCGTGTGTTCTGGATGAAACTGATTCTAGACACTTCCCACCTTTTATTGCTCTAATGAAAGACATATGGTTTTTCACGATCATGTTTTCCAGTGGGCAACTTAGGTGACCGGTGGTGTCAAGAAATGCTTTTGAATTTTGTCACTTTACCTTGTCCCTGATGACTCTGCTCAGGTCTCCTACTAGTCCTGGAGGTGTTGGGGGCTGCTCTGTGCCAGGCGCTGGGCTGGGCCTTTTACTCCGCTCCACCCTGAGTCCAGGTGTGGGGGTGGCAGTGTATTTGGGGGAGCAGTCTACACCAGCTAAAACACCACCAGATAAAGAAGGGAATCCATGTCATGACTGAGTGCACTTGAGCTGGAGTGACCTTGTGCAAAAGCCCACAGCTCCAACTGTTGCTCAGGGAAATGAGGAGGGGGACTTGGTTCAGCTAGAAAGCTCTGGAGGCTACCTGGGCGAATGCTCCCCTGGGGTTCCAGTTAGTTTTGCCACTGGTCTAAATGACTACCCCAGGTGAAAGTTTGTGGCTGAGATTTCTCACCTGTGCAGGTAGCATTTCCCCAAACAGCCTGTCGGCTCCAAGGCAGGACTTGTGTACCGTGGATCCCCATTTTGGACTGAAGGCCCCACAGCGCAGGACTCACATCTATTCTATTTCCCATTGTCTTCTCGACACCTAGCAGGTACCTGTGGCATACAATTGGAGACTAATGAATGCTTGCTGAACAGATGAATGAATAAGCAAGTGAAGAAATGAAGGGATGAATGGCAGGCCACAGTGCCTAGTACATAGTAAGCCCCCATAAATGCTCAGTGCTTACCCCTTTCAGCCTTAGTTCCTCAGCTGTAAATTGGGGGAAGCCATTGATCTCCCTCCGACCCGCCTGGGTCATTGTCAGGGTCAGTTGAGGTCGTGGGGCGCAGGGCTTTGGGAAGTGGAAGGGATAGTGCACACTCATGGAGGTGTCCTCGGCTTCTGGACCTTTCTTGGAAGGCAGGGTTGTTGGTGTCACGTGTCACCTTGCACCTGGTAGCACCTGCAGTGCCCACCTGTAGCCTGATATTCCTAAGCATAAACCACAAAGCCACAGAGCATCAAAGACTGGCCCTGATTCCCTAATATTTTTGCAGTTGACATAAACATGATAAAAGTGTCAAAGACTGTGAGGTCAGCCATGAAAAATGCAAAACAAAGGCCAAAGTTTAATTTGATCCAGAATGGGGGAGAAAAAAGCCTCAATATTTTCCTGAATAGAATCTAGGAAGAACAATGAGCATTTTGGCCGAGCTCAGCTGACAAGGACTCGCAGTCCTCCCCTCACCTGAGGAGACCTCACGCCCCGAGGCCGAGCCTCTGATTCCAGCCGCCCGGGGCCGTGCGTCACAGCTGCCCGTGGGATGGAGAATGAGCCCCAGGTTTCCGACTAAGTCTGTGAAGGGGAACGAGTCACCCGGGTGACCTGCCCAGTTTGCCCGGAGTGCCTGGCCGTGCTCCTCTCCTCGTCTCTGCAGCGGGGCTGGTCCAGCTGGGGGTCTTCACGGCAAGTGGTCTGTAAATTCTGCCCAGGCAGGAGCAAGGCTCATGGGGAAGCAGCTGTTCATAGCAGAGGTGCCTGGAGGAAATACTGACAGCAAAGCACACCAGGAAAACGATGAGGATGAGCGCCTCAGGGCAAGAGAAGGGCTGCTGTGCAGCCAGAAGGCAAGAGAGCTCTGCCGTGGAGGGCTTTGGAGCCCACCAACTGAGAGACAGGACAGTTCAGGAGAGGGCTGCTTACGTGACTGTCCCTGGGGTATGGGAAGGCCTGTTTCCAACAGTGGGAACCAAATCAGGAAACTTGCAGCTCTTCTTCACCTATCTGTCCAATTATTCATCTATCTGTCCATCCATCCATTCATCCATCCATCCATCCATCCTTCCATCCGTCCGTCCATCCATCCATCCATCCATCCATCCATCCATCCATCCATCCAGGTAACCATTCATCCACCCACCCATTCATACATCTATCCATGTATCCATCCACCTATCCACTCTTCCATTCATCCTTCCTTGTATCTACCCTCCCATTCATTCATCCATCTCTCCATCTGGATTTGGCTTCCCCAGAAACAGGTCTTATGAGATGAGGATTTGAGTACAAGTAATTCAGCTGTGAGGGGTTCCCAGGAATTATGAGGAGAAGAGTGGAGAAGTGAGACAGGGAATGGAGGGAAGTTTACTTAATAATGCCAGTTACAGTTATGGGAAACTCGGGGTTGGTGCCCCTGGGTAACGCTGGAAGACGCGTAGGAGAGCCTCAGAGACATCCTAATCAGGGAGTGATGAAGCCGGGGTATTTATCCACTAACTCTCTTGCACCTCCAGCTTAGTCTGCTCCTGGACTAAACAAGCCAGAAAAACATCTTCAGGCAGAGTCTGGGGCTTTTGCAGAAAGTAGATTTTGGAGTTGTAGAGGTCTCACTGGGGAAGAAAGGATGGGATAATTTTTACTGTGTCTGCTACATGAGCCACTTATCCACTCACTCAACTCATCTGTCGTAGCTACTCACCTCTCCATTCCCCCATCCCTGTCCATCTGTCTACTCATTAACTCATTCACTCACCAACCCACTCTTGCTTCTTTACTTTTTCTTTTCTTACATTCATCCTCATACCCATCCTCTCTTTGTTTGAATGTCTTACAACAACTATTCTGAACCCAATAACCAAGGATCAAAAACCACAATAAATCTCCAGAAAAACCCAGAAGCAAGTCTCTAGGAATTGGGCCCATTTGCTCCCAGCTTCCTAGGCCTGTACCTAAAGAAGAGCTTCATGAGGTGGAGGCTTCTCCCAGGATCTGAAGGCAGACAAAAGAGAGGACAATGGTTTGGGACATGTCCTAGAGTTTTTAATATATTTTTCATTACTAGGATCACCAGAAAAGAGACAAGATCTGTCATTTTGATGAAGATGAAGAAAATAATGATTATGGTGATGATGGTGGTGATGATGGTGGTGATGGTGGTGATGGTGATGGTAGTGATGGTGGTGGTGATGATGGTGATGGTGGTGGTGATGGTGGTGGTGATGGTAATGGTGATGGTGGTGATGGTGGTGATGGTGGTGGTGATGGTGGTGATGGTGATGGTAGTGATGGTGGTGATGATGGTGGTAATGATGGTGTTGATGGTGGTGGTGGTGGCAATGGTAGTGTTGGTAGTGTTGATGGTGGTGATGGTGGTGATGATGGCGGTGGTGATAATGGTGATGATTTTCTGGTGGTTGCTATAATGCTATTATTTTCCTTGTTTCTAGGATTGGTTTCTAGGGCTCACCCCAGGGGAAGCTCGATTCTCTTTGATGATGCTCTCGGATGAGCTTCCCAACCCTTGTTTTTGGGGGTGGAGCTCTAGGGGGAGGAGAGAGTGAGGTTGTCTGCAGAGGGAGCAAGGAGGCTGGGTATTTGGTCCAATCACGGCTCAAAGCATGGAGCACAAAGGGAAACTGAGTTCTGGGGAAGGGGTCACATTCTTTCCTTCCTATTTCACCCCGTTCTCAAATACTGAGCCCATTCATTCATTCATTCATTCAGCATTCATTCATTTACTGAGTCCTGCCATCCCTGGGCACTGCACTGGACATTAGGCGCACGGTGTGAAGCTGTCACTCTGCTCTGTTCTCACGTACTTACATTCTAGAAGCTGTCACTCTGCTCTGTTCTCACGTACTTACATTCTAGTGGGCAAGACAAAAACACAGGTTAAATACATAAGCTAATTGCAGGATGAAGTAAGTGCTCTGCAGAAAACAAACAGCAAATATGTGTGTGTGGATCCATCTTTAGACAGTGGAGTTGGGGCAGGCTTCCCTGGGGAGGAGAGGACGAGCAGCTCTGCAGGTATCTGGGGAGAGAGTGTTCTCCCAGCGGGAAGAGCAGTGGCAAAGGCCCTGAGGTGGGAAGGTGCTTGGCACCCACAGGGAGCAAGGAGAGGGGCTGGCACACAGAGAATGCAGTCAGGGTTAGGGCGAGGGCAATGTGTCACCCTGGGCACCCACAGTTGCCTCCAGCAACCATATCCCAAACAGCTCCTCTCTCCTTTCTCCTCACCTCAAGGAGCCATTTTCTCCTTGGCAGCCTGGTGCAAAGGTTTCCCAAAACATCATTAATGTTCAGCAAAGGGGAATGATTGGCCTATGCAGGAAGGTTGGGGATGGCTTGCCAGTTATGAACTGGAGACAATCACATCATGAGTTTATAATAGTCCCGTCAGGACCAGGCATGTTTTCTCTCTTCCCTCTTTGTTTGTTGCTGGCGATGCAGGGAGGGAAGTGGGTTTGTTCTATGGAGAAGGGAAAGCAAAATATTCCTCACCAGAGAAAACAAAGGAATCGTATGGAGCAAGGCTATGGGCCTTCAATGGATTTCTTTATCTGCAGGAAAGTTCCCCAAAGTGCATCCATCACCAGGGATGGGGAGGCACAGGGCCTGTCTCCATGCTGAGGAGGCTTGTCCCTGGCCGTGGCTGGCTTCTCTGAGGACAGCTTGACCTGTGGTCCAGAGGATCTTGGTAGTGCTTTATTGAGTGGTCAGCATATAGCAGACGTGAACTAGTGCTTTGTGTATGCAGTTCATCCTCCAAAAGCTCCTGGAAGCAGGTGTTGCCCCATTTTACAGATGAGGAAGCCGAGGCTGAGAGGTGAAGGGATTTCTCCAAGTCATAGAGTAAGTGCTAAAGCCAGGATGCAAACCTTGATTTTGCAGGCATCACACCCAGGCTCTGGCTTTTCTGTGATTCTCCTCTGTGTTCCCCAAATAAACAGATGAGCCCTGGGCTGTGCTGGGCTTGGTGCTGAGCCCGGAGTGTGATTGCTCCACCAAGGGTTACTTTCCTGGCCCTGCCAACTTCCTCTGTGTGTCCCTGGGAGCAGTTCTACTGAGGAATAAGACTGGGGAGTCTCCAGGGCACAGGCTTGTATGGGTGGGATTCAGGAATGGCTTGATCAAGCCCCTGGTGACTGCCTCTCCACCCTCCTCAGGCTCCTCTTTTAGTTCTCCTCTGAGGTCCTGAGGAGATTTTCTCTCCAAAGCTGCTCTCTAAATTTTGGTGTCATATCAGGGAGGTCAGCAATACTGCAGAACACAAGCATGACTCAGAGGAGACAGACCTAGGTTTAAATCCTCTGCCACTTGGCTTTGTGACCTTGGGCAAGTCAGTTACATCACCTTTCCTAGCCTTGGTTTCCTCATCTATAAAATGGGGTAACACAAGGGAATGAATCCCCCTGGCAATGTGGAATATGACTCCCGGGGAGGAATGTAGACCTGGCATCGTGGGAAGGAGAACATCTTCTTGACCAAAAGGGGGAAATGAAAGGAAACGAAATAAGCTTCAGTGGCAGAGAGATTCCAAAAGGAGCCGAGAGGAATATAGACAACCCTTTTTAGGTTCTAATGACTTGGGGTACCTGGCGGTAGATACCTGAAACTATCAAACTGCAACCCAGAACCCGTGAATCTTGAAGATGATTGTATAAAAATGTAGCTTATGAGGGGTGACAATGGGATTGGGAAAGCCATAAGGACCACACTCCCCTTTGTCTAGTTTATGGATGGATGAGTAGAAAAATAGGGGAAGGAAACAAACAAACAAACAGACAAAGGTACCCAGTGTTCTTTTTTACTTTAATTGCTCTTTTTCACTTTAATTATTATTCTTGTTATTTTTGTGTGTGTGATAATGAAGGTGTCAGGGATTATTGATTTGGGGGATGAATGTACAACTATGCAATGGTACTGTGGACAATCGAATGTACGATTTGTTTTGTATGACTGCATGGCATGTGAATATATCTCAATAAAATGAATATTAAAAAAAAATAAAGGGGGGTAACATCAGTCCCATGGATGTTGTGAAATGGCAATGAGGCAACCTTGTGGGGCTGTGTGCCCAGGGCCTGGCACTTGTTAAGTCTCTGTGAACGGACGCTGTCATAACCACATCCAACGCCTACACGTCCGGGAGCAAAGGCTGTTGGGGTCCCCCCTACACAGACAGGAACGGGGGCCTTGTCCAGCTAAATAATCGGGAGGACCCAGTGTGAAATGGAAACGCAGCCCTCTTGTTCAAACACCATTAAGTTTCAAGCTGTGACAGTTGAGCATCCGACCGGAGCACAGGCCCCGGAGCTGAGGGTATCATGATGACCGTTCATGTATCCTCTTTGGGAAGGGTCTACTCACATCTTTTGCCCCCTTTTTACAAATTGTGTTGTCTGTCTTTTTCTAACCACCTTGTTGGATTGTTTGACGTCCATTCTGGCTGGAAGGAGGCCACTCCTGGCTGCAGGTCCCCGGGTTGTGTCACACCTGAGCCTTTCAAGGTGGGCCCCAAAGACTTGCGGGAGGGGACATGGGCCAGCAGGCTCCAGGGCCACCTCGGGATCCCTCCCAGAACAAGGTCTCTGGATCCGCAGGTCCCAGCCCAGCTTCTGCACCTGTTGGAGGTGTGACATGAAGAAAGGTGACCTGTGGGGCCTCAGTCTTCTCGTCTGTAAATTGGGGTAATGCTTGCTTCGCCCTGTCCCTGGCGCGAGGGCACTTGAAACAAGTGTCCACATCTTCAGTTGACTGGACCACCTGATGCTCAGAGAGTCACTCCAGGAGCGGGAAGGGTGGGCTGCAGCGACCCGACCCCTTCAGGGCTCAGGGGACCCTGCTGGGTCGCACGCTCCACAGCGGCCACCTTGGAAGTGAGAACAAGCTTGCCTTTGAGCCTCTTTTGTAGGAGAAGCGCAAGGGGACAAGGAGCATGTGTGTGGGCAGAGATGACGCTCTCTGTGCTAGTTTGAATGAATTATGTCCCCCCAAAAGCCATTATCTTTGATATAATCTTGTGTGGGCAGACCTATCAGTGTTAATTAGATTGTAATTCTTTGGGTGTTTCCATGGAGATTTGCCCCACCCAACTGTGGGTGATGACTCTGATTGGATAATTTCCATGGAGGTGTCGGCCTGCCCATTGGGTGGTCTGAATTAAATTACTGGCGCACTATATAAGATCAGACAGAAGGAGCGAGCTTGCTACAGCCAAGAGGGACACTTTGAAGAATGCACTGGAACTGAGAGAGGAGCTTCAGCTTACAGAGACACTTTGGAGATGGCCTTGGAAAGCAGACTTTTGCTCCGGAGAAGCTAAGAGAGGACAAATGCCCCAAGAGCAACTGAAAGTGACATTTTTGAGGAACTCGGTGCAGCTGTGAGTAATGTTTTGAAGAGGAGCTATAGCCAAGAGGGACACTTTGAGGAAAGCACAGGAGCTGCAGATGAGAGACAGTTTGAAGATGGCCGTTGAAAGCAGACTCTTGCTCCGGAGAAGCTAAGAGAGGACAAATACCCCAAGTGCAATTAAGAGTGACATTTTTGAGGAACTGCAGCCTAGAGAGGAACATTCTGGGAGAAAGCCATTTTGAAACCAGGACTTTGGAGCAGATATCAGCCACGTGCCTTCCCAGCTAACAGAGGTTTTCTGGACAACATTGGCCATCCTCCAGTGAAGGTACCCGATTGCTGATGTGTTACCTTGGGCACTTTATGGCCTTAAGACTGCAGCTGTGTAACCAGATAAACCCCCTTTTGTAGAAGCCAATCCATCTCTGGTGTTTTGCATTCTGGCAGCATTAGCAAACTAGAACACTCTCCAACTGGAATTCAGGTGGACCCATGATGCCTGGGAGCTCAGCGAGACTCAAAGCAAGTACGGGGTGGAGCGTCGTGTCTGAGAGAGCGGGGAGCACCCACAGCCTGGGGGACGCGCTACCACTTGAACTGGAGCTTGCTTCAAACACAGGAAGGGTCCCGAGAAACCTGAGTGGCCGAGGGAGCCACTGTCCCCTTTCCTACTCTGCCACTTCCTGCCTTGGCCAACCGCTCAGGCCGAAACGAAGGCGGGGGAAGGACGGGGCAGCCAGAAGGCCTTTTCCTTTCCATCCTTCGTTCCCGTCATAACTGCGGGCACAGAGCGTGGGTGCGACGCGGGACCAGGACAGGAAACGAAAACGGCCGGTTCGTTTTGCTTGGCGTTTCCACTGTTCTGGTAAGAATGAAATACATGTGCATGAACGAGCTCCGAAATACGACCTGTGTAAATTGATGACTCTGCCTGTGAGGTAAATGCTCTTATGCTTGTATTTAAAACAGGCACAGCCCAATATAAACATGTAACAGTAAAATTCTTGCCAATCATTAAAAATTTTAATATATCCTTACTTAGAACAGCCTTCAATAGCAAATAAAAAACACCTCAAAAGAGACACTGCAGAAGAAAAGAAAAAGCTCCCCATCTCCTGTTTTTCTGAACAAGGGACCCCACATTTTCATTTTTGAGTGACTCCCAAAGATTATGCAGTTGCTCCTGCTCCCAGTTGATTCGCGGACGCTGGTTCTTTGGTCTGTCTGTGGCTGGGGCCCTGACCCCTGATGCTGGCTCATTGACAACAACAGGACGGAATGACCGAAAGAACCACCGCACACCCTGGATGGCCAGGTACCGTCTACGTGCTCTGCACGAATGTCTTCCTTGAATTTTCCCAACAACACTAGGAAAGGGGCACTGCTACTTTCTCCCAATTTACAAATGAAGAAATTGAGGCTCCAGGGGGTAGAATGATTTTGCAAGCTAGTAAGTGCCCAAGCTGATATCAGACTCTAGAACTTTCTGTCTCTAAACCTCAAGCTCTCGCCACCACCCTATTGTCCCGTTTTACAGATGGGCAAACAAAGGAGTTTCAGTTGGGCTCTTTGTTTTGCAAGATCTGTTTCCTCTCTACCTTTGAATCTAAAAGTCCCTAGAATCCTATCACCAACCATTTCCCTCTCCTCTCAGAGAAGTCTCCACATAAAAGTTTAGAGGGAGACAGAATGGGAAGGAAAATCTGGAAAAGGGCAGCAGATTCTTTATATTTTATTTATTGTTAGATGCTTCATTGTTTCGTTGTTTAAGCCTGGTTTGAATCATGTTTGCCTAGCACGCAGATCAGAGCGTAAAAAGCCAACACCCCAGGATATCGAGTGTCAGTTTAAGTGTTAATTATATTTTCATATCTTCCTAAAAACTCCTGTTTGGGAGAGCCTGGGTGTTCTTAAAATAAATGGCAATATAAAATTGAAAACAGCCAGCTTTCCTGAATCAATTTTCACGTCTTATAACTCTGAGGCATAATTCATTTCTTCCTCTCGTGCTCGGTTGTAGAAGGGGACAGCTTTACGCTCACCATGTAATTTCATGAGGAGCAAATCAGTTAGCAATCTGCAATGTCTTCCTGGTTCTCCACCCCTTGGAGCCCTTAAATAAAAGCAAGAAATGCCAAGTCTCCCCACTTTATTAAGCCATGTGGGCAAAGTGAGTGTAGAGAAGATGTATAATTTATTTTGCGAACTGGAGAGACAACTGCAAAGAATTCAACCTATAATTGTGAGGATAATATCCCCCATTACCGGGAGCTGTGCTTGTCTGCCGTGGGGAGGGATGCAGGGCTTGGAGCTTGCACATGTCAGGAACGTGACACCAAGGAGCTCGGTGCCAGAGATGCCAGGCTTGGCTGCCAGGAGTCTTGGAATAGGGTTTCCTTTCAATATGCATGTGTTTCCATGGAGGTGCAGTGCACACACAGCAGGGTGCACACTTCTTCAAAAAGCATGCCACTCACACTTTTGCACACATACCCATCTGTCCGACCTCCACCCTGATTGAGGCACGGAGCATTTCAGTACTCAGAGCTCCCTCCCACCCTCTCCTGGTCTGTCCTCCCTGCCAAGGTGACCTCTGTTCTGACTCCTGCCACCATGGATTGGTGGTTCTTGTTCTTGAACTTTGTATACATGGAATCAGCTGCTGGTATGTGATCTTTGTGCTGGCTTCTTTCACTCGTTGCTATGACTCTGATTCGTCCATGTGCTCGTGCACGGTAGGAGCTTGTCCCTTTTCCTTGCTGTGTAGTACTCCGTGTGAGACTGCCCCGCAATTGATTTGTCCATTCTGGGAATGGGTGTTTGAGTCATTCCCTGTTTTTTGGAGCTCTTAAGAATTGTGCTGCTATGAGCATTAGGAGAGATATTTCTTGCTTGAATTAAAAGCTGGCTCTTCTACTATGTGTGCCCACACACCACACACATGCCCACATGCCCACATCATACACACATGATCACAAATCATAAATGTGCACACACACCACCACATGCATGCCCACATGCTGTGAACACACATGTGCACACCTGAGTCCTTTCCAACGTATTCCCACTTGTTTTCTCCTTAGTTGGGGCTGAATTGGGAGCCACAGTTGGGAGTCAGCTAGGAAATATTCATGTCTGGCTGGGGGGCTCTGGTCTCTTTCCTTCGGGAAGTGAATTTGTCATTTCTAAACCGCTGGCTTCTTATTTTGCAGCAGCTCTGAAGTCTGCGTGTTCCCGGGAGGTTTTGCCTCCCCTCCTGGTTCCCGGCAGTGCGTTGCCTTTATTCTGAGTTAACTACCAGACCTAATTAAACAGCACGGGTTCCACGGAGTGGGGGATTTTCTTCCCATCTGAATACAAATTAAACTCCTGGGCGGTTAACATTCAGGTCAGTTTATCAGAATCAGCCTCTTTTAAAACTCAAAGGCCAAAGTGATTTCAAAGTCAGGCACACGTCCCAGTCTGCAGGGAAGGGCCTGGCATGAATATTTCCTAGCTGACTCTGCGTGGGGCAGCCCCAGGAAACCTAGGGCTGTTGTTCAGGACCCAGCCCGGGGTGGCCCTCAAGTTGCAGGGAGGGAGGTGCTGGGCTTGCTTTGGAGGTCCTGGGGTGATAAGAATTGGGGGACTGATTTGTTTGCTATTTCACTCACTGCCTGTATAATGGACACTTGAAACCCTCTGTATTTCGTTTATTCAGTCAATTCACTGAGCACGCATCGATCCAGAGCCTACTAAGCTCTGGGAGCTGCTCTGAGCTCTAGGGATGTGGAGATGAACAAGCCCCAGAGAGTGTCTGCCTTGCCGGAGCCCACAGACATGTTGGGGGATGAATATTAAACAACAAGCACACCAAGCCGTGCAGCCGCGTGGTTGCCATGATGTGGGGTGCTGAGGATACAACAGGGTGCCATGGATAGATATCAGAGGCCCTGCCTGGGATTGGGGCTGGGGAGCAGGATGGAAATGACACCATGCAGAGTCCATCTTCAGTCTGTGGCAGGACAGAGTCCATCGCAGAATTCTCCAGGGGACCAGCAGATCCACTTCTCCACTCGAGGGTCAGCGTTTGGGGGAGTGAGCCTGATTGTGCAGTCTGTCCAACTCCAGGCAGTACGTCCCTCCTGGTCAGGTAGACAGCACCTTGGGGTGCCCATGGGGCCTGAATATGTCTGTGCTGCGAGAAGGTGGCATGGCCAGAGGAGGAGGAGACGGCATCCAGTACTTCCTCAGAGCACAGCCAGGGCCCCCAAGACCTTGCACGGGGCCTGGGGCATCTTTTGGGATGTGGAAAGCCCTCTCTCCTTTCAGGGGTGGGTGCATGAAGCCCAGACACCTACCAGCTGCACCTGGAAGCCCCAAGGAAGGGGTGAGCCATGGGGATGTATACAGCATGTGTGCACATCTGCAGGTGTGCAAAACCAGCCCAATGCCTCCAGCCGACCAAGGAGCCTTGGGGGAGGGGGCAAGGAGCGGGGGGGTGGTCTGCTGTGTTGTCATCATTCGAGGCCCAGAAATAAGACCTGTGGTCCTGAAACACCCACCACCCAGACCCAGTGGCCAGGCCACGCCTGGTGTACAAACATGGCCAGGGGTCGGGTGCCCTGCACCCACTTTGCCCCCTTGGCCTCAGTTTCCCCATCTGTAAATTGAAGGATGCAGCAGCCGAGTTGTCTGCTATCCAGCACCCTCTGCCTTCCTCCTCTCCTACAGCTCTGACTTTGTTCAGGATCCACCTTTCTCTGAGTGGCCTGAGATCCGGCTCCAACCCCAGGCCCTGAGCAGGGCAACCAACCCAGGGAGCCCCATTTCCCCAGAGAGGGGTATATGCCCAGTTGTGGCTCATGTGATGTGAAAACAGACATTCTGAGGAAGGTTTTCATTTTTCTTAAAAAGAGATGCACTACTTCCAGGAATGAGCCTGGCCCTGGCAGCGAGGGATTGGAAAAGCCTACTGGACCAAAAGGGGGAAAAAAGAAAGGTAACAAGCTGATGTCCCAGTGGCTGAGAAATCCCAGAGTCGAGAGGCTATCCTGGGGGTTTCTCTTGTGTAAGCTCCAGTTAGACATCCCAAATGGCCACAGTAAGCCATGCCCTTACCAAAAGTAGTCCCCAATACCTGGGTCCCTACCTGAGATTCTATAAAAGATTCACTCACTAAGTTTTGTCTTTCAGAAACTTAAATCCACCAGAATGTTCCTATGCCAGACAAGTCCTAAAACCCAGAGGCAACAGCCTCTTTAAAAACAACAATCAGATGCAGCCCCCTTCCCCATACAGTCGACACCACCTTTCAATATGAACAAATTAGGGTGTGCACTGCCTAGACACCCCTGAAGATGGAGAAAGAGATTAAGTGAGAGGAAGGGCTAGCAACAGGCAAGATAAGATTTAACAAAGGTCTATGAATACTGAAACTTTATGTATATATATATTTAGATGCTGGGGTGTTGGATAGCTGGAAGGAGGTAGATGACATGGTGAAACTGTAACCTATAACATTCTTTGAAATCTGCTCTATAGCTACTCATTGAATTGTGCTTTGAAAGTCTTCACCTTTCTGTATATACCTCGTATCGCATAATAAGAAAAAGATTGAAACTGTGGAACTGTAACCAAAAACAATTTTTGAAATTACCTGTATAACTGCTTGTTGAGCTGTACATCCAAAGTTAGCACCTTTCTGTGTATATGTTATATTTTACAGTGATGGAAATAGCTGAAGCTGTGGAACTGTGATCCATGACATTCTTTGAAATTTGCTAACTACTTGTTAAATTGTACTTTGAAAGTTATCACTGTTATGTATATATGTTAAAGCTCATAGTAAATAAATGCATTAACAATAATAATGAAAGACGCACCAGGAGAAGTAGCCTCGCTTCTCTTGTTACATGTGGTCATGTCTGCCCTGATTCCTGGGCTGTGGCAGCCACCTTGGGGCCATGAGGAAGCCAGCCAGGACCAAGTCAATGGGTTGGGGCAGGGGGCAGAGCACAGAGATGAAAAGAAACTGGATCCTTCAAAAAGATGCTGTGATTGACCAACCCTAGCACTTCCTTGCCTCGGGGTATCTTGTTAGGCAAGAGAATTCTGGTCCTCTTTATTTGTGCCCTTCTGAGCCAGTGATCCTGGTTACTTGCACTTGAAACCATCCTCACTGACAGGCAGGGATAGAGAAAGTAGGCGCCAGCCTGCTGTCTGCTGTCCACTCAGGCCTCCTGAAAGTTCAGTGACTTTGCCATGACACCTGCCTCCCCATCAGATCTCACTGCCTGGGAGTCCCCTGGCACTCTCCAGGGTTTCTGCTAAATCTCAGCATTTGTCCCTCAGTTCTCCTCTGCCTCTGGCTCTCTGGCTGCTTCTTTGGTGTCCACAAGAAAAATATCTCCCTCCCCAGGTGTTCCTGAGGTTGGGACAGTTTCCTGTGCATTTTTGGGGTTCTGGGAAAGGCTCACAGCCCACAGTCCTCCCAGCCATCTTTGCTCTTCTCTGGCTCCTTTTCGATAGGGTTCTACTGCCCTCCCTGCCCCAGCTCCCAAATCGCTGGCTTTTACGCAGAGCCCTTCTCCCCGGCTAGAGGTTTTGGTCCTTAGGCCCTGGAAGTCCACCCCAAACAAAGACCCTTCTCTAAGAGGAACTAAAGTCACATGCATTGGTTATTACCTCTAACCACATATGCATTTATTGAGCACTCACTGTATGCACTGCAGCATGGCCTTTATGAACCATCTCTTTAACTTTGGTTGCAGCCCTTGAGGAGGGTGTTCTGATTATTTTCATTTTGCAGAGTTCTGGGTACAGGGGCCCTGGCTCCCACAGTGCTCACGCAGGCGGGCTCTGCCCCCTGCCATGCTTTCTGCATCACCAGCTTCTGCTGCATCCTGTGCTGGGCTGGGATCTCCTTCCACCTCCAGTGGACTGGGATGCCTGCACAGGGCATCTCTGACATTTTCCTCTTCTTTCTTCTTGCCCAGATGGTGCATGGCTGGCATTTTCATTTTTGATTCGTGGTATATTCCCTCAAACAGTGGTTCTCACATTTTAATGTGTGTCAGAATCACCTGGGCTGCTCTGGAAACACAGCTTCCTGGGACCCACCCCCAGTTTCTGATCCAGTAGTTTGGGGTAAGGCCTGAAAATGTGCGTTTCTAATAAATTCCCTGGGGATGCTGAGGCTGCCGCTCCCAAAATCGAGAACCAGAGCCCTATACAAAGTGAGGTGCCACTGATGGTCAGCGGCCAGGCTGTGGGACAGTAGGACAGGTGACTGCTGCATCTGCCCTCTCACCCTGTGCTCTTGGTGGCTGGCAAGGCAGGGGTGTTATCCTCACTGTACAGGTGTGGAAGCACAGGTGGGGAAGCACAGGTGGGGGAGCCCAGGTGGGAGAGCACAGGTGGGGGAGCACAGGTGTGGGGGAGCACAGGTGGGAGAGCACAGGTGGGGGAGCACAGGTGGGGGAGCACAGGTGTGGGGTAGCACAGGTGGGAGAGCACAGGTGGAGCACAGGTGGGAGAGCACAGGTGAGGGAGCATAGGTGGGAGAGCACAGGTGGGGGAGCACAGGTGGGAGAGCACAGGTGAGACTCGGCAAGGTGCACTGAGGTGCTGCTCAGGATCATGGGCTTGTATTTGACCGTGGGTCCTTCCACTCCACGGTGTCCATGGCCCTGGACTTCTCTAGTCTGCACCTCCGGCTGCCTCCCTCCTTCCCCAGAGTCTGCCCCAGTGTGAGCCCCTCGGAGCTCAGGGGGACTTTTAGGGGGTGCTGAGTTCAGGGGCTGATGCTCCACGCAGGTAGCTGGTGACAAGGGTGCCCTCAGCCTGCCTTCTCAGGGGGATGGTGGGTTTGGGTGTGGCGTTTGGGGGCCAAGAGGACAGTTCTTGGGCTTCTGCCCTGGGGCAGCAGGTGTGGGGCTGGGGTCAGGGTGGGGCGAGGTGAGGGGTGCTCCCCTAAGCTTCCAGCTCCTCCGGGCCATGCATTCATCTGTGCCTCTGCCCAGGGAAGCAGGGAGGACTCCGGAGGCTCCCCGCCTGGTGGGAGAGTCACCTTCCAGGGTGCGTGTGCCGGACGCGGCCAGGGCTGGCCAGGGTCTGCCGTGGGAAGGGGTCCTCGGCAGTCAGCGCTCTCGGGGGACTGCTTTGGCTGCAGGCAAGGCTCTCCCCCAGGGTGACGCTTGCTTTGGGGACTGCCGGCATCGATGACTGCTCAGCTTGGGGGATAAAGGCCTGGCCGCTCCCTCACCCCAACTCCGGATGACTCAAAAGGGCCCCCTGAGCTGCACGACGGGGCTGAGGCCCTCCTGGGGCCTGAGCTGCACCCCACTGTCTCCCTCTACCCCGTCTGCTTCCTTCCCCTCCGTCCACCAGGTGCTCCCCTAAGTGCCCCTCCCTCTATCCCCCTCAGCGTCTGCAGCCTGGTGTTTGCTGCGTGAAGGGCAGCGTTGGTTAGCAGCTCCAGAGGCTGGTTTTGCAGAATTGCTTTGGAAAATGGGGCTTTGGGGAGAAGAGAGAGGAAAACCTTAAAGGAGAGTTGGAACCTGGGAGGAGGGATGTTTGACGAAGTTGCCCACGTGGCCTGAGGTGCCCTTCCTTCCTCCTGGCCTCAAACACCCTCGGTAAAGTCTACCTGACTCACCACGGCCTTTTGTGTCAGGTTTTTGGGGGAGAGGGTGGGGGAACAAACACTGAGCTTGGCAGCAAAGTGAGCGCAGGGCGAACCGATTTCCACCGGGGTTAGGCAGTATTTGGCGAGGCACTGCTGGGTGCCCTCTGCTAGGTGAGGCGGGTTTATCCCGCACCTCACGGGGGGAGAAGGTGGGACCGGAAGGGCAGCATGCCGTGGCCGGGAGGTACTTGGGTTCTTGATTAACACAGACCCGGGTTTGAATCTTTGCCCAGGCCCACCAACTACGTGACCTTGAGCAAGCTGTTTAGACTCTCCGCATCCTGTTTCCCCCTCCGGGAAAGTGGGGCAGCAGGGAACAGTGGCTGGCAGGATGGGCTAGGGTGCCACATGGCCAGAGGCCAAGTCCCAGCTTCCCTGTTCTGGCTGTGTGACCCTGGGCAAGGCACTTAAGCTCTCTGGGCCCAGCTTTCTTATTCATAAATTAAGAATAATTTTAGATTTGCTCAGTTTAGAAGAGTGAATATATTCAAAATCTAGAATGGTGCTTGGCACATATTAATTGCCATTTCCATGTCAGCTATATTATTTTTATCAGGATTCTAGTATTATTTACTGCTTTGTGGTGAGGAGTAGATGAGACAAGTAGCTCTACCCATCTCTCTCTCATCTCCATCTGTAAACATGCATGAGAAAAAGGCCAACAACTTGTAGGATTGAGGGGAGACTGCCCTTTACTTTGACCTTGAGGATTTGTTTTCTATTTTTAAAGTGCCTAGAGGTTGTGAATAGTTTCTGGAACCTGCTGTCACAGTTGTGGACTTGGTTCTACATCCTGGTCTGTGGGGATTGTTTCCTGTGCTGTTTGCCTGCGTCCGCCTGGTCCAGCTCTCCTCGTTCTGCCCGCTCGGCTACAAGAGGTCCTGGTTCACCCTGGGGGCATGAGTCTCAGTGCCCGCTTGGGGAGGACGGTCCCCTTTACATGCAGCCAGCAAATAAATGCACCTGC
Source organism: Choloepus didactylus (assembly GCF_015220235.1). Taxonomy (NCBI): domain Eukaryota; kingdom Metazoa; phylum Chordata; class Mammalia; order Pilosa; family Megalonychidae; genus Choloepus; species Choloepus didactylus. The sequence continues at coordinate 60,255,237 of NC_051325.1, forward strand.
GACAGGGAGCCAGAGGGGCCAGGAAATAAACCCAGCAACCTGTGTGCATGTGTGCATGTGTGGTATACGTGTGTGAGGATGTGTGGATGTGTGCATGTGGTGTGCATGTGTGTATGTGTGATGTGTGTATTTGTGTGCTGTATACTGTGTGTGGTGTGGTGTATGTGTAGTGTGTGTGTGTGTGTGGTGTATGTTTGTTATGTGTGTGCCGTGTGTATGTGTGTGTTTGTGTTATGGGATGTGTGTGGATGTGTGATGTGTGTATTTGTGTGCTGTATAGTGTGTGTGTGGTGTGGTGTATGTGTAGTGTGTGTGTGTGGTATATGTTTATGTGTGTGCCGTGTGTATGTGTGTGTTTGTGTTATGGGATGTGCGTGGATGTGTGATGTGTGTATTTGTGTGCTGTATAGTGTGTGTGTGGTGTGGTGTATGTGTAGTGTGTGCGTGTGGTGTATGTTTATGTGTGTGCCGTGTGTATGTGTGTGTTTGTGTTATGGGATGTTTGTGGATGTGTGATGTGTGTATTTGTGTGCTGTATAGTGTGTGTGTGGTGTGGTGTATGTGTAGTGTGTGTGTGTGTGTGGTGTATGTTTATGTGTGTGCCGTGTGTATGTGTGTGTTTGTGTTATGGGATGTGTGTGGGTGTGTGATGTGTGTATTTGTGTGCTGTATAGTGTGTGTGTGGTGTGGTGTATGTGTAGTGTGTGTGTGTGGTGTATGTTTATGTGTGTGCAGTGTGTATGTGTGTGTTTGTGTTATGGGGATGTGTGTGGATGTGTGATGTGTGTATTTGTGTGCTGTATGGTGTGTGTGTGGTGTGGTATACGTGTGGTATGTGTGTAGTTTGTGATGTGTGTATATGTACGTATGTGGGTATGTGGTGCGGTGATGGGACCGAGGAGGGGATGTTAAAGTAGGGAAATAGACAAAAAAGAAAGGCAAGTATGGCTGCTTTGGAAATTTCAGAATGGAAAGCACTTTATTGTTTTCAGATTAAAAAAAAAATTCATGCTCCTTGTGAAAAGAAAACATAATTTAAAAAGCTTTGTAGTAGAAATAAAAATTACTAGAAATCTCATTAATTGGAAATAACCACTAGTATAATTCCAGTGTCTGTCTTTCTAGAATTTATTTGTGGCCCAATAAGCAAGGAGAAAAAGTTTCCAATAGGTAATTGTAGGTTCACAAATTGGACAACGTGAAGGAATACGGTGAAGTCTCATTCCCAGCCCTGCTCCCCTTTGCCCAGCTTCCTGCACCCGACAGGTTCCTATGGAACTCTAGTTACAGGCGAATTCAAATATATACTCTTCTCCTCTCTTTTACAAATACAAGGTAAAACGTTACACACATGGTTCTACATCTTGCTGTTTGCAATAAAATATATCTTAGAGACTTTTCTACATCAGCACTTTCAGAGTTCATCCATTAAAAAAAAAACAAAACAGCTGCATGGTATTCCACAGTACAATGTGCAATAATTCTTAAAATGACCCTCCCTAATACATTTTTTTGATGCAAACCCAATACACCCACACAGAGTTTTAAACAACGATGAGGTTATTCTACACAAGCTATTTTGTTAACTGCTTCCTTGTGATTTCAGTAAGCCTCAGGGCCTCCCTTACCAGGCGATCAACACTCATTACTAGCCTTTTTAATGGTTTTGCATTATTTCCTTGTTTGGATGGACCCTAATGTATATTCTAGTTCTTTTTGTTTGTTTGTTTTTAGAAATGGGGCTGGAAACAAATGTCCTGTACACTTTTCTGCACCGTCCGATTTGTTCCTTCAGATGGATTCCTGGAAACAGACTTTGCTGCACTAGGGGACATGTCCGTTTCTTGGGCAATTTGTTCTCCAAAGGAGCTGGGCCCGGGCTACAGCCCCCCCAGGAGCAAACGCAAGGACCCCCTCTCCCTGATTGTCACCAACACTGTGTGTGGTCCATCTTTTCCATCGTTGCTGGTTGAACAGGTGATTGAGAGGATTATTTCCAGGAGTAGGATCCTAACTTATCTTCCCAAGTAGAAACCAAGGTCCTAGGAGGTACTTAAGAGGGATAGTCCCCAGGTGGCTGGTCCCGGCGGTGGTCCCGTCTGGCCTGCTTCCGGGAGTGTTGGGCTGTCACTCACCTCCAGCCCCGGAGGACGAGCCGCTGTGCTTTCCGGGTTTGTTACCATTGGGGTCTCTTGGTTATGACTGGGAATGTTTCAGTTCCCTGTTTCCTAATGATGTGAACATTAGGCTTTATTGAGTGCTTTTTTGGGGCCACACAGTAAAACTTAGATTTCTACATGGGTTGTCTCATTTAATGCATACAAGAGCTTTAGGGAGATTTTTATGTTGTCGCCCCCACTTTCTTTTTTTTTTTTTTTGAGGAAGAGGCAGGTCAGAGGTGTAAAGTGGCATCCTCAAGGTTATGGCACAGTAAGTGAGGGGGCTGGGCTTTTACTCCAACTTTTCATTATGAAAAGTATCAAATATACACCGAGTTGGAAGGCTCGTACTACAACACCCATATACTTACCACCTGGATTCAACAATGCCTGCCCTTTGGCCATATTTGCTTTATCTGTGTGTGTGTTTTTTTCCTAAACCATTTGAAAGTAAGTTGCAGGCATCATGACAGCTCATTCCTAAATATTTCAGCAGCAGCTCCTGATAAAAAGGCCATTCTCCTCCATGTTTGCACCACCATCTTCTCACCTAAGAAAATTAACAATAATTCCTTAATACTATTTATTATATTCAGCCCATAAGCAAATTACCCCACTTGTTCCCCAAATATCCTTTCAGTACTTCTGATTTTGAACCAGGATAACACGATTTTCTTGTATTGCATTTAGTTTTCACATCTCTTGGGATTTTCTTTTTTAAATCTGGAGCATCTTCCCACTTGCCTTGTCCCCCATGACACTGACTTTTCAAAGTGAATGAACTAGCTCTCCTGCAGACTAGTCCTCAAGCCAGATTTTTCTTGCTCTTCTCTCTCCTCTATTTCCCCCACACATGCAATGGTAGGTCAGTCCACTCTTAGAGAAGCCGAGTGGCCTCTTGGAAAAGATGGCGGCCACCAACCTTTTTATTGTGAAAGGCTCCATTTGAAATTAATTTGTAGGAGGGGATATTTCGGCCTCTTGCAAAAAATCTATTCCCCCGACAACCTGCACCTGATGTTTTGGTATCCATGGATGGACCTTTTCTGGATCAATTGCTTCATCAGGAGTTGCGAATGGAGGTTTCGCTAAGGCCCGCGTTCTGCCTGTGTTAATGAGCTGGCGTTCTGCTGTAAACGAGGGGTTCCCTCACCGGGGGGCAGCTAGTTCCTCCTAAAGGGCTGGGAGAATGGCTCCAGGGTTTGAACACAAACATCTTGACTCCAGAGTGCAGAGTCTACACTGTCACCCTGTACTGTACCCCCTACCTTCCCACAAATTTCAAATTTTTATCCCTTCCAGGTTCTGAAAAATCTCCCCAAATCACCCCCTTATGTCACTCTTTGGACCAGCAGGGGATCACTTTGAAGGTTTCTGAGGGTTCCCCCTTTTCCAATAAGAAAACTGTCGGAAATGTTTGCTCTGGGACTGGCTTTTAAGAGGTGTGAGCCTTGGCCCCTCTGGGGAAGCCCAGGGCCCCTGCTTGGGGCAGTTGAGTGGGGGGCAGCACCCCAGAGCAGGCTTGAGCTTGGGTCTGGGGTCTGAGGGAGCCAGGCTTGGATCCCACTCCACTCCTTCCAAGCGGGCTGGCTTTGGGTCAGCGGCTTAACCTCTCTGAGCCTCAGTTTCCCTGTCCAAGTCATGGGGATCATGAAGACAATGTTTACCTCAGAGGTTGGGGGTGATGGTCCCACATGATAATGCATATAAAAGGATCCGACACCTAGGAGGTCCATATCAAATAGCAGCTCTAATAATTTGGACATCACATTTAGGGAATGAGTCAATAGTAGAATCTACTTCTTTGTTGTTTTGTGAGGCGTGGGTGTTTATTGGCTGATAAGTAGTCAAAGGGTAACAAAAGCATTTGTTGTTATGTGAATAACAATAGTAAGGAAGATGGGGGTTAAGCTGGGCAGGGCCTCAGAGAAGAAGGCTGCTCTCCCATGTGGGTGGGCATCCCTCCTCAGCTGGCTCCGAGGATCCCACAGACCCGTCAGCTGTGCTCAAGTGAGTCCTGTATCACTGGGCATCCTGCTGTGAAGGAAGAAAGAGACTGAGCTGAGAAAGAAAGAAAAGAAAAGAATGTTTGTTGAGTGTCCATTGAGTGCTGGGCACCTCCCATTTATAATGTTTTCTTTTTCCCCCTTTTCTGTGATTATTGATGGCATCAGGACTCTTTTGGTTGCAAGCAACAGAAAACCCATCTCAGAGTAGCTGAAGCAAGAAAGGAACTTCCTGCTTACATGACCGGGCTAAGCTTCAGGTGTGGCTGGATCGAGGGCATCAAGTGCTGTGCGCACGACACAGCCTTTCTCGCTCCCCTGCCTTTAGGCTCTGCTTTTCTCTGCACTGGCCTCAGCCTCGGTCAGCTCTCCCCTCCTGATGACAAGGTGGCTGCCAGGAGCTGCAGGACTTCCTCTGAGCATCTGTCCTTCTGGCTCCAGCAGAAGTCCCAGAGAAGTCTCTCCATGGGCCATTTTGATTGACGGACACATTCCTGAACCAATCACTGTGTCTGGAGGGATCCAGTGTTCTGATTGGCCAGGCCTGGGTCACACATACCCCTTTAGAGTGGATGTGGGGTCAGCTTCATTGCCCAGAGGAAAATTGGGGTGCCATTCCCAGAGGAGGGGGTATGGATGTGGGACAACGAAAACAACAAATACCTACTGCACGTTGGGTCTGTGGTCTCCTGGGGGTGACTGGTGGGGTGGGGAGCACCCACATACCTGACCAGCAAGAAGCAGAAGAACAAAATAGCCCAGAGGTGTGTGGGGCTAGGACCCCACCTGCCCCTGAACCCTCACAGCTTGAAATGTGACTTATACTTAGCACGTGATGAGCTGTCAAGCTGTTATATATGCACAGGGTTGGAAGAGCCAGGAGGGAGAGGAAGTGCAGATTCTGCATGTGCCGGAGAGGAGTTAATTAAAAATAAACCATATATGAGATGCTGTCTGAAATCTGTGCTGCTTTTGATCTGGCTGCCGAGCTGTGACCTTTGGGATTCTCTGCCGAGCAGCGAGCACCTGGGCCTCCCGGGCAGCCTCCCTGGAACGCCACAAACTGGCTCTGCACCCCTCTTAGGTGGGGTGGGGTCACCTTCCTTTGCCCCCCACCCCCGTCACTGCTCAGCTTGGGGATGGGGGAATGGAGGGACCAAAAGGCCAAGCTGTGCCTGCTCCACTGGGGAGTGGGATTGTTTGTGGAGCCAGGGGAGGCAGGTGCTTCCGGGGTCTACACGTGGCGAGAGCATGACCCGCTGCCAGGCACCCATGGGCCCTCAGCTCGTGCTCATCCCCATGGGCACCGACTGTGCTTGACGCCCCAGCTCACCAACCAGAGGCCACACAGGGCAGGGCCAGGCCTCTCCTGGGTCTGCACCGGACACATAGTAGGCTTTTTACGAATGCCCAGGAGAATTCTGGACTTGGCCAGAAGGTTCCGGGAGCTAGAGTGATCTTCTACAGACACGGCCCCCCTCACGCCACCTGCTCGCAGGGCTTTGGTGGTGGTACTTCCACACAGTGGACCACTGTACAGCAATGCCAAGAAACGCTTGATCGCGTTGCCAAGACATGGAGTATCTCAGATGCCTATTGCGAAGTGAAAGCAGCCAGCCTGAAAAAGGCACCAGACCGCAGGATTCCAGCTGTAGGCCATTCTGGAAACACAAAACTACATGCACGGTAAAAAGATCAGAGGTTGCCAGGGATTTGGGCCTGGAGAGAAGGGGAAGAGGGAGGAGAGGGTGAACAGGTGGTGCACGGGACACTTATAGGGCAGTGACACTATTCTGTACAATACTATAATAGCGGATAGATGACATTATACATTTGTCAGAACCCATGGAACCGAGCAAAACAAAGGGTGAAGCCTAACAATGTAAACCATGGACACAGGTGAATAAGGAAGCATCATTGCTATCGATTCATCAGTTATAGTAAATGCACCCCTCTAATGTCAGATGTGAATAATGGGGGAAATTGTGTGCAGGGCTGGGGGGGGGCAGCTTGGAACATGGGAACCCCCTGTACTTTCTCCAAACAGTTTTTCTGTAAACCTAAAACTGCTCTCAACAATAAAATATATGAATTAAAAAAAAAAATGCTTTGGTGACTCTTTGTGGCCCTGAGGTTGAAACCCTGGCTCCCCACCAGGCCTGCCCGACCCTCCAGCCCATCGTCCCCCGTCCTCCTCGTGTGCCAGTCTCCGTCCACACCAGTGGTTTTTTCTGACCCTCACATGGGCTAAGCTCATCCCCCCTCGCAGCCGTTGTCCTTGCAGCTTCCTCCTTCTGGAACTCTCCAGCTCGGTCTTCCCCGGTTGGGGTCTTCCTGCGATGTCAAACTCAGGCTCTCTGTCACCTCGAGGGGCCTCCATGTTGGCAGCCTTAAACATGTCCTGGGTTTTATGTTTGAAAACATTTATCATCCCGGCTGCTATCCTGCACTCACTCATCTGCTGGTCTGGGGTCTGTTGCCCCCACGGGGTTTAGGCACATAAGAGAGGCCGCGGCCCCGGCCGCCCACCCTGTCCACAGGGGTGTTTGGCCCAGAGGGGTGTCAAGACATATTTGCTGAATAAAACAAGTTTGTTTGATTGAATTTTTGGAATAAATTAATGAATGCCGAAAAGGGCATTTGGAGGTCACCAATTCAGGGATCTTCATACTTTGCTTTTTCGTTTTGTTTTAGTTTTTTAATTTTTAAGCTGGCAACCACGGCTTCACGTGCAGCCACAAGGAACAGGGCAGCGGCTCCCGTGCGCTCTGCCCGGCTTGCCCCAGCGGCAGCCTCCCGCGCAGCTGGGCGCAGTGGCACAGGCACGATATTCGTGATCGTGGCTCCCACTCGCCTCCCCAGCGCTCCTTGTACTCGCGTGTGAGCACTGAGTTCACCTTGTCACCTACAGGGGAGACCTGGGCTGGGAACGGGGGGTGGACGAGGTGCAGCCAGACCGGGGGAGGCCTGTCCCCTGCGGCTGGCACTCAGCCGTGCGGTGTGGACCCCGCTGGGGCTGGATACGACTCGTGGGTTCCCACACCCACCACAGCCAAGGTGCAGGACAGCCCACCGCGCGGCCCCGGGTTGCCCTTTATGAGCACACGCACCCCTTCCCCGCATACTAGTTTTTAAAGCCAGACGGTTTTTTTCCAGCCAATTTATGCAAAACTCCCGGTTGGTCAGCGGCAGGGAGGAGGCCGTTTGCAGCCCGCCGGATGCTGCTACACTGTCCCCGTGGCACCGCCTTGCAGACCCGGACTCCACCTGACAGGCCCTGTCCTGGACCTCCCCCAGGCATCAGCGACAGAGCCGCCGGGCTCTCGGGGGGTCCACTGCAGAGGTGGTGGGCAGCTCCCCGGGGACCCCGGCTCCAGTGCTGAGCACCTGGATGTGAACGGGGGGCCTGGGACCAGCCTTGGCAGCACGAGTGGGGTCTCCACCGCTGGGCGGGGTACCTGCCTCAGGGGACAGGCTTCCCCGTGGTCTCTGGCTCTGTCCACCGCCCTTTTTGACCTGCCCTGTGTCCTGTCGGCAAATGCCACTGAGAGCCCCCAGCTCCCTTGTGGTGATGGCATCGGGCTTCCTTTAGGTCCCAGGAGGGGCCACTTAGAAAGTGCCTCAGCTCAGCATCCAGGAATTGAGGGCAGGGTCCCAGGCGGTGCTCTTGGGCATGGATTTGTCGCCAGACCTCCCTGCCCTGAGCCACCGGAGAGGGGGGACATACAGGTGCCTGCTGGAAGACCGAATGGGAACTGCAAGTCTACCTCTGCCACGTTTATGAGGGTAAAAAGGGCACTTATCTATCTGCCTGGCAGCAGGGATGGGTTACACACATCTGCATGTTGGAGAAGTGCGCAGCCCCTGAGCATCACGCTGCAGAAATGAATTACTTGGCTTGGGAGAAGTGTTGCATTACAGTGGGTGGGCAAAATATATTGCACGATTTCTGAACACGATGAGTGTGAATTCCAGTTGAGGAAACTGAGGCACAGGGAAGCAAAGTGTTGTGCTCACGGTTATGCAGCTTGCAAGCATCAGGGCCGGGGTTAAACCCGCAGCGATGGCATCCTACAGACAATTTCTTCCTCTCCAGCTGACTCCAGAAGCCCTGATCCCCGAGGCCACCAGGGACTGATCTCTTCCCTGGAACAATCTTGACCGCAGCTCCATTTACGTCCTTCACAGGGGACAGTCCATCTTTTCTCAACTCCAGCACCAAAGTCCAGTCGACCCCACTCACTCCAAACTCATCACAGTTTGGACGCTTGATCTAATTCGGACCCAATCACGTGGGTCTGTCGTTGTTCAAATATCGGGAAACCTACTTAACATTCCAACTTCGTCCACTTCTAATTTCTTTTCCTGTGAAGACTAGAATTCAGGGATATTTATCTTTGCTGGGTATGTGAAAGCTTAAATAAAAAAAAGCTTTATCTGCTGGAAGCTGTCAACTGATAAAAAAGAAAAGAATTAAGCATATTCCAAGTCCTGTTTAATCAACTGTGCAGACAGACGCGGCTCTCCGGCTGTCGGCTTAGCTGTTCCCTGCAGCCCGGCCCGCGACCAAGCTGAGAACAGCCTTGGGGCTGCACTCTCTGACCCCCGAAGCCTGTCTAGACATTCTAGACACCCTGTAAACAGATAAATTGCTGGGGAGGCAGCAGCAGTAGCTTTCTTCAGCGCTGAGGTGGGAGATGTTGGTCACCCTGGGGACTGCTGGACGGAGATTCAAGGTCACAGAATGGTATCCTCTGGACAAAAGCAAAGCAGCTCTGCTGCTTTTCCCAAAGGTCTTTCCTGGGACAGGGGTCCAAGCAGGGAGGCTCCTTCCCTCCTGCAGAAGCCCCTGTCCCCTTTCCAGGGCCACCTCCACGGTGGGCCTGGAATATCCTCTAACCTCAGCGGGTCGCTCCTGTCCCCACCTGCACGGCCACCGCCCGGGGTCTGACCACATCCTCTCTCACCTGGGCCATTGCGGTGTCTCCTCCCGCTCTCCCTGCCTCTGTCCTCACAGCCCGTCAAGAGCAAATAGCAAGGAGAGCGTGCCACGCCTCAGTTCAAGACCCTGCCGTGTCCCCATTTCGCTCATCAGAATACCCATAGTTCTGAAAATGGGCTCAGGGACCTCCAGGTCTGCAGCTGCTGACCCTCTACTGCCCCCACCTCCTTCTACATCCCCCCTTGCTCACTACAGTACCCCCTACCCCCCCGCAGTGCCTGTACCAGGGCCTTAGCGCTGGCTGTTCCCTCTGCTGGGAATGCTCTCCCCCCGCTGCTCACATGGCTCCCCTGCTCCCTTGCCCCCGCTTCAGGTCTTTGCTCCAGCCCCACCTTCTCTGTGAGCTCCCCCAGCCCCCCATTGCCCTCTACTCAGCAGTGCACCTCCCCCAGCCCCCGACACTCTCGACCCCCCCCTTACCTTGCCCTCCTCCCCCGTAGTACAGGGAATCTTTTAACATGGTATACAGTTTCCTTATTTATCATATTTTTGCTCATGGTCTGTCTTCTTTTGCATGAGGGCAAGGCTCTTGGATTACTTTTTTTCTCTTGGATCCTAAGAGCCTAGAATAGTGGGTGCACAGTAAACTATTTGCTGAATGAGTGAGAGTGCATGTGTGTGAGTGAGTGTGTATACGTGTGCGTGCATGTGAGCATGTACGCGTGTGTGGGTGTGGGGTGTGTGGGTGTGATGTGGGTGTGAGTGTGTGATGTGTGTGAGTGCATGGAGCATGTACACGTGTGTGTGGTGTGTGTGTGTGTGTGTGATGCGGGTGTGATGTGTGTGTGTGTGAGTGCATGTGAGCATGTACACATGTGTGGGTGTGATGTGGGTGTGAGTGTGTGATGTGTGTGAGTGCATGGAGCATGTACACGTGTGTGGGTGTGATGTGTGTGATACGTGATGTGAGTGCATGGAGCATGTACACGTGTGTGGCTGTGGTGTGTGTGAGTGTGTTCACTCCTCTAATGGACACCGAGTGGGCGCCGTGGCCTCCCACAGGGCCCAGGCGAGTGTCCAGGTGGCTTTGATGGAGGCTGTGTGACGAGGGCAGGGCCGGGGGCTGCGAGAGGGGAGCAGGGTGCCTGCACCTGCCTGGAGAGGCGGGGACCCCAGTCGGGTCCTGAGGGGTGAGTGGGTCCCCGGGGGCAGCGCTGGAGGGGAGGATGTAGGACCCGGCTGGCCAGTGGGGCGGAGTCAGAAGGCGAGGGCCTCTCGCGCTGGCTGGGTGGCCTGGCCCATGACCTTTGCCCCCTGGCCTCAGTGGCCCCTCTGGTCAAACACAGGCAGGGTCAGGGATGCCTCTGGCACTTGGGGGACAGTCCCCCCGGGAATAGCCTTGTCTGCACATGGGGCTAACCCAGGATGGGGTGCACTGGAGGTGTGGGCAGGTGCCCAGGTGTGGCCCCTGGCCTGGCTGTGACCGGCCCCAGATGTGACAACCTGTGGAGGGGCCTTGATGCTCTGTTGGGGTGCTGATGAGCCCCCCAGAACCCTGACCCAGCACAGCGACGATGAAATATGCATCTCGGGGCCCGGTGGCCCCGCAGCCTGTGACAGGAGACATTATCCTGTTTGACTTCAGCGGCGAGGGTGTTGGGTGGGATGCGGAACGAGCTATCTTGGCTGCCAGGCCAGTGGCCTCCCCTTTCCTGTGAGGACCTGGAATGCCAAGTTCACGTTTGCTCTTAGGATGTTTGTCCCCTCAGCTGATGTCTAGAGAAGCTCAGGGCTCTGGATTTCCCGAAGCAGAGCTGAGAAACTTGTCCGGAATCTGGGAAGTGATAAAAGGGAAACGCACCATGTCCCAAGCCCCTTGTGGCCTGTCCTCGCAGTCACTGCAGTGAGGGAGAAAACAGGCACTTGCAAGAGGCTGCCTGGGGGTCCCTGGGACCCCCCTTCCCCAGGGTGGCATTGGTTACCTGGGTGAATTTGGCACAAGACAAGAAACCTGATTGTACTGGTGGTCTTAGGGTCACCCCTGCACCCCAAAAGCATATCAAACCAGAAGGCCAATGTATTTGTTTATAAGAAGTTCCTGTCGAGGGGGCAAGTGACCAGCCCTTTCCAACCTGCGGGCAGACCCCGCGTCAGAAGGCGGAAGCAGATGGCAGCTGGGGGAGGAGGACTCATGAGGGAAGTTTGTCGCCGACACAGAGGCCTCCTGGAATCCAACCAAGGGCATCCTACTGAGAAACAAACGTGGGCCATCGGGTCCTGGGGCTTTCCGTGTTTAACCGTCTAAACCACAGGGCCTTTGCACATGCATTTCCTGCTGCCCTCCTGACAGGTCCACACTTCTCACGAGGCAGATACCACATCACAACTTGACATTGCACAGTTAATATGGGGTAATGTCTGTCTGCTCCCCGGACTGGGCCTGCGGTGAGGGTGAGCCTGCTGGTCCCCTCCACTGGGCAGGGTACAGTGCAGGGCCTGCACATAGCAGGGCTTGATAAATATTTGCTGAAAAAGCGGACAAGAATGCTAGGGTAAGCTCTACAGTTTTTATCCTTTTGAGGAAACTGAGGCCCAGAGAACAGAGGCGACACGCTCAGATCGCACGCTCGTCAGTGTGGAGCTGGGATCCAGCCCCCGGGGCTGCTGGAGGCTCACTGCGGCCTCTGTGCATCGGTTCCACAGTGTAGACACGGGGGCAGCCTGCGGCCCGGACTTGCCTCACTTCGGCCAGATGTGAGCACAGGGAGGTTCAACAGCTCTCAGAGCACAGGGGAAGGAAGGCCTTGAACCCAGGACTCTGGCACAGGGATGACGTTTTTCCCGTGAGGCGCATCTCCCTGCCCTCCCTGCCCGCCCTCCCGTCCTGGCCAGCGCTGTCAGGAGCAGCTGCCGCGTGTGGTGCGCTCTGCCTGCTCCCCCGTCTGTCGCCACGACACCAGGAGGTCTGCATCTTACCCCGGAAGTGCCCACGGACACCGTGTGAGGGCCTCGCCTGGACAATGCAGGGCAAGGTCCCTGTGTCCCCAGCTTGTCAGGGTGTCACAGCCCCCAAAACCTCCTCAGTGGGGCCGAGGCGTTTTCTCTCGTCACTCCATCCCGTCTTCTCACAAAAGGCTTCATTAAGTCACAGAGGCACCTGTGTCCTGAGGAAGGCTTGCTGGGAAATCCTACCCTTTGCTCTGCTAAGCCTGATGAGTTTACTTCATTTAGAAAATGAAATATCAAAGTTGTCATTCTAGAAAGTCATAAGACAGGGGAAGGGTGGGGGGAAGAAATGGCTTTTTCAGGGAATGTCCGGGAAGTTCTGTGCCTGAGAGAGTAGGTGATATATTGTAGTGGGCAAGAGTGGGGAGCTTCTCCCCAGCCTGCCTGGGTTCACAGCCTGACTCTGCTGTGTAAGAGCTGTGTGACTTTGGGCAAGTGGCTTAACCTTTCTGTGCCTTCATCTCCTAATCCTTAAAATAGAAATAATAATAGTATCTGCCTCACAGGGGTGTTATAAAGATGAAATAGTCAACATGTTAAATGCCTAAGTGTAGAAGAAACAGTGTTAGCTATCTCCTCATCATCAACTTCTTCATCATCATCTTCATCAGCGTTCATAATAGGACCGAGGAACATGGATGTTAGAAGATACACCAGTTAAGAGCATTTGGATGTTGGTAACAAACACCAGAATTAGGAGTGGCTTGAGGTGGAGGTTTATTTCTCTCTAGTTTGAAAGCAGACTGTCCATAGCTGTGGTGGTGGCTCCATGGTGGCAGCAACCAAATGACTGGAGGACAATTTGGTGACTGCCACACACTGGGATCCATTGGGTGCATTTCCTTTGAGGTCTTTTTCTATGTGTTTGTATACAGAGAGATGTACCCATAGAAAACCCGTAATGTCATATGTACTCAAGAAAACATCCCTAATAATATTATAGCAGCTATTCTGCAATACTCTCCTTTTCATTAAAAAAGTATCTTAGAGAGCATTCCAGGTCAGGCATCTAACTCTACTTCATGCTTTTAAATGTGGTGACAGAGGTCGTGGTTTGGACACTCCATAGTTGATTTTGCCAGCCCCCTCTGGAGGGACTTTCAAGGTATTGCCAGTTTCTTTTTCTATTATGAACAGTAATGGATGTTTTTACCTGTGTCCTTTAGTGTATGTTCCTCAGAAAAATGGAAGTGCTCGGTGCTGGCTTGCATGTTGGAAACTTTTATAGATGTTGAAAAATTATTCTCCAAAGTGGCTGTATCAATACACAATCCCACCAATGGTGTGTGGCAATTCTGTACATATTCCCCAACAAGTGATATATCAACTTAAAACCTATTTTTAATCATATGGGAGTTCTCATTTTAATTTTTCTTAATTATTTTTAAAAGTTACCTGCATGGCTTCTGGTCAACCAAGATGGTGGCATAAGATGCTCCTGGGTATATCCCCTCACAGAATCTTTGAACTATTAGCCAAAACTGGCAGAGCCATCTTCCTCAAAACTCTGAAAAACAGTTAAAGGGTTGCAGTCACTGGGCAAGTGCTGAATCATGAAATTGAAGCTTTAAAAACTGTTAGGAGAAGCTCGTGGGGCCCTAGCTGGACTGTCCCCCACACCCTTCCCAGTGAGGTGTGGAGCCAGCTTGTGCTTGCATTGTGGGTCCCAGGCCCTGATCTGGAGGGAGCAGAGCAACCTCTACATACATACTGTAGTGCCTGTAGTCAGTGCCAGTCTATCAGGCGGTGGTGTGAAAGGCTGAACTAGGAAACTCGTCTCTGGCTCACCAGCCCAGGACTTGCCCTGCAGGTAGAAACAGCTGTGGACAGCTGAAGGTGTCTAATAAGCAATTAAGCCAAAGTGGCCAGGGGCAAAGGATTACCCCAGCTTTACATCACACAAAAGTGCATCCTGGAGGGGAGAAAGTCTACTTCATAAGGAATAAGGGGGCTTTCAAATTCCTGCAAGCAAAAGCCCAGGAGAAGACCCTGCACTTCACATTAACTTGGGCTGATCTTCCTGATAGGAGGAATAAATTCTGAAGGAGAGCACCATCAAATGCAGAGCCGATTTGCTAAGACTGAAAGGTGTTCTTTTTTTTTTTTGAATTGGTTTGTTTGTTTTTGTTAGCTCCTGGCACTGAAGGAAACCTTTGTCATATCACTAACTGGATACAAAATTTAAGGAATAGACAGATCAGAAACTTAACACAGAGTTAGCACTTAAATTTTAAAATGTACAGTGTGCAACAAAGGATTGCAAGACAAACAAAGAAACAGGAAGTGATGGCCCATCCAAAGGAGCAGGATAAAAATCCAGAAACCACCAATGAAGAAGACTAGACTTTAGACTTTAAGACGAAGACTCAAAAAAGAAAAGATCCTCAATGTGCTCAAGGAGGAAAAGAACTAAAGGATATAAGGATATCAGGAAAACAATGAGTGAACACATGAAAGTCCCAATAAAGAAGACAGAAATTTTGAAAAAGACCCAAACAGAAATACTGGAGTTGAAGGTCACAATAACTGAAATGAAAAATACCCTGCAGGGTTTCAACAGCAGATTGTAGTTGGCAGAAAAAGAATTAGTGAACTTGAAGACAAGACAATTGAAATGATTCAGGCTGCGGAGCAGAAAGAAAAGAGAATGAAAAAGTGAACAGAACCTAAGAGATGTCTGGGACACCATCAATTATACCAACATACACCCATTATGGGATCCTGGAAGGAAAAGAAAGAGAGAAAGGGCAGAAGGAATAGCCAAAGAAATAATGGCAGAAAACTCCTTAAATGTAATGAAAGACATGAATATGCACATTCAAGAAGCTCAAAAAAACCCAAACAAAACCCCAGACAAGATAAACCCAAAGAGAATCACACCCAGAAACAAAGTGGTCAAACTGTCAAATGCCAGGGACAAGGAAAGAGTTCTGAAAGTCACAAGAAAAGCAATATGTTGTGTATAATGAAGTCCCAATAGGATTACATTCCAATTTCTCATCAGAAATCATGGAAGTAAGAAGGCATTGGGACAAAATATTTCAAGTTCTGAAAGAAAGCAATTGCCAACCAATTTTATGTCTGGTAAGACTGTTTTTCCAAAATGAGGGTGACATTGAGACATTGCTAGATAAGCAAAAGCTGAGGGAGTCCATCACCCCTAGATCTGCCCTAGAACAATGCTAAGGGGAGTTCTTCAGAGAGAAAGAAAGGACACTAGACAATGAGTTGAAATGGCAGAAAGAAATAAAGGCCTCTGGTAAAGTTAACTGTATGGTAGTTTATGAATGCCAGTACTATTGTATTATATTTTTTGATATGTAACTCCACTTCTTACTTCTTACAAGTGCTAAAATGCAAATGCATGAAAAGTAATGATAAATCTGTGGTTTTGGGCATACAATGTATAAAGACATAGTTTGTAACAAGTACAATGAAAAGATGGGGGTATGGGGAGGTACGGGAAAAATGTATGTGTATGCTATTGAAGTTAAGTTGGTGTGCCAGTTTGGATGTATTATGTTCCCCAAAATGCCATGTTCTTTGATGCAATCTTGTGGGGGCAGGCGTATTACTGTTGATTAGGTTGGAATGTTTGGACTAAGTGTTTCCATGGAGATGTGACTCAATTGACTGTGGATAAAACATTTGAATAAGTTATTTCCATGGAGATATGGACCCTGCCCATTCAGGGTGGGTCTTGGTTTAATCACTGGGGTCCTATAAAAGTGCTCACAAAAGAAGGAGCTCAGAGCAGCCAAGGGCAACATTTTGAAGAATGCACAGGAGCTGGGAGAGGAGCTGAAACACAACCCAGGATCAGCAGATGCCAGCCACGTGTCTTCCCAGCCAACAGAGTTTTCCAGTGAAGGTATACTCCTGTTGATGCCTTAATTTGGACATTTTTATGGCCTTCAGATTGTAAATTTGTAACCAAATAAACCCCCTTTATAAAAGCCAATCCATTTCTGGTGTTTTGCATGATGGCAGCATTAGCAAACCAGAACAGTTGGTATCAAATAAAACATAATTGTTGTAGATTTAGGATGTTAAATTCAAGCCCCATGGTAACCATAAAGAAAATATATGAAAAACAGGTACAGGAAGAAATGAGAAGTGATTCAAAATGGTGCAAGGCAAAAAAAAAAAAAAAAAAGAAAAAAAAGAAAAAAAATCAAATAAATAGGAAAGTAGCCATTAACTGGGGAATTAAGGGACATAAAAAGGTATGAGTTACAAAGACAAATAGCAAAATGGCAGAATAAAGTTCTACGTTATCAGTAGTGACTATATATGTAAATAGACTATCTCTTTGGTCAAAAGGCAGAGATTAGCAGAGTGGGAAAAAAAAAGAATGACCCAGCTCTATGCTGTTTATGAGTGACTCACCTGAAATTCAGACACAAGTAGGCTGAGAGTGAAAGGATGGAAAAAATATATCATGAAAAAGTATCCAAAAGAGAGTTGGCATAGTTAAACCAATATCAGATAAAATAGGCTTTAAGTCAAGTTACGAGGGACAAAGAAGTTCATTATATAATGACAAAGAGGCCAGTTCAACCAGAAGACATAACGATTATAACTATGTATGCACCTAATACAGAGCCCCAAAATATATGAAGCTAATACTGACAGATTTGAAGGGAGAAATAGAAAGATCTATGTTGATAGTGGTAGACTTCAATACACCACTTTCAATAATAGATAGAATGTCTGGACATAGCAACAATAAAGAAATAGAAGACTTGAATGATATGATAAACCAATTAGACCTAAAGAGTATATATAGAACACTTCACCCAACAGCAACAGAACACACATTCTTCTCTAGTGCACATGGATCATTCTCTAGGATACGTTAGGTCAGAAAACAAGTATCAACAAATTTAAAAATATTGAAATCCTACAGTATATCTTTTCTGACCACAAGGGAATGAGACTAGAAATCAATAACAGAGGGAGAACTGGAAAACACACAAATATGTGGAAATTAAATAACACACTAAACCTATGGTCAAAGAAGAAATCAAAAGGCAAGGTGGGAAATATCTTGAGGCAAATGAAAGTGAAAATACTACATACCAAAACTTACAGGATGCGGCAAAGGCAGTGCTGAGAGGGAAATTTATAGCTCTAAATGCTTACATTAAAAAAGAAGAAAGATCTCAAATAGAGACCAAAGTTCACAATGGGATGGTCTAGAAAAAGAAGAGCAAACTAAACACAAAGTGAGCAGAGGGAAGGAAATAATAAAATTAGAGGGGAGGTAAATGAAATAGGGAATAAAAACAAGAGAGAATCAAAGAAACCAAAAGTTGAGTCTCTGAAAAGATCAATAAAATCAACAAATTTTTAGCTAAACTGACAAAAAAAAGAGAAAGGATGCAAATAACTAAAATCAGTAATGAAAGGGAGGACATTAGTACCAATTCCACAGAAGTAAAAAAGAATTAAAAGAGGATACCATGAACAACTGTAGACCAACAAATTAGGTAACCTACATGAAGTAGACAAATTCCTGGAAACACACTAAGTACCTACACTGACTCAAGAAAAAATAGAAGATCTCAACAGACAAATACCTAATAAAGAGATTGAATCAATCATCAAAAACCTCTCAAGAAAAAAAGCCCACGACCAAATGGATTTACTGGTGAATTTTATCAAACATACCAAGAAGGATTAATACCAGTCCTGCTCAAACTCTTCCAAAAAACTGAAGAGGAGGGAATACTTCCTAACTCATTCTATGAAGTCAATATCACCCTCATATCAAAGCCAGATAATGAAATCACAAGAAAAGAAAATTGCATACCAATATCCTTATGAATATAGATGCAAAAAATCCTCAAGAAAATACTTGCAAACCAAATCCAACAGCATATTAAAAGAATTGTATGCCATGATCAGGTAGGATTTATCCCAGGCATGTGAGGGTGGTTCAACATAAGAAAATCAATTAATGTCATACACCACATTAGCACAATGAGGAGCAAAACCACACAACCATCTCAACTGACACAGAAAGGGCAACTGACAAAATCCAGTACCCCTTCTTGATGAAAACATTTAGAAATCAAAACCCGCAGCTAACATCATACTCAATGGTGAGAGACTGAACGCTTTCCCTCGGAGATCAGCAACAAGACAAGAATGCCCACTATCACCGCTGTTATCCAACATTGTACTGGAAGTTCAGAGCAATTAGAAACAGAAATAAAAGGAATCAAATTTTGGATAGAAAGAAGTGCAACTTTCCCTGTTTGAAGATGACATGATCCCTTATGTAGAATAACTTGAAAAAATCCCCGGCAAAGCTACTAGAACTAATAAATTAATTCATCAAAGCAGCAGGATCAACAAGAACAACAGGCAAAAACAGTAGCATTTCTATACACTAGTAATGAACAATCTGAAGAGGAAATCAAGAAAAAATTTCATTTTTAATAGCAACAAAAATAATCAAATATCTTGGAATAAATTTAACTAGGGATGTAAAGGATTAACGCATGGAAAACTACAAAGCATTGCTAAAAGAAATCAAAGACATAAGTAAATAGAAAGAACTTTCCATGTTCATGGATGAGACTAAATATTGTTAAGATACTACCCAAGGCAATTGCATAGACTCAGTTCTCCTCAAAATGATTTACAGGTTCAACACTATCCCAATCAAAATTCCAGAAGCTTTCTTTGTGGACATGGAAAAGCCAGTCATCAAATTTACACGAAATGTTCAGGGCCCTGTACAACCAAAACTATCTTGTTAAAGGAGAATGAAGTTAGTGGACTCACACTTCCTGATTTTAAAACTTATTAACAAAGTCAGAAAATTCAAAACAGCATGGTACTGGCACAAGGACAGACATATAGAACATACAGAACAGAATCAAACTGATAGTTCAGAAATAAGCCCTCGCATCTATGGCCAATTGATTTTTGGCAAGGAATGGGAAGTTAATATTGAATTGATACAGAGTTTCTGTTTGGTGTGATGGAAAAGTTTTAATAATGGATGGTGGTGATGGTAGCATAATGTTGTGAATGTAATTAACACCACTGAACTATATATTTGAATGTGACTAAAAGGGGAAATTTTAAGTGAGATATATATATATATTACTAGAATAAAAATTGAAAAATAAAACCATAGGACTGTACAACACAAATAGTGAGCCCCAATGTAAACTATGAACTATAGTCAATAGTATAAATACAATAATATTTCATCAATTGTAACAAAGACACCACTCAAATACAAAATGTTAATAATAGGGAAAACTGTGTGTGCGATAAGGGTGTGGTATTTGGGAACTCTATTTTATGCATGATTTTCTTGTAAACCTACAACTTCTGTAATAAAACATTTTTTATAAAAAATGTTTCTTGTAAAATTTTAAACAGTAGAGAGGTAAGTGGAGAGGACAAACCAGAAGCCCCTTGTTAATTGTTTTTCGTTTCTCATTTCATGACCCTCCGCAGATTTTTAACATCGCAACACACCAGCTTTATGAAATTAATTTTCTGGCTCTTGGGCTTTCTTTCCTCTCATTTTTCTGCCTCCTCACACAACCCTTTTTTTTTAAATTCAGTTTTATTGAAATATATTCACATACCATACAATGATCCATGGTGTACAATCGGCTGTTCACAGTACAATCATATAGTTATGTGTTCATCACAATCTATTTCTGAACATTTTCCTTACTTCAGAAAGAATCAGAATAAGAATAAAAAATAAAAGTAAAAAAAAGAACACCCAAACCATCCTCCCATCCCACCCTATTTGTCATTTAGTTTTTATTCCCATTTTTCTACTCATCCATCCATACACTAGATAAAGGGAGTGTGATCCACAAGGTTTTCACAATCACACTATCATCCCTTGTAATCTACATTATTATACAACCGTCTTCAGGAGTCCAGACTACTGGGTTGGAGTTTGGTAGTTTCAGATATTTACTTGTAGCTATTCCAATACATTAAAACCTAAGAGGTGTTTTCTATATAGTGCATAAGAATGTCCACCAGACTGACCTCTCGACTCCATTTGAAATCTCTCGGCCACTGAAACTATTTCATCTCATTTTGCATCCCCCTTTTGGTCAAGAAGATATTCTCAATCCCATGATGCCAGGTCCAGATTCATCCCTGGGAGTCATATCCTGCATTGCCAGGGAGATTTACACCCCTGGGAGTCAGGTCCCATGTAGAGGGGAGGGCAGTGAGTTCACCTGCCGAGGTGACTTAGAGAGAGAGAGAGGGCCACATCGGAGAAACAAAGTACTCAGGGGGAGACTCTTAGGCACAATTAAATGCAAGTTTAGCCTCTTCTTTGCAGTAACAAGCTTCGTAAGGGCAGGTCCCACGATTGAGGGCTCAACACATCAAACGGCCAGTCCCAATGTCTGTGACAACATCAACACCAGTCCAGGTGAGGAAGTCCAACCCTTCTGCACCTTCCCCCAGCTCCTCAGGGCGGGGTTGGGGGGCAGGGAGGCTGTAAGTATATTTTTTATTCTCTGCCCAAATTACTTTGGGATGTCACACAACCCTTTTATCTATCCCTGGGAGGTGGGGATGGAGGGGAGGTTGAGTACGGGCTGCCAGCTTCCCCGAGGGGAGTTCCACGGGGCGGGCGACCAGCGTCCACTCTTGGGGGTGAGGCAGGAGGGGGACAGCCAGCTGCCCTCCGGTGAGCAGGAAGGGGGCAGGTGGGGGACAGCGCGGCCGAGGGCCGGATGCAGCGCCACCAAGAACTTTCCAGCCTCTAATGGGGAGAAAAACGTCTCCTGTGGCAAAATTCAGCAAAATGCCATTAAGGACTTTTTTTTTTTTTATTGTTCTTTCCTGCGGGCAGCTTGGAAAAATACTATCGTCTCAGCAGAAATGAGTTCCCGTGTCCTATTTTTATTTTTAAATGGTGCTTTCAGAGCTCGTTACGACTCTGGTATGAAGTAGCAGCCACTGCAGGGGCCGTGCCAGCGCGGGCAGGAGTGGACGGAGCCGGGCGGCCGGGCGCAGAGGCGCGAGACGGGGCCCGAGGAGGCCATGGGCACCCGAGGCCAGATGTGCTCTCCCACGTCCTTTCCTCCCACATGTCTCGCCCGAGCAAGGTTTACCTGAGGGAAGTGCAGCAGGCTCTGACGCGTTCTGGCCAAACAGAAATTAAATAATCGAAATGACCAAGCAAACCAGAAACTCTGCACACCATTCTGAAAATTATCCGGCTTTGTTCACTTATTTACCAACACTGACGTCATGCCCCTTGTCTGCCCAGCATTGCTCCAAGGGCTTTAGAAATATGAGTTTGCTTAATTTTTCCGACCACCCGATTGTGAGAGGCTCGGGTGTCTTTGCCTGCTGTGGGGGCGGCAGGGTGGGTCACCGCGGCGGGGGGTGCCTTGGGGAAAAGGGCAGATGCCAGCTGCATTAGGTGGCACTGCAGGTTCCTCAAGGTGTCACCCGTGCCCTAGGCCTTGGCCGCTTTCCCCAGTGACAGACCATGCTATCCTGAGGCCGACAACCAGTGGCCCTCTCTGCGGCTGCCTCGTCCCCTGACCTCAGCCTCTGTCCTGGGTGAGCCTCGGGCTTCAGTACCGTCCAGGCTTCAGCTGCCCACGGCTCAGCGGCCACAGCTGCTCCGGTCCCCAGGATTGCCCGGAGGGGACCCTTAGATGCTCTGATTTGTCCAGCGGCCACCCCCAGGGTCCGGATAACACACCCTAAAAGGATGGAGGCAGGGTCAACACTTCCACCGTTAGAGGCAGGAACTAGAAGGAGCTGGAAGTCAAGTCCTCTAGCTTCGCCCTTGGGTGGACGCTTCTAGAACACGGCAATTCCGAACCCGTCTGACAGCTTTCCTGACAAGCTGTGCCCCCCCCATAACTCTCCCCTCCTCCCCGCTCACTGCCCCTCTCCCCTTCCCCTCACTTCCCCTCGCCCCTCAGTAAAGCTCTGCCTCCAGCTCTGCTTCTCAGGGAATTCTGGCTAAGCAGGCGGGAGAGCGCTCAATCACAGCAGCTGCCCTTCCCATGGCACTCGCTCCCCAGCAGGTGGGACCCAAGGCAGCGAGGGGTGCCCGCTTGGTTGGGGTGACCAGGAAGGCCCCGAGGAGGTGCCGGCGTTGCTGACCCCTGAGGCTGCGAGGGCGGCAGCCTGCCAGGCGCGTGGCGGGAGTGGGAGAAGAGCAGCCAGACAGAGGAATGCACATGTGAAGGCTCCAAAGAGGGAGACATCTGGAGATGCTGGAGGATAAGGAAGGAGGCCAGGGTGGCTGGAGGTGGGGAGGTGGGGGGAGAAGGGGCAGGAAAAAGAAGGGAGAGAGTGGGCAGAGACAGACCCCAGCACCCGGCCAGCTGGGCCGAGGCGTCTGCGATTTACTCCAAGGGCGACGGGACATGACCTGGGCCCATGTGTGGGTGAAGCGGGTGCCTGTGGGGGCTGGGGACAGGGGAGTGGACCCCTGGGAACCCGTGAGGGGCTGCAGTGGGCAGGGGAGATGGTGGTGCAGTGGGTAGCTGCCCTCCTGGATGAGCTCTGCTCGCCTCCGTCCCTCAGTGGGCAGCCTGGGAAACCGCGTGTCTGGGTTCACTCAGCCCGCGAAGCCCAGGGTGAGGGTTCAGCTCCTGCACAGAATGCAACCACCAGAGAGAGGGGACATGGAGCCGAGGGGCTGGGGCAGGGGTAGGGGGCCGTGGGCATGCTTTTCAGGCATTCCCCAGTCCCTCTGGGATAAACTCTAGAATATTCCAGCCCTTCCACCTCCCCTCGTGCCTCTTCCTTTGCACAGTTCTGCATTTCAGCCATCCAGGACGCCCGAGACCACCGGCAGGCCCTCCAGGGCTCGTCTTTTGGCCCCGGGTCTTCGTGCAGGCTGCTCTGTGTCTCTCTGCCCCTCTTCCCATGTGACACGGCTGCCCCACCCCAGAGGGCTGCCTCTTATCTCCCAAGTCTCATCTCCAGACACCCAGATCAGTTTAGGGATTCCTCCTCAGGACCCCACAGGCTTCTAATCACCAGTTATTTGTGCACTTGCCCCTGTGGCAGGGACTGGGCCTGTTTTGCCCAAAGCTGTACGCCTGGCACCTCACCCAGAACCTGGCACACAGCAGGTGCTCACTAAACACTGCTCAAATGAACGAATGAGTGAATATCTGTGGGGAAGAAGGAGCAGGCTCGTTCCTTGGGCCTCCAAAAGGCAGAACCAGTTTCAGTGGCTGAAGTCTAGCCCTGCTGACTTTTATGTGTAAGAAAACGCCTTTCCACCAGCTCTGACCTCTTTGGCGTGGTGGGGAGTGTCCGTCCACCGTGGAGGCTTCTAAAGTAGGTGCTGGGGAACAGCCTGACAGGGACACTTCACGGGGCTCTGTGGGATGTGCCCATCTCCCTCTCCGTTCAGCGAGCCCCCGGGAGGCAGGGATGGCAGCTTTCCTTCACGCCGGCAGCCAGAGTGGCGAAAGCACACTGAGCGCAGGACTGTGGTCACCCCCCAACCCCAGAAACGTCCGGGCTTGCACTGTCCAGGATGGCAGCCCCTCGTCACAGGTGCCCCGGAGCTCTGTTGAAGTCGAGATGTGCTGCCAGTGCGAACTGCACATCGGCTTTCAAAGACGTGAGAGGAAAAGGAAGGGCACTTAGCTCAAGTGTTTTTATATTGATTACCTATTGAAATGACAACACTTTGGATATGATAAATTAAAACACATTATTAAAATTAATTTCACCTGTTCTCTTAACTGTTTTTAAAAGGGGGTGACCAGAAAATTTAAAATGTGGCTCACATTATATTTCTATTGGACAGTTGCTCACCTAGAAAAGAAGTTCTCAACTTGTTTGGGTTCATTGCACTCTTTCAAACCCTGGAGGGTTCAGCAGTGTATTTGAAAGACTCAAAAGCCCCCAAAGGGCATTAACTAGCATGTACTTGGTATCGCCCTCAGGCACTCATTGGGCTGGTACAAGCAAGCCAGGTGGCATGTCACTGCTACTTGGGACTGTCCCCTGTGCTGGCCTCGCTGTCTTCTAGGCAGGTAACGCACTCTTTGCCTTTGGAAAGAAAGGTGTGCCCTCCCCGTAGACACCTTCAGTGGCACCTGCTAAGCAGTGAGGCCCTCAGCCAGGCCAGCCTGGAGTTTTGTCATCCAGAGATCAATGTAAGATTTTTGCATCCTCATTTGCAGGAAAAAAATATGTCGGCAAATTATATTAAAAGAAAGAAAAGGGCACACCTCTTCAACCAGCAACCCCATTTGTACAAATCCATCGGAAGAAGTAAAAGCATGGTAGTTAACAATACAAGGCCCCCTTGGCAGGACTAGTACTCGGTTCCCAGCACTCCATTTGGCTCCGGTAGGTGTCCGGGGCTGCCTCCGTCTGGCTGCTCAGCGCTGGGCCCTGCACAGTTGGTAAGTAATTTGAACACACGATGTCAACCACAGGAGTGTTTGTGGCTTGTGCTGGTTTGGCTGTATTATGTCCCCCAAAACATCATTATCTTTGATGTAGTCTTGTGTGGGCAGGAAACATATTGGTGTTGATTGGGTTGGAGGCTTTTGATTGGATGTTTCCGTGGAGATGTGATCACTCAAATGTGGGCGAGATCTTTCATTGGATAATTTTCATGGAGGTGTGGCCCTGCCCATTCAGTATGGGCCTTGGTTAGTTCACTGGAGCACTATATAAGCTCAGACAGAAGGAGCGAGCTTGCTACAGCCAAGAGGACTTTGAAGAATGCACAGGAGCTGAGAGAGGAGCTGAAGCTTACAGAGACATTTTGGAGATGGCCTTTGAAAGCAGACTTTTGCTCTGGAGAAGTTAAGAGAGGACAAACACCCCAAGAGCAACTGAGAGTGACATTTTTGAGGAGCTGAAGCCTAGAGAGGAACATCCTGGGAGAAAGCCATTTTGAAACCAGAACTTTGGAGCAGACGCCAGCCACGTGCCTTCGCAGCTAATGGAGGTTTTCCAGACCCCATTGGCCATCCTCTAGTGAAGATACTCAATTGCTGATGTGCTACCTTGGACTCTTTATGGCCTTAAGACTGTAACTGTGTAACCAAATAAACCCCTTTATAAAAGCCAGCCCATTTCTGGTATTTTGCTTAATGGCAGCGTTAGCAAACTAGAACATGGCTAAAAACCAACGCCAGAGCAGCCTCTGTGTCATCGACGGGGAACGTGCTGTGTCTCCTGCGTGGAGGGACATCTGCAGCTTTGAAAAGTCCCCGGTTAGATCCACAGGCGTGGATCCGGGACAATGGCCTCTGGAGGCTCTCGAGGGAAAGCGGAGAGTTTCAAGTAGGGCTTTTTGTACAATTTCATTTTGTGGGAAACTACTTTGGGGGTCCACGAGGAGTGTTTGAGCAGAGAAGAGGTGAGATCGGGGTACAGGACTGATGACATTGGCTGTGTCTGGTATGGGAGAGGAGGAGAGACGGGACACAACAGCTGCTATTTGTGCATTTTGATTATTGTTTGACTTGTTTCAACAAGTGAGTGATGCATTTATAAGTTAAAAACAATAGAAGAATACATGAAAAATGGATGTTCTGTCTCCATATAAGTTTGGTGGCCCCTTGGGAAGGAAGGGGAGTGTCCCCAGCAGGATGAAAGGCAGAAGCCCCTGTCCAGCCTCTTTGCTTCAGAACATCAAGCCCCACCCAGGTGGCCACTGTTTCTTCCTACCTCAGGAATAAATGTATTTTTTTCATGTAGAGGAATGTGCCTGGTGTCCCCAAGGTGGGACGGGCTGCCCCCACTGTCTGATCTGGGATCCCACCATGAGCTGGAACCAGAGGAAGGAAGAGGCATGAGGAAAACATGGTTCTTGGAGCCACCGTTAGATTTATGGGTTTCATTTTGGGGCGAGCGTTTCTCTCTGGTCTGCTTTTCATTTGGGCCCGTTGAATTCCTCCTCGTTGTTGTTCCATGGTTGAACTCCCAAAGAATTCCAGAAATCAGAATGCCTTCCCAGCCAGCAGCCTCCTGACTCCATGTGTCTGAACCAATAAAGCGTGTTTCCCCCTGCTCCCCGCTTCCGATGCTTTATCAGGCTCGGCAATGTGTTTCTCATGCTGTCTGCGCCCTGGACCCCGTTCAGGTAAGGAAATTCCTCGAGATGATAAATTGCCACAGAGATAGCAGAGCTGGGCTTTGGCAGGGTTCCTGGGTTGAACGGGGCCATATGTGTTATGGAGCATAGATCGCCAAGTCGATTGAGCCCAAACAAGAAAGGTCAAATCCAAGGGACTGGAGTGGAGGCCTGGTTGCTGGAAAAGCTCACTGGGCATGTGGAGACTACGGATCTTAAGCCTGGGACACACATCTCTTAGGAAGGCTGGGATTTGTAACACTATGCATGAGTCAGGTTGCTTTGGGTTGGCTGCCCCAGAAAACTCTACTCATGCCAACTTCAATAATAAAAGGAATTTATTGGAAATAATAAGTGGTTTCAGGTACGGCTGGATCCAGCAATGCCAGCAGTCTGGCCAGGATAGAGTTTCTTCTCGTCTGTCCGTTCTGCTGTCTACCGTGTTGGCTTTACCCTCAGGCCTCCCCTCCTAGTCCCAAGATGACAGCCAGCACCTCTTGCTGTTGTTTCCAGGTTTAAAGTCAGCAGTAAGAAAAAGATCAAATCCAGGTGTCAGAAGTGAGTCCTGCGGCATCGATCGGCCTTCTAGGAAGCCGTCCCCAGGGTGGGCTGCATGGGCTGAGTCACTCAGGCTCCTACCTGGAGGGTGTGGGGTCACGCTCACGAAGGGCTGTCAGATCTGGCAAGTAAAAATACAGGGTGCCCCGTTAAATTTTAATTTCAGATAAATAACATAGTTTTTTAGTATGTCTCAAATATAAATTTTAAAAAATGAGGCCTGATATAATATATTTATATACTGAGAGCCTCTATATAAATATAGAGATAATGTATATATTAATATTATTAATTATTTATCTGAAATTCTAATTTACTTGGATGTCCTGTATTTTATCTGGCAATCCTTTGCACATTAGAAACCCAAGGCCGATGGGTGGGGGACAGGGAAATGGATGTGGGGTGGGTAACAGAATAGCCATGGCCGCTCATGAAGGAGGTTCAGCCTCAGCTGAGCTTTGGCAGGATTTATTACTGAAGGCAGGCAACGTTTTTCAAGCAGGATTTCCTTCAAGTTGTGACTTCATTCATTCATTCATCCATTCATTGTTTCAATTGGGCTTACACAAAATGCAGGGGATATAAGAATGTATCATTTAGAGAGCGAAAGCGTTTTATAACCCTGCCTCTCCAATCCCAACACATTAACTAGCATTAAAAGTTTGAGACACACTTTTTCTGAAAGTTTTCCATAAAGAACAGATAATAATAGTAATTATGGAAATAATTGCTTTTACAGTGAAGTATCACATTGTACATTCGTTTCCTCAACTTGCTCTTTCTCCCTAACAACACGCCTTCCACCAACTTTTGAAAGCTGCTCTTGGGGTGTGGCCGTACAAACTTGCGTGGATTTCCGTGAGCTCTGCAAACTGCCTCTAAATGGATGGGGAGTGAAAAGTCTGTTGAGAAAAGAGGATTTACTGGTTGCCATCCTTCCTTTCCTTTCCCTCCCCCCCTTCTATTTTTCCTCTTTCCTTCCTGGACGTGGTTATAATTCAAGGAATCAAGACCGTTTCCCCTGAAACAAGCACCACTTATTGAACCCGTCTCCCCATCCAGGCCTGGAGACAAGCCTAGGGTTCCTCCTTCGGCACTTACTGGCCTCAGGATCTCCCTGTGAACTTGATTTCCTTGCCAGGAAAATGGGATGTTGCTATCCACTCATGCAGTAGTTTGGGATTACACGCGATGGGGCACGAAACAACGGACCACTGCCTGGGACGCGAGTCTGCCGTACACGTCAGCCCCCTTGGTCACACACCGTCCATGCAAGCGTTCAAAAGCCCCCACTGGCTGCCGGGAGCTGTGCCCAGGGCTGAGGCCCCTCTCACGCCCTCCCCTGTGTCTTGCCTCCTGTACTCAAATAGCTCCCAGGGCCTGCAGCGCCTGGAGAAGGGCTGGGGGTGGCGGGGGTGGGGTTGGGGGTGGGATTCCCGGCCTCTTCATGGAAAGGCCCCGCATGGAGGAGCAGGCGAAGGGGCCCCTGCTGAGCCCCGAGCATGTTCCATGCTTAAAGGATAGGGGACATTGGGGTCTGTCAGCTCCAGGTGGGGCCGTCCCGGGGGGGGCATCCTGAGGGGGTCCTGGGACTCAAGAGGGGCAGCCCAGGGGACAACCCTAAGGGGAAGTTCCCCCAGCTGCTATTTCTAGAAACCACTCTCCAGTGCCATCCCTGCCCCCAGGTCTGCAGACTTTAGATGCACAATTCATATTAGGTTTTTTATAATCAAAGTAAAAATATTTGTGTATTTAAAACTACACAAGTGAAATGTGTTCATTGTAAAAAAGGAAAAGCTATAGATAAGCTAAAAAAGAAGAATAAATTGCCCATGATCATGGAATTTATGATTATAAATTCTATAATCCAATTGCTATTAATATTTTGGAGCGCACCCTTTTAAACTTTCAAGAACTTCATGCAAGAAATATTTATTGTGAGTCCACTGAGCTAGGCGCTGGGGAACAGTGACGAACAAGACAAATGGCGCTTTGCTGTCCGCGTGGATTCGGTACCCCCTTTCCTTCTCTACCTCCCAGGATGTGGCTCTACACACAGCAGGTGCTCAATGTGTGCTCGCTAAAGGAAGGGGGGAGGTCCCAGACACCCTCCCAGCAAACAGGAACTGTAAGTGCATCTCTGCCCAGCTGCTGCTGGCTGCAGACGTGTGGGCCACCCAGCGGAGCCGAGAAGGACCGCCAGCTGCCCAGGAGACCTGCGAGCAAATGTAAATACTTATTGTTTGAAGCCACCGAGTTTGGGGGCAGCTTGTTATGCAGCAATAGTTCACTGATACTATGACTCGCATACTCCCACGCCCCTGACTCCTGGCCTTCTCACCAGCTGCTCCCTCCTTCTAGAACATCATTCTGCCCTGTCTTTACCTCCCCATCCTTTCAGGCTCAGCTTAAGCATCCCTTCCTCGGGGCAGCCTTTCTGATTCCTTCAGAGAAGTGTAGGGCTCCCTGTTGCATGTTCCCGAGCCTCAGATGTCTTCACGGCACTTCACATTCAGGGCGTCTTCTTCTAATTGTCTGTGATGATTGACAGGGGAGCTCGCACAGAGATTAGGTTAAAAAGTCACTGCCTAAGGTGAGGAGTCTCACAGAGTCAGATATATCTGTTTTTCTGCAGAGCCTGATAAGATTGTTAAGTCTTGGGTGGAACACTGATGAGGCCCTGGCATCAGGGCCGTATTGTGAGTGGAAAATGATATCTTCCAGCTCTAGAATCATTCTCTACCTGAGAGATGACAGCTCCGAGCAGGCCAGGCTCCCATCTCACATCTGTGAGCAGGGAGCTGGAGGGGGTGGCTCCTTCCAGTGGTTTCTTCTCTCCACTCCTTATTTTTGGGGGGCAAATGTTCATAGTCAATTCCCCCCATGAGCTTGCTCTGCTTCTGATGCACCTTCGTGTGCATTTAGTATCGTCCTCCTGGCAGGACTGCACAGGCCTGAGAGGGGCAGCCAGCCCGACTGTGCTCACCTGGGCACGGCCTAGCCTGGCCCAGGGCCGGGCACGGAGGAGGTGCCGGAACCTACCTGCTGGCTGCCAGCCCAGCCTGTAGGGAGCAGGGCCGGGACCCAAGCAGGCTGTCCTGCCTCCAAGGCCAGTGCCCCTGGTGACTCTCTGGTGCTTGGCAGCCAGCAAAGGGGGCGGGGGTCTCAGATGCTGGTTCCTGACTTTGCCCTCCCAGGACCCGCTGGCAGTGAGCCCTTCCCCTCTGCATCTCTGCTTCTCCATTCTGACGCTCCAAAGTCTTCCTCCAATCCTGGCCGTCTCAGAACCAGACTCCCTCCCGCCCCTCTGCGTTTGCAGGAGGCTGCGGGCCGCCTGCTCCCCACCTGCTGGGATTTGGCTGCTGCAGTTTGCAGCAGCAGCAGCCGAGCTGGGAAACAGGTCTGCACAGAGCATCTGTTCATGCATTCATGCCCCTGCTGAGCTTCCTGCACTGCTTCAGCCGAGTGTGTGTGTGTCTGTGTGTGCGTGTGCGTGCATGCGTGTTAGGATGGGGTGGTGGAGGGAAGCAGTGGAGCAGTTCAATTCCCCAGACTGCCACGTGGGAGGGAGTGGGAGTCTTTCCCCAGCTGAGGTGGGCAAGGTGGGCCAGAGTGGGGAGGCCACCGTGGGCAGGACAGGCTGGGAGCCCCCCCCGAGCGCGCAAGGTCTGTTTGGGCTCCAGCCACCTGGTCCGATAGATACGGTGTTGGGTGCTGGTGGGGTGGGAGTAAGACAGGCCGAGGCGGAGGGCCAGCTCTGGTGCCACGTGACCCGATGCCATGCTCAGTTCTCTTGTCTGTAGACCGGGGACGAGGGTCCCTCCCAGGGCTGCGGGAAGGTCGTGTGGGAGCAGCGTGACACACAAGCCCAGAACTTGGCACACAGAGGGTGCTCAGTCCCAGGTGAGCTGGCAGGATTTTAAATCAAACTGGGCTTGAAGAGGGAGTGGGGTGCAGTGGAAAGAGCATAGTTTTGGTGCCAGGCCACTGTGGGTTTGAACCCAACCTGTGCAACCCTGGGCAACTTACCGGAGCCCATTTCCTCTCCTGTGAACCAAATCCATCCGTCCGTGGTGTTAGTCGAAGCACGTAGTGAACACCGAGTTCTTAAACTGTTCTGGACCTTATTTTCCACATTCGTAAAAGAGAAAAGACAATTTGAGGCCCACCCCAGGATTGCTGCGAGGCCCCCGGGAGGAGATAGAAGACAGCGACCTTCAAATAGCCCGAGCCCCGGGGCTGGGGTGGCGGGGACTAAGCTGAGCTACGCAGCAGGGTGGCAGCGGCTCACTCCATCCCACCCAATCTGGGGAGCAGTCAGCCTTGCCAGGCTCCCTGCATCCGGGGTGCCTTCGGGTGTTGTCTCGGACTTTGGGTGTGGGAGCTGGGGAAGCAGCACCTGCGTTCCCCAGCGTGGGCTTCTGCCTTCAGTACAAAACAGTTTTCTAGGGAGGTGGGTTAGACAGGGGGATCCTCAGGGGACTCCCAGCTTGATTCAGGACAGGTGACCAGCACCTTTTGGGGGTGTCAGATGGCCCAGCAGGAAGCCTCCCACATCTGCACACAGCCCTGCCCAGGAGCTGCTTGCCAGGACAAGGCTGCGAGACAGAAAGCAGCAGGAACAGTGTCACTTAATTTGAGCTTGGCATTCCAGCTACACACCAGGTGTCGGCACGGGGGGATTATTTATGGCAATTTCTCTCCCCCTGGCCCCTTGACCTATGTGGGTAGGACTGAATTTTGCTTAATGACCAGACAGCTGGAGACTAGCAGATTTTTTAGTCCCAACTCTGTCAAACAGCTATTTAGACTACTTTCACCCTTCAGCCATTCTTTTAGTTGTTCACTGCGTATTTACCAAGCAAAGATAACGGGCCAGGCAGTGTTTCTGGCATTGTGGAGACAGTAGCGAAGGAGACAGACCCACTCTGGCCCTCACACCACTTGTATTCTATGTAATTGTTTGAATGGTTGAACGTTGAGAAAGCACCTACTGTGCACCAGGCAGTGTTCTAGGCACTGAAGGACAGCTGAGAACAAGGGAGATCCATTTCCAGTCCTCATGGAGCTTTTAGTTGATGCAATTGTTGGAATAATTGAATGTTGATAAAGAGCCTACTATGTGTCTGGCTGTGTTCTAAGCACTGGGGAGACAGCCGAGGACAAGACAGACCCAGTGTACTCAAAGAGCTCACGTTTTCAACTATTCACATGAATAAACTTTGATAAAACACATACTATGTGTAGCTGTGACTACAAGGAAGTGTGGGGCTCGGCCCTGCTCATGAGCTGTTCATTGCCTCCCTGCGGGAGGCTGGGAGAAGGGTAGTCTGTGTAGCAGAAAGGAGGCTGGGACGGGACCAGGTGACCCCTAGCTCTGTCACCAGCTAGATTTGTGACCTGGGGCAGCCTCCTGGCATAGCCCACTCTGGCCTCAGTTTCCACATCTGTAAATCAGGTTGTGGCGGTGCTGTGTCCACGGTGGTCAGTGAGTGCCTTTCCGTGGTAAATGGATCAACCGTTTCCATTTTAACAGCATTCATTTTAATGCAGATTCCAGAAAAATATATCCCTGGCACTTCAAGCCTATGTACAAAGTTTCCTTTAAAGAAGTATATTTAAGCTGAAGAAATTGGGTTGATTTAAATTAAAATATTAAATAAATAATATGTGAGGAAACATGGCAAAGTCCCAAGGAAGGGCAAAGACTGGAGGCGGGGTGTACGGTTAGAGTGCCAGACCCTAGGGTTCCGGAATGTTCAGCTGCCGGGGTCCCCAGGGCCCCATCTGTGACCTCCTGCTGGTGGGGAGGACAGGCCATGTCATTTAGAATGGGTCTTGGGCCCAGCTGGGGGCTGCCCTGAGCAGCATGGTCCTCTCTGTGGGCAGCAGCAGAGCTGGGGCTGGCTGCCCTGGGCTTCCAAAGGAGGCCGGCCTAGTCTCCAGCCAGCTTCTCCTCTCCCCGGCCACACCACCCCTCATTTGACCCATGGGAGCCCCTGCAGTGCAAGCCCCAAGCTTCTCTCTTCTGGGTTGAGCCCTGGGGCCCCAAACTTTGAGGGAGTATCTGGGGAGCTGCCCCTTACCGCTTGTGGAGGTGAGCAGAGCCTGGCAGGCAGAAAGCCTCCCTAGGGAATGAGCTTTGCAAACTGCCCTTTCCCCCATGTTGCTGTTGCTGGGGACCTTCTGTGGCTCATCACAGCCTCAGGACAGAGTCAAGCTCCTTGGAGTGGTCTGCAACCCTGGCTGGTGGGCCCGTCCATCCCTCTGGTCTCAGCCCCTTTGCCCTGTGGGCTCTGATCTCGCTGACCTTCATGGATCCTCAAATGGACGCTGCCATCTCCTGCCACAGGGCCTTGGCACGTGCTGCTGCTGCTTCCTCAGCCCAGTGTGCTCTCCGGCACCTCCGGGCCCAGCCCTGCTTCGGCTGGCTCACCTGCTCAACCCTGTGGGCCTCAGTTCAGCAGTCACTGCCTGCAGGAAGGCCTCCTTGGCCCCATGTCCAGGCTGCGGCCCCTCCTCTGTGCTCCCCATCACAGCACCTGCCGCACTGGGCCACGGGTGCTGAGAGGATGGGCCCGGGGTTGTGTGGCTCACCCTGGCTTGCAGGACCTGGAACAGTGCCCTAGACTGGGGCATCTAGTGGCTCCGTTAACGTCTGCTGAAGAGATGGGCGGGCAGTCCTTGGGCTTTAGGCTTCTGCTGGACCCTGTTTCCCTGGAGGACAGAGCTGCATTCCAGGCACAAAGTGAGCTCTTGCTTGGGGAATGCAGACATGGGCACCCCAGCGGGGGTTAGGGGTGGGGATGGGGGGAGGGAGAAGCGTCCCCTGCCTGCCACACCCTCCCTGACACTCTCTCCTGGACTGTGGAGGTACTTCCTGAGCACAATGTTGGGCAAGTCACTGGCGTCTGTTGAGCTCACTGTCCCCATCCATAAAACGGACTAATGGCCACACCTACAGCTCAAACCTTGCTGTGAGCAGTGGTGCTTTCATGGGCTTTCTGTTCCACAAAATCCTTACGGCTTTTATGCAGTTATCTTGTTTATCTCTTCATCCAGCCCTACAGAAACCTGCTAAGGTCCCTGTTATCACACCCACTTCTCAGATGAGGAAGTCGAGGCGCAGGGCCCTCAAGCCCAGGCAGCTGCCTAGTTGTGGGGGTTAGAACCCAGGGCATGACTGAGCGGGCAGAGGGGACAGGGGTCCCGAAATTCCCTGCTCGGTGCTTCTCCCAGCTGGGCAGCTGACCTGATCAGCAGTGGAAAGGAAACCTGCAGAAGGAAAACAGAAAGAAAAACTTAAATGGACTCTGTATGTTTACAACCAAAGGGCCTCTCCTGGGAGTTGAGTATGAAATTTTAACATTTTAGGTTAGGCAGGCAAGGCTTCTTGTCTAGACACCCGAGAAATGTTCAGACACAGAATTATTCTCAGCCTTCCTACCAATACTGCCAGCATTTCCGCACAGCCTCCCCAGATGAGGGGACGCCATTTACTTCGTATTTGTGAGCAGACATCACGGGGGCCCCTGGCGAGAGGCCCCGGCCACCGCGCATTGCCGGTTCCAGGGGGCCCGAGTGAAGCCGGCTGGTGCACTGTCTTCTCCCAGACAGTCGAGCTGCTTACAAATCAATGAAAACAAGGTTGATTGGGATGTGGGCTTTGTTGTACTTGAGACTTGCACCACCATCACAGTGGTGGCGACTGTGCAAGTGGGATCGTGGAAACTGTAATTAGCTTTCAGAAACACTGGTGAGGGGCAGGGGACAGCTAGAGAGGGAATGGATGGGGTCTGAGTTGGCATCACATCCTGTTTTGCTTATTTGCCATCTGAAAAGGTGAACGCCGATGGCTCCTGTGCTTAAATGGGGTTGGGGAGCAGGGGACTGTAGTCTGAGGCCTGGCCTCTTTCCCACTGTGCATCCTTCATTCAGTCCCCACTTCTCTGGGCCTCGGATTCCTCTTTTATAAAATGGGCTGGGGCTGCCAGGGCCCCAGGGGCCTTCTGAGCTGGTAGCATTGCTCTCGGGCGCTCCAACAGCTCCCACAGGCCCCGGACTGGACACGGGCAAGGGCTAGCTGGGGGCTGACAGCTGAGGATAAAGAGTCTCCCGGGCGCCTGCTGTCCCTGGAGCTGCTGTGTAGGCACCAAGCAACCCTTCCACTCGCAGACGGGGAAACCAAGGCAGGGGCAGAAGCAGCACTGGAGCTCAACACACAAGCTCTCTCCCGGCTGGAGCTCCATGCACAGGACCTTCCCTTAGCGCCGGCCATGCCCCGGGCTGGGTGCTGCCAGATTGTGGGCAAGCCGGTCAACCAGCTGGACCCTGGGAGGGGCAGGACAGAGTGTGAGGGGCCCCGGCCCCCCTTTCCCACCTCTCCACTCATCTCCTGTCTGCCAGGTGCAGCCGACTGCTCAAGAATTCCCTCCATCTCTTTGTCTTCCTAAAGGGAATCGATGAGGAGCGAAGGGGTGTGTGTGTCGGGGGAGAGGGGTGTCAGTGACCCCCAGTATCCTTGCAACAGAGCCGTGGATTCCCTCCCGGGAGGGCTGTGTCTCTTCCTTCTCTCTGGTGGGAACATCCCCTCTGCGGTGTCCACAGAGGAAGTCGGGAACTCATATGCCTTTCGGCTCAGAGTTGAGCGGTTGTTGTTTTAAATTATGTGTTGCCCGAATCATGTGCTGTCTGTCTTCAAACCCGCTCTGCAGCCCCTCTGAACGGCTCGCCGGGCAGGCCAGTGGGCAGCCTCTGGGACCGGTTCTGCCCTGTCCTCTCGTTAAGTGCTTGCTCAACACCAGACTCTCCACCCGGGGCTCTGGGCACTGCCTTGTTTCAGCCCCAGAGCGATCCTTCGAAGGAGACGATGGTGAAAACAAGGACTGGCAAGCCTGGTACGGCCGGCGGGACTCTGGCTCCCACAGGTAGCTTTGCGCTAAAACCTGGAAACCTGAATGCGCCGAGCTACACAACAAGGGGGAGTTATGGCAGCTGGTTTTGAGACAGGGAAATTGTGCCAGGTTGTCAGGGGACCCAGGCAATCACAGGATCTTTACAAGGGAAAGGGGAGGCAGGCGGGTTGATGCGGGACAGACACACTGCTGGCTTTCAAGATGGAGGAAGGACTGCGAGCCAAGGCATGAAGGAGGCCGCTAGGAGTGGACAAAGCAGGGGCACAGAGTCTTCCCCAGAGCCTTCCAGGAGGAACCCAGCCCTGCGGACTTGGGTTCAGCCTGGTGAGACCCATTTCTGACTTCCAACTCCAACACTGTAAGAGAATACATTTTTGTTGCCTTAAGCTAGTCCATTTGTGGAAACCTCTTACAGTGGCCGTAAGAAACCTGTCACTCATCTAGTGAAAGGTAGGGCTGGATTTAAACCAGGATCTCAGCGGTGGATTCAGAGAGGGACATGCGAGCAAGGCTGGCGGATCCAAGGAGCAGGAGGGAAAGGGACACTCCCCTTCAGTCGGGGCTGCCGAGTGGGCATGGCTGGTGTTAGCCCAGAGATGCCGGGCATCGGTTTGCCTCCACTAGGGGAGCATCTGCCTGATGCCAGTAAGAACTGGGGGAGAAGCAAGCTGGTGCCAGTGCTTGAGCTCCTGGATACAACCGTGCCTGAAGCCAACTGGTCTTTATGGGCCCGAGAAACAATAACTGTCCCTTTCTGCTCAAGCTGGTTTGAGACAGACTTTCCGTCACTTACAGCTGAAGGATTTCTGGCAGTCCTGGGATTTGAACTTGGCTTTGGAAAGCCCGATGGATGTGAACTTGGTCTTGTGTTTCCCCGAGCAAATGCCCTCTTTCAGTTTCAGAGAAACTCAGAAGTCAAGGGGCTTAGAATTATGTAATCTTATCATGGCACAACCTTCAGATGCCCTTTGTTCCTTTGTTTTATGCTTTTTACACTGAGGTGCAGACAGGGTAGGTGACTTGCCCAAGGTCACACAGCCCCTACGAAACAGTTGAGACTAAAACTGGGTCCTCTTGCCCCCACTCCTCCCCTTTTGCTCTCCGCATTTCCACCATCAAGAGCTCCAGGTCTATAAATTCTGGGTGGATTTTCTGCTGACAGGACTCAGGAAAGAACTGAGCTTGCCCAGCCTCGCTGCTGCTGTGCTCGTAACACGGCCCACGTTTTCTTGTGGTTGATTCTTCAGAAGTCGGTATTCTGGCTGAGCTGCCCCCCAGCCCAGCATCGTCTGGAAGTCATTTGTGGGGTCTGCCCATCTGGTTAGCTGTGGTTGCGCAGTTAATGTTTCCCAGACTGGGTCTTATTCTTGGTCCCCCAGACACTCTGGCCCCTCAAAGTGCTGGGAAGAGAGGAATGTGCCAAGGGCCGGCCCGTGCCCGCCATCTCGGGCTTCTCCGCTGGCTGCCGTCCGTGCTGCAGGGACAGATGGCTCCACTCAGCATGTGGGTCGGAGCCAAGAGGCCCCAGCCCCCAGCTGGACGCTATCAAACGCCAGCTCCAGCCAGCCCCAGCTTGAAATGCAGCCTCCCTTCTCTCAGCACGTTTGTCTCTTTTTTTTTTTTTTTCAACCTTGCCACCAGTTTTTGCCATTTCCCCACTCTCATCCTCTTGTTGAGAGTTTTTTCTGGAGCAGACTCCCCATTTTTGCTAATAAACACTTATCAAGCACTTCCTGCATGCCAGGCAGCTGCAGACAGTATCAGCTCAATAGCAGCCCTAGGAGGTGCGGGGGAGTTTGGCGTGTTGGAGAAACCATGAGGTCAGAGACGGAGGGGGGCAGTGCTGGAGAGGAGAGAGAGAGAGAGAGAATATCCTATTGCCAGACATCCCACTGCCACTGGCCAAGGGGGAGGTGTCCTAGTTTGCTAATGCTGCAGAATGCAAAGCACCAGAGATGGACTGGCTTTTATAAAACGGGGGTTTATTTCGCTACACAGTTACAGTCTTAAGGCCACAAAGCATCCAAGGTAACACCTCAGCAATCGGGTACCTTCACCGGAGGATGGCCAATGGTGTCCGGAAAACCTCTGCTAGCTGGGAAGGCAGCTGGCGTCTGCTCCAAAGCTCCGGCCTCAAAACGACTTTCTCCCAGGACGTTCCTCTCTAGCAAGCTTGCTCCTCTTCAAAACATCACTCCCAGCTGCACTCGGTTCCCTCCCCCCGAGTCAGCTCATTTATATAGCTCCACAGATCAAGGCCCACCCTGAATGGGTGGGGCCACGCCTCCATGGGAACATCTCATCAGAATCATTACCCACAGCTGGGTGGGGCACATTCCCATGCAAATCTAATCAGCATCAAAACATCTGCCCCACAAAACTACAAAGATAATGGCATTTGGGGGACACAATACATTCAAACCGGCACAGGAGGAGAGCAGGGGACTTAGGTTTATGGGATGTCACCCACCTGTAGAGCCTTTCATGCCCCCCTTTTCACTACTCTGCATGGCAGGTGAGGAGCCTGAGGCTCGGGGAGGTGAAACAAGGGCCCAGAGGAGCTGTTACTGGACAGGCCCGTGGCCAGGGGAGGTTCTGTCAGAAATCCAAAGTCCAAGGGAAGGAACTTGCTCAGCATCTCAGCTTTCCTCAATATCTCAACAAGGCCCTACGTTTCTCATTCTTGCCAAACATTCTGGAAACTGGGTGGTGCCAGCCCCTGCGGTCTCCGGAGGTGACAGCTCCCAGGGCCGACCGTGCCAAGTGCGGGGACTTCATTCCCGCCGAGTTCTGCTCGCTGGGGCCTGGAGGGGCGCTCCTGTCACCTCGAGTTGGCGGATCTGGAAAACATCTCTCTGGGGCTGGGGCTTTTTCGAGAGCCCGAAGAGCAGTGCCCCACAGGCAGGCCTGCCAGGGGCGGGTTTGATGGGGCCGAGGCCCGCGGTGGAGATGAGCTTTGGCACATGGCCCCGGAAGGGCTGGAGTTGGCTGGCAGAGCCTTGTCCGTGGAATTTTTCTTGGAGGTCATGTCTGTGGCTGGATCCCGGATCTCCCTGATCTGTGCTGGGCCACGATGGGCACACAGGGAAAATGGGACCAGGGCCTGCTGTTGGGGAGCTCAGGCCATGGGGAGCAGGGCGGGTGTCCACGAGGGCCCCTTCATTCATTTGCAGAGAAGTTTTGACACTTTCTTTGTTCCAGGCTCTATCCTGGCCCCGAGATGCAGCACAGGCAGGACTGGCGAAGACTTTTTCATGAAGCGCATGCTCTGTAGGAAGAATTGCAAACTATGCAAAGGAACAAAGGGGTGACGAGGGATGGGAGGGCACAGAGTGATGGGCAGGGGGGTGGCCGGGGGGGGCCTCTCTGAGGAGCTGGTGTTTTCGAGGCCCTCTCACCTGCCAGGTACCAGGCACCGTGGGCCAGCTCTGCACCCACTGCTGCGCCTCGCTGCACCCCTCAGAGGGAGTTGCTCTTGTTAGAGTCCACAGATCAGGAAACTGAGGCATAGAGAAGCTGAGCAACTGGCCCACGATCACAGAGCTAAGAAGTAGCACAGCCAGGATTTGAACCCACGTCCACAGCCACCAGGCGGCACTGCCCGGCAGGCTGATCGGAAACACAATCCCCACGCGGCCCAGGCTGTGGCTCCAAACTGAAGCCCTGTGTACATCCAGTGGCCAAACAGTGGCAGCCTCTGGCATCGGCCCGACCGACAGGAAATAGTCCGCCGGCCCCTCCAGTGTCCCCACCATTTCTAGGGGTGCCCCATGGGAGACTTCAGTAGGTCCCAGAGCAGAGCCAGCCACAGCCTCCCAAATGGCCCATGGTAAAGAGCTAGACCCCCAGTGCGTGTAGCTCTCACCGCAGACAGCACTTGGAGCCTGTCCAATGTTCCCCCAAATCGGCCCACACATTCCAAGACAGGTCCACGGGGCGGCTCAAATCCCACAAAACTTTTAAAGCGCTTACTCCCAATTTCTGTACTTATCTCACCATGGGCGGGTAACCAACAGGCCTGAGCCAAGAGGAGCTGTGAGTGACAGCCGTCACTCAGCAGCTGCCACGTCCTCCCGGGCACTGGCTGCATCTGTCCATTCCACGAGCCTGAGGAGCCACCGGCATGTCTCATGACCCACTGGGGACAGGAGCATCCAGGTTGAGGTGCTGTCCCCAGTGTCCCCAGTGCCCCTGGTCCCCAAGCAGTGCAAGCTCTGGGCTTTGGTGCAAGAGGGGAGCAAGGCCTCGTGGCTCACCTCTCTGGTGGTCTTCATGGGATTCAGTGTGCAAGCAAAGGGTACGAGTCACAGATGGCTCCATCGGCTTTGGGTGTCTGCCCACCACCCCGCGTTCCTGTCCCCTGAGCCCCGTGCTTTCCTTCCAGGCTCCATCTCACATCAAAACTGTCCCCTCTGCCAGGAACAACCCAAAGCTGGCCTGTCCCTGGGCGGCTCAAGCCCAGGTTAGCCAAAGGGATGGGCCAGGCCCCGGGACCAGCTCAGCCAGCCCCGAGGCCTCTGCCTGGGAGGAGAGGGGGGCAGGAAGGTGGGGCCGTGGGAGCCCGGGGGAGCAGAAAACGAGAAAATAAGGTGCATTTCATTAGACTTTAGGCTGGAGGATTGGCTCACCCGCACCCCCTTTTCTCCCCCAAACCATCACTAAACCTCTGTGTAAAATAATTTATGCGGTGTGGGTTTTAATGTTTTGTTTACTCGGTTAGGCACTCAATGTTGATCTCATCCACCAGATTGGGATATTCTTAGAGTTCGGGACTTCTTGAGCCTCCTCCCTTCACCTCAACATTATTTGTTTCAGAAACAGTTGAGAGAGAGAGAGAGGGAAAGAGAGAGAGAAGGGAGAGAATTCTTGAGCATCAGCTCATGAGGTTTGGGGCTAACATTAGTTTGATTTGCTCTCTGTACAAATGTGAGCCTGCTTCACTTTAACGTGCTAAATATTATGAAGTCACTTTGAATTATGATGGGAGAAAGCTGCAGAGGGACATCGCCATTCCCCAGCCTGATAAAGCACTTTATAGTCACATCCCTTCTGGAATGTCTACCAGAAATATGTTATAGTAAGATGCAAAGCTCTTTGTTGAAGTTGTCAAGCTGCAGCTGAAAAACACAACTTTTTGTCACTTTTTTTCCCCCTCTTCTCACCAAGAAAATTGAAATACAAAATCCAGCAGGGAATTATGCCGCATGGAGCAGGGTCACGTCTGCGGCTTCTGTGGGGCCTGCAGTGGCCTCTAATTAGATTCACCGTTTTTATTTGTGGGGGCTCCAGTTTATGCGATTCGAAAACTAATCATGTTTAATTAGGCTGTCCAGTTAGGGAACAGGCCAGCAAACGGAAGAACCGGGCCGCACACTTAGGAAACTTACAGGAGCAATATCACAAACCACATGGCCATTACCGGCGAGATCCGCAGAAGCCACCTGCATGGTCTGGATGATTTGATTCGTTTTCATTTAGAGAGGCACCAAGGAGGGTCCCTCGGCTGAGGTGTTGCGTTTTAATTGTTTTCCAGCTCCATCTGGCCTCTGGGCTGCCCCTCTCGGAATCTAGGGGACTTTATTTCAGGTGGTTTTCTGGGGAAATGTCCCACACTTCAGCTCAAAGCTCGAGAGCAGACCCATCCATGTCCCACCTTCTAGGGCATGTGTCTCAAAGACAGCTCAGGTGGCAGAGGGAACTGTCTCCACTCTCATCTCTGTGCACATAATGCCGGATGCATCTTTGCACTGTAGTTTGAGGACCTGCAAGACAGGAGCAGGTGATGCCCACCTGGATGTAGACTGCACAGTCCAAGTGCAAATGCGGTTCACTTCCTGACAGGTGGCAAAGCTGCCAGGTCTTGGAAGGACCCCTACTGTTATTGTCTGTCTGAATTTCAATCAGCTGGGTTCCAGTGAAACTACTGTCAGCCCAGAAAGTATTTTCATAGACATGCAAAGAGTTCTCAGTTACCCACATGTTTACATGGGAATACAGGGTCAGGTTCAGCTACTCGCTCAATTCCTCGGCCAGCAGTCCTAGAAGTCACCTCCTCTGTGACTTTATTTCTCACCTATAAAATGGGTGCATGAAAATTTAATTAATTGGTTAATTCAGGGATCCATTCCTCAGATTTTTACTAGCCACTCAACCATATGTCAGGCACTGGAGATGAAAAGCGAAGAGGATGTGTTCCGGTCCCGAGGAGACGCTGAGGTGAGGGTTGAGGTGTCCCGGGGGGTGCGAGCCTGGGATAGTGAGGCAAGAGAAGGCAGGCAGGGGGGCGATGGGGCAGGCGGGGTGCACCGGCTGCTCAGCAGGTGGGTCCCCCTGGTGCCCGGGGATTCTCTGGAAGGGCGGCCGGGAGGTTGCAACCTCCGCAGACTGCACACCAGAGAGAAAGGATGGAGAGTTCTGCCTCATCCACCAGGAACCAACTTCTGCTCACTTCCAAGCCTGAGACCAGGCCCGTGTGTTGTCCACGCATGAAAGGGGAGGCCAAGGTGCAGGGGAGGGGGCGCTGAACAAGAGAGAGAAGGAAGGAGGCCTTGGTGTGACCCAGTATAGGGAGGTGGACAAGGTAAAAGGCCAGTCCCCATGTCCCCAGGGGGTGCGGCCGGGCCGGCTTCCGGGAAGAAGGGACCGTCACCCCGCCACCCCCTAAAGGCGAGTCAAGCTTGGCCAGCCAGGGACAGGGGCCTGGGGAAAGCACTCCGGGCAGCAGGCCCAGCCCGATGGAGGCTGCAGGCCCAGGGCACCTGTGAGGTGAGGAGGGCCAGACTTCAGCCTGGAGAAGAGAGGAGGGACAGGGTGGGCCCAGGCAGGAATGCTGACCTTGTTCTGGGGGCCGTAGAGCCCCCTGAAAGGATTCAAAGCTCAAAGCCCCTCCGAGCATCCCGGGCCCTGGCCCCTGGCCCTTAGGGCAGCCACGGGCTTCTCTCCTGTTCCATTCCTAACCTCCTCTCTCTCTTTTTTCTCTCTCCATCCTTCTGGGCTGGGCACCCAGGGAAATTTCAGCATCAGCCACTGTCTCCAGACACCAGCGGGGAACGACTCCTGTATGGTCTGTGCTAGGCTCCTAAGGGGCCCTCCACTCCCACCCTGCACCCCTATCTGGCTGGCTGCCCAGAGTCAGAGAGGGGAAGGAGTGCGGGGGAGGGGGTGAAACTGGGGTGTTGGAGGGGGTGGGTGGGGGGAGGACCCCAATGTGGGGAGGTGGGCAGGGTGGGCCCCTTCACATGCCCCAGCCCCACTCGGAGTTGCTCAGCAGAAATCCACGGGACAACCAGGGCTCAGAGTCACCACCAGAATCTCCCCTTCCTCCCCTCATCTGACACGGGCCATCCCCGCTGACCCCAGGACTGGGCTACGACCCTGCTCTAGCCAATTGGAGCACCCACTGCTCAGGCCACGTGAGCACATGAACCAAGCTGGACCCATTCTAGCCCTTTCCCAGGGGTTTCTGGAAACCTGGGCCCCCCACAAGTGTCTGCTGGCCTCCTGGAGAAGGCTCCCCACAGATGGAGAGAATGAGATCACCACGCAAGGAGAGACGATTAAAAGACTGAGAGGCCAAGGGGCAGGGCTTGAGCTTGGATCCACTGACACCCTTGTCAAAACCCAGCCAATTCTTTCCATGATTTGAGCCTATCCGTCCCCTTTTACTTAAGATCTTTTGAGTTGGGATTCAGAGAAGATGCCTCTGGGGCCGGCCTGCCGGGTCCTCTTTGCTATTTTTGTGAACTGTGTCCCCACCATGCTTGATCACAATCCCCAGGTGCCAGGCTGGAGGGGTCTCAAAGGCATCCACCTGCACTTGGACCCCAGCCCAGTGGGCATGGCCATCTCTGCAAAGAGACCCTTCCCTCCAAAGCCATCTCATGAGACTTTTCTCCGGAAGCCTTCCCTCCCTACCTCTGACCCCGCAGTGCCCTCCTTGCTTGAGCTCTAAGCTGTGCCTTGTGAGGCTTCCTGCTGGATGGGCCAATTTCCCCCTCATGGGCAGCTCGAGGACCGGAGTCAGGCCCTTCATTTTTGCTGACCAAGAGGCAGCACAGGGAGGAGCCTGAGGACGTGGACTTGGGCGTCAAATCTGCTCGTTGCCCCTTCTTCTCTGTGCGACCCTGGACACATTGCTTAATCCCTTTGAGCCTCTGTTTTCTGATCTGTTAAATGGGATGTTTCATTAGACTCACTTGGAAGGGCTGTTGTGAGCTGAGATGAGAGAGTGGAGGGCACGCGCCAGTTATGCTGCAGCGGCACGGCCCCGGGTTGCCTTCTCTGCCTCTCACGGCGTGAGTGAGAAGGGAGACTGCGGCTTTGCCACAGGGGCTGGGAGCCCCACGAGAGTGGGCACGGCTGTATCTCCAGACTCCAGCACAACACCTGGCACAGATTTGGTCTCCTAAATGCTACAAAAGTGAATCAATGAGGAAGCCCCAGCCAGACAGGTAGCTCAGTCTCCAGGACTGGTTGGCAAGATGATGCCTCCCCCACGGCCCCCCCAATATGTCCACGTCCTGCTCCCCAAAACCTGTGAGTATCACCTTCCACAGCAG
The DNA here is from genome assembly GCF_015220235.1 of Choloepus didactylus. Taxonomy (NCBI): domain Eukaryota; kingdom Metazoa; phylum Chordata; class Mammalia; order Pilosa; family Megalonychidae; genus Choloepus; species Choloepus didactylus. The sequence continues at coordinate 60,299,473 of NC_051325.1, forward strand.
AGGGGCCTTCGCAGACGTGGCTGACTGAGATAAGCACCTTGAGATGGGGGATATCCTGGATGATCCAGGCAGGCCCAAGGCCATCACTATCACTAGGGTCCTTCTAAGAGGGAGGCAGGAGGGGGTGCGGTAGAACAGAGGATGCGGCAATAGAGGTGGACGTCAGCGTGATGCAGTCTCTGGCTTAGAAGATGAAGGAAGGGGCCAGGAGCTGAGGAACATAGGCCGCTTCTAGAAGCTGGAAGAAGCAGGGAAAGATTCTCCCCTAGAACCTCCAGAAAGGAAGGCAGACCTGCTGATACCTCGGGTTTAGCCCAGTGAGACCCCTTTTGGACTTCTGACCTCCAGAACTGTAAGATACTAAATCTGGGTTGTTTTCAAGCACTCAGGTGGTGGTAATTTGTTACAGCGGCCATAGAAATCTGTTCCAGTTTGCTAATGCTGCCATTATGTAGAACACCAGAAATGGATTGGCTTTTCCAAGGGGGGTTTATTTGGCTACAAATTTATGTCTTAAGGCCATAAAGTGTCCAAGGTAAGGCATCAACAATAGGGTACCTTCACTGGAGAAAGGCCATTGGCATCCGGAAGACCTGTGTTAGCTGGGAAGGCACGTGGCTGGCATCTGCTGATCCCAGGTTGTGTTTCACAATGGCTTTCTCCAAAATATCAGTGTCAGCTTTCAACAGCCATCTTCAAAATGCCTCTCTCAGCTGCTGCAAGCGTCTGGGCCTGTGTAAATCAATCAAGACCTACCCTGAATGGGTGGGGCCACACCTCCATGGAAATTATCCACTCAAAGGTATTACCCACAGTTGGGTGGGTCACATCTCCATGGAAACAACCCAATCCAAAGGTGCCAACCTAATCAAGACTAAATACATCTGCCCCCACAAGATGGCATCAAAGAACATGGAGTTTTAGGGACTTAATACATCCAAACTGGCACAGAACACGATACTGGGCACATAGGTTCTTACTGCCAGGAGTATCCTCCTTGCAGAACAGCATCAAATTCTCCTTGTCGGAGATCCGGGGCTTGGCACTGCTCAGAGGATTCTGGGGGGCGATACCTTCTGGGTGGTCCCCCTGATTTGTGGGTTCTCCTGCAGCCAGATTTCTGCACCACCTGATTGCCCAGTGACATATTGTCCTCCTTGAGCTGCAGAAGTCTTTGTGCCATGCTCATCTTGTTATCAAAATAATCCTGTCCTGCTGTCTGATTAGGTTTGGGTTTCCTTGTCCTCAGTGTTGGAAGATTCCCCAAGTTTGGATTTCAACCGTTGTTCTGACTGGGCTACCTGTGAGATCTCTCTTTTCCCATCTATGGCCATGACATGGGCACATCACCTTCCTCTCTCCTTCCCTCTTTCTTGAGGTATTACACACATAAAAGTGCATCTTGATGAAGCTTTACATATGAACACAGCTAGCTGGCTGCCACCCACATCGAGACACAGGCCATTTCCAGCCCCTGCAGGCCCCTTCCGGTCCCCATAACCCCCAAAGGTAACCTCCATCCTGACGCCTGTCACCACCGACTAATTTTGCCTGTTCTTGAACCTCATATAAATGAACTGCACTTATGTTCTCTTCTGTGTCTGGCTTCTTTCACCTGGAGAGTCATCCATGCTGTTGGTAGACCAGTAGTCCCTTCATTTTATGACTGAGTTGTTTGGATGGTCACAGTTTATTTATCCTGTCATCTGTTGATGCACATTTGGGTTGTTTGATCTGCTTCCAGTTTTGGCGTCTGTGATAAAAGCTGCTCTGAACATTCACATGTGGGACTTTGTGTGGTCACGTGCCCTCATTTCTTGTAGGGTAATACCTAGGAGTGGAATTGCTGGGTAAATGTCTGAGCCCTTTCTTTGATCAAGTTTTATTGGTTGGATTTCATTGTCAAAGAGTTTTCTTCTGGGTGGGCTCATGGGCGTGCGTTCCCTTGAGTTATCATATGTGTGGGAGCATCGAACTGCTGCATTTATGTTTGAACGATGTCTTAACCGAAAATAATATCCATGGATCACATTTGGTTTCCCTCAGAACTTTGTGGAAGTTGTCTTGTTGTTTGGGGCACTAGATGCTACTGTGGAGAAGCCTGAGGTCAGGCTGATTATCCTTTAAATCCAATCATTCAATCAGGATATGTCTCAATGTTGGGTATTTTATATAAAATTTTCTTGGTATATAATGTGTTCTTTTTTCAGTCAAGTTTTAGAGGCTTTTCATCATTTCAGGGAAAATTTTCCCATTACACATCTCTGAATACATTGTTGTTGTACTTTTTAATTCAGGGATGCCTCCTAACCTCCATAGTGCCTTGCCTGCTACAGGCTTCCCCATCTCTTACCTGTGCTCACTTTTAATTTTTTTGTTGTTCATGTTTATCCATTTTAGTACAAGCCTTCCTCTATGTCAACATTTTGATTTCCAACTTTATCTGTTCTGTTCTCTGTCATTTTCAGTTTATTTCTTAGTTGCGTAATTATGTTATTTTTATTCTTATCTTGTTTCCTTAGGTCAGTTTATATCCTAAATGGGATTTTTTTGTTTTTATTGTTTGTTCTCTGAGCTCTTATTGTATTGAGTATATAACTTTAATTACGTTTTCCTATAGGGTGAAGAAATTGGGAGGCCTTGTCTTTTTTTTGGAGATAGTTTCTTCTTGATTGGGGTCTTTGTTTTTTATGTTTCTCTCTCCCTCCCCTCTCCTTCCCTCCCTCCCCCCTCCCTCCTTCCCTCCCTCCCTTGTCTCCAGTCCCTTCACGCCTGCAGGAGTTTGGAGTCACAGATTTTGCATCTTGGGGCCTCGCAGTGAAGGGGACCCCTCCGGTTAGCTGAGTGGAGACAGGGGGGTCTGCCAGGGTGCGGCAAATGCAGCGGCTCCACCCCCGCCCCCCCCAGCAGGGCGCCCAGGGGTGCTGATCCTCTCCAGCTCTCAGCTAACCCTGGAAGCAGAGGAACAACAGTCCCCGGCTCGGCAGTTACTGGGAGGTTAGACGAGATCCCACATATGGGACCAAAGGGCCTGGCGCCTCTCGTTACAAGCCCCATCCGACAGCCAAGAATAACTGAAGCGAGATGGAGCAGGCCTCCGGGGTGGGGGTGGAGGATTGAAACTTTCTCACAGAATTCCTTTCCCCCGATTCTTAACAACATGTGCAAAAAATAGCAGAAAGCAGCAGAGGAAAAAACGGCATCACCCAAGCATGCAAAGGATTAAACCTAACTGACAAGCAAGGAAAGAATCTGACGATTTGGGGAGGTTGGGGGAGGGGTGGCGTGGCTGCCGGGTCCTGGCCCCACCCCCAGGGAGCACAACAGGTGAGCTGACAAGTTCCGGACGCGTCTCCTTCACAACCTGCGGTCTGGGGAGAAGCTACCTGAAAGGTGCCTTATCTACCCTTCACCTCTTCTGACCAAGGCTCGGTAGAAACCACCGCTGGGGAGAAGGGGAGGCTGGTCCTCTCTGCCGGCAGTAGACGCTCCGGGCTGCGCAGTCAGGTGAGAAAATGATCCCAGACGGAGGGCATCTCTCTCTCACTCTCGCAGGAAAGGGAAACAGCCCGAGCAGGTGGCACGAGCAGCACAGGGTCCCGGGCATTCCCACGGCTGCTCGTGTCCTCCCTGAGTGCTCCCTCTCCTCTGCTATTCCCAAGTTTCAAAAGGAAGTGGCAGATATGATATACCCAGATTGCAATGTGTAGTGCAGTGGGTGAAACAAAAGGGGCTCAGATACAGCAGGCGGGGAAAGAAAAGAAGATCTGGGATGAGGTACATAAGTCTGAGCCAAATGAAAAGAAACGGGAAAGCAACCAAGCAAGAAAGGGGAAGGAAGGAAGGAAAGAAGGAAGGAAGGAAGGAAGGAAGGAAAGGAGGAAGGGAGGAAGGAATTGAGTAAGAACGAAGGGGAAGGGGAAAGATAGGAGGGATGGGGAAGGCAGGAAGAAAGTATAGTAGTGTTCAAGAGAACAACTGGCCCTGCCTCTTCTGGCCCAGTGGCCTTGGGAAAGATCACACACTCTCTCCGGGCCTCAGTTTCCTCATCTGTAAAATGGGGATTCCGAGAGCGTGCCCAGGTTGTGGGGAGGACACTTGGGTGGTGCAGCAAAGTCCCCGGGCTGTGGGCGGCCCGAAGGTGCTGCTCCCTGAAGGCTGGAGAAACCTCCCGACCCGTCCAAGCCATCACCCACAACGCCACCCCGGATGTGCCTTCCCTGGGACCCCCTCATCTCAAGAGGTGGAATGGACAGACCCCCTGGGGTCATGTCCCGCCCCCCAGCTAGACTGTGGGCAGACAACTTCAGTTCCTTCTGCCGGAGTGTCCTGGTCTGTGACGGGGATGATGCCCAGATAGACGCCGCGGGTTTGCGGCGGGTCTTGACCACAGCGAGGCGGGAGGTGCATCTGAGGCAGCGCCGGGCGCTCGGGAAGCTCTGGGAAAGGCTGTCTGCTTCTCCTTGCAGTGCCCCTGTCTTCTCTGCAGCGGACGGGGAGCCCTGCTCAGTTCGTCCTCAGCATTCAGAGACACAATGTCATTAGGAAGCATGGCTCATTATTATCTGGTGACGAAATTCCACTGCCTGGGAGCAGGATGGAGCCCAGAGGCTAACCACATGGGGCCCAAAATAGTGTGAGAACGGAACTGATTTCAGCGGGATAATAGTCATTAAATTAAACACGGGGAGCCTCGTCCCCTGAAGAGTGGGCCTTGGAGCACTGCCTGGTCCTCAGTCAGCAGGAGCTGGCCGCGGCCGAGCCTCAGGCTGGAAATCGGAGTCTGGGCATCTCGGAGGAAAGTGTCCTCTGTCCCCGTTCCCTGGAATCTGTGGACGCGGCCAGCGGCCTTGCGTCACTCCCGGGTCTGCATGTGGGGTGATTCTCCGCCAGGGCCCCTCTTTTCATTTCCTGAGGACATTTGGGGGCACACGCAGCACAGCTCTGAGTGGGGCTCGGCTTCTGCTTTCTTTCCTCCCTCCCTCACTCCCACCCTCTCTCCTGCCCTTCTCTTTCCTTCCTTCTTCGGTTCTCTCTTGTCTCCCTTCCTTTTTCTTTTTCCTTTTTAAACATTTTTATTGTAACATAACGTATACTCAGAAACGTGCACACACATGCTCCTTGAATTTTCACAACTCAGTACACCTGCGTAACCAGCATCCCATCCAAGACCCTCACAAGCAGCCCCTCGTGCCCCTTTCTGCTCACTGCCCCACCAAAGGGCAACATTATCCAGGCTTCTAACAGCCGAGATTGGTTCTCCCTGCTTTCAAGCTTTATGTAGATGGAACCACACGGCACGTGCACCTTTGCATGAGCCTCCTGTCAGTGAACATGCATGTGAGATTTATCGTCGTGTGCAGTTGGAGCTCACTCACTCTCACTGTTGAAGGCATCAATGTATTGTCCATCTACTGCTGAGGGACACGTGGGGAGTTTCCAGGTTCGGGCTATCACTGCAGCATCGCTGAGAGCATCCTGGTGTTTCGGGGACACGTGGGCACATTTCCACAGGGCATATCATACCCAAGAGCAGACGGCTGAGTCAGTGGGTTGGCATGTGCTCGGCTTTAGTAGACGATGCCAAACAGGTTTGCAAAATGGTTGCCCCCTCTACACTCCTGTGGTACCCAAGCCCTGGGTGGGGGGCTGGGGCCCCCTCCCTCTCTAGGATTGCACAGAGCCCTGGGTGGCGTGGCAGTCGCTATGAGGTCACTGTGAGTGTCTGAGTATGCAGACGTGTAATTTTTTGTTTTATTTTTAAAAATACATTTTATCTGTGATCTTTTCAAACTTAATGTTCTGTGTATTTTTTTAGTAATAGTTTCTTAAACTTGTTAACAGATGCAGAGCCTTCCATGATATCATGTACCATAATTTATTTAACCAGCCCCTTTGGGGGACATGTGCCATTACAAACGATTGCATGTGAACATCCTTGCACGTTTTCCATTACACACTGCGCAGAGTTTCCAGAAGTGGAATGGTGCCATGTCAGTTAGGAAGGCTTTTCCCTGTGAGTAAAAGAATTCCCCATCTAAAGTGACCCAGACCATGGGGAGTATTTTTCCCATGTGGAAAGAAGTCTGAAGGTAAGCAGCTGAACTGAGCCAGCCACATCTGTGGTTCTATTAATTTTCCCCTTACCATCACAAGATGACCACTGTTGCTCCAGCCATTACATCTGCGTTTAAGGCAGGAAGGATGAAAGCAATAGAAGGAAACTAGAGTACGGTTATCAGGGGCCAGGGTAGAGGTGGGGAACAGGGAGTTAATGCTTAATTGTACAGAATTTCTGCTTAGGGTGATTGAAGTTTTGTAATGGGTGGTGGTGATGGTAGCACCACATTGTAAATGTAATTAACACCCCTGAATTATATATTTGAATGTGGTTAAAAGGGGAAAATTTTAAGTTGCAGGTATATTACTAGAATAAAAAATTAAAAAGAAAACCTATAGGACTGTACAACACAAATAGTGAGCTCTAAAATAAACTGTGAGCTACAGGTAATAAGACAATTATACAGGCATACCTCATTTTAGTGCACTTTGCAGATACTGTGGTTTTTTTCTTTTACAAATTGGTGGTTTGTGGCAAACCTACATCAGCACGCCTATTGGTGTCATGTTTCCAATACCATGTGCTCACTTCATATCTCTGGGTCACAGTTTAATTAAGGTAGGTACATTGTTTTTTAGACATAATGCTATTACACACTTAATAGATAGTATAGTATAAACACAACTTTTATATGCACTGGGAAATAAAAATTTCCTGTGACTTGCTTTATTATGATACTCACTTTACTGTGTTGGTCTGGAACCAAACTTGGAATATCTGTGAGGTGTGCCTGTAATAATATTCTTTTATCGGTTGTAACAAAGTTACCACACTAACGCAAAGTGTTAACAATAGAGGAAGGGGGTATATGAAAACTCTATATTTTCTGCATGATTTTTCTGTAAACCTATGGCTTCTCTAATATATATATATATATATATGTATGTATGTATGTATATAACAGAAGGCCTGAACCAGCCACATCTTTCCTGGAAGCCCCACCCGGCAAACAGGGCCACGTAGCTGAACCTAGCTGCAAGGGAGGCTGGGAAAGGGAAAAACAGGTTGAGAGTGTCTTTTGGTAGCCTTCAAATACAGAGCCTTAAGTTCACCCCTCATTAATACAGTTAGTTCCCTGCCTTGTTTATAGTCCCATGGGGAAGAGATGTTAATCTGCTTAGCACTAATAAGTGTATAATGACAAACTGAGATCAGTGCTCAGAAGGAAAGCTTTATATTGAACTTTTTAGCATCTTTACATCAACACCACAATTGCTTGAATGCTTATCAGAGCACGGCCTCCACCGAGACCCTCAGAGTCTCCTGCACATAGCAACTTGTACTGTCCCTGATAGTCACACCAGAAAATTGAGGCTTGAGTAACTTGCCCAAGGTCCATAGCTGGTAAGAGTCCCAGGTGTGATTCACATCCAGGCTAGTTGGAGTCAAGCTGGTGGTTTTCTTGATAGATTTTCCTAGATCAGTTCTATCAATCTTTTCAAAGAATCAATTTTCCACTCTGTTGCTTTCTTTCTTGTTTATTCTATTTTCTATTTTATTGATTTCTGCTCTTACCTTTATCAGTTCCTTTCTTCTACTTTCTTTGGAATTAATTTGCTCTTTTTTCCCAGGTCCTTGAGATAGTTGTTTAGATCATTGATTTTTATATATTTATTGTTTTTAAAGGTATGCTTTTAAATCTCTAACTCTCCCTCTAAGCACTGCTTCAGCTATGTTCCTCAAATTTTAACATGTTGGATTTTAAATATGTTTATTTCAAAATATTTTTTCAATATTCTTTGTGATTTCTTCTTTGATCCATGAGTTATTGAGAATTGTGTTCTTAATGTACAAAATATTTGGGAATAGTGATATTTTTGTTATTAATTTCTATTACATTCAATTATGGTCAAAAACATATTTTATATAATTTCAATCCTTTGAAATGCAATGAGGCGTATTTTTGGCTCAGCCTGTTACATAGGTTGGTGAATGTTTCATATGCACTTGAAAAGAATGCATATTCTGTGGTTGTTGAGTAGAATGTTCTAGAAATGTCATTTGGCCAAGTTGATTAATGGGGTTGTTCAAATCTTCTACAGTCCTACTAGTTTTTCTATTAATCTCTACTTTTTTAAAAAAATCAATAACTGAGAAGGGTGTGTTTAAATGACCAACTCTGTTTGTGGATTTGTCTATTTCTCATTTTAGTCCATCAGTTTTTGCTTCAAATAACTCTTAAGTCTGTTATTAGATATATTCACATTTAGCATTATTTTGTCTGTTTTGTCTGATATTAATACAGTTCAACTTTTTTATGATTAGTGTTTGAATAATATATTTCTCCCATCATTTTACTTTAAACTTCTGTGTGTTACTATGTTAAAATAATGAAGTGTACTCTTGTAAACATCATGTAGTTTGTCCTTATCCTGTCTGAAAATCTGTGCCTTTTACATGAAGTGTTTAGTCCATTTACATTTAATGCCATATATATTAAATATAATATGTTATTTCTTTTCTATTCATCCTTTATGTTCTTTGTTTCTTTGTTCCTCCTTTTCTGCTTTCTTTTGAATTAATTATTTTTTAGCATTTCATTTTACCTCCTCTATTGACTTTTTAATTTACACCACTTTGTATTATTTTTTCATGGGTGCTCTAGAGATTACAGTGTGCATTCATAGCTTATCATGGGCCACCTTAAATAAATATGATGCCACCATTAAAAATATTGGAACTTTATACCAGTATGAATTAGTTTTCTTTTGTTGAATAACAAATTACCACAAATTTAGCAGCTTAAAGCAGCACCTATTTATTATCTCACAGTTTCTATAGGTCATTAGTCCTGGCAAAACTGGAATGGATCCTCTGTTCAGGACCACAAGACTATAATCCAGGTGTCAGCTTGGGGGCATGCTTATCCGAGCCTCAGCGTCTGCTTCCAAGCTCACGTGACTGTTGGCAGAATTTGGTTCCCTGCGGTTCTATAACCAAGACCTTTCACTCCAAGGGATGACCCCTCTCCATAGACAGTTCACAGCATGGCTGTTTGTTCCTTCAAGGTCAACAGGAGATGCCCTTTTTAACATGATTCACCCGATTAGGTCAGGCCCACCCCAGATAATTTCCCTTTTGATTAAATCAAAGCCAAAATGATTAGGGAGCTTAATTACACCTGCAAAATCCAGTCACTTTTGCCATATAATGTAACATAATCAGAGGAGTGAAATATCATTATATTCACAGGTCCCATCCACAGTCAAGGGGAGGGCATTATATAGCATATAGTTTCAGTATAAATTTATTTGCCCTTACTCAGTTTGTTGGATTATTGTTGTCATACATTTTACTTGTATATATGTTGTAAATGCCACAATATGTTATCTTACTTGCTTTAAACAGTCATTAGTCTTTTAAAGAAATTTTAAAAGATACTCTCTTATATTCATCCACATATTTACTCTTTCTGTCTTTTTTAATTTGAGTTCTTCCTGCAGAGCCTGGATCATTTCCATTCACCCTGAAGAATTTAGTATTTCTTGTAGGTCAGTTCTGCTGGTGATTAATTCTCTTAGCTTTTATGCATCAGAAAAGGTCACCATTTCATTTTGAGTGTTGAAGGATATTTTCAAGGGGCCTAGCATTTTAGGAAGATGGTTCTCTCTTTCCTTCAGCACTTGTGGGAGCCGCAGGCCCAGGGCCTGCCCCAAGTGCCTTGAAGATTGCACACAGCACCTTGCTTGACCAGGGACAGTTAAGGTTTGACCTCCTCTCCTTGTAACATCAGGCCTCTGGTGCTGAATGTTATCTATAGCTTGCCTCCTGGAACTACTGCCTCCCTGAAATTCCCTGAGATACTGTTATCTACAAGATAATCTATAATCCTCCCCTTCTCCCTGCTGAGTATAATCAATTTCTCCCTTTGTTGCATGACCCCTGCTCCTGCCTTATGCTCTCATACCCATTGGAATGTCGAGCCCTTATAACCAGCTTGTTCAGCATCCCCCAAAACGTCGAGTATTTTCATATTGAGCTCTGAACCCTCCGCCATTCAGAGAAGCTCCTGAATCCATTCAGTGACCGACTTCCCACCCTGTCGGTAAACCCCCAAAATAAAAGCTTATGTCTCCGTACGTGTCCAGTGCTTTCTTTAGTCCTTTGGCTACAAAAGCCCTCTTGGGCCCTGACAGCACCTTAAAGATGGTATTCTACTATCTTGACTTCCAGTATTCCTAATAAGGTGTCAACCTTTCTTCTTCCTGTTTTTCTCCTGAATATCTTGTGCCTTTTATCTCTGGTTGCTTTTGCAGTTTTCTCTTTCTCTTTGCTCTTAAGAAGATTGGCCATGATATACCTAGTTTTGTTTTTACTCATATTTATCCTGCTTGGGGTTTGCTGCTCTTCTCGGCCTTGCCTATCTTGATGCCTGCACCTAGAAGAATTTCTTATCCATGGTAAAGAGCCAATAAATATTTTTTGCATGAATCAACAGACATTGTGAGAATCAATAGTCATGACCAAGAGTACAAACGTTGGGCTCGGAGAGAGCTGGATTTGAATTCTGTTTCTAGCCGCCTGTGTTATTTGGGAGACGTTGCTTAACCTCTGTGAGCCTTGACTTCTTCATCTCTAAACTGGTGATGATAGCAGGATCTGCCTCCTACAGTTAAGGGCATTCACTGTGGGCTGACGATAAGATCTTTTAATAAATATGTGGGCGTGTCAAGCCTTCCACCCCACCCACTAGAGTGATTTGGCCTTTGCCCTTTCAGGTTCTTTACCTCCCCACCTTCTACACCTGTTGTGGAGAATCTAGGTAATAACTAAAGAGGAAGGAAGCTAAAAGAAGTGGGAGAAGATAAATGGATTTATATGATACATGAGAGGGGGGAGGAAACTGAGATGAAAGCTGAGTGGGCTGGAGACTTCTGGGCTATGAATGAATGGCAGACTCTGGAGCAGCTATGAGTTGGGGAGGTGAGGGAGGGGATTTTGCAGGTGTTGCTGTAGACTATGAAATAGGTCCTTGTGAAGTTCCAGGAGAGATGCCAGTAAAGAAGGGAGTTTCATTTCAATTACTTACGATTGCTGGACATGTGATTCTTTGATGCAACTCCATGAGGAATCTAAACCATGTGGAGTTCCAGAATTTATTTGGATTACAAGATAATGGCTGTATAACTCTTAGCAAGTGCCTGGCCCATAAGAGGTGCTATTGTTATTGTTATTTTTGCCCATTAGAGTATTTCATATGGACACAGACTGATCAACAGAGGGTGGAACTTGTGCCAGGCGGCCAGCCACCACGCCCTTAGGACACACATGTACTGAGCACTTACCACATGCCAGACCTTGCCCAAGGATCTGGGGATACAGCAGTGAGAAAGGACCTTGGGAGCCTTACTTCACAGAGCTCAGACTCGGAAGGGATCTAATTTGTGACAACACTCAATGCCTGCCCTTGAACACATTGCTCCAGGAGACGGCCGCTTCAAAAAATGCACCCAAGGACATGTGCTCAGAATTGAGGCATAGTTCATGGCCAAGTTCTGGTATTTCAGAGGAGGGTGTGGTACTCTGGGGAAAGACCTCATTGAAGGCTTCTGAAAGATCCATAACTTGTGAGAGGCCTTGAAGCAGAAAGAGCCTCCCAAGAATAAAGGTTACCTCTTCTTGGGGTGGACTACACCTCTCCAGTATGGAGACTTTCACTGCAGGTTTAACTTGTGATTTGCAAAGTTATCTGACATAGTCAGAGCAGCTTACACGGTAAGTAACAAGAATTCACTTAAGCTCTTCAAGCAAGGAAAGCTGGTAACAAGAACTTGCACAGAAACTTAGGGCTAGAAGTTAAGCTGTTCCTTGCCCATGTCTGAGTCAGGATGTGGAAGCCAGTCTGGGCCAAGGCAATCCCTGCTCTCTCTATCCCAAGGCCCTGTGGACCTCACCCCAGCTTCTCTCTTCAGGTTGGCCTATGCCTCCATTCATCAGTCTATCTGTCTGTCAGTCCATCCATCCATTGGTCCATCCATTGGTCCATCCATCCATCTCTCTCTATGTCTGTCTGCCTGCCTCTCTCTCATCTACCTATCTATTTATATCCATCTATCTTTCTCTTCATCTATTGTTCTCTTCCACTAACTTGACAAGCATGGAGTTGACTGTGGCTACCCCACAACTCACAGATTTTTCTCCCTCCTGTTCATGCAATCAGCAGAGCTGGATTAACCACCCTCAGCCCTAATTCCACCTGCTCGCAAAAGGAAACCTGCTGGCCCAGGGCCCAACCATCTGTGCTGAAGGCAATTGGGTCCTGTAGTAACAATGAGATGCTGACGCCCACGAGTGTGGGTAAGGGGTGGATGGGCACCCAAAAACAGATCTTTAACAGAAACCCAACTTTTAAAAAAGTACGCCTTAAAATAAAATAATAGTTTTATTTAGATATAATTCACATACCATAAATTCATCCGTCTAAAATTCAGTGGTTTTTAGTGCATTCATTATGTCTTGCAACCATCACCACTATCTAATTTTAGAACATTTCCATCACCCCAGGTAGAAACCACACACCTGTTAGCAGTCTCTCTCCATTCCCCCTCTCGCCATCCCCTGGCATGCATGTACTTTCTGTCTCTATGGGTTTGACTGTTCTGGATATTTAATATAAATGGAATCATGCAATATGTGGCCTTTTGTGACTGGCTTTCACTAAGCATAATATTTTCAAGGTCCATCTACATTGTAGGATATATCAGTTCTTCATTCCCTGTTATCACCTTATAATATTCTGTTGTATGAATATAGCATATTTTGATTATCCATTCATCAGGTACTTTTGGGCTATAATTAATAAATCTGTTATGAACATCCATGTACAAGTTTTTGTGTGAACATAATGTTTTCTTTTTGGGGTATATACTTAGGAGTGTAGTTGTTGGGTCATACAGTAACTGAATAGCTACATTTTTTGAGGAACTGCCAAACTGTTTTTCAAAATGACTACATCATTTTACATTCCAAGCAGAGTTTATGAGGCTTCTGATTTCTCCATATCGTCACCAACACCTGTTAGTTTCTGTCTTTATGTATACAGGTGTCCTAATGGGTATGAAGTGGTATCTCATTGTGGTTTTGGTTTGCATTTCCCTAATTTGAATGATGTTGACCACATTTTAATGTGCTTATTGACCATTTCCATACTTTCTTTGGAGAAATGCTTATTAAATCATTTGCCCATTTTAAATTACATTATTTATCTTTTTATTGTTAAGTTGTAAGAATTCTTTATATATGCTACATTCAAGTCCTTCATCAGATATGTTTTGCAAATATTTTCTCATATTCATAGATTCTCTTTACACTTCTTTACGGTGACCTTTGTTGAAATGAAATTCATCCTTTTTTTTTTTGTCACTTGTGCTTTTGGTGTCATATCTAAGAAACCATGGTCTAACTCAAGATCACGAAGATTTACTCCTAGATTTTCTCCTAAGAATTGCATAGTTTCTAGCCCTTACATGTAGGTCCGTGATCCTTTTTTGAGTTAGTTTTAGTATGTGGTATGACGTAGGTTTCAACTTTGTTCTTTTGCACGTGGGAATCCAGGGGCCCCAGCACCATTTGTTGAAAAGACAATTCTTTCCTCCATTGAATTGTCTTGGCCCCTTGTCAAAAATCATTCGATCCCACATGTGAGAATTTATTTCTGGACTCTCAGTTGCTGTTTAAGCAATATCAATTTCTAGTCTATCTCCAGTTCCCCTATATTCTACAATATAAGACCCTTGGTTTACGTTTTTCACAGAGTTCACATTAGTGGTCTCATACAATATCTCTCCTCTTATATCTGACTTATTTCACTCAACATTGTGTCTTCAAGGTTAATCCATGTTGTCATATGCTTCACGAGATAGACAGCAACTAGTAAGGGGGAACAATAATCTAGTAAGAACAGATAAGATATTGAGGGTAATTTTAATGACATGGGAATGCTCATGCGTGCCTATGGTTCATTAATTTTCTTGGGGTATGGTAGGAGCACATTGGAAGCAATGTAGTTATTTTAGGATATTTGTTTTTCTTATTCTTTTGTTTTATTTTGTTTGAAATATTTCTTTTTTAATTTTTTGATAAAGTTAAAAAAAAGCAATATTAAATCTTCCCGTCCATGAACATGGGCAGCCTTTCAATATTCACTGTATTTATCTTATATCCTGTTACCTTGCTGAACTCATTTATTAGTTCTAAATTTATTTTTTGTGACTTCCTAAGGACTTTCTATACACAAAATAATATAATCTGTGACTAGAGATAGTTTTACTTCTTTTCCAAACTGGAGGCTTTTATTTCTTTTTCTTACCTAGTTTCCTTGGTAAGTAAATTTTTAAATTGATATTTGACATACATGCAGAGAAGTGCATAAGTCACAAGTGTGTCTTTTGATGAACACAAACTGAATGCATCCACATAACCAGCCCCACCTTGTTCCCTTTCTATTCAGTTTTCCCCACAGGCAGCTATGATCTTGACTTCTAGCATGTTGGATTAATTTTACCTGAGAAACTCAACTCTTGGTGATCTGTTTCCACCCAGAGGAGAGATTCAGGAAATCCAAGGGAAGCAATCTGGAATGTTCCTGTTCAACCCGACTGTGCCAGTTTGAAGCTGCTATTAACTCCAGAAGAGCCAAGATCTTTTAACCTAATCTTGTAGGGTGGAACATTTTGATTGAGTGTTTCCATGGAGACCTTTGGGTTATTTCCAAGGAGGTATGGCCCCACCCTTTTAGGGTGGGCCTTGATTAGCTCACTGGAGTATTCAAGAGAGAAGCTAAGAGCCAACACAGACCCAGATGCTTGCTGATGCTTGGAGAAGCTTGGAGATGCAGACAGAAGGTCATCTGAAGATGTTAAGCTAAGAGATGAAGCCTAGAGTTTGTCCCAGAGAAGCTAAGGAGAAACACTTAGAGAGAAATGTCCTGGGAGAAAAAAGCTGAGAGAGAGGAGCAAAGACAGAAGCCCAGAGACATTTTGGAGAAAGCCATTTTGAAACACAACTTGGGAGCAAAGGATCAGCAGAGGCCAGCCACGTGCCTTCCCAGCTGACAGAGGCGTTCCAGACAACATCGGTCATTCTTCAGGGAAGGAGTGCTTTTGTTGACGTCTTGCTTTGGACACTTTACGGCCTTAGAACTGTAACTTTGTAACCTAAAATATCTGTTTTATAAATTCAATCCATATCTGGTATTTTGCATAATGGCAGCTTTAACAAACCGGAACATCGACCCCGGGCCATAATGCTCTGTGGGACATTTACTCAGTCTGCCTCTCCTGAATGCAGTGACCAGCCAGTAAGGGGGTGGCCTGGGAACCTCAGATTATAGACCACAGGCACCCTCAGCTGCCCAGATGGACAATCACGCTGAGCCTCACTGGGATCAGGGGAAGCTACCCATGGGGAAGTTAAGGCGTATGCCATTCCCGGACAGCTACATCTCCAAACCCCTCCCAGCACTATGCCTGGCACACAGTAGGCCTTCACTTCATGTCTGTTGAGTGGGCAGATATAGCAAAGACATGCTGTCTGAGCGAGCCAGGGAAGTGGGCCACCCTGATCCCAAATGGGATTCCCGTGGTTCCTGTGGCGGACACAGCCATGGGCCGCCAGATCCCCTTCAGGGAGGGCCTTGCTGCTCGGCTGCTGCCAGTCCTCCAGGGGCTGCCTCGGCTGCAGAGAGCCCCCTGGCTCAACGTCGCACCTTCCTGGGAGCTGCACATGGTGACTGAGTGAGGTGGCTGTGAAGGCTGCCCATTTTGTCCCAACACGGGGCCCTGACCAGCTCTCTCACCCCAGAGCCCCCAGCGGGCTGGCCAAGGCTGTGTCAGGCCTGCAGCACGGTGGGACTTCATCCGTCCCTTCTGTCAACGGGGTTGATCCTAATAAAGGTCTCGCATCCCAAACTTCATCTCAGCATCTGCTTCTGAAGAGCCCAATCTGGGCTACCCTTGAGCATGCCCCCTCCATCACCTCCTCCATCCACGTCTGTGCATCTCCTTTCAGCACACCTCTTACTTCCACGTGGTGGGACCTGTGTCTTATTTGTCGTTTTATCTCCACTGTCCGTCCCTGTGCTCCTGGGTACAGAACTGATGCTCAGTAAACATTTGCACAACAGGTGCCTGTGCTGTTTTGGAGCGGTTATGTAGCCCAGAAGAGCCATGTTCTTTTAATCCATTCTTGGGGGGGCATACCTATTGTTGGTGGGACCTTTTGATTAGGTTGTTTCCGTGGAGATGCGACCCTGCCACTTCAAAGTGGGTTCTTAATCCTTTACTGGAGTCCTTTAAGAGAGTTCATGGAGAGAGAAAGCTCAGAGAAGCTAAGTAATCCAGAGTTTGCCCCTAGGAGAAGCTAAGCGAGAAGCCCAGAAACATTTTGGAGAAAGCCACCAAAACCAGAAGCTAAACCCAGGAGAGAAGGACCAACAGACTCCGCCCTGTGCCTTCCCATGTGACAGAGGAGTCCCAGATGCCATTGGCCCTTCTTCAGAGAAGGTGTCGTCCTGTCGATGCCTTAATTGGGACATTTTCATGACTTTACAACTGTAAACTTGTGAATGAATAAACCCCCACTGTAAAAGCCAATCCAGTTCTGGTATATCACATTTCAGGAGCTTTAGCAAACTGCAACAGTGCCTAAACCTCAACATGTTAGGCAAGTGTCGGGCAGCCAGTCTCCAACTTTTTAGTCTCAAGACATCTTTACATTCTTAAAAACTATTGAGGGCCCCAGAAAGCTTTCATTATGTTGGTTATTTCTTTTGGTATTTATCATATTTAAAATTTAAATTGGGAAAGTAAAAAATATTACTGATTAATCATTTAACGATAGCTATGATAAATACATTACATGATAACATAAAGAATATTTTTATGAAAAACAGCTGTATTTTCCCACAATAATTAGTGAGAAGAGTGGTATTATTTTGCATTTTTTGCAAGTCTCTTTAATGTCTTGCTTAATAGAAGGTGGCTGGATTCTCATTTCTGCTTCTGCAGTTAGCCTATTGTGACAAGTCATTTTGGTTGAAATATATGAAGAAAATTTAGTTTCATGTGAAAATGTAGTTGGAAAAGGAAGGAGTATTTTTTATATATAGTCTTCTCGGATAGTTGTGGACATTCTTCTCTGATATTATACCAAAACTCGACAACAGATAGCTTCTTAACAGTAGCAATTAGGAATCTGAAATCATATCAAGGAACTATTCTTTTTTGTGCCCTGTTACATTGAAATCCACAGGTCAATCTTGTTCTCTGAATGGATTGTTCTCCTGTGCATGATTTTGATCCTGCTGACTCCTCAAAGGCATCTTGGGGAACCCCCAGGGTTCCCCAGACCACACTTTGAGAACCACTAGAACAGGGAGTAAGGGTAGGGACCACTTCAGTGCTGTGCGACCTGGGCTGAGAGACTTAACTTCTGCAAGGCCTCAGATCCTCCCCTGCAGAACGTGGACATCAGTGGTACCCTTCCCCAGCCTTGGTGTGCTTCGAGTCCAGGCCGGTGGGTACCGGGCGCTCACTGGGATTAACAATCATCACCTCATCCCTTTGCAGAGAGAGAAGACATGGTAAGCAGCCGTTTCCGGGTGTCAGCCTGGACAGTCCCCAAGTGCCTCCCTGCTCTGGCTGTTCAGCCCGGCCTGCTCTGTTTTTCCTGGTCTCCGACTCTGTGGGTGCACTTGACCTTGAAGCTCTTTGTAAGTGTGCTGTCTCCATCATTGCTGGGCAGTGCCCCTGTTCCCTGGAGGTGGCTCTGACTGGTGTGGCTGTCCAGGAGTGGCCCCGCCGAATCAGGGAGCGGATTGACCAGTGGCACACCCTGGGGCTCCCAGTCTCGGACCTCAGATGCAGCTTTCAGGAAGTGCAGGCATCCCAGCCTGCCCTGGGGGATGAGCCCACTGCGGTCCACTCCCTTTGTCCATGGCTAATTCTCCCAATGATTCTCTTCCTTCTGACCCTTGGACCTAGGGGACTGTGAGCTCCCTGGTGGCCTGAGGACCCAACCAGGCTGCTTAGAGCTGGAGCTCACGTTTCCTGAGAGGCTTGCCCCCTCCCAGGCTGGACCCACTGCCTTGGGCAATCTACGCCTTCACCCTCGCAGAGCCTCAGTTTCCCCGTTTGTGACCTGGGTTGACATGAGGATTAACAGGCACAAACCAGACAAAGCACTTAATTCATTGCAATAATTCATTAAATATAATTATTGCTATTAAAATTATTTAAATGATTATGGTAATAGGAATGACATTTTTGCAATAATCCCCAGTGACCTTCCTTCTTGGTCCTCTCCCTTCTCCTCCACCCCAGGGAAAGGGAGGGTGAGAGCCACCACGGACTGGCCTGTTTCCTCATCCTACAGAGGAATGAGGGACAGAAAGCCCTAGAGAGCCTTGGACGACACTGGTCAGTCTGGCCGGCCTGGCCCAGAGCCTCCTGCTGGCCTGTGAAACGCGGAGCCGAGGCTTGGTGGACAGCAGGCCATCACTGTGGCGTGCGTCCCGGGCCCCTTCAGTGGGCTGTCACTGGACACCGGCCAGGAGGGAGCAGGTGGGATTTCCTGCCAAGTTCAAAGTGGGTGGCTGCCCATCGGCTTAAGTCCTTTCATCCGGGTGATTTTAGCAGGGACCAGCCAAAGCGTCTTCCAGCTCCAGGTTCGGTTCCCTCTTGGGGAGGGGCTAAGCAGGTCAGATGTCAACGTCCCCTTTCACAGATGAGCCAACAGGGCCCACAGAGGCTCATGGCTCAGCCCTCACGGATCCAGCCAGGGCTTTTGGTCCCCGACACTGATGTTTCAGAAGACTTTTCCTGAATACCGTACACTTGAAAATCCAGTGCTAACGTATTTTATTGGCAGTTGCTTAAAACTCAGATCAAAGAGACAAATTATTTCTTGCATAAGCTCCCAGCATAATTGCCTCAATTACCCGAATAACCCCCTGCGTGTGCAGACATGTGCCCCAAGGCGGGCCTTAGAACCAGCCGGGCAAGTCCCCTAAGCTCAGGTGGCCGAGGGCAGCGTGATGACCTGGGGCAGTGACTGTTGGGAAAGCCTCTTCCTGGGGGCACTTTGGGCAAAGTCAGAACAGGGCTGGCCATGGGGTGAGGCAACGAGGCAGCGTTGGGGAGAGGCCCCGTCTCGGTGCCGACCTGCACAGCAGCCCCCAGGGCCCCCCGCGCCTCACCCTAACCCTCGCCCAATACGGTCAAAGGCTCTGGATACAGACCGCCCGGGACCACCCCGTCTACCACCTGCTAGGCGAGTGAACTTGGTGAGGTCGTGACCACTCTGCACCTCAGTTTCCTCACTTGCAAAGGGGAGATAAGGACAGTGCTTCCCAGTAGGGTCACTGGGAGGAATAAATGAATTAACATGGCTAAAACCACGCATGAGCCCGGTATCGAGAAAGCATTAAAAAACGTTGTCCTTTTTTCCCTCTCTTCGGTGTCTGTAGCAGAAACTTCTGGTCTGTCTGAGATCCCCCCAGCCTGTGCCGCAGCTCGCAGGCAGCTGCGGGGTTCAGTTCTCAGCTGCCCCCCAGCTTCCCCCTCCACGGCTTTGTTCTGAGCCCTGGGGCCTTGCTCAGCTCAGCTCCGAGAGGCCGCAGCCCTCAGCCCAGGAGCAGGGGAGCCGGTGGGGGCAGACCCCCTTTCCCCCGGCCTCCGGGGGCTCACAGCTGCCCCTGTTATCTTCTTTCCCCGTTCTCACCTTCCCGCCTCACTCCTGCTTCCTGGAATCACCTCTGAATTCACCACTTGCACCCATGCCCTGTCTCAGGACCTGCTTTGAGTGCAATCGAAACAAGGCAATTTATCAACAGTGACTTGCCCGTGGCAAAGCCCACTGTTTTATTTTCCAGGACCTCTGTCCAGTTTGCATGTATGTGGTGATGATTCATTCATCCATCCATGCATCCATCCATCCATTCATTCATTCAAGGCATCATTGATTCAAAAATGCTCACTGTGCACCCACTATGAGTTGAGGCACCAGTGGGCAATCCCTGGGTCGAGCGGCTGCGGGCTTGGCATCGTCAGATGTGGGACCGGTGATGCTCCCTTTGTGGCTGACCCCGATCGGAGGAGGGGCTGGCGCCGGGAGGAAGGTGTGAGCTCTGGACTCTGCCGGCGGGAGCTGGGCCTCAGCCCCTCCCCGGTCAGCCCTGCGGCCTCGGGCAAGGGGACGACGCTGAGCCTCAGGCTGCTTGTCCATGAAATTGGCAGATGGCACAGGGACCACCCTGGGCCTGGCAAGGATGGCGCTGGGAAGGGCTGAGCCTGCCACGGGTACACGCCTCGGCTGGTCGGCTCGCTCTGCATCTGGTTGGAAGAGATGAACAGCAAGCCTAAGGGCATCCGAAGCAGTGACAGCCAGTGCCTGGGGACCCAGGGAGTTTTGGGGGACCGCCATGCCCCATTTCTTGATCTGAGGGCTGGGTAGCTGGGCACGACTGTGTTGGGAAGACCGACCATCGAGCTGTGCTCCCAGGACTGGTTTGCATTCCAGAGTGAATGGTACAGTTCAAAATACAATTAACAAGGTGCGTTCTCTTCAGCACCTCCAGATTTGTGGGTGAATTTTATATCACATATAAAAACAAAATGATCTCCACCTCCGCCAAAAAAAAAAAAAACAAAAAACACCCAAATCCAAAACAAAGCCGCTTTCCCTTCAGGAGAGAGAGAAGTGATGACTGACTTGCAGAACCTGGGGGAGGGAAAGTCTCCAAGTGGGGGGCTCTGAACCTCTCCCTCCACGGAACCCCTGAAAGATTCTTCCTAATTCCACATCAGGGCTGTCTCACTGATGATGCTGTCTTGTCGGAGGTTAATCAAAGTTGACACTTTTGCCCTAAAGAAGACAAACTTCTCATTAATGATGTGACGGAGAGACCTGGCCAGGAGCTTTTATCCAGGAAATCCGAAGGGGATTGAGGAATCTGACTTCTCCTTCATGCCAAGCATCTGAAATTTTGATACTTCATGGATGAAAGAAAAAAAAATAAAACAAAACGAATCTTCTCAGCACTGACGACGTCTGTCTGGTGAGGGAGGCTTGAGGGAAAGAAAGTGGAAAATTTTCCCTTGACTTTCCTTTCTCAGGCTGAGCCTTAGCCGCACTGGTTTCCTACCCCACCCCTCACGCCTCAGTTCCCTTCCGTCTGTCCCTCCCTCTCCACAGTCATCCTCCCGACTCCTCCACCTGTGCTCGCCTGAGGCCCCCTTCCACTCCCCACCCTTCCGCTGCCTTCAGAAACACCCCATCCCTCCCCATCCATCCATCCTCTCCAGACCCAGCTGTCAGCTGTAACCTTGGCGATTCTGCTGTGTACACCCAGCTGTGGCTCAAACCTAAAAATGCTACCGAGACGGTCACATACCTGGGACGAACTTCCTTCTAGGCGCTAAACTTTCCCCTCCTGCCAAAACATCCTGCAAGCCCCAGAAGAACAGATTTTTCAGAGACTCCAGTGTGGGAAACTGGGAAATGCTGGGGACAGTGGCTCAAGCCCCTGACTTACTTTCCTCCAGGCTTTGTTGAACCCATAGAGCAACTCCTGTAATTAACTGCATCAGAAATGAAGCCCACCCCAGCCCAGAGGCCCCACGCTGCTGGTGCTCGTAAGTGTCCATCGGTGGGAGGATTTGGTTTGCTGGTGAATTCAATGATCCCTCAGATTTTTATGTGTCTTTGGGTCTTTCTTGACTGTGCAGCCCACTGCAAAAGCACCTCTGACCGTCAGATTGCCTTAGCCTGTGGATGTCCTGGAAGGCTTCTGGGGCTTGGAGGAGCGGGAGGCTCCCCACGGTAGAGTGTTCACCTGCACCATCTCCTAGACCAGCCACTCCCAAGCTGCCCAGGACCCAATTCCTATGATTCTCCAGGTCACTGATCCAGGTTCAAATTTCTTTGTGGTTTGTCTAATAACAGCTAAGCACCTGTATCCCACACTGTGTGCATGCATCACAGGGCTTTTTCAGTTGCAAGTGACAAAAGCCCAACTCAAATTAGCTTAAGGAAAAATGTTCAGAGGCCTAGCTTCAGGCATGGCTGGATCCAGGAGACCTACAAAGACACAGGCATGTGTGTGTGTGTCTTCATTTCCATCCTCTGGCTGTGCTCTTCTCCATGAGGTTTCCATCTCAAGACAGGCTTCTCATGCCATGGCTTCTGGGAGCTTCTAACATTCTTCCAGCTCAACATCCCTGATAGAGAGAGAGCATGACTTTCTCAATGTTCTGTTCACAAGTGCTGTGGCTGCCACCCATTAGCTTGGCTGGGGCCATGTGCCCATTGTTGAACCAACTCCTGCAGCCAGGAGGACGAAAAAGATGAAAACAGCTGACTGGCCAGGTCTGGGTCATTGTCTGCCCTGGGAATTGGGGGTGTGCTCAACCCCAGGCAAACCACGTGGATGTAGAGGGGGGAGGAAAAGTCCCCAAAGGAAAGGCAGGAGCTGTTTGTCAAGTGGGTGCTGGGCATCAGACACAGTAATTATGTGAGTATTGGGTGAGTATTTTGTCCTGGTGGTGGGACCCGGGCTGGACAGATTCACTGATAGTTTCTGAAGACTGTAACCCAAACTCAGTCAGGAGCATGGACTTCAGGTGGATGGAACTGAGCTCAAATCCCAACTGGCCACTTACCAGCAATGTAGGCTCTTGCACAATCACCCTGGCTTCGTTAGGCCTTGATGGAGTCAGCCCAGGCTGGCTTCACAAGAACATGAGTGACACGGCTCCACGCTTGGTTTAATGCTCTGCTGTTGCCATCTTGAAATTCTTAATAAAATTTGAAAAATGGCCCCCCAGTTTTTACACCACACCTCGTAAACCATGTAGCTGATCCCGATATGTCCCCTAAATGTCCAACATGTGGGGAGGGCTCAATCACAGCGCTTGGAGCCAGGAATGGGGGTCTTAGAGGTGGTTTCCCCCTTTTGTACCCCATTTTCATGTCCCTCTTTGTTTTAGATGTCCCTTCACGTTCGTTTTCCCAGCCCCGCCTCCTAACTCCAGCCATCACTTTGTCCTGCGTGCTGACCTGACAGTGCCCCTCTCTGGGGATTTGTGGACAGGTCACCCATGGGAAGCCACTGGGCACTCGCCTGCCTGAGTTGGGAGTGTGGGTGCCATTGCACTAGGCTGTCCTTGACCAAATGGGCCTGGCGTCAGTGGATAAATGCCAGACGTGCCCTGCTGGCGGCTTTGTGACTCGGTTCCTGTTGTCCTGGGAGGCAGCCAGAGTGGGCCCCCTTGGGTGGCCTTCCTCCCTCCATCCCGTTTTGCTCCCCACCCTGCAGGCCTGCTCCCTGGAACCTCGTCTCACGTGAGCTATTTGGGCACAGCCCTTGCTGCTTGTCGGGGTGCCAGGATTAGCTACCCACTGTCCTCTTACCTGGGTCACTGTCTCTAGGCCGAGAGGCTGTCTGGGCTGGCCGGGGCCAGGGGCTCCTCCGCTGCCTTTGCAAACGCTCTCGTTTTCTCTGTTTCATATACGGGAAGTAAAAGGCTTGGGGAAGCCTAGGGTGCCCCCATCTCCCTCCTGGTGAGGGGCAGAGCAGGATTTGGCCTGGTTCCATGGCCCCATGCTTGCTTTGCCTCAACTCCCAGTGTTCAAACCTGTCAAAGCTGTGCACCTCTTTCCTCAAATGGAACTGGACTGGGGACCCCATGTGTCAAATAACAGCAGGAGCTGCTCTAGGGGAGGCAGGGCGGGGGCCTGGAGGGTCTCTTCTTGGGCAGCCCCCATCACCCTGGGCAGGTTGAGGACCCCAGGGCTCTCTGGGATCTGTGGCTGGACCACCCGGCTCTCCCGCATGACTTGGCGTCCCGGAGGATGACACTGCCAGTAGCACCCCCTGATTCATGGGCTTGGACAGGCCTTGGGGTTCCACTCACAGAGCTTTCCCTAGAGCCACTTCAGCCTCTTGGGGTCCTTGAGAGTTGAAGGTTGGAATTAAGTCCACACTGAGCAAACCTTCTGTGCTTGGAGGGAGCTGCCCCTTGGCTCGGAGGGCAGGGAACTTGGTGGCCTCAGGAGCTATGCTTTGCAGACAAGGACATAGGCCCCCCACAGAGGGTGCCTCAGAAGCAGAACCCCAAGCTTTTCCTGGACGCCAACTGGGGGCTGTTGCTGCTCGATGCAAACCCTCTCCAGGCCAGCAGAGCAGGGGCGAGAGCGAGGCCTCGGGGCCGGGGACAGTCCCCTCTGAGCTGGAGGACACTGGGCCGGAAACCCCTTCCCAAGGTCCTTCCACATGGGCATGGTGAGGAATGGATGAGGACGTGTCTAGAAAGCACGTGGCGCCAGGCTGGCATGTCACAAGAACTCAGGAAACGTCAGTAATGAGGATGACCGCTGTCGCTCCTGCTCATTACCCTGGAGCAACTTGGGTCCTTTGGACTTGCCCTTCCAGAGTTCCCAAACCTTCTGCAGAGAAGCCCAGGCCCCTGTGCTCCTGGGGCCCCCTTGCCAACAACCACGGTTTCCTGTCTGCCCGGCAGCCTGGCTCGTCCCGGGGCTACAAAACCAGCAGACAGACCCCGTGTGCTGCTCCCGACCCATCAGCAGCCCTGATCTAATGCCTTTGCTTCAAGGTCCAGGAAGACCCTGTACCATGTCCGGGGTGGTGCCTGGGGGCCGATCCCCCCGCGAGAGCCGACAGCAGCTTCCTCCCGTCTAACACACCGAGGTCGGACACCGACAGCCCCACTCGGGCAGGAGGTTGGTGGTTTGAATGTTTTAGGGCCATGACTCAGTGTCTGCAGGGAACCCGCAGTGGCCTGCTGCACCCTCCCTCATTCGGTACTTCTACCAGGCCCTGCCCGCCCCCATCTTCCCACCCCCACCCTCCTCCCCCGCTGGATGAGGTTTGTGCTGCACACAGAGGCCCAAGGTTGACGTCTCTTTTGCTGCTTGTTTTGGTTTGGTTTGGGTTTCGGAATTCTACAAAATGACTGTGTGGGATCTGGCTGTGTTTGTGTCCAAGACGAAACCAGTACAACCGTTTTCCTCTTTCCCACAAATACTTGTGAATCTTTCCAGGCCTCTGCGGCCGTGTGGTTCCCGAGCCGTGTGGCCATGGGTCTTAGTGGAACACATTTGCCCTCAGGAGACCTCAGTTTATGTTTGCTGTGAAATGGGGCTGCTGGCGAGCTGGGTAGAGTCAGGCTAAGGATGTCACCTTGGGAAAACCTGGCAGGTGGAGGCAGGTGAGGGCAGGAGACGTCTCATCTTTGCCTGAGTTGTCTCCCTTCAAGGACGGCCCCTGTGCAGAGACCCTGCAGCTCGGGTGGCCCTGGGATCGGACCCAGCTGGGACGATGTGTGCTAGTTGGGGTGACCATCCTGTCCTGACTTGCTGGGGCTTTCACAGTTTTGGCACTGGGAGTCCCCCCTCCCCGGAAACCCCCTAGTCCTGGGCAGACTGGGACAGCTGGTCACCGTCCTGGGCTCTAACAGTGGGAGAGGGGAAATAATGGGCTGCTGTGCAGACCAAATGAGGTCAGGCAAGTAAAATGCTGAGCACACGGCTGCTAGAGCTCAATGCACCATAGCTACTGGAGTTACTCTAAAACAGAAAAGGAAGGTTCAGCACCTTAGCAGCGGGAGGACGCTTGGAAGACCCCTCAGCTCTGCTTTAGCCACCCTCTTAGTGGCTCTGAAGCCGTCCCTCCTTCCAGGGCAGCTCGGGCAGCTCACGTTAATTGTGTGCCCACCACGTGCCCCGCACCAGGCTAACTGTGTCCATTGATTGCACTCACCTCCCCCCACCGTTATTCCCATTTTAGAGACGAGAAACTGGAGGCCCAAAGAGCTGAAGCAATGCACCTTCAAAGTTCCTTGCCAAGACTTTCTGACTCTCGCCCTTCCCAAGACTCTGCACTACTTGCAGGACAGAAAGAAACTTCCAGAACCAAGGACAGGAATGATCCACAGAAAACCCTGGACCATGTCGGTCCCAATGGGAAGCCCTGGTCAAGGCCCTGGGCCTTGGCGTCTTCCTCCTGCTTGTGCCCAAGCAGTCTGCATCCTGTGACTTTGGGGGCCTGCCTTGGTCTGAGCAAGGCTTTGGGGAGTAGTTGCAGCATCACCCATCACCCCCAGATGCTGCAGAGTGCATTTCCTAAAAACAGGGACCTGCTCATCCACAGCCACAACTCAGTCATAACTTCAGGAAATTTAGCATTGATATGACTCTTTTCTCAAATCTATCATCTGCATTCCAATTTTTCACTCACCTCTGATTTCTCTTTCTGTTTGTGCCCATGCTGGCATCTGTGTGGCCATGGCTTACAGGAGGAAACCAACCCCGGGCAGTGACGGGGCGGCCTCTGCCCTGACATTGCAGTCCCAGCTGGGTGTGGACAGGCTCCGAGGACGGGCCCTGTGAGACAGCGATCTGCCTTTCCCACCCAGCTCCACCTGGAGAGATGGTGGTTGGACGGAGCTCAAGAAAAGTGGGTAAAATAACTTTCTTTAATTTCCCAGAAAGAGTCCTAAACAGGTTTTTAATTCAACTCATCAAGTCATATTAAGTCAACTCAAATTAATTCCGATTAAGTCTATTTAGGTCAACTCTGATCACATCAGATCAAGTCAACTCAACTTGGCTGGAGTCAAATCAAGTCTCCCTCCACTCAGTCTTTGTTGAGTTCTTTCTTGAGGGGTGCTCATGCAGGAGAGCTGTGGAAGGCACTATTAGGGTCACCAAGGCACATGGCATTGCTCCATCCTCTAAGGACTTTAGGGTCCAAAGGATAGAAGTGGCTTAAGGTCCTGAACCCTTAAGGGAGGACATTTAGTGGGAATTTTTTTTTTCTAAAAGAGGCCAGGAGCTCAGGCTCTGGCATTAAAAAATTAAGCTCAAATCTTTACTTGGCAATTTACCAACTAATCCAAGAGAAGACACCAAACCAGGCTGAACCTCCATTGCTCCCCTTCTCTGCAAAAGAGGGATAGTGATGGCACCTGCCTTGAGAGCTGGTGTGAGGATTAGTTGAAATGCGTGCGAAAGTATTTAGAACAGCGCCCAACAGAGCTCAGCACGTGGGCACCATTACTGTTTGCTTATTTGTTCTATTATTCTCATGATTACTGATTCCTCCAGCTCCCAAGGGCAACGTTTGTGCCAGGTGAGAATCCGGAAGGATGAGCAGAACAGTTCTGTCTTCCTGAGTCTTGACCTGGCCTCTTATCTCAATTACTACTATGTTTCTTAAAAGGGGGATAGTAGTAAAATAGACTTCCCGGGGTTGTTTTGATGATTAAATGAGCTCATACATGTCCAGGGCCGAGCGCAGTTCACACCATATCATAACAGCCACTAAGTGGGAGCCAGAATTATTACACGTAAAGCAAGGTTGAGATCCGATGCTCCTGTCCCTCCTTTCTGCTTGCCCGGCCGTGGAGCTCCTGCCCCATCTCTACACGGGGGCACTTGCTGGCTCGTGAGTCGCGGGGTCCCTTCCTACAGGCCTCGCAGTCGGTGAGTCTCCTATCAGTTCTAAGAGGACTGTCACTACCCCCACCCCGGCTGCCTTTGGGGCGGAACATTAAAATGCGATTTCTGCAAAGCTACTTTATAAAATGAGAGCATTCGAACGCTCTCGGGTGTAGGAGTAATTATAATTCCCAAGTTTCTCTGAACATTTTTCTAACTGGATCTTTTTGTGTCGTTGTCTCAGAATAGACACGCTTGTGGGCTTTCCTGGGCTCAAAATAGTTGGGAGACAGGGGTTGAAACCGACATCGGAGTTTGAATTATAACAACTTGGTTACAACTTCTGATTGGGTGAATTTCGCCAGCCAAATGCGGCTCCTTCTGCAAATGGGGCTTCCTTTTATGGAAGAACAAAATCCCGGGCCGCAGGCTCCTGCCCGGGGGCTGTGCCTCAGAGAAGCCTGTGTTCAGCAGGACGTGGAGTGGGGGCTCCGCAGGCCGCTCTGTTGACTCACCGTCTGCTCCGGACAAGGCCTCCCCTAACGAGGCCACGTGCCCGGAGCCCGGCTCCAGAGTCTGCAGTGTTTGCGGTTCCGTCTGGCTGAATCCGGGCCTCCTTGAAATCTGGGCTCATACTTAAGTCTTTGTCCGTGTAGCACAGCAGGTCAGAGCCTCAGCCCTGGACACAGACTGAGGGTTTGAATCCTGTCTTTTCCACTTAGGATCACTGTGACTTCACACATTGCTGCACTTCTCCGTGCCTCAGTTTCCTTATCAATCAATTGGGGATAATAATGCGCAGCTCTTCCAGGATTGCCATAAAGATTAAATGAGCTGATGAGACATGCAGGGGTCTTAGAAAGGGGCCTGGTACGAGGCAAGCGTTGGTTGTTTTGATGGCTCAACACACAGTAGGTTTACACTAAGTGTTCAGAAACCCAAACGAGTTAGAAACTACTAGTCCACCTACTTCACAACCCAAGGCTCCTTGAGAGCCGGGACACCCAGGGGGTCTCTAATGGGGCAGGCTCTTGAGAGAAGCAGGGGGCTGTCAAGATCAAACAGAAATGTCTGGGGGCTGGGAGAGGCCTGGGGAGCACCAGCTGCAGACTCGAGAGGGAAAGCCAGTTTTCATCCTGGACTCTGCACCCCCTTCCTCAGTGTGACAAAAAATGCACTTAAAAGCTTAAAAAAGCTGCCCCCGCCCCCCACCCCCTTCCCAGGGTGCTGTTTTTCCATGGAGCAAATTCACTCTGCAATGAAGAAAACCTCCAGCAGTTGAACTGCAACGCGGCTCGCCTTTGGGAGACCTTTGTCTCTGGCCGTATCCGGGGGTAAACACTCACCGTGTAATGGAAAGATAATGCACTTAACTTCATTTTTTTAAACAATATTTTATTGATTTAACCGAAACCGTCTAGTCAGTGGATTTCCTCCGAGCTGGTATGTAGAAAGGGAAGGAAAGAGGCCTGTCTGAATTTTATTAACCCTTTCAAAGGGTGGCTAAAGAGTAGTCCCAACGGGGACCACTGGGGGAGGGTTAGCACTGGGCAGCCTGGGGAGGGGGCTATGTTGCCTGATCCAGGGCAGGTTCCAGAGAGTTCTCCTGGTGAAAATTCACCAAGGTGCAGACTGAGGCTTTCTGCACTTTTATGCAGTCTGTTACATTCCAATCACAAGTAAAAAGCAGTAGCACGCCATACCCCAAGAACTCTTTAATCAGAGCCTTTCCTCTCAAAAGAGGTGCAGGAAAAGGGGAGAAGCACTGGGCATGAGGGAGCCCGGTGGCACGTGGAGGATTTGGGCTGCAAGGTGACGATTACTTTATCTGGAGCAGCTTCACATCGTGCATTTGGGGACAGCGTCACCCCGTGTTGTTTGAAGGTGGGGGCACCTGCAGCTGGTGGGCAAATAGCCACTGAGTGTTTCCATTAATGCACTGCACACTTTTGAGTCAAGGGTGTAAGTATGGGATTAGAAAAAAAAAGGTGATAACAGTCCCTCCTTGCCACAGGAGAAATTACTCTTTTAAAGTCACAGTGCTCCCTCAGTGGCTGCGTCACTCTGCTTTGGGCACATCATGGTACCCCATGGCAGGGCCATCACTTTCTCTGGTTTCTCCAACCACCTTTGGGAAGTTGAATCAGCATTTAAACAGCAATTCGCAGACAAGCACAGCCATGGAAGGCAGGAGCCTCTGAGGCCCAGCCTAAAGGTGTCACGAGCTGAAGCCCATAACTTGGCAGTGTTTTAATCAGGAGGTTAGAGAATGTGCTACTAAACATTGTTTTTTCTCCAATACTCTTTTGGTACGGAGGCACAGTTTACATACCCTTGCACATACACATTTAAGTCTACTGTTCAAGGACTTGACAAGTCTGCACACCCCATAACCAACACCACAAGGAAGGCACAGAGAAGCCAGCACTCCGGAAAGTTCCGAGCATCATTTTAACAAGAGAAGCCATTTTGCAAATTGAAAACAAACACAACAAACGATCAAAAATCATTTGTTTACTTGTGAATTTAAGGTAGCTTTTCCACGTAAAGATTTCTGGTTTATCACAGCTTGAAACAGACTAGTTTCCGCTCCAGATGAAAAGTCATTGACACAGTGACTGCTCAACGAGAATCGTTCTTTTCTTAAGAAAGGAAGGAGAACATTTTCATCGCTTTGACTAAGGCAGGAAGATGGCTGGGGCACTCTCCCTTTGACTCCATATTCTGGAAAATCTCCCAGTGTCTTCTCCCTGGAGGAGGATCTGCTGGTCCTGGTGGACCCCAAAGCAGACTTGGTACTTCCTGTCCTCCAGGCCCTGCTGCAAGTGCCGTAGGAAGATGAGCCCCCATCTTCCCCCCCTAAACCCACAATCTGCTTCCTCACCAAATTCCAGCCCCAGGCCAGCCACCAAGATGGGGTGATGACCACAGGGAGAAGAGGAGGGGGTGCTATGGAGGATGGGACAGCGCTTATGGGAAAAGGCCCAGCTCACTCCTTGGAGATGGAGAGTCAGGAAGGACCAGAGCAGGGAGGACTAACACCTTACCTCAGTGTGATCTCAGAGTCTTCTTGGGGCACTGAACGGGCTCTTACATGCCTTTGAGACTGCATCTATGGTTCAGTCTGACTGGAAAATTCCGTACATCCCTCAGCAACCCAGCCTGAATGTCTCCTCCTCTGCAAAGCTTTCTCTGAGTCCCTCAGTCAGTGCCCTCTACTTCCCTTCTCTGTGCGTCTCTAGGTTTCCTTTGCTTTATTTGCTTATTTTTAAAAATGGGGTTTATTCCTTTTATTTTACTTTCTGAACCTCAGGTGCAGAGATTTTAATAAATCTGTCTTCTTGGCTCAAAACTCCCACTCTCCACTGGTTCCCGCAGAGCCCCCCACTTCACGTACTTACTTCTCCCTCTGAGCTCATCCACACCCTCTTCTGTGCTACCTCCTCTTCGCACAGCCCATAGCCTGGATTCGCTGTACCTTGGATTTCA
Source organism: Choloepus didactylus (assembly GCF_015220235.1). Lineage (NCBI taxonomy): Eukaryota > Metazoa > Chordata > Mammalia > Pilosa > Megalonychidae > Choloepus > Choloepus didactylus. Next base: position 60,330,539 of record NC_051325.1, read on the forward strand.
TGTGTCTTCTCTAGGAGAACAAACCCAGGAACACAGAATTACATAGAACCCATGTCCTTTCAGCGTCTTCCCTCCCTGCCTCCTTGTGCCCTGCAGAGCTTGGTTTTTGTTACCCAAAGCCCTGCTGCCATCTTTGGGGCCCGAAGGAGAGGAGGCTTTGACGCAAGAGGGCTGAGCCTGTGAGTCCAGATGTTTCTCTTCTTGCCACATCTGGGTCTTTCTCTTTGGAAGAAATGATTGTAAGATTTTATCATGATAAATCCCCAACAAGGCTGGCCGCACTCGCAGCCATTACCATGTCAGTTTCATTTCACAGAGTCAGCTAAGAGGTCTCTGGCTTAATTACCCTTGTGGTGAGCCAAGGAGAGGGACCGGAGGGTGTTTTAGTAATCAAGACACAGATTTCAAATCAAAACGATTATCCTAGCCAGGATCAGCCAAGTTCACCCACAAGCACTTGGTCAAAAAAAGGTTCCAAGAGGAACTTCTGTCTTCAATTACTTTTATGGGCTCGTTCAAGTCTTAAATGAATATTTAGACTGCAGTTCACAAAAACCTCCCTCTTTGGGGTGGGGGGAACTGGCTTTCATTTTGCAGTTTTTCTCTTTGTCAGCATTTCTAGTGGCAAGAACGACAAACTCTGCTTGGGAAACGCCAGCGCCAACAGCTGTGTTTTATTATTGAATATTTCTGGTGGCGAGGTTGGCCGCCATTCTGTTTATGTTGCTCGTAAGATTTCATGCAAGACTCTGCGAGGTCCTGGGCTTCAACCGAAGTGTCTGATCTGCTGGATAATCCATTCCATCCTCTTCATTCCTGGTCCCTTCCTTTTTATTTTTTCCAAATGTAAATTGAGCACTTCCAGAGGACGGAATCTGATGAAGGGTTTCTGCAGACCTGGGGTTCCCAGCAAGTTCTGTGTCGCTCCATTGGTCCATGAGGGTGCACGGTGATGGTCTGGCTCTGGAGACCCACGAGTGTCCCCCTCTCCACTGAGCTGCGTGACCCCAAGGCCAAGCAGGCAAACCCCAGAGTTGGTCTTAACCCAGGCCTTTCAGCCAGCACCTCCTGCAGCCCATCAGCTCTCTGATGGAAGAGCTGCATTTTGACTTTCAAAAGCATTCTGCTCTACTTAAAACCAGTCTAGGGGAGTTAAAGCTGATTTTGGAGGCGTTAATGGGGTCTCAGCATTTCAGATCCGGCTCTCTTTTTTTTCCTTTATGAGTCTGAAAAAGAAAATCCACAGAAAGAGACACCTGGTTAACTGGGCCACAGCTCGGCTACTTGTTTATTTATCTGCCTTATCCACAAATATTTGCCAAGTCTTCCTGGTGTAGGTGTAGAAAAGGGACCAGATCTCAGCTGCAGTCTCCCTGCCCCTAAGAGAAAACTGTTCTGAACTTCCATTGCACACAGATGGAAGTCCAAAACTTTCTGCACGGGGTCTGCAAATTTGGGGGGGGTGGGGTGGGGGGGTGGCAGGGGTGCCAATTTGTCGTGGTCCTCTCTGGTCCCAGGGCCTGTCCCATAGTGCGCCCTGGGGGTGGGTCTTCTCCCATCTGTGATCTCCTTTCTCTATGGTGCTCACCAACACGAGGGGTTCAGCCCTTTCCCTTTATTTCCACCCAAGGCTGCCCCTCTCACAAAACACAGCCGCCCCCTCACACTATGTGTTGAAGATTTTCCTGAGCTGGAGAAATCGGAGGATCCACACCCCAAAGGAACAAACAACATTTAATTTCCTCTTTCGCACGTCTCAAGTTTTCTCAGCCAGGTCTGTAAGGAGGCCTCCTACCCTGGAGGGCAGAGCCAGGACTTTCACCCAATCGTTCATTCCTGCTTTTGCCAACTCTTTTTGTATTTATTGAGCACCTACTGTGCACCAGGGGGCCTTTCAGGCTTGGGGGACCCAGCCATCCCTGCCCCAGCCTCCGCTTGGGGTTGGGGGTGTACACAGATGGGGGCGAGCCTCTAGAGATGGGATGAGCTCTGCCAAGGACCACGTGTTGAAGGGGCATGGATTGGGCAGCACACACCCGGTCTAGGAGGGTCAGGGGGCTCCTCCAGGAGCTGACAGTTGAGCAAGAGGGAAGGGGATGGAGATTCTAAAGGCCCTCAAGGTCACAGGTGACAGCTCCCAGGTGTGAAAGTTCCCGAGAAGCTTGGGAGAGAGGGGTAGAGCTTGGGCCACGGTTCCAAGGGGATCCAGGACGCTCCACAGGACCCGTCCCCCACCCCCTAACACCCCACCCCCAGCCACATCCCGAGCTTGTCCCTTTCAGCCACTGCTGCCTCATGGCGTCTGTACCCTCACAGCCCATCAAGGCTGCCGCCGAACCTTCGGCTGTCACTCGCTCCACCTCATCCCCTCAGAGTTTCCCGCCTCAGACTCCTCACGGAGGGACTCGAACTCCTCCAGTTCTTCTTTTCTGTGTTTGCCACATCACGAGCTATTAGACAGGCCTCTGGACCAGACACTCCGGGGTTAGATCCAGCAGGCTGGAACCGGTTTGGGGAAGGGGCTGCAGGTGGTACGTGTGCCGGGTGCGGGGGCTGTGGGAGGGAAGTTTCTAGCTCCTGCTCTCTTCCCTTTTCCCTGGTCCTTGGAGGGGAGCCCCTCCAACCTCCCCCTCTCAACTGAACGTGGAGACAAGCCCACAGGTGGTTCCCCTTTCAAGAATCCATCTTCTCTTTCGGGCAGGGAAACCCAGGATAGTTGCAAAATAAACCCAGCAGGGTGGGGCGATGTTCTGGGGTGTCGGGATGTCCCCTCAGCCTGGGCCTGAGCTGGTTCCGGAGTCTCTCTCTGAAGTGTTACCTGAGCTCACGTTTCTACCCAAAGGTGGAGCCCCCACCCAGGCGCCCACTCCCCAGAAACCAGCTGGAAGGTGCAATCCAGTGTCCGTGCATCTTGTGGTATCTCCGGGAGAAATTTTGGGGGACCTGGGGCCAGAATGGGATCCACTAAGCAGACCCCTGGCACCTTCTCTTGCAGTCTTCCTGCCGTGGTCCCTTCTCACTGATCTGTGCCAGACACCAGTGTGGGAGGACTGGGAGGCTAATCCCTCGAGGTTTCTAAGCTCCTTCCTGGAGATCTGTTTGGTCATCTATGAAACGGGAACGATAAACGCGCTGACCCCCGTGGGAGGCTGTGGGTCCCAGGAGGTGACCGACCAGGAGGTGTCATCATCGGGACTCTGGCTCTCCGTGGGTCGCAGGGCCCTCTCGGGGTCCCCAGCCGGTTGGGGCAAGCAGAGGGCCAGACTCTTCCCCAAACGCAGTGCCGCCTCCTGCACCCTCCCACGCGGGGCGCGGAGCAAAGCGCAACGACAGACACTCAGAGGGCACCCACCGGGCACTGGGCAGTGCTCCACGGGCTCCACGCATTTCACCGTATTCAGTCCTCACCCCCATGGCACAGATGGGGAAACCGAGGCACAGGTCGATGAAGTCACCTGCCCAGGATCACAGGATCAGCGATGGCCAGGACCGGGGTGTGAAGTCGCAGCCTGGCTCCGGGTTGCAGGCCCCTCCTAGCCCCGGGCTGCCTCCAGGAGCCGAGTGTGGTGGTCCCGGGCAGCAGACCCCCACCCCACCCCACCCCGTTCCCCACAGAGGACCCCACAGCAGACTCCACAGGAAACTTGTTCACAGAGAACGTTCAACCAAGATTAGCAACTGGGACTGCCTGGGGCCCCCTTGGGTTCCAGATGCTTTTTCTAATTCCAGACGGTTGTTCTGCGGTGGAAAGGGGTGCCCCTGTGTTCTTGGCATCGGCGGGGGAGAGTGCCATTTCTCCCAGCCCCTGTCCGGGGTCTCTACTCCTCAAATCCAGGTTGCAGAGGCCCAGGGTTCAAGATGTCCCATAGCCCTCATCACTGCACTGCAGACGTGGAACACCTGGGGGCCGGGACCCCGAGTCTCACCACCCACCGGGGAGGCCCGGGGCCTCCCTCAGCCAAAACGCCAGCTGCCCAGAGAAGTAGGACCCCCTGCACTTTGCCCTCTTAAAGCGACTGCTCTCTGAGCCCCCACTTTCTTGTTGGTTAATTGGGTGAGCTCAGGGCTTCTTGAATTTCAGGGCTCACACATCACCTGGGGATCTTGTAAAATGCAGATTTCGATTCAGCAGGTCAGGGCTGGGGCCCGAGAATCTGCATGTCTGACCAGCTCCCAGGGGACATGATGACAGCCGGGGTATTACACTTTGAGAAGCAGGTGACAAGGGGCTGGCTAATGGCCTGGGCGTGTGTGGCTTGGGGGGCCTCAGCCTTGAGGAGTGACACCTCCTGGTGTTGGCAGGGCCGGAGCGGGAGCAGATCCCTGAGGGGCAGCAGGGAGAATGGTCAGCGTCAGTGACCGGGGAGAGGGGCAAGGGCTGGGGCCTGAGGCTTAGCTGCCACTGGTGGCTCCATCTGAAGCTCGAGGGGCCTGGGACCAGCCCTTCCCTTCTGTTTCCACAGCAGAACAAAGACGTGTCTTCCCCCTCCTTGGCTGGGCTCTGCTCTGACGGAGGCTGACACTGGGGACTCGAAGGGGCCACTTGCTGCAAACAGGTGACTTCAGATTCAGAGGCCCCAAATAATGGAGCCCCCTGAATGCAGAGTATGTCCCAAGTTCAAGTGCTGGCAGGGAGAGGCACAGGGCTCATGTCAAAACATTTATATTTGGAAATAATTTCAAATTTTCCCCAACTTTGAATGAATAGGAATAGTACATAGAACATGGGTATACCTTTACGCTGATATACCTATTGTTAACATTTTATACCTTTTGCTTTTTTCATTTGCATCCTGTCTCTCTGTCTCTCTCAGTCCTTCCCTGCACAGATTTAGAGAACACCTTGTCTGGGCTTTTTGGGAGTAGCTTGCAGCGTGACCGTTCACCCCAACATGCTGCAAAGTGCATTTCCTAAGAATAGGGACCTGCTCGTCCACAGCCACAGCTCAGTCATAACTTCAGGAAATCTAGCATCTTTGCTCCAACCCACCATCCGCATCGCAATTGACCAATTGACCCGAGAGCGTCCTTTTCAGAATTTTTTGCTGCCCAGCCCAGGATGCAGTCCCGCGGCAGGCATCACATTTACTCGTGCTGTCTCTTCATCCCCCGCTAACCTGGAACTAGTCTGCAGTCTTTCTTTGTCTTTATGTTACTGATGTTCTGGAAATCACAGTCTCTCTCACCCCCAGCTTTTGTTCTTGAGTGGAATGTTCCTTGTTTGGGGTTTGCCTGGTGTTTTGTGTGTCCTCAGCGTTCTGATTCAGTCTGGCCGGTCTCAGGCACACACGATGCTGTGTCCTTCACATCGGAGGCTCTCACCGTCCATCTGTCCTGTGCTGGTGACGTGGATTTCGACCCCCGGTCAAGATATTGTCTGACAGTTACTATTTGTTCCTTGCAACTAGTAACCAGTTGTGGGAAGATCCTTAAGCCCCACAAACAGCTGGCTGCCTAACAAATTTCCAAACCATCCATTGGTGATCCCTGCCTGGACCAATTTTTGCTACCGAGGCTGCAAAATGGCGATTTTCTAACGCCAGTGCACGTCATATTTGCCGGTTGGCACTCAGCCAAGGGCCTGCATCCTCCCACATTCATTCCTTCCCTCACTCGTTCATCTACTCATTATTGGTTTGGGCTCATGGATTCCCATTGTTTCTCAATGGTTTATAATTCATTGCTGTCCTTAATTATTTTTGCATAAATTGTCACAGATTTGCCCGGTGGGGACCCTTCAAGTGGGTGTCTGTGTTCTTGTGACATGTCCTCATCATTTTTTTTCTAACACTTTCTTGCTTTATGGAGTAAAAAGATATTCTAGGCTCATCTAGAATCTTCCTTGCCCCAGCTTTGGAACTGGCTATTTCTTTGAGGTATCTGGTTCCTTTTCATGGGAAATGGCATTAGAAAGCAAGTTCTGGGCACCAGATGAGCTCATTGCCATTGGGGTGCCTTTACCTTTAGGCCCCTTCAGTGCTCAAAGCTAAGAAATGTATGACATACGCACATATATGCATGCAGACCCTCATGTATACACACCCACATGTATACATATGTATGTGCAATATATATGCATAGACACACACATGAAGACAGTTTAGAAAGCTTGCATTCACCCATCAGCTCTGTGCAGACAAGTGTGCTACTCAGATCCCCAGCTCCGAGGAGTGTTGTTTCCAGCTCTCACCTCCCTCCAGGTCCACCTCAGCAGCCCAGCTCAGTCATGCTCCTCTCGGGCAGGCCCCCAGCGGTGACTGAGCAAGGTGGTGGTACGAGGCCCTGGCCATTTCCATCCACTCTTAGACTCCTCTGAAGGGCCGTCCCTGCTCCGGAACTCTCCTATGGTCTGGCAGAGATGTCATCTCTGCAGATGTTCTGACCATTCCCACTGCCCAGTCCTGCATGCTCCCCTTTCCTTCCTAGGGCAATCCCCTGTAAGCTCTGTGGGCTCCTAACATCATCTCAGCAGCCCACACCCCATCGGGCTCTTTCTTGTCTTCTTCCCTTCCATATCTGTGCACCCCTTCTTTGACAATGAGAACCCCAGCTCCCAAAAATATCAACACACACAGATGCTCAGTTCTATAAGACCTCTAAAATAATCTCAGTTTTGCTTTACTCACACCACCACGAAAACGCATCCATTAAAACAAGTTCAGTCTTTGTTTGGCCTCCAAAAGGCAAAACCAAACTAGAAAGAAGGCCACCTGGAGATGTGTCTTTGCCTCTGGATCTCTTCCACTCTGCTGCTCCAGCTCCACCTCCCACAGGAATATACTGCACTGCTTTCTCGTCCGTCCTGCCCGTGTTTCTCTTCCTCTGAATGTTTCCTCGTTTCCGCCTTCTTTCTTACATAAATGGCAGCATACTATATGCACTCTTGCACTTTGCTTTTTACAGTTAACAACATCTCCAGGAAATCACTCCTTATTGGTCCCTGGAAACTGTCTGCATCCTTTTCTACAGCTGCATAGTACTCCGTTTTGTCAATGTACCATGGTTTATTCAACCACTCAGCTATGTATGGGCATTTACGTTGTTTCCAATACTCTGCAATTAAAGTAATGGTGCAATGAATAACCCACTGCATATATACTTTCATATTGTTGGAGGTGTATCTTTAGGGCAAGTTCCTAGAAGTGGGATTGCTGGTTTGAAGGGTAAATGCACATGTGTTTTGTAACATATTGCCAATTTTTCTCCCACTGCGGTTGAACCATTTTGTATCCCCATTAGCAATGCAGGAGAGTAACAGTTTCCCACACCTGGCCACCAGAAAGTATTGTCCAGCTTTTGAATTTTTGCCATTCTGATGGGTGAGAAGTGATACCTCGGTGTAGTTTTAATTAGTGTTTCTCTTATTAGGAGTCTTTCATGTGTTTAAGGCCATTTTACATCTCTTTTCATGAAATCTCTGTTCATGTCTTTTGAACATTTTCCTATAGTATGTTTGTTTTCTTTTTCTCCATTTTTAAACATTCTTTGTATTTTAAGAGATATTAGCCTTTTATTGGCAATGTATGTTGCAAATATTTTCTCCCAGTTTGTCATTTGCCCTTGGACTTTGCATATAGAGTTTTTGCCAAGCAAACATTCTCTGTCTGTTTTCATGTATCAAATGCATCCATCTTGAGTTATAGTCATATACCCCTTCACCTGGCTTGGAGGGATTCACCCATCTTTCTTTCTAGGACTTGTTTAGTTTAGTTGCATTTTTACCTGGAGATCTCTGAACCCTGTTTATTCTTATGTTTAGGATGAGAAATGGATCTAATTTCTAATTTACACATCACTGTGTGTCTCAGTTCAGTTAGTAAAAGCCTTTGTGTTGGGTTCTTTTTTTTTGAGAACAAGCAGAGGCTATTTATTTAGAGCTTCAAGGGAATCTCCACCATCACTTGCCTTCAGCAGAGTAAATTAAATGACAGCCAGAAAAGAAATCAACATTCTTTAAAGGAAGACAAAAAAATATTGGACTCATATGGTTTCATTTTTAATTCTTTTCCGAATAACCTTGAGGGGGGAGGAAGGAGAGGGGCATGGGGGCCGGGCACTGAAGCATCTCCACCCAGGGGGCCTCATCTTTCCACCCCCCTGGACTGACCCTTGGCTCCTGCAGGGCTCCAGGACACTGGTGGCCTGGCCCGAGGGCTGTGGGCTGGGACGGGTCTCTGGTCCACGGACAAGAAGCCAAGCCATCAGCATTCCCTGGGGAGCTAGGAAGTGGGGCCCCAGCTTTCTACTGCTCTGAGCAGGGCTGAAGGGAAGCCAGACTGGGGTCACCACAGCCCCGGGCCTTGTGTAGGGTCCTCACCACACGAAGGTGTGCTCTCAGTCGGGCTTCCATCTCAGCATGTCCCAGGTAGGTGCCCGCAGTGGAATCCCATCTGGTAGCATCCAGCAGGAGGGACCCTTTGAAAACAAGTCAGACCACATCACCCACCAGCTCAAAGACCGCACTGGCTCCCCAGCAGGCTCAGAATCGAGTCCAACGCCCTCCTTGTGGCCTCCAAGGCCCCTTGGCAATGGCTGTCTGCTGTCTCTCTGGCCCCAGCTCTGTCTGGCTCACTGGCTCCAGCTGCTCCTCACACACACCAGGCCCAGTCTAGCTCAGGGCTCAAGGCAAGAGCAGAGAGGCCGCGGCCAGGTGTCTGGGGTGCCTTCTGATGTGCTTGGCCTTGGGGTTCACCCTTGCAAGTGGCCTGTTTTTTCTAGGCAGGCTTCTGCTTGGCTTGTTCCTGTTTCCCTTTGGGTCAAGTTCAAAGCCCTTTGCTCAACTGCCCTTCTGCCCTTTTGCTTCCCTCTCCCCGCCGGATGCCCCCTGCCCTGTAGCTCCTGACCCAAGCCTGCATCCTGCTGTCGTGACCCCATGCGCCACAGCCTGCCAGTATCCTCACTCCAATACAGGGGTGACCTGATGACCCAGGATTGGCAGCCACAGGTGGCCCCTGCCACACCCGGTTGGAGGCTCAAGGTGAGGAGGAGGTAAAAGGGACAAGCCGGGCTGGGGTGGGAGAGTCCTACAGACCAGCTGGCTCCAGACAGGGAAATGTATTGTTTCTGGGTCCTGGAGGCGAGATGGCTGCATCAGGCTTTCACGGGGCCACAGGGCCTCTGAACTCCGCATGCTGGTGTGGCCAGAAAACCACGGCGTTCCTTGGCTTGTGGCATGACTCCAACTCTGCCCATCACCTGGCTGTGACGTCTCCAAATTTCCTCTCTTCTCCGGACACCAGTCTTGTTGGGGTGGGGCTCAACTCATCAGCCTTATTAGGCCTTTTCTCAACTAACACATCCTCAAAGATCTGTTTACAGGTGAGTCCGCAGGACTGGGGCTTGGACTTGATGGTGACTTCTTGGGGTTGCAATTCCAGGCCTGCTTCTCAGCCCTGGGTTCCATTTCATCGGAAGCTACGTGTCCTCCGGGCTCCCAAGGCAACATCTGCAGCGGCTCCAGGCCTCCCGGGCGAACCCTGTCCTGGGGTGGGGACCCCCACGCCTCCTCCTCTGACCTGCCTTACCCTATGCCCGGGGCAGCTTTCTTCTGCCCCTCGGCCCAGATCAGGTGCCCCGTGCCACCTTCTCTGCTGGGGCCTCTGCCAGCACTGGGGCTGGATAACGGCATGAGCAGCCATGGAGGTGGCTACGGATCCCTTTTGGACCCCGAGAGCTGTGAGGATGGACGGGGACCTGCCTGGTGTCCCACACGCCAGGGCCATCGTGGCCTCCATCCGTGCATGCTGCAGACGGCCAGGGAGGCACCGCAGGGCAGAGGGAGGAACTGAAACTGAGTCTGGAACGTGTGGTGGCGAGGGCGTCAGGACCATAAATGAGGAGAGAGGTCTTCTTTCTCTCCCGATGTGATAAAGACTCTGTAAGAGAGTCCCAAAGCAGAACCAAAGGTGCAGGGCCAAAGCTGTGCCCTCCAGCCTTGCACGGCCTCTTCGCTTCGTCTTGGCCCGTGACACCCACAGGGCTCTCTTTGCCTGAATGGCAAATCTAATAAGCCATAGAGTGAAAAATAACGGCAGGAAAAACCAGAAGTCTTTTCCATCGGGGTCCCTGTGTGTGCCCAGGCCCTGCCTGCAGCCACACTTTATGGCCCAGTTGTGACCCCATGGAAATAGGGATTTTAATGAAGAAGCTGCCCTGACCGCACCGTTGGAGAAAGGCCAGTGAGCTGAACATGGCGGCGGCCTCTGCTTCTGTCCCTGCCCCTGCCGGGCATCCCCAGCTCCACAGGCTTTGCCCCCCGGCCCTCTGCCCTCAATTGCTTCAGGGATAAGAGGCAGGTGACACTTCCGGCTCTGTGCCTCTCTCCCCGAGCCCCTTTGAGCGCGGGTGGGAGGTGGCTGGGAGCCCCCCAGGGAGCAGGGTCCCGAGAGGTTCTGACTGTCCTTGCTCGCCCTTCGTCCTCTGGAGGATGGACAGGGGGCCACGCGTCAGGGGCGGCTCCCGCTGAGCTCTGCGCTCCACCCGCTGGGAGTGAGGGTGAATCCCGTCCCCGCTGGCTGCCCGGCTGCCACCTGTCATGGGCAGGCAGTTTAGAGCCTGTTTAGGGTCCTCTGAGGCCCGCGGTGGCCGTTGGCAACCCAGGATCTTCCAGTCTGCATGCTCCATGTAGAGGCTCTGCTGGGGGGGGGGTTCACGCCTGGGTGTTGCACACACCTGCACACCTGTGAGTGTGTGAGACCATGGGGGTGTGGCCGTGCTTGTGTGTGAGCATGCCATGCGCACACGTGCTTGTGCAGCACTCGCCTGCACGTGGGAGGGTGTGCACGTGTAGGTGTGCGTTGTGTGGTGTGTCTGTGGGGGTATGTGTGTGGTGCCTTCCCAGGAGCCATCGGGACAGGTCTTCCAGGCCCTGAAATGATGAGGGGTCTTGCCTGACTCCATTTCCTCTCCAATCAGGGTGGGGGCTCCCACCCAAGCCACCGCCTGGGCTTGGAGAAGTACAAGGTCGGATCCTTAACAAAGCAGCCCCAAGCGTAAGAAGTCAAGCTCATGGCACCTTTGGGGACAGTAGATAATGGCTCAGACCTCTTTGCAGACCTTGCTTGGTGCGGTCAGGGCCAAGGGGAGACCTGGGGGGACGGGAGAGTGGATGGATCGCTGGCAGGAGGGAGAGGCTGGGGACTTGCTCACAGACATCCCAAGCAGAAGGGGAAGGGGGCTTTGGGAAACCACCCAGGAGGACGTGGGCAGGCAGGAGGAAGTGGGAGGATTTCTTCAAAGCTCTCTGGAGCCATCAGGCCCATGGGGAGACAGTCTTGGTCTGTGTGGTCCGGCATCTTTGATGGTGATGGTGAGCCCAGAAGGAGGGAGCTCCATGGAGCCTCGGGCACCTGGAATGGTCTGGAACAAGGCAGGGAGGGAGGAGAGGGAAAGAAGGAAGGGAGAGAGGGAGGGATAGATGGATAAAAGGAGGGAGGCGGGAGGCGGGGCAAGATGGCAGACTGGTGAGCTGTATGTTTTAGTTACTCCTCCAGGAAAGTAGGTAAAAAGCCAGGAACTGCGTGGACTGGACACCACAGAGCAATCTGTCTTTGGGCATACTTCATACAACACTCATGAAAACGTGGAACTGCTGAGATCACCGAAATCTGTAAGTTTTTGCGGCCAGGGGACCCGCGCCCCTCCCTGCCAGGCTCAGTCCCGGGGGAGGAGGGGCTGTCAGCTCCAGGAAGGAGAAGGGAGAATTGCAGTGGCTGCTCTCATCGGAAACTCATTCTACTGATTCAAACTCCAACCATAGATAGACTGAGGCCAGACACCAGAGACTCCGAGAGCAGCCAGCCCAGCAGAGAGGAGACGGGCATAGAAGGAAAACAACACGAGAAGCTCCAAAGTAAAAGCAGAGGATTTTTGGAGTTCTGGTGAACACAGAAAGGGGAAGGGCGGAGATCAGGCCTTGAGGCGCATATGCAAATCCCGAAGCAAGGCTGATCTCTCTGCCCAGGGCACCTTTCCTTAATGGCCCTGGTTGCTTTGTCTATTAGCATTTCAATAACCCATTAGATCTCTGAGGAGGGCCGTTTTTTTTTCTTTTTTTTTTTTTTTAAATCCTTTTTGCTTTTTCTAAAACAATTACTCTAAGAAGCTCAATACAGAAAGCTTCAAAGAATTGAAATTTGGGCACGTCAAGTCAAGAGCAGAAATAAGAGAGCTCTGAGACAAAAGGCAATAATCCAGTGGCTGAGAAAATTCACTAAACAACACAACTTCCCAAGAAAAGGGGGGTGTCCGCTCACAGCCACCATCCTGGTGGACAGGAAACACTCCTGCCCATCGCCAGCCCCATAGCCCAGAGCTGCCCCAGACAACCCAGTGTGACGGAAGTACTTCAAATAACAGGCACACACCACAAAACTGGGCGTGGACATTAGCCTTCCCTGCAACCTCAGCTGAATGTCCCAGAGCTGGGAAGGGGGAGCAGTGTGAATTAACAGAGCCCCATTCAGCCATCATTTGAGCAGACTGGGAGCCTCCCAACACAGCCCAGCAGCCCAGAACTGCCCTGGGGGGACGGCACTCACCTGTGACATAGCACAGTCATCCCTCAACAGAGGACCCGGGGTGCACAGCCTGGAAGAGGGGCCCACTTGCAAGTCTCAGGAGCCATACGCCAATACCAAAGACTTGTGGGTCAGTGGCAGAGACAAACTCTGGCAGGACTGAACTGAAGGATTAGACTATTGCAGCAGCTTTAAAACTCTAGGATCATCAGGGAGATTTGATTGTTAGGGCCACCCCCCCTCCCCGACTGCCCAGAAACACGCCCCACATACAGGGCAGGCAACACCAACTACACACGCAAGCTTGGGACACCAATTGGGCCCCACAAGACTCACTCCCCTACTCACCAAAAAGGCTAAGCAGGGGAGATCTGGCTTGTGGAGAACAGGTGGCTCGTGGACGCCACCTGCTGGTTAGTTAGAGAAAGTGTACTCCACGAAGCTGTAGATCTGATAAATTAGAGATAAGGACTTCAACTGGTCTACAAACCCTAAAAGAACCCTATCAAGGACAGCAAATGCCACGAGGCCAAAAACAACAGAAAATTATAAAGCATATGAAAAAACCAGACGATATGGATAACCCAAGCCCAAGCACCCAAATCAAAAGACCAGAAGAGACACACCTAGAGCAGCTACTCAAAGAACTAAAGATGAACAATGAGACCCTAGTACGGGATATGAAGGAAATCAAGAAGACCCTAGAAGAGCATAAAGAAGACATTGCAAGACTAAATAAAAAAATGGATGAACTTATGGAAATTAAAGAAACTGTTGACCAAATTAAAAAGATTCTGGACACTCATAGTACAAGACTAGAGGAAGTTGAACAACGAATCAGTGACCTGGAAGATGACAGAATGGAAAATGAAAGCATAAAAGAAAGAATGGGGAAAAAAATTGAAAAACTCGAAATGGACCTCAGGGATATGATAGATAATATGAAGCGTCCGAATATAAGACTCATTGGTGTCCCAGAAGGGGAAGAAAAGGGTAAAGGTCTAGGAAGAGTATTCAAAGAAATTGTTGGGGAAAACTTCCCAAATCTTCTAAACAACATAAATACACAAATCATAAATGCTCAGCGAACTCCAAATAGAATAAATCCAAAAAAACCCACTCCGAGACATATACTGATCACACTGTCAAACATAGAAGAGAAGGAGCAAGTTCTGAAAGCAGCAAGAGAAAAGCAATTCACCACATACAAAGGAAACAGCATAAGACTAAGTAGTGACTACTCAGCAGCCACCATGGAGGCGAGAAGGCAGTGGCACGATATATTTAAAATTCTGAGAGAGAGGAATTTCCAGCCAAGAATACTTTATCCAGCAAAGCTCTCCTTCAAATTTGAGGGAGAGCTTAAATTTTTCACAGACAAAGAAATGCTGAGAGAATTTGCTAACAAGAGACCTGCCCTACTGGAGATACTAAAGGGAGCCCTACAGACAGAGAAACAAAGACAGGACAGAGAGACTTGGAGAAAGGTTCAGTACTAAAGAGATTCGGTATGGGTACAATAAAGGATATTAATAGAGATAGGGAAAAATATGGCAAACATAATCCAAAGGATAAGATGGCCGATTCAAGAAATGCCTTCACGGTTTTAACGTTGAATGTAAATGGATTAAACTCCCCAATTAAAAGATATAGATTCGCAGAATGGATCAAAAAAAATGAACCATCAATATGTTGCATACAAGAGACTCATCTTAGACACAGGGACACAAAGAAATTGAAAGTGAAAGGATGGAAAAAAATATTTCATGCAAGCTACAGCCAAAAGAAAGCAGGTGTAGCAATATTAATCTCAGATAAAATAGACTTCAAATGCAGGGATGTTTTGAGAGACAAAGAAGGCCACTACATACTAATAAAAGGGGCAATTCAGCAAGAAGAAATAACAATCGTAAATGTCTATGCACCCAATCAAGGTGCCACAAAATACATGAGAGAAACATTGGCAAAACTAAAGGAAGCAATTGATGTTTCCACAATAATTGTGGGAGACTTCAACACATCACTCTCTCCTATAGATAGATCAACCAGACAGAAGACCAATAAGGAAATTGAAAACCTAAACAATCTGATAAATGAATTAGATTTAACAGACATCTACAGGACATTACATCCCAAATCACCAGGATACACATACTTTTCTAGTGCTCACGGAACTTTCTCCAGAATAGATCATATGCTGGGACATAAAACAAGCCTCAATAAATTTAAAAAGATTGAAATCATTCAAAGCACATTCTCTGACCACAATGGAATACAATTAGAAGTCAATAACCATCAGAGACTTAGAAAATTCACAAAAACCTGGAGGTTAAACAACACACTCCTAAACAATCAGTGGGTTAAAGAAGAAATAGCAAGAGAAATTGCTAAATATATAGAGACGAATGAAAATGAGAACACAACATACTAAAACCTATGGGATGCAGCAAAAGCAGTGCTAAGGGGGAAATTTATAGCACTAAACGCATATATTAAAAAGGAAGAAAGAGCCAAAATCAAAGAACTAATGGATCAACTGAAGAAGCTAGAAAATGAACAGCAAACCAATCCTAAACCAAGTAGAAGAAAAGAAATAACAAGGATTAAAGCAGAAATAAATGACATAGAGAACAAAAAAACAATAGAAAGGATAAATATCACCAAAAGTTGGTTCTTTGAGAAGATCAACAAGATTGACAAGCCCCTAGCTAGACTGACAAAATCAAAAAGAGAGAAGACCCATATAAACAAAATAATGAATGAAAAAGGTGACATAACTGCAGATCCTGAAGAAATTAAAAAAATTATAAGAGGATATTATGAACAACTGTATGGCAACAAACTGGATAATGTAGAAGAAATGGACAATTTCCTGGAAACATATGAACAACCTAGACTGACCAGAGAAGAAATAGAAGACCTCAACCAACCCATCACAAGCAAAGAGATCCAATCAGTCATCAAAAATCTTCCCACAAATAAATGCCCAGGGCCAGATGGCTTCACAGGGGAATTCTACCAAACTTTCCAGAAAGAACTGACACCAATCTTACTCAAACTCTTTCAAAACATTGAAAAAAATGGAACACTACCTAACTCATTTTATGAAGCTAACATCAATCTAATACCAAAACCAGGCAAAGATGCTACAAAAAAGGAAAACTACCGGCCAATCTCCCTAATGAATATAGATGCAAAAATCCTCAACAAAATACTTGCAAATCGAATCCAAAGACACATTAAAAAAATCATACAGCATGACCAAGTGGGGTTCATTCCAGGCATGCAAGGATGGTTCAACATCAGAAAAACAATCAATGTATTACAACACATTAAAAACTCGAAAGGGAAAAATCAATTGATCATCTCAATAGATGCTGAAAAAGCATTTGACAAAATCCAACATCCCTTTTTGATAAAAACACTTCAAAAGGTAGGAATTGAAGGAAACTTCCTCAACATGATAAAGAGCATATATGAAAAACCCACAGCCAGCATAGTACTCAATGGTGAGAGACTGAAAGCCTTCCCTCTAAGATCAGGAACAAGACAAGGATGCCCGCTGTCACCACTGTTATTCAACATTGTGCTGGAAGTGCTAGCCAGGGCAATCCGGCAAGACAAAGAAATAAAAGGCATCCAAATTGGAAAAGAAGAAGTAAAACTGTCATTGTTTGCAGATGATATGATCTTATATCTAGAAAACCCTGAGAAATCAACGATACACCTACTAGAGCTAATAAACAAATTTAGCAAAGTAGCGGGATACAAGATTAATGCACATAAGTCAGTAATGTTTCTATATGCTAGAAATGAACAAACTGAAGAGACACTCAAGAAAAAGATACCATTTTCAATAGCAACTAAAAAAATCAACTACCTAGGAATAAACTTAACCAAAGATGTAAAAGACCTATACAAAGAAAACTACATAACTCTACTAAAAGAAATAGAAGGGGACCTTAAAAGATGGAAAAATATTCCATGTTCATGGATAGGAAGGCTAAATGTCATTAAGATGTCAATTC
The DNA here is from genome assembly GCF_015220235.1 of Choloepus didactylus. Classification (NCBI taxonomy): domain Eukaryota; kingdom Metazoa; phylum Chordata; class Mammalia; order Pilosa; family Megalonychidae; genus Choloepus; species Choloepus didactylus. Next base: position 60,347,085 of record NC_051325.1, read on the forward strand.
TACCCAAACTCATCTACAGATTCAATGCAATCCCAATCAAAATTCCAACAACCTACTTGCAGACTTGGAAAAGCTAGTTATCAAATTTATTTGGAAAGGGAAGATGCCTCGAATTGCTAAAGACACTCTAAAAAAGAAAAACGAAGTGGGAGGACTTACACTCCCTGACTTTGAAGCTTATTATAAAGCCACAGTTGCCAAGACAGCATGGTACTGGCACAAAGATAGACATATAGATCAATGGAATCGAATTGAGAATTCAGAGATAGACCCTCAGATCTATGGCCGACTGATCTTTGATAAGGCCCCCAAAGTCACCGAACTGAGCCATAATGGTCTTTTCAACAAATGGGGCTGGGAGAGTTGGATATCCATATCCAAAAGAATGAAAGAGGACCCCTACCTCACCCCCTACACAAAAATTAACTCAAAATGGACCAAAGATCTCAATATAAAAGAAAGTACCATAAAACTCCTAGAAGATAATGTAGGAAAACATCTTCAAGACCTTGTATTAGGAGGCCACTTCCTAGACTTTACACCCAAAGCACAAGCAACAAAAGAGAAAATAGATAAATGGGAACTCCTCAAGCTTAGAAGTTTCTGCACCTCAAAGGAATTTCTCAAAAAGGTAAAGAGGCAGCCAACTCAATGGGAAAAAATTTTTGGAAACCATGTATCTGACAAAAGACTGATATCTTGCATATACAAAGAAATCCTACAACTCAATGACAATAGTACAGACAGCCCAATTATAAAATGGGCAAAAGATATGAAAAGACAGTTCTCTGAAGAGGAAATACAAATGACCAAGAAACACATGAAAAAATGTTCAGCTTCACTAGCTATTAGAGAGATGCAAATTAAGACCACAATGAGATACCATCTAACACCGGTTAGAATGGCTGCCATTAAACAAACAGGAAACTACAAATGCTGGAGGGGATGTGGAGAAATTGGAACTCTTATTCATTGTTGGTGGGACTGTATAATGGTTCAGCCACTCTGGAAGTCAGTCTGGCAGTTCCTTAGAAAACTAGATATAGAGCTACCATTCGATCCAGCGATTGCACTCCTCGGTATATACCCGGAAGATTGGAAAGCAGTGACACGAACAGATATCTGCACGCCAATGTTCATAGCAGCATTATTCACAATTGCCAAGAGATGGAAACAACCCAAATGTCCTTCAACAGATGAGTGGATAAATAAAATGTGGTATATACACACGATGGAATACTACGCGGCAGTAAGAAGGAACGATCTGGTGAAACATATGACAACATGGATGAACCTTGAAGACATAATGCTGAGCGAAATAAGCCAGGCACAAAAAGAGAAATATTATATGCTACCACTAATGTGAACTTTGAAAAATGTAAAACAAATGGTTTATAATGTAGAATGTAGGGGAACTAGCAGTAGAGAGCAATTAAGGAAGGGGGAACAATAATCCAGGAAGAACAGATAAGCTATTTAACGTTCTGGGGATGCCCAGAAATGACTATGGTCTGTTAATTTCTGATGGTTGTAGTAGGAACAAGTTCACTGAAATGTTGCTATATTATGTAACTTTCTTGGGGTAAAGTAGGAACATGTTGGAAGTTAAGCAGTTATCTTAGGTTAGTTGTCTTTTTCTTACTCCCTTGCTATGGTCTCTTTGAAATGCTCTTTTATTGTATGTTTGTTTTCTTTTTAACTTTTTTTTTTCATACAGGTGATTTGAAAAAAGAAGGGAAAGTTAAAAAAAAAAAAAAAAAAAAAAAAGGAGGGAGGATGGAAGGAGAAAAACATAGAGAGAAGGGAGGAAATGAGGAAGGGAATGATGGAGGGGAAAGGAAAAAGCCAATTGTCACTAAAAGATGGTAGGAACTTCCCCGTGAGGTAGTGAGAAGCCTGCCATTAAAGGGGTCCAAGCAAAAGATCTTAGGAAAGGCTTTCAAGTGTTAGACGATAGCTGTGGCAGGTCCACTGAAGACTCTTGCCTTCTGCAGTCCCCTTCCCTAAGGCATCGTCCATCACCACCGCCATCACCAGTGGATGAACGTCATTCCATGCTCTGTCCTTGCCAGGCCCATGCTAAGCACTCCCCATGCATTATTTTCTTTAATCCTCTCAGCCTTAATAAGGTATTGTCTTTGCCCTCATTTTATCGATGAGAAAATTGAGATCCAACCAGTTGAGTTGCTTGTCCAGGGTTGCCAGCCAGGAAGTGGTGGAGCTGGGATGGAATCTGGGCTTGTCAGAGCCCAGAGGTGAGCTGTGTTTTATGGTCCTGAAGGTTCTGGGGTTTGAAAGCCCAGCTGCCACACTTGGGGACAAGTCACCTTCTTGGCAAACCCATCCCTTGCCTGGAATCTTCTGGGTTGGGGAAGGTTGTCTCGTGGGGACCCTGTGGAGCCTTGCAGTGATGGTGCTTTGTTTCCTGACCCTCTTACAGTAAAGACCTGTCACCATGGGCAGCTCTGATGGCTGCGATGGGATGTTCAGAGCCAGGGCCATATTGGGTGGAGCAAGAAGTCTCACTGGCTGGGGTCTGACAAGCTGGGGTTGGGGGTGTGGGGAGCACACACAGACCCCTGCACAGCTCCCTTAGAACTTTGGAATTTCCAAGCAGAAAGCTGTGAACTGTTCCAGCCAGAGTCGTCTATCATGAGAGCTGAAAATATTTTCCTCTTCCTGTTTGGGCCTAACAGATTACAGTTTGAAGTTGAGTATTCTTTACCTCCTTGGATTCAAGGTTGGCAAAGACTATATTTTGTGGTTAAAGGACCTTGGCAAGTTTCAGGGGCCATGAATCCCAGATCCACACACAGGCTGGCTCTGATGCTGGAATGCGCTCTCTTTTGAATCACATTTTCTTGGTTGGAAGATAAAAGAAAGGCTGATTTTTGAGTTAGAATTTTGTCAGGGCAAGCTCATGGCGAGTAGCTGAGTTCATGGAAAGAGTCGCTGTGTGGAGGATGACTAAATGAACCAAAATCTCCTTGACTTGTGCTAGTTCTCAGCAGGCTGGAGATCTGTGGACCAGAGACAGGGCCATCACAGGGGGGCAGTGGCTGGGCCAGGCTGGGAACAGGCCTCAGTGGTCCAGATCCAGACACAGTGCTGGATGAACACGGAACTCGCCCAGCTCCAGCGTAAGCTGATGCAGCCATGAAGGGGGGACTTGGTGGGATCACCCTCCACCAAGGGCGGCCCCTTCCCCTGTCTTCAAAGCCAGCAGCCACTTCTCTGGGACCCCTGCTTTCGTGGTCACATCTTCTCCCTCTCTGCCTCTGCTGCATCCCTCTGTCCCTCGTGATGACATCCATTTCACCAGGATAATCCAGAATCCTCTCCTCATCTCAAGATCCTGAACTTCATCCCATCTGCAAAGTCACCTTTGTCATGCAAGGCAGCATATCCAGGGCTTCTGGAGACATGTGGAAGCGTGTGATGTCAGTGGGGGTTCACGCTCACACCCACCCCCCACTCTTTCCCTGGCCCTGCCGACTGGGTCCCATCCGTGGGGGCCCCTGGGAGGCCCTGGGGGTGAGGGAGGGGAGAAGTGACCAAGTCTCCCCACTTCCAGGCAGCATCTCGGAGGGGATGGGTCTCCTCGCTGGCCCCAGCTCTCCCGGCAGTCTCTGCCCTGGTTCCCACAGGACGGTCCCGACTTCGGGGGCTCGAGTAACACGGCTGTCTCCCCCTTCCCCCAGCCCTAGGGGTGGGGGCAATTCCTGCTGTCGCTAAGCTCTTTGCTGCCCTCATTCTTTTCGGCAGTCCCAATATCTTTGTACCTAGTTCCTAACTCTGTGGTTATCTACGATCCATTTTTCTGTCTGAACCTCGACCAACACATCTTCTCCCCAGGAATTTAAGCCCTTTATGAAGTCCCTCAAGTGTTTTTTTTGGGGAGGTGATGGGTGGCAGTTTCAAGGGCTGCCCCACTTCTGTCCTTCCCCCCTCCTCTGCCCCTCCTTGGGGTTCAGGGACAACTCTCTCTCGTGCCTCCTGAGAACACCAAGGCCTGTGCCGAGGAGGCTTAGCTGATGTTCCAGCTGGATCCATTTCTGCTCTCACTCTCTTTTCTGTGCTAATCTGTATTTTCAGAATGATTTATGGCAAGCAGTTGTTACTTCTATTGTCAAAAACCACCAGTAAAATCTAATATTTAAAAAAAACGCAGGGCTTTCCTTCAGCCTGGCACCGTCCTGTACAACTACCTGTGACGATGGGAAAGTTCTGTACCTGCGTGTCCAATGTGGCTGTTGAGCACTCGAAATGGGGTTAGTGCAACTGAAGAATGGAATTTTAAATTTTGTTTAATTTTAATTAATTTAAATTTAAACACCCACATGTGGCCAGTGGCTCCCGCAATAGAGAGCTCATCGCTAGACCCTTGTAACATTCCTGGGGTCCACGTGACAGGACTAAAGATGACTTCTTCCTTCCAAGAATTTCTCTCCAGTATGTTAACACCTGTATAAAAATGTCCTGTGCAAAAAACAAAAAAAAAATCCCCAAATAACCCAAATCATTCAACGAGCTACCAGCATGCCCAGGCTCGCATGCGGGGAACAGGGCAAGTAGGGGTGTGGGGGTACAGATAAGTGTGGGCTCCGGCCAGCAGCGGTGAGGGTCCCTGGGCTGGTGCATGGAGGGTGACGGACGCAGAACATGGGGGCAGACAGACTGGGAGCCAAGTAGGAGCTCACATCCACTCCCTCCTGCCTTCCTCTTCTAGCTGGTAATTCAGCAAATTTAATTCAAGGTCTTTGACAAATCCCTGAATGGTACGAGTAGGGGACATGTATAGAGGTCAAGGTGGGGTTTTGAATTTTCCATGCAGACACAGCTGCCCGCTCAGCACACACCTGCCCTGGAGCCAGCCCTTGGGGGGGGTGCAGCGATGCGGGAGAAGGCTCCCTTCCCAAGCCGCGGGGATCCGGGGAACTGAGGCCGAAGCTCTGCTTCCGGATGAGCTGACAACTTACCGGAGAAACTTCCTGGGGGCCAAAGCCTTTCCTCCTTTCCTCGGCTGCCGAATTTCTCCCTTCGTCCTTCCATCATTTATTCAAAACCAACACCCTTCCCTGTCTCGCCTCTCCAGCACCTCTGGGTGATTAGAGAGGGTTTGTTCACTTTTCATTCACTTGGCCATTTCCTACGGAGCACCTGCTGGGCCCCTGAGCCCCGATTCTCTCCAAGGTGTGACTCGGGGAGAAGGTGAGCAGGAGGTGGGGGGGACATCAGCGAGTTCCCGTGGGGCGCCAGGCCCTGTGTGAGCTCCCAGGTGCCGTCACAGTTAACCCTCCAACCACCCTGTGAGACAGGGAGTTTACTGGTTCAGAAGTAAAATGGGGACACAGAGAGGCGGTGAGCACGTCCCAGGTCCCATCTCCAGTGGGCGGAGGGGCTGGGGGGCTGTGGGGTTCTGGGGTCTGGCTTTGCTCTGTTCACCGGGCCTGGCACAAAGCCTCCCAGGAGGGGCAAATACACCTTGCGGAGAGGGGCTGAGACAGAAGGTTTAGGCACGGAGGGCAGAGGAAGCGAGCTTAGCAGAGTGCACAACTGGTCTGAGCTGAGAATGGGCTCAGGAAGTACGTCGGCCGTGGTGGCAATGGCAGCCATGTTCTGCGCTGTGTGCCGTGCACTACGAAAGACTTTCCAGCTGTCTGTTCTTTCGAGTTTGCAGCTCCTCAGTGGTGGGGTGCCAGGTGCTCAGAGACTGCAACGGTCTGCCCAAGGCCACACAGCTGGGGCAGGCAGAGCCGAGCCTGGTACCCAGGTCTGCCGGCCTCAAAGCGAGGGCTCCTTATGGGCACAGGGCATCCGCTCCCTGGCTCCACACAGCAGAACACGCAGCCTGGCCAGAAGCCCATTCGCTCTCAGCAGAGCCACCACCCAGCCAAGTCCCCATCATGTCCTGAAAGAGATGCGTCTCCCCGAACATGGTCCCTTTAAAGCCATCAGAGCTCAGCCCGAAAGGAAACCCAGAGCGGTTCTGACAGTTTCCTTCCCCTGCTGTGGTTGGAACGCAGCTCGGGGGCCCCATCGCAGGCAGCTCCTGGGGCGAGTCCTACCTCTGGGTGGGGTGCTGGTGGGATGCCGTGGGGCCTTCTGAATTAGGTGGTGATGGGATGGACTCCAGGGCCTCTGAAAAGCAGCAGGCGCTCACAAGAGCCTACGAGGAAGTCAGCAAGTCTGCGCTGGCACTTGGCAATGTTTACAGGCCAGGGAGGGTGTGTGTGGAGGTGGGCAGGGTCGTGGGGCAGGCGTCATGGACTGGCTTACCCCTAGTAGCTCCAGGAGTCCACTCACTCCCCATCCGTAATCCCCAGTAAGTTTGCGCTTCTCGTTTGGAATTATTGGGGGGCATAAAAGAAGTTCACTGCCACAGGGACTAGTGACAGGGGGCCACAGTCAAAAGATAACGTTCAAAAAGTTAAAAACATAACTCTCACAGAAGCACACAGTGAGACCATGACAAAATTATTTTATTCATTAATGGAGGAAATAGCAGGATGATAAAATGGGTTCAAAGGGGGACATGAGAGATGGATGAAAAGCTAGATACAAAACTGGTTCGTGTCCTGGGTCCTAGGGCAAAGCAGCTGTAAACCCTGATTTGTTTTGGCTTTTGTTTTTCCCTCTTGGACATTAATCCTTTGCCTCTCTCCTGGGCAGAAATAGTTTGTGACTTACCAGTCTTCCACAAGTTAACGCTGGACTTTGCAGTCTGGGCTCTAGTCAACAGTCAGTGATAAATCTCACACGGTTACATCGGGAAGCCAGGGAACTTTCCACCAGGCTTCTTAGTGCTCTCAGGAGATTCTGAAAGGGCCCCCAGGACTCTTTCCCCTCATTTCCAAGCTGGAATAATTTTTTTAATGCTATAAAGGGGAAACACAGGTGTGGTGTCTTGGAACGTATGAAGCTATAAGGCCCAACACCTCACACACGCGTGCATGCACACACAGACACAGACACGATCACATTCACAGACACACACGTACACACACACACACATCACGCCCACACACATTTACACACCCACATTCACACACACGCTCACACACATTTACTGTGGGTTCCGGGGCCCCTCACTTGCCCGGCCCTTTCAAGGCCCTGGGGAGGGCTCTAGCCATGGGGTGCTCCTAATCTGTACTCATTTCATCAGTGCACACCCCCAAATTGTATAAGCATCTGGCCCCACAGAACCTGCATCCACCGCTCCTCCTTCCCCAGTAACAGAACTAGAAGAGCTCACATGATGTGAGGCCCTGGGGGGCTTTCTCTCCAGCTGAAAGGCCCTTTGGGATTAGATTCGGGGTCCTGGTGGCTAGTCTTGCTCAAGCGAGTGTGGCCTGCTGTCCCCCGAGGTCTCCGTCCTCCAGGCAGCAGCCCAGCCACTCCTGGGGACACAGCAACCTGGCAGAGGCTGCCACTCCTGAGACTCTTCTGTTTCCGTCAGACACTTGGAGAGAAGGGCTGGCACGTGGCCTGGCTGGGGCTGTGGTGGGACTTAAAGGACAACTTAATTACTTGAGTCCCGCCCGCGGCCCGGCTCTCACTCCCACAGCCGCGAGGCCCGAACGAGACTCCAGCTCCCGGATGTCGGTGAGCGGCGGCTCTGTCACTGCCCCAGCCCCCTGGGCCTCTGTCACTCGCTGATCTGCGTAACCAGGGGCTTATCTTTAAAGAGCAGATGGAGAAGTTCTCATTTTTTATTAAAGCCACCCAGTCTGCATAGAAAAGTAATCTGCTGGCAGCTGCTGGAACAGCTATTTTAAATGCATGTGCATAGCTGCCCGGCTGCCCGGTGGGGATGGCTTGCTTCTCCTTGCTCTCAGAGCTTGGAAGGCTGCCAAGGGCTGGTGTCCTGCAAATAACGGAGGAGAGGGTGGGAAGCCAGAGTATCCAGGAACATTGAATGGGGACAGAGGGACAGCCACATAGAAGTCTTTCCTGTGGTCTCCTGCCCTGCCGTTGTCAGCTCCCAGCTGGCACCAGAGAGCTGACCATGGGGACATTCGGGCTTTCCTCTCCAGCCCCATGTCCTCCTCCTGCCACTGCTTATCCACGGTCTGACTTTGTCTTTGTTCATTCATTCATTCATTCATTCAGTTATCATTCCACGCCCAGGTACTGTCCTAGATGGGGATGTTGTGGGGAATGAGACAGACGTGGTTCCTGTCCCGCTGGGGTTCCCCTTCTGATGTGCAGGAAGCCAGCTGAGGCACCGACAGGGAAGTGAATGCACCAAGGAAGCACTGCAAAAACGGAGCAGAGTGCTGGGGAAGACTGGCTGCTGGGCTGGGGGCTCTGAGCCGGGTGGGGTGGTCAGAGCAGGACGCGCTGAGGAGGGGCTTGCCACTGGGATGCGAAGGAGCTGGCAGAGCGACCAGAACAGCAAAGGCCTTGGGGATGCATGGAGGCTCCAAAGGAAGCCGGAGTGCCTGGAGGAGAGTGGACTTGAGGATGGAGATGCTGGCAGGCCCACACAGCTCGAAGGGAGCCCGCGGGGCCTGGGAAACACCCTGCTGGAGACCCCGGTGGCCCAGGAGCCTGGGCTGTAGGCTAACCAGGGTGGCCCCGTGTCATGGGGCAGACAAGCCAGCATCTCTGTCTGGACTCCCCCAGCAGCAGAGCCTGACAGGGATCGAGGGGAAGCGGTTTGTTTGGAAGGGGGTAGGGAGTGGGACCTGAGACAGGGAGGGAATGGGTGAATGGAGGGGGAGAGAGGAGTATTTGGAGCACTAAGCATGTCCACCGTGTCCCCCTCCTCTGGGAAGTGGCCACACGAGCTCCTTGGGGATCAAGGTTACAGGGATCAAGGTTATGGGGCACACAAAGAGCTTGATACAGAACCTGTTAAAAATGTAATCATCATTCCACCAAGTACAGGGAGGTGTCTGTGCTCTAGGAAAGGGGGAGAGAAGTTGGGAAGGGAGATGAGAAAGAAGGGGGCTGGGGGTGTGGCAATGTTCCAGAACATTCCAGAATGTTCCGCTATTCTGCTTCCCATAGAGGGGTTTGCTAGCACTCAGACCTTCCCGGGCCCCCTTTTGCGGAACCCCACCCTGGACTTTGTCAGCTCCCCTTTCTGCCTCCCTCGCTGGGCTTTGAGCTCCTCAAAGGCCAGGACCACCCCCCCCCAGGCCTCCAGGGGAGTTTGTTTAATGAATAATTAAAAGAAAAAGGATAAAGGAGATGCCAGAAAGAAGCCAGAGGGCCTCCTTGCCCTCTGCCGGGCTGCTCCAGAGTGAACTTTGGATTGGGCAGACCTGCTTCCTGTGTCGCCAGCGCCCGGGCCGAGGACGTGGGCCTGGGTCTCAGTGCCCCTCTGTGGGATGGGCCCCCTGGAGACCTGCGTCCAGCCGCCGCTGGGAGGGAGCTGCTGAGGCAGGTGCATCCCGTCCATCACGCGCACACGGTGAGGGCAGGGCCTGCTTCCTCTTCACTCCTGAGCCTGGAGGCGACTCGGCCTCAGCAGGGGGCTCGGGACCCTCGGCGCATCCTCATGGGTCAAGAGACCCTGACACCTCTGGGCCTGCCATTCTCAACAGGGACGTGTGGCGGCGACCGAGGGCGTCTTTATTGGTCCCGACTGGGATGAGGCCCAGGACGCCCCAGGTGCCGAGGTGGAGAAACCCCGCTCAAGCAGGACAAGGCGGCGGAGTGTTCCGGAAATGTGGGCTGGACTCCTGTACTCGGAGACCGGCTGACTTGGTGACCAGGATCAGCCACCTGTGCTCTGGGTGCCTGTGACATGGGGTCAACTCCCCCATGGTGCTCTCCCTCGGGGATGTTTCTAGGGTGAAGGGGACAGAGCTCTCACAAGAACAAGGCTTTATAAATGAAGGCCTAGTTTTATTACACTGCCTAAAAAATCAGGCCTACGGCTGAAAGAGCTGTCTCATTTCCCTCTGGAAATAATCCGTTCTAAACCCCAGCCAGGCAGCTGGGCCCTCCAAGGTCAAATCGGCTGGAACACAGCCGTGCCTCTTCTTCAAAGGCTTGGCACTGCCAGCTGCCTGAGAGCCAAGCCTCTTCTCAGGGCCTTAGAAGACGGGGGCAGTTCAGTGGGTACCTGGACAGGTAGCCTTCTAGGAAGAGAGCTCCTCGGCTGCTCCCAAAGAGATCTGGAGAGGCTCCTGTCAAGCAGCCCTCCCTCATTTGTCTGGCAGATTTCCTCTGGCTTGCTGGGTTATTATCTGAACGAAGTTTTTAAAACCCAAGGTGACGTTGCGTCTCCCAGCCAACCCTCCCGTTCGCCAACCTGGTGCTCCAGACCCGGGGGCCTCCCTAAGGTGCCCCTCTTGGTTGAAAGGACTGAAACTGTTAAGCAACCTAAGGAGATCATTAGGGCTCAAAGAATTTGCAGTTATTTCTTCCCATCTGAGACACCCTGTTGGTATTTGTACATGTATAAATCATGCTTTGGCAAGACCCAGTGCTAAGTGGTGGCCAAAAGGGGGTGGGGGTGATAAATTATGCATTGTATTTCTCCTTAACTCTTTGCTCCCTGGAGTTGACTTCTATCTGGGTTATGTCACCAGCTTTCATTGGGTCCCTTTGGGACAGGGAAGGCCAACATTCTTCCCAGGGCTTCTGTTTAAAATTCTAAATACCCATCTTATTTATTGACTTCACCCATTTGGCCACTGTGTGCTGGGAGTGGGGGACTGGGAAAAGGAGAGTCTCTTGTGGGTTAAGGCCTCCGTTGCTAGGATCAGGTGGCTTTGGGTCTTGCTCTGCCAATCTCCGGCTCTGTGTCCTTAGACAAGTTAGTCGACCTCTCTGAGCCTGAGTTAGCTCATCTGGGAAATGGGTACAGAATGTGCCCCCTCATCCCAGTGCTGGTGAGAGATGGTGTGAGATGTGCTTGTGAAATGCCAAGCACAGACGGTGCCCAGCATGTGAGCAGGGCAAACTGGAAGTGTACCAAACGTGAGTGTCAACAAAGAGGATCCTGGGCCACAGCCAGACAGAAGCCAGTGCTGCCAGGGGCCAGTCTGGCCAGATTGGTGAGGAAAGAAGCTGACAGGGGTGGGGGTGGCAAACAGGATCCGATGCGCCCATCTCGGGGGCAGCCGGCCTGGCCCCTGATTGCCGTGGTGTGGGTACATGAGTCCAGCGCTGCCTCGCTTCTTGAGGAAAGGACGGAAATTTGATTTTGATGTGAAATAAACTTATTTTTAAATGTATAGGGCCAGTGAAGTGCCTCCCCAGAGCTTTCCCCATGACACCCGGGGCTGCGCTGGCTGCTTGGTGGCAGTAGGGGTTCAAGGAGTCCCGGCTCAGAGCAGAGAGGAGGCCAGGTGGGCTGTGGGGCCGGAAGCTGACATCTGCCTGCTTGCCCTGGTCTCCACTGCCCGCCCAGCTGCCAAACAGCTGTCGGATGTGTATTCTGGAAAAGTCCTCTCTCCTTGTTGAGCAGTTAGGATCGGAGGACTCGAGTCCTTTGTCCAAGGTTCTCTAGCATGGTTGCCTGTGGGAATCACCCCAGAGCCTTAAAAATCCTGAGGCAGCCCCCCCCATCCCGGAGGTTCTCACTTAATTGTTCAGGGTTTGGCCTGGGCGTGGCCTGTGCATGGGACATTCAGGAGCTGACCGGGGGTCCAAAGGGCAGCCAAGGTGAGGACCACTTGACTTCACAGATGCGCCTTGGCCTGGTTCTCGGCTGCTGATTGCTGAGAAAAACAGCAACAAAACAGCACAGAGTAATTGCTTATTCTTGGCCTCAGCCTATGCTCAAAAGCTCTGCATGCATCAGCTCATTTAACCCCCAAAATGGCTCCGTGAGGAAGGTTTGGTTAGTGCCCCCTTTTGCAGATAGGGAAACTGAGGCCCGGTTTACAAACCCTGGCCAAGGGGCATAGCAAGGGCAGAGTCAGTATTTAAACCCGGGCCACCTGGCAGGTCTACACAGGCCCAAAGAGGGGGCAAGGTGGGGGGTGGGGGGCAGAAGATTCTTAGACTCTTTGGCCCGAGAATGCGGGTTGGGGCTGTGTGGACTGCCATCGTCCCCTCCTCCCCGGGTCACTGAGGACCTAAGGGGCCCCTGGAGGCTGGGCTCCTCTTGTCTCTATTTCCCCATAGTCTATCTCAACAGAAGATGCTCCAGAAACATTTGTTAAATAGAGGAAGGGAAGAAGGGAGGGAGGGAGATAGACAAGGTTTAGGGTCATCCTGTTTTCATTATTTCTGGGTAGTGAAATGCTGAGCACTCAGGCTTTTTGTTGTTTTTTGCTCATGTTAATTGTGATGGGGCCAGGTCAGAACTACAGAAAAAGACTTGATATTATATTGGCCTTTGACATTTGGATGCAAATCAGCATCTCTGAGGCAAAGAACAGGGAGCGTGGAGCAGACAGACCTTGGAGTCAGACTGATCCGGTTTCAAATCCTGGCTCTGCCCCTCGTGGGGTGTGTGAACTTGACCTCAGGACACCTTCTCCGAGCCTCAGTTTCCCCACCTGGGAAATGGCGAGCACAGTGATACCCTCTTCCTGGGCTTGTTGGGACCGTTCAACAAAGGATGCTCACTGCGTGCCTGGCGCCGTGGCTGATCCATGGCGATCACCAAGAAATGGTTGACGATTGTGTCTCCTATTTCAGATTTACAAATCCACAAAGAATGAAAGCATAAGACACAAAAGGAGCCCTTTATTTAAGCTATGGACAGAGAAACAGAAAGCTGATTTTTAGATCCATAGGGTTACGATGGCCAGAAGAGCTGGTCCTGGGGCCACCAGGCACTGTCTCCGCCATTCCTGACAGACGTCTCTCAGCGACCACGTCCCCGTTGGCCCAGGACAGCCTTCGCTCAGAAGAGTCACCAGAAGTGCCCGCCCCACTCTGCATTGCGGCCTGGTCTGGCCCGTGGGTCACGTGGTCTCTGGTGCTTCCCTCTCGGGCCTTGGGACAGAGCACACCCCCTCCCACGGCCCCCACTTCCCTGGGGAGACCCTGATCCCCCTTCAAACCCTGGAATCTCCAGCCTCGGTTCCTGTCTCTGGTTCTGGGGCTGTGAGGAGGCCACCCCGGCACCCACTTCACAGGGCTGCGGCCCCTCCACAGAAGAGGAACCAAACGCCACCTCACGAGCAGCCCCTCGACCCCACCAAAAACAGCACCAGACACGACGCACAGAATCCAACATTCCCGAGGGCAACGCCTCTGCTTCCAACACGAAACTCGGGGGGTATTTGGCATCCACAAAACACAGCTGAAAAGAGGGTTTTGGTTTTTTTTTCTTTCCTCATCAGTACTTTTATTTAAAAGGTTTTCCCCTGACTTAGTAACGTTCATCATTTTCACACAGAGCAGAGTGCAACCAATGTTTCTGCTGATGCATGTGCCACAGGGTTCTCCTGGGCTCTGTATGAGTAGCTTTTTTTTTTTTTTTTTTAAATTCAAAGGTGAAAAAAATAATAGGCTCTAATTAGTTACCAGAATAATTCTTGGTTGTCTTGGAATTTTGTTATAGTGAAATATTGTTGAAATGAATATTAAGGTCCATCCCTCTGGCCGTGAAAATCTGCAGGTGACACCTTTGTCTGAGTCAGCAGTTGAAACCACTTGGGGCTGGAGGAAATGCTCATGTATCCTGGTGCAGTCATGGTTTCGTGAATGTTGATTATTTTATTAAAGGCAATGCATGAATTGTGTAACTGGATGTGATTCCATTTAAAACCCTCTGTCAAACTTCCCATACAATCAAACTCATATCACACAAGCGTATGTACCAACTTTGTCAGACCACGTGTACCAAGTTTTGACATCAAAAAAATCTTCACAACTAGAATAAAATTCACATAAGCTATTTATGCTTATTAAGGAGATGGGGAAAACTGAGGCTTGAAGAGCCCAGGATGAAAGAAAACTGCCATGGAAGGAAGCCTAAAGTTCACAGGCTCTCCAGATTTGCCAGTTCCTCTCTCAGTCAAACCACTGCACCCCACTTGGGCCTCAATCCAAGGGGTTTGCCTCCCTGTCAGCACACAGAACTATTCAAACAAGCCAATCACAACCTCCTGAGGGAACCAGAGGGCACCTCACCTCTCATTCCTGCAAAGCCCTTCTTCCACGGACCCCGTGGGTCCACTCTGCTCCCAAGGGCAGCCCCAGGTGGCACCGTGTGGCCTGCAGGACCCTTCCCCCCATCTGTGGGTCCACGTGACTGGTCAACTGCTGTCTAGCTCATCTGTCCAGCACCGGGCATTGTGTGTTCAGCCACCTCGTACTGTGTAAGGCTCGCCAAGGAGGCGAGCAGGGGGTGATGAGGGCACGTAGGTTGCATAAAGAGCTCCTGATCATCAGACTCGAACTCGCACCTCTCTAACCTAACCACCTGAGGCTGCAAAAGGCACTAATTCACACTGGGATTAAATGAGATCACACATGTAACATGCTAAGCACGTGAGGGTTTTCCCACAGAACCCACACTTTCCGTGACACCCCCACACCTGCAGTAACAGGCCCCTCAGCATGTGTGAGAGTAGCAACACCAGGCTATGAGCATCAGATGTACGTGACTCTGGGCCCAGAGGCTGGAGATTTGAAATGCATTCCAGAGGCATTTTATTTCTGCCGGCTGATGAATTGATAACGATGAATACTTTATGTCTCTCTCTGGGCTGTCTAGAAAATGCACCGAGGCTGGAACTTCACAGCAAAATTTAATTGGGGATCTAAACTGCCTGGGAGGCAGCGCTCAGATGTCCCCAGACCCCTGACTCCCTCATTCAGGCTCAAGCAGTGTCCTCCCACCTTCTGCCCCCAAAGGGCCTGCAGGACGATTTGAAGTAATAAAGGGCCCCAAACAAACAGGATCTGTTTAGTTGGGGCCTTTAGTGTCAATGGTTTGATTTGGAAATAGCTCTCCCCAGGCAGCTGGGCTCAAATGCGGTGGGCTGGGGCACAAATAATCTTTAAATTCCAGAAAGAACTAGAAGGTTCTATAGGAGAAATTGAGGGCTGGGGTGGGGGTGGGGGGCGTTGTTGAACGTGCCTAAGCTCAACAAGCAAGTTAGTACAGAGCCTTCCTATAACCCACATCTCCTGAATGGAATTATTCCTGGACCTCATTCATTCATTCATTCATTCATTCGTTGATTCATTCAAACACTTGTTCTTTCATTCATGTGTTTGTTCATTCATTCATTCAGTGTAGCAACAGGATAGTTAAGGGATAAAAACATCGTTTCTCAGGTCAGTAGCCTGGATTTGTTCCCAGATCTGCTGCTTCCTGGCTGTGTGTCCTGGGACAGGCTACCTAATTTCTCTGTCCCACTTTCCTCGTCAGTAAACTATGCATAAAAATAGCATTCCACCGGCTTGCTGTAAAGAGTCTACATTGAGACAACACATAGAAATTACTTAGGAAAGGCCCACACATAGTGCTCAATAAACAGGAGCTGTTCACACTAATTAAATAGATGTGTACAGCACCAGCGTCCAGGGCTGGGGCCGGGCGCAGCGGTGAAAACACAGCGCTGTCCCTGCCCTCGGGGAACCTGGAGACTGCAGGAGGATGGGGGACACAAGGAATGGGGGGTGTTGACCCAAGGGTGTGGTCAGAGGAAGCTTCCACGGAGGAGGTGGAAGCCAGAACAGCCACTGCAGCCGGCATCGGGGTTTGGGGGCCGGCTGGGAAGAGTGGGTGCTCTGGGTGAAGACTCCAAGGAGGGACAACAAGATGCAAGAGGTGCAGAGGAAGTACAGGGTGGGGTGGCCCGTCCATGCACGGCCTTGGAGGCGGGTGGCTCGGGGTTTGGCTGCACAGGGTGACGCTACTGGGCGATGGGTCCATCCTCGCAGGTGGTAGTGGTCATGGGGTCTGCTGCCACCAGACGTCCCCTCTGATGGGCCTTTTCGGCTGTTGTGCAGATCATGGATGTACGGGGCAGGATGGGGCAGGGAGGCCCTGACCCTCACCCAGGAAAGACATGAAGGGGGCTGGACCAGTGTGGGGATGGGGAGATGGGGAGAAGTGGGCAGGTTCTGGAGAGAATTGGGAGGTAGACCTGTAGGACGTGGACGAGCGAAAGGGCAGAGGAAGGAGGAACCCCTGAGCTTCCGTTGTGAGCGGTGGGGTGGCCAGGCACCATTTTCTGAGCCCGGGCACCTGGGAGCACCAGGATTCAGCACGGAGTGGGGTTAACCAAGGACACAAACAAACGGGCTGGGTCGACCCCTGATGTCGGGCTCTCCTTTGCAGCCACAGAGCTGACTGGGGCAGGAGGAAGGCCCCGGGGTCAGCCCCACAACCCAGCCATGCCCTGTGGCAGGAACCCGAGGGAGAAAAGCTAACCCTATTGTCCCTTTTTCCAGAGTGATGGGACTCTCTTCGGGGCCACCTTCGCGTTGAGCTTGAACTTCTCTGGGTTCCGCTTTCAACAGTGCTCATCTCTAAAGGTGCCCCATTGGTTCTGGGCATCATGGACATGCTCGTGCCCTTCCTCCTGCCGCCCAGACCCCTTTGGGGAAGGACCGTGCCTTGGCCCCTCCCTCCCGGCCCCCCCAGGTGGTAGATGGACCTGCTCATGTCCGGCCATGTCACTGTCACCTGGCTGAGAACATCTGTTCATTCTCTCAACAAATATTAACTGAGCGCCAAATACATGCCGGGCACTGGTCCACGTGCCGGGGGTGCTTCTGTGCACCGTACTCATGACCCCTTATTTGCTCTTTCCCAGCACCTGTCTTGTTGCGTTGAAGTGCCCCCCCCCAGTCAGTGCCACCCACCGAGGACCAGGACTGAGGCCCCAATATGAGTAAATCCTGGGTTCCCTCCGGAAAGTTTTCTACATAATGCAGATTGGACCTGAAGAGCCTGCTTCCCACATGCTGTTCAAAGGCTGGGATTAGTCTTTTCTCATCTTTGAACTTTGACATGTGATAAAAGAGGGCTCAGTGTTTTATTTTTAATTACCAGTGGGGTTGAACTTTTTTCTTAGGCTTATTAGCACATGTATGTATGCATTTCTTTCTTAAATTGCCTGTTCGTGTCCTTTGTACATTTTTTTTTCTGTTAAAATGATTGTCTTCTTCTTCCTTAATTCTCAAAACTCTTTATATAGTAAGGATATTAATCCTTGGTTAGATATTCTGTATTTGTTTTTTCTCTCAAACTGTTATTGTCTTTTAATTTTGTTTGTGTGTGTGTGTGTGTGTTTGGGGCAAACAGGCTTTCATTCCTTATGTAATAAAATGCATCCTTCTTTTACTTATGGATCTTAAGTCCACCTGGAAATTACTTGGTATCAATTGTGAAGTAGGGTTCTCATTTTAGGTTTTTTAAATAGCCTGTAATCTCATCATGTGTTGTTTATATTTCTCCACCAATCTGAGAAGCCATTTGTATACATGCTAATTTTTTCCCTGAACTTTCTTTTTTTTTTTCCTTCATTGATATCTGTTCTATTCCCTTTTATTCCTGAACCAATCCACTTTTTTTTTTTTAGACCCAAATTTCTAAAAACATGTCTGGATCTTTACTTTCAAGAATTATCTTTACAATTTACTTTTAGTTTCACAGTCACGTTAACATCAAATACTTGGGCTTTGAGTCTATAGTTTCCTAATTTCATTATTCTTTATGTCTGTTATGTCATGTCTTTCAATCTTGAGTTTTTCATTTTAATTCACTTCATATTTAACTCAGTTTCTTTGGTTCATCTTTTCAAGCAAAGCAAGGGGTTTTATATTTTCTGAAACTTTAGCTGTTGGTGGACTTTTTTCTTTGCTGCAACCTAATAATAAAAACTTGACTGGGTCTAAAATTCTTGGTCACAACATTTTCCCTCTCAAACCTCCAGTAACTTTGCTTCATGGTATTCAGGTATCTAGTGTTCTAGAAAAGTCTAATGTTAATCTGATTTTCCTTCCTTCTCAAGTAGCCAAGTTGGGTTTTGCTTGCTTTTTTCCTAGACTGGGGACAGCAAACTATTGCAGAGTCAAATGCAACCTCCCATCTGCTTTTACAAGTAAAGTTTTATTGGCACACTGCCACACCCATTCACGAGGGGATTACACATGGCGGCCTCCGTGCTGCGGCAGAGCTCAGTGGTTGAGATCGACTGCATTTCCCACAAAACCAAAAATATTTGCCATCTGGCCCTTTTCAGAAAAAGTTTGCCAATGCCCAACCTGGATGAATGTTTGTTTGTTTTTTTTCCTTTATTGAAATACAGGATTTTCACCGGGCTCAGTCTAAATGTGGACTTTGGTTATTCATTGTCCCTCCTAACTTGGTCAGCACTTTCAGTTTGAAACCTCTTTTCTCACTGGAGGGAAATTTATTTTATTTCTTATTTGATTATTGCTTCTGCTTCATCCCTTTTGTTTCTTGTTTCAGAAATTCCTGGTATTCATCTATTGGCTTTCCAGTACTGAACTTCACTGCCTCATATTTTATCTTGTCACCTTAATCCCTTTCCCCTTTCCGTCTGAGTCCTAGGAAAATTCATCCGGTTACTTTGCTAACTCATGCGTTGGGTTTCTGTGTGTCCCATTGGATGCTCACTCTCTTGGCTGAGGTTTTCTTTGCTCCCAGTCAGCAACTGCGTTTCCGGTCTCCCAGTAGTCTCTCCTGACTTCAGCCTTTTCCTTTTTCAAAGAAACATGAGCGCCTTGAGGATCTTATTGGAAATAACAACAGAAAGTTTTTCTCTCAGGGAGAAACAGCAGCCCTGTTTCACACGGCGACATTCCCTCTGGCTCCTTAGACCAGCTCAGGGAGCTACAACCAGCTCCTTAGACCAGAAGTCGTATGAACTTCTGGATCTTGCTATATAATGGGATATTGTTTTCCTCTATTGCTCATCCTTGCAGATGAGGGAGGAGTGAGCAGGGATTTGCCAACGGTTGTCCAATTTTTGGAATTGAGCTGCATTCAAGTAGAAGATGATGTGGTACATTTTCAGAGCTTTCCAGCCCAGATAAATGGGGATGGGGGATTGTGTTTTGATGTAGTTTGCCTTTATTTAGTTAGATTAAAGGTCTGGTTGTCTCTGGGGAAGATGAAAGAAACACTAGCCCGAGGCAGGATATCTCACTCCTGTGCAAGAGAGAATGCTCTGTGCGGACTGTGCTAGCTGGGACTCTTTCCGCCGTTAGGAATCTGTCAGCATCAGGCACCCACGTTAGACCACATGTCCTTCTGAACTTGTAACTTGATGTCACAACCACTTTCCAAATCGAAGCATTTGGGATGCTGTTGACTGTAAGTAACAGAACAAATAATGAAAATTTACTATCCCAATTTTACAGGTGGAGAGCTGTTTGATTTTCTCCACAGCACTTACCATCATCTGAAATTTTCTTGATTTTTTATTTGATTACCTATTTATTGTTTATTTCTTCCACTAGACTGTAGGCTCCTTGAGGGTGACATCTTGTCTTTTTCCTGCCTGCATCCCCAAACTTAGAACCGTGCCCGGCACCTAGGCAGGCCTCAGGAAAGGTCTGTCGAGTAGATGAATGAAAGAGTGAATGAATGAAACAATGGGTGATTGATAGAGGGAATAATATATCCAAGATTATTCTGAGCTGAGATGGAATGTGGACCCCATCTGCTTGGCATCACAGTGCATGCTCTTTCCATTGAGAGATGCTTTTGCTGTGTAGAGGAAATGATAGGTTTATGGTCCCAGATTTTGTGGTCAGTTTTCCATTGCTTGCTGAGGCTTGTGGTTTGTGAACTCCAATAGAGCTTCATGTACCCCCTGTTGGAACCAACTCCAGGTGGATCTGACTGATCTTATCCAAGCTCATGAGGGAGCAGGTTTTCCTGTAACTTAGACTGAAAAATCTTTCTCTCCAGAAATCCCAGCTCCTTGCTTCATGCAGGAAGTTTCTGCCCTGATTCACCCCTCTCTTTCCATTCTACCCACTGAGCCCTTGAACCAGTGGGTCTTGTTCCTGGCTGCATGTTAGAACCACCTGGGGAAGGTGTATGAACCCTGCCCCCTCAGGTCACCATCCAACCAATTAAATCAACTTCACTAATTTTTAATGCTCCCCACCCAGGTGTTTCCAATGTTTAGTTGTGAGCCACCAACTTAAACTTTCATTGCTAGAAAGTTCTGTAGTGGATGGGTTGCTTCACCTGGGTTCTTTCTTTGCAAATGTACAGTAACAAATCTGCCAACTTTGGTAAAATGCCTCTTGTAACCATGCCACTCTCTGGGAAGGAGAGACCCAGGAGGAAGATATAAAGCTGAGACTCACTTCAGGGCACAAACTGTCATTACAACTTCTCCCAATTTACAGACCCCTCCAAGCCCACCTAAAGCATTTTGCATATTTATAGCTTTTCATTTTCTAGAACTGTTGAAATCTGGTCATTATATTCGACACCTCTGGAATGTGGGTGATGGGGATAGAAGAAATCGCTGCCAAGAAGGTTGCTTTTCATTAAAGTCGATGGGGGAGATAATGGCACAAACTGTTTTCTGTCCACTCCTCTTGAGTGGTGGCCCTTTCATCAGTGAAGATCTATGTTCAGAATGGGCTGAAATAGACCTATAAAGAGTAAAGAGATCAAATTATTACTCAAAAAGCTACCCACATGGTGCAGCAATTGGACCCCACAAGAATCAGACCCCCCACACACCACAAAGACAAAGTTGGGGAGAACTGACTTGGGGGGAATAGGTGACTCATGGACACCATCTGCTGGTTAGTTAGAGAAAGTGTACGCCACCAAGCTGTAGATCTGACAAATTAGAGATCGGTCTTTTATAGACCCTGAAAGAACCCTATCAAGTAAAGCAAATGCCAAGAGGCCAAAAACAACAGAAAATCTTAAAGCATATGATAAAACCAGATGATATGGAGAACCCAAACCCAAACACCCAAATCAAAAGATCAGAGGAGACTCAGTACTTGGAGAAATTAATCAAAGAACTAAAGACAAATAATGAGAGCATGGCACAGGATATAAAGGACATGAAGAAGGCCCTAGAAGAGCAGAAAGAAGAAATTGCAAGAGTAAATTAAAAAAATAGGCGATCTTATGGAAATAAAAGAAACTGTTGACCAAAGTAAAAAGATTCTGGGTACTCATAGTACAAGACTAGAGGAAGCTGAACAATGAATCAGTGACCTCAAGGACCACAGAAAGGAAAATGAAAGAACAAAAGAAAGAATGGGGAAAAAAATCAAAAAAATCAAAATGGACCTCGGGGATATGATAGATAAAATAAAACATCCAAATTTAAGACTCATCGGTGTCCCAGAAGGGGAAGAGAAGGGTAAAGGTCTAGAAAGAGTATTCAAAGAAATTGTTGGGGTAAACTTCCCAAACCTTCTACACAATATAAATACACAAAGCATAAATGCCCAGCAAACTCCAAATAGAATAAATCCAAATAAACCCACTCCAAGACATATTCTGATCAGACTGTCAAATACTGAAGAGAGGGAGCAAGTTCTGAAAGCAGCAAGAGAAAAGCAATTCACCACATACAAAGGAAACAACAAAAGACTAAGTTGTGACTACTCAGTGGCCACCATGGAGGCGAGAAGGTAGTGGCAAGACATATTTAAAATTCTGAGAGAGAAAAATTTCCAACCAAGAATACTTTATCCAGCAGAGCTCTCCTTTAAATTTGAGGGAGAGCTTAAATTTTTCACAGACAAACAAATGCTGGGAGATTTTGCTAATAAAAGACCTGCCCTACTTGAGATACTAAAGGGAGCCCTACCAACAGAGAAACAAAGAAAGGAGAGAGAGAGATGGAGAAAGGTTCGGTACTAAAGAGATTCAATATTGTTTCATTAAAGGACATTAAGAGAGAGAGGGAAAAAATACATCTGACAAACATAAACCAAAGGATAGGATGGCCGATTCAAGAAATGCCTTCACAGTAATAATGTTGAATGTAAATGGATTAAACTCCCCAATTAAAAGATATAGATTGGCAGAATGGATCAGAAAATATGAACTATCAATATGCTGCATAAAGAGACTCATCTTAGACACAGAAATTGAAAGTGAAAGGATGGAAAAAATATTTCATGCAAGCTACAGCCAAAAGAAAGCAGGAGTAGCAATATTAATCTCAGATAAAATAGTCTTTAAATGCAAGGATGTTAGGAGAGACAAAGAAGGCCACTACATACTAATAAAAGGGGCAATTCAACAAGAAGAAATAACAATCACAAATGTTTATGCACCCAATAAAGGTGCCACAAAACATATGAGACAAACACTGGCAAAACTAAAGGAAGCAATGGATGTTTCCACAATAATTGTGGGAGACTTCAACACATCACTCTCTCCTATAGATAGATCAGCCAGAGAGAAGACCAATAAGGAAAACCTAAACAATCAGATAAATGAATTTGATTTAACAGACATATATAGAATATTACATCGCAAATCACCAGGATACACATTCTTCTCTAGTAATCACAGAACTTTCTCCAGAATAGATCATATGCTGGACAAAAAACAAGCCTCAATAAATTTAAGAAAATTGAAATTATTCAAAACACATTCTCTGACCACTATGGAATAGAATTAGAAGTCAATAACCATCAGAGACTTAGAAAATTCACAAACACCTGGAGGTTAAACAACACACTCCTAAAATAAATGGTTTATAATGTAGAATGTAAGGGAACTAGTGATAGAGAGCAATTAATGAAGGAGGAATGATAACCCAATAAAAACAGATAAGCTATTGTGGGTAAATTTAACATTCTGGGAATGCCCAGGAATGACTATGGTTTGTTAATTTCTGATGGGTATGGTAGGAACAAGTTCACAGAAATGTTGCTATATTAGGCTATTTTCTTAGGGTAGAGTGGGAACATGTTGGACTCCCTTGTTATGGTTTGTTTAAATGTTTTTTTTATTGTATGTTTTTTTAATTTTTTTTTTTTTTGATTTAGTTGATTTAAAAAAAAGAGTTAATTAAAAAAAAAGAAAAAAAATATGCAGAGCCCCCTTGAGGAGCTGGTGGAGAATGCAGGGGTGTTGGGCTTCCCCACCTCGATGGTTGCTGATGTGCTCACAGATATAGGGGACTGGTGGTTTGATGGATTGAGCCCTCTACCACAGGACTTGCCCTTGGGAAGACTGTTGCTGCAAAGGAGAGACTAGGCCTGCCTATAATTGTGCCTAAGAGCCTCCTCCCGAATGCCTCTTTGTTACTCAGATGTGGCCCTCTCTCTCTAGCTAAGCCAACTTGAAAGGTGAACTCACTGCCCTCCCCTCTACGTGGGATCTGACACCCATGGGTGTAAATCCCCCTGGCAATGTGGAATATGACTCCCAGGGAGGAATCTGGACCCAGCATCGTGGGATAGAGAACATCTTCTTGACCAAAAGGGGGATGTGAAAGGAAATGAAATAAGCTTTAGTGGCAGAGAGATTCCAAAAGGAGCCAAGAGGTCACTCTGGTGGGCACTCTTATGCACAATATAGACAACCCTTTTTAGGTTCTAATGAATTGGAATAGCTAGCAGTAAATACCTGAAACTATCAAACTACAACCCAGAACCCATGAATCTTGAAGACAATTGTATAAAAATGCAGCTTATGAGGGGTGACAATGTGATTGGGAAAGCCATATGGACCACACTCCCCTTTGTCTTGTTTATGGATGGATAAGTAGAAAAATGAGGGAAGGAAAAAAAAAAGGCACCCAGTGTTCTTTTTTGCTTTAATTGTTCTTTTTCACTTTAATTTTTATTCTTTTTATTTCTGTGTGTGTGGTAATGAAAATGTCAAAAATTAATTTTGGTGATGAATGCACAACTATTTAATGGTATGGTAAACAATTGAATGCATGCTTCGTGTTGTATGACTGAATTGTATGTGAATATATCTCAATAAATATGAATTAAAAAAAAAATTACCCACAAAGAAAAGCCCAAGCCCAGATGGTTTTGTCACTGAACTCTGCCTAACATCTAAAAAATGATTAATACCAATTCTTCACGAACTCCCAAAAAATAGGAAGGACCACTTTCCAACTCCTCCTATGAGATCAGCATTACCCTAATACCAAAACCAAACAAAGACGTCACAAAAAAAGAAACCCACAGACCAATACCTGTTATGAATGCAGATGCAAAAATCCTCAACAAAATATTAACAAACTGAATCCAGCAACATATAAAAAGAATTATACACCATGACCAAGTGGGATTTATCCCAAGAACGCAAGATTAGTTTGACATCCAAAAATCAATTATTTTAATGTACCGTATCAATAGAATAAAAAGCAAAAATCACATGATTATCTCAATGACTTAGGAAAAGCATTTGACAAATTCCAACACTCTTTCATGATAAAAACACTCAACAAACCAAGAATAGAAGGGAACTTCCTCAACTTGATAAAGAATATCTAACATCATACTTAATGGTGAAGGACTACATGCTTTTCCCCTAAGATCAGGAACAAGGCAATGTGTTCCCTCTTGAACTTTCTATCCAACATTGTACTGAAGGTTCTGGCCAGGGCAATTAGGCAATGAAAAGAAATAAAAGACATCAAGATTGAAAAGGAGGAAGTAAAGCTATCTCTATTAGCAGGTGACATGATAGGAATCCATTAAAAATTCTTCAAACTAATAAATAAGTTCAGCAAGTTTGCAAGATACAAGAGCAATATACAAAAATCAGTTGTGTTTCTATACACTTGCAGTGAAAATTGAAAATGAAATTAAGAAAGCAGCTCCATTTAAATAACATCAAAAAGAATAAAATCTGGGAAATAAATTTAATTA
This sequence comes from Choloepus didactylus, assembly GCF_015220235.1. Taxonomy (NCBI): domain Eukaryota; kingdom Metazoa; phylum Chordata; class Mammalia; order Pilosa; family Megalonychidae; genus Choloepus; species Choloepus didactylus. Next base: position 60,371,826 of record NC_051325.1, read on the forward strand.
GAGAAGTCCAAGATTTATACTCAGAAAACTATCAAACATGGTTGCATGAAATTAAAGAAGGTCTAAATAAATGGAAATTATCCTATATTGATGGATCTGAAAACATAATATTAAGATGACAATACTCCTCAAATGGATCTGCACATTCAACACAATCCCTATCAGAATTCCAGCTGATTTCTCCATAGAAATAGACAAGCTGATTCTAAAATTTGTGTGGAATTGCAAGGAACCTTGAAGAGCCACAACAGTCTTGAGAAAGAGCAAAGTCAGAGGACTCACACTTTCTGATTTCAAAACTTACTATAAAGCACCGGCAATCAAAATAGTGTGGTTCTGGCATAAGGATAGACATAAGGATCAATGGAATAGAATCGAGAGTCCAGAAATAAGCCCATGTATTTATGGTCAACTAATACTCAACAATGGTGTGAATACCATACAATGGGGAAAGAATAGTCTCTTCCACAAACGATGCAGGGATAACTGGATATCAGCATTGCAAATGAATGACGTTGGACCCTTACCTCACACCATAAACAAAAAATTAATTCAAAATGGATCAAAGACCTAAGTGTAAGAGCTAAAACTATAAACCACTTAGAAGAAAACATAGGGGTAAATCTTCATGATCTCAGTTTGGCAGAGGTTTCTTCGATATGACATCAAAAGCACAATCAACAAAAGAAAAAATAGATAAAAATGGACTTCATCAAAATTAAAAGCTTTTGTGCTTCAAAGTACACCATTACAAAAGTGAAAAGACAACCCACAGAATGGGAGAAATTTTCTGCAAATCATATATCTAATAAGGTTCTTGTATTTAGAATATATAAAAACCCTTATAAAATAACTGAAATTGTAGAACTATAACCCATAACATTCTTTGAAGTTTGTTCTCTAACTATTTGTTAAATAGTATTTTTGAAGTTATCACTGTTACGTATATGTTAAATTTCACAATAATATGTATTTTGAAAACCTTATAACTCAGTAACAAAAAGACAAATAACCCAATTAAAAATGAACCAAGGACCTGAATAGATATTTCTCCAAGGAAGATACACAAATGGCCAATGCACACATGAGAAATACTTGACATCATTAGTCATCAGGGAAAAGTCATCAGGGATACCACTTAGCACCCAGTAGGGCGGCTGGCATCAAAAAGCCAGATAGTAACAAGTGTTGGTGAGGATGTGGGGAAATCATGACCCTCATTCATTGCTGAGGAGAGTGTAAAATGGTGTAGCCACTTTGGAAAACAGGCTGGTAATTCCTCAAATGATTAAACATAGAGTTGCCATATGACCTGGCAATGCCATTTTCGGGTGGCAATTAAAACATACATCCACATGAAAATGTGTGCATGAATGTTATAGCTTCATTATTTATAACAGCCAAAAGGTGGAAACAACCCAAACGTCCATCAACTGATGAACTGATAAACAAAGTGAGGTATATGTATGTATACATACAGTGGAATTTTATTCATCCGTAGAATGAAATGAAGTTCTGACACCTGCTACAACGTGGATGAACCATGAAGACATTATGCTACATAAAAGAAGCAGGTCACAAAAGACCACACATGTGATTCCATTTATAGGAAATAACCAGAATAAGCAAATCTATAGAAACATAAAGTAGATTAGTGGTCGCTTGGGCCTGAGTGTGGGGTGGGGAATGGGGGAACAGGGGGTGATAGCTAAAGTGTATGGGGTTTCTTGCTGAGGTGACGAAATGTTTTAAAATTGATTGTAGTGATGGTTGCATGTATCTGTGAATATAGTAAAAACCATCAAATTGTACTTTAAATGCATAAACTGTGTGGTATGTGAACCGTATCTCAATAAAACTGTTAAACAATAAACAAAAGGAGGGGCTAGAAGTTCCGGTAACCATAATACCAGCTGCCCCTTGCTGCACTCTCGTGCCGAGCACTTTGGTGGAGCTCATTTCCAACCGCTGGCTGGAAATGAGCTCCACCACTTTCACCATTTTGCACACAAGGATGCTGAAGTTCAGAGAGGTTAATTAGTTTAGTACAACTAGTAAGCAGCCAAGATTTGAAGCTGGGTCTGCCTGAGTCTACAGCCTGCCCTTTGAACCCTGCACTATTTAGGAAGGCACAGAAGGTCAAGGTGATAGGGTCCGCCATGCCACGGGAGGGAGGGATTGCAAGTGGAGCAAGGTTTGGGGGGAGCTGGCAGAGGCCAGCGTAGACCAGGGTTTCCAGTCTCGGCACTGCTGGCGCTGCGGGCTGGATGATTCTTGTCGTGGGTGGTTTTCCTGGGTACTGTAGGATGTTTAGCGGCATCGCGGCCTCTACCCACCACAGCAGTAGCATCTCCAGGTGTGACAACCAGAAGTGTCTCCAGACTTTGCCAAAGAGCCCTGGGGGTGGCAAAATTGCCCGGCGTGGTCAGAGGATGCCCCAGGCCAACCTGTTCTGAAGGGGAGGGAGGGAGGGAGGGAGGAAAAAAGGAAGGAAGGAGGGGAGGGGAGGAAGAAAGAAGAGGGAAGGAGAGAAGTGTCTCAGTGCAGACACTTCCTACTCATAATTCACAGCCACACACACAGACTGCGCTACTTGGAAGAAGCCAGCATGGTGGTGCCGCCCGCCTCGCAGAGAAACCCTTCCTCACATCCACCCCGACGGTTACCCAGCGCGCGCTTGATGGCTGCGTTGTCCACCACGCCTCTCCTGTACCAAATGCTGTCCCCAAGGGGCCGGGACCGCTGCCCCGCTCCTCACCACAGCTGATCCTCCTGTGGATGCATCCTGAACAGGTTTGACAGACGACCCCTGGGGCTCCAGCTCCCCACTTCGGGTCCCCTCATGTCAGTGGTGACGGGGACGAAGGCTGCCTTCCACAGAGGGCCAGCTGTGGCTCGAGGAGCAGGGAGAGGGGGAAGGAGGAAACCCCACAGGCGGGGTTTCCAAGGCGTGCCCACCCCACGGGGCCATCTGCAGGCCGAGGCCCCCGTGGTGGGAAGTGGGAGGGTCCCTGGTGCACCCACACTTCCTGACCACTCTCGGGTATGCGCTTGTTGGGGAGCAAGGGGTCCTGCTGGCTTCTGCAAGGGACCTGAGGTGGGTGAGCAGAGAGGGTGCCCTGTGGCTCAGGTGGGACTGTGGGGTGAGACTGAGCTCATGCAGAAACACCCCCCTCGGCTGGGTCAGGTCCCCCCAGGACACGGGCAGCCAGAGCACCCCCTGCAGGTGCCTCTGCCTACGAGTGCGGCTCTCACCAGGGACCCCGGAGCAGCTGGGCTTAGCAACACCGACTGGTCACATCCTCCGACGGCAGGTTCTTCTAACTCACTCCAACTGTTCCCTTAGGAAACCGCCTGGCCTTGTCTGGGGGTGACCTCTCTGGGGCTCCCCACAGGTCCCCGTCCACATGCCTCTGTCACGGTGCCCCTCCTCTCCCCCTCTGACCCTTCTGGTCCTCCAGTCGATGGCTGTCCTCCGCTCCATGACGGATCCCCCGTTCCCCGCATACCCTCTCCGCCTCCGGATTTGACTTTCCTCCTGGTGTGCTTTCTCTCATCACCTCCGCCCGTTCTTGCCACTCCATCCCGCACTGGGCACCAGGTGGACACACGGGCCTCCGCCGGCGCCTTCTAACGAGTGTAGGAATCAAGGAACGCAGCCCATGCACCCCCGACTCACACATTTGCCTCTTCCAGTGCAGGAGGTGAAGCCGAGGGGCTGCGGGGAAGGGAGGGCCCCTTTATTTTGATTCTGTTGGAGTTTTGCTCTATAACTATTCAGTCACCTAAGGTGGGGGCTTTTCTCAGACGTGGTTGGCTCTCTGGCTGGCTACAGACGGGGATGGATGGGGCTGGAGGGCACCTGAGCGTTAACTGAAGACCCATAAGCCCTGCAGAAGCAACCCCTTTCTCTCCCCCCACCTCCTCCCAGTTCCTCTCCCCTCCTCCCCTCCTCTATGTCGGATGGTGCACCAGGGGTGAGCCCAGAGGTGTCCTGGCCTTGGGGCTCGATCCCCCCGAGGCCAGTGGAGCCGTTTTCTGAGTCAGGGAAGATGGGGTGGGGAGAGCAGCAGTGGGGAGCAGGTCTTGCAGCTGGTGCATGGCAGGGCCAGCAGGAGAACAAGCTCACTTGTCCACACCTCTTTCCCAGCCCCTTGCAAGGGCCCGAAATGCCACCCAAGTCACCCTTCTCCAGCAGGCTGTGGCAGGGGTGCCCCAAGGATGGGAGACCAGTTGAGTAGCATCCCCGGGCCTCTGTTTGTGCATCTGCAAAGTGGGATAATCATCAGGATTACCCCAACACACATGCACGTGCACACATGCATGCACCATCCCACACATGCACACAGATATTCACATTCATACACACGTGCACACATACACTTATTACCCATGCACGTGCATACACACACCACGTGCAGTCCAGTGAAGTCTAACGAACACTCAGAATATGCCCTGATCACTGGGGTGGGGGAAACGCCAGTGCACCGATGGGCTGGGCCTTTACCGCCTGTTCTTTGTAGTCCTGTTATTGAATCATCATTTATCTTGCAATTAAGGAAAAGTGTCTCCCCCCTCTGCAGGTGTTTCCCTGTGGGCTTCCTGGAGGCTGTGACATGACTTGGTCACTGCGATGCTCACCCCTTTTCAGGGACCCCCTGATGCTGGTCACATCTGTCCCGTTGGCAGGTCACCGGCAGCTACCCAGAGGTCCCGGGCTGGGCCTGCAGCCCCTCGGCAGGGATGCTGGGCAGGTCTGGGTGCAGGGCACGCAGCGTCTCGCCCGCAGCCCCCAGAGGCCACTCAGACAGGCGGGAGGGAGGGGCGCGCTGGGCTGCGGGAGCTGGAGGCTGCCACCTTAAAATATTCCAGGCACATCGCCAGAGAAGCCGTGACCCGGGCGCACTGTAACACAGGGAGAATTTCATTTTGTTTTTGAAATGCTGTTATTACACACTCAGGAAACCCACAAAGGCACCTTGGCAGGACACGATCAAATAAATACCTGAACTTGGAGTGCAGCAACATTTACTTAGCAAATGACATTTTAATGCCACAAGCCACATTTGCATACTAATTACAATTTCCCTTTAAAACATTGAGACTTTTGGCCTCTCCGCCTACTCACGGTGACAAAGATTAAAAGAGTTTTTTATTACGTCCTGTCAACTAGGGCCTGCTTGGCAAGGTGGGTGCAAATGCACCCTCCGCCCATAATCCAGCAGGGGGGCTGCGCCCACCGCTGCCTGCTGCCCCCGGCGGGGGTCGGACAGGGGGACCCCACTTCTAGTCTGGGACCTCAGCAGTAAAGGATGCTGGGGACTGCCTTGTGGGGGTGGGGAGACTTAGTGAAATGCCAGCCGGGGGCACCATTCCTGGACCCCCGTGCTCTTGGTGTCCCTTTAGAACACACCAAGGCCACCGGGTGGGAAGAGGTTCTGGGGGGCTCGATTTGCCCGGGAGCCCCGAGTCCCTGGGACGCCGGGAGCAGGGTCCTCCTGGCTGGTGAGCCCCAGAAGGCGCGTCCGTTGTCAGCTGTGCCTCTGGGCCCTGCAGGCAGCGAGGTTTTGCGGGTGAGTCACAGTCCTCATGTGGGTACCGGACCAGTTAGTGGGGGCTCAGGGGGCCCCGCTTCGACCAGAGCTCACACTGACCTTCCATATCCTTCGGCTCTTGTACCGGAAACGTCTCCTTTCCTCGCCTGTTCCCTGAGGCGACTCTGCCTCAAAGGTTCCCTGACTCCTGCTCAACCATTCAGTGAATATTTAAATTCCTGCAGCGGCCAGGAGCGTCCGAGCTCGGCACAGTGGGGAGCAGGACGGACGAGACCCCTGCTGCATCGAAACTTGCATTTTAGCCGGTGACGCACAGCACTACGTTAACGAGGCGATTTCAGAGGGCAGTCGACGGCCAAGACCATCGCAGAAATCTGCACTCGGACTCTTTCTGAACACACTCTGTCCATGTGTTAACGCACTTAACCCACATTAGGATCCCAAGGGTTAAGTACCAGCCTATCATCATCACCTACACTTTTCAGATGCGGAAACTAAGGGAGATGCTTGAAGGGATTTGGCAAGTGGCCACAGCAGGCTTTCAGCTCACACAGTTGGGTCCCAAAGCGTGTTTGTGGCTCCCTGTCGCAGGTACTACGGGGAATACAAACTGCAGTGTCAGTAGAGCAAGTGGCTGGAGGACGGGTTACTTTATTTCTTATTTACATTTTAGGTAAACTTTAATAGATGTATAATGCAATGGAAAACATTCACAAACCATAGGTGCCAGCCCAGAGTCTTCATAAAGAGACACCAGTCATCACCCTCCACGTGAAGAAACAGAGCAATTTCAGTCTCCCGGATCCCCATTGCCACCCTTATCTGTCCCCATGGGTTAGTTTTGTCCCTTGTTGCACTGTGGCTAATGGGACTGTAGGGTATGCACACTTCTCTGTCTGGTTTCTGGCTTCTTCCACACAACCTTAACTCACAGAGATTGATCCCTTTTCTTGCACGTGACAGTGTAGCAGTAATTATTTATTTTTGCCGAGCACTGCTCCACTGGATGAAATATATACCGTAATGCATCCTTTTCACAGTTGATGGATGTTGGGGATGTTTCCAGCTTGGGGCTATTACAGAGAGTGCTGCTATGAGCTTTCTTGCCTACATCTCTTGTGAACATATGCACATATGTTTGTTGGGTCTACTCCCAGGAATGCAATTGGTGAGTCCTAAGGTATAAACACGTTCAGCTTAAATAGACACTGCCAAACAGTTTTCCAAAGTCAAACCATTTGGCACTCCCACCAGCAGGCAGTTCCCCCACATTTTAACCCACACTCAGTATTTTAGCCGGACTTTTTTTTAGTAACTCTGGTGGGTGTGTATAATGTCTTACTGTGGTTCTAATTTGTGGTGCCCTAATGACTAGAGAGGTGGAATCCACTTTGATATGTTTATCAGCCATTGGAATGTCCTCTTTTATGGAGTGCTTTTTTCCAAGTATTTTGCTCCTCTTTTTTTTTATTCTTTTCTTATTTTCTCTTTCCTTATTGATTCCTAGGGGCTCTTTATATTTTCTGGATACAAGTCCTTTGTCAAATATCTGCAATGCAAATATTTTCTCCCCCTCTGTGGCCTGACTTTTACTTTCTTAATGGTTTCTTTTAATGGATAGAAGTTCTTAATTTTAATGTAGTCCAATTTAACAATCTTTTCCTTTTTATTCAGTGCTCCTTGTGTTTTGTTTAAGAATTCTGTGCTTACCCCATGGTTATGAAGATAATTTCCTGTATTACCGTCTTGAAGCTTTATTGTTTTACCTTTTGCATTTAAATTCGCAAGCACCCTTAGAACTGATTTTTGCATGTGGTGTGAGGAAGAGCCTCTCTGAGTCAAACAAGCGACAGCCCACTCTGGGTTGGGGCAGATCAGTGTGGCACTTCTCTCTCCAGAGCCCCACGATTCACAAATTCATCCTTTCATTCATTCAACAACATTCCTGGGCCACATCCCATGTGCTGGGTGTTGTGGATATGATGATGCACCAAAAGTGACAAGGTCCCTGCCCTCGTGGAACTGCCCCTCTAACGAGGGAGGCAGCTCTTAATAAGGACGTAGCTTTGCCCAGGATCAAAAGGAAAGTGTGTGGGGTGGGAAGAGGGTAGAATGGGGGATGGACCTAGTCACGCACCTCGGGGGTGTTTCCCTGAGCAAATGCCGCCTGAGTCGCGATGTAAAGGACAAGAGTGGTGAGCCAGGTCCGGAGAAGGAGAGAGGAGCATTCCAAGCAGGGACGCAGCGCGTGCACAGGTCCTGAGGTAGGAGAGCACAGAATGAGCCTGGTGTGGCCAGAGGAGGGAGGGCCAGGGGTGTCGGGAAGCAATATGAGGCCAAGGAAGTGAGCAGAAGCCAGGACATGTGGCATGGGACATAGAGAGGACTGCAGTGTGTCCCTGGGGAGCATCGGGGCAGGGGGCACTGCAGGGTTTCAAGCTTGGCAGTTGAGATCTGGCTAACAGGTCCAGAGAAGATGGCATAGGCTGCTGAATGGAGGACAGTTTATAAAGCTGAAGGATCTGGGATGTTTGCACACCTGGCCGGGCTGGTCATATATCTCCCCAGACCACTTCAACCCCGAAAGACCAATGTGGTCCACTGGTTCCTCTCCCAGGGTCTTCCTGGCACCACCTTTGTCTCCCACCACTGATAGGCTCACCTGGTCTGTCCCGGGGACCCCACCACCCACTCTCCCACCCCCCTACCTTCCTTCACCCTGGTGTTTTATGTTTCACCAAAACCTTTGCTCCTCTTTTCTTCATCGGCCTCCCAGCCTACAGCCCCTCCTTCCCAGGCGGCATCTGCCTCGGACCCTCACACAGTCCTGTTCCACGGATCCATGAAGCTGCCAAGGACATTGTCTCCCGTTTTTAACCCCAGCGACAGTACGAGAAAGGCTGTCGAGTGGAGTCACTCTGGAAGCCTCCGGATGGTTATTCGATGTTTCGGGACTTTGTGCAGCTGGTGCATGCACCTGCGATGTGGGGTCTACCTCCGTGGGCAGTGGGGGCCGGGGGCCACGTGCCTTTCCATCTATGGACGAGCCCCCCGCAGCACAGCGTCACGTCAGGGCGGCCACTTTTGTTCGGCCAACGGACACTTCACAGTAACGGCCACCAGGTCAGGGGTTCTCAGCTTTGGCAGAGAAGACAACGCTTTCAGGTGCAAAACAATCCCACATCCACCCCCGGCTGGTTGCATATCCACCGTCCTCTCGGGCCAAGCTCCAGGCTGGATGCGTGTCCCAGAAAGAAGTGGGGGCTTTCGGGACTCGGAGCAGCCCTCCCCCAGTACTCTGAAATGTTCCATTCCTTCTGAACTTAGTTTTCCTCCTCATTGCCTTGACTGATGCTCTTAAAAATATAGGCCTTGCATTAGGGATTAGAATTTTCCAGCCTCACATGGATAATGAAAACCAACTGAGAATCTGTTTTGGAAAAATGAAAGACCACAAGGAAAGGCTCTTTAAAATACCAATCCCCCCAAAATGTTCCTGCCCCAAAGTCAGAAACCCACAGCTATGCTGAGTATCTGTTCATTTGCACTTAGAGGAGCTCTTTGGGAGAGCAAGCTCCAGTGTGGGAGGATTTTCAGCTGTGACGAGTGGAGGTGGAGTGGGACTACTTAAATGTCTGCAAGTGTTGTCTTCTCTGCCAAAGCTAAGAACCCCTGCTCTGGTTTTCTGTTGCTGCATGACAAACACCCCGGCTTGAAAGAGCAATTTGTTCTTATCACGTATCACGGTCCTGTGGCCAGGTGGCCGGAACAGCAAGGATGGCACTTGCTGGAACCTCAGCTGGGTCTCCCAGTACCCTGGGGCTACCAAGGGGTCTAGCCCTATACCCCACTCATTCTCATTTGCCTGATGATGGAAGCAGGAAAGAGATCCTTCATTCCTCACCCACCCCTGCAGGGCACCCGAATGGAAGGCTCCCCCTGGACACAAGCAGTCACCACAGGAGGAGGTTCTGAAGAATTCCCATTTCACAGATGAGGAGATGGAGCCTGCATACCTCAGTGGTGTGTTCTTCAAGGCTGCGTAGTGTCCACAGCGTGGATGGGCCACAGCTTGTCAAACCCACTGAGGGGCACCTAGCTTGCTTCCAGGTTTCGGTGGTTATGAAGAAAGCTGGTAGGAACGTTTTTGCACAAGTTTTGTTGAGAACATGAGTTTTAATTTCTCTGGATAAATGCTTAGGAGAGCTCTTGCTGGGTGCTAGGCGGCTGCAGGTTCTGTTTTACAGGGAACCGTACGCTGCTTCGGAGTGGCTGCACCATTTTATATCCCCACCCTGCACACATTTGCAGCAGCCTCCAGTGATTTCACTTCTCCATCAACTGTACATGCATTTATTGAGCACCTCTGGTGTGCTTGGCCCTGTGCAAGCCCCTGGCAGTGAAGAGCTGAATAATGCAGATGCTGCCCCGTCCCTCATGGGGTGGATTCTAGCACACTGGTTCTGGCTCTCAGCCACACACAGGAGTTCCTTGGGGAGCCTTGAAAATACTGAGGCCTGGGCCCCACCCCCAGAGATTGTGCTCTCGCTGGTGTGGGGTGTGGCCTGGGCTTCCTGGCTCTGGCTCATTGGCACCTGGAGGGCAGGGACCTCCACTCAGTCACCTCTGCTTGCCCTGGTGCCTATCAGGTATCAAAACCCACGCGACGCACCAAACTGATTCAATGAGTTGAACAGGAGGGCCCCTCTGCCACGAGCAACCAATCGAGGACAAGGCAGGAGGCAGGCCAGGGCCATCCCATCTGACAGCTGCCATTGACAGCCAAGTTATCAGCCCGGGTAGGAGAGCGAGGGCACCGGGCTCTGACCTAGCGTGGCCTGTGGTTTGTGCTCCTGACTCACAGGGCCTCGGTCCCACGCTCAGCTCCCACTTGATAAGCTGTGTGTCCTTGGGCAACCACCTTCACCATTCTGTGACCTTGGTCCCACCTCTTTAACAGGATGATACTGGTGTCCAAACCAGGAGGTCGTAGTGAAGGTTAAATGTGATGACATTTGCCCAGTGTTTAGCACCATGCCTAGCCCACAGCAAATGCTCAGAACTAGAGCTCGCTGCAGGCTGCAGTCTCCACAGGGGCTGGATTTTACTTTTGTTCACCACCCGGTACATGGCAAGTGCTCAAAAACACAACCATAAGCCCCACGAGGGCAGATGTGTGTCTGCTTTGCTCACCATTGCACCATTCGTGACTCACAGCAGGTGCTCAACTAACACATGTTGAATGTCAATGAACACAAAGAAACATCAGACAGGCCACTACCTTCTGGGCATAGCCTGTGACGAGAGCTGTACTCATTTCTGCCTGCTCGTGTTTTCATCATGTAAAACTGAACAGGTTTTCACCAAATTTGGAGGATATGTTTGGGTTGGTGTGACCTTAAAATGTAGGCAACGTGGCATCAGGAAATTAATTTGGGGGGCTTCTGATGGCACCTAAAAAAAGAAAGTCATCCTCCAGAATAGTTGGAGCCACAGGTGTGGGAGGAGCACAGGTGACTGCTGGTCTGGAGCCTAGTGGACGTGTCGGGAAGCTCTGGCTGCCCTGGTCACCTGGTTTTACTCATAAGATCTCTCTTCAGGTCATCAGCAAGAAGTCTAAGGACAGGACAGCTCCGGGGCTGGTTAACTTGGTGGCTCGCTGACAGCTCATGGCCCTCCTTTCCCCCCTGCCATCCTTGGCGTGCTGGGTGTGTCATTGGTTGGCTCCCCTCAGGGTCCCAAAATGTTGTGTCAAAGGCAAAGCCTCTCTCAGAGGGATCCAGGGAGAATGGGCAGAGAGGGGCCTAGAGGCAGCAGCAAGTGCAGACAGCCCTTCGGAGAAGGCGATGTTTTTGTTGGTTTGTTTGGGTGTTTTTGCTTTTGTTTTTCTGAAGCAGAAGAATGGGTGATAGCTGGAGAGAGATATGGTGTCAAGAAAGAGGATTTTTTTCTTTTAAGGCGGCATTTTTGATGCTAATAGAGATGATCCAGCAGAGGGGAAATTTGATGATCCAGAAGGACAAACAGACAATAGCTGGGCAGGGTCCTTGAGGGGGCCAGAGAGGGGAAAGCCCCCCCCCCCCAAGAGGGAAGCAAGGACATTTGGAAGCCAGGACAGATGGAAGCCTGGACAGATGGGTCTTGGCAGCCTGAGGGACACAGGTAGGCAGGAGGAGGGGCAGGGGAGCGCTGCAGAAATTCCCTTCCAACCGCCTGGTTTTCCCAGGGAAATGGGGACCAGTCCACAGTGGGGAGTGGAGGGGAGGCTTGGAGGTTTATGGAAAGCAAGCAGGGAGTGTGAGGCAGTGATCTAGGAGAGCAGGAGAGGAGCGGACCAGGGACAGGAGGTCAATACGCCAGGCAGCATGGCTGAGAGGGCGACTTCCAAAATAATTTAAAACTTCAAGTCATCACTAAGAGCATCGCCTGTGGCATTGGAGTGACCATGGTTCAAACTAGGTGCAAATTCCTGCTTTGGCCTAACCTGGGCAAGTTGCACCACCTCGCTGAGCCTCAGTTTCCCCATCTCTAAGAAGAGGATGGTAAATCCACCCCGCGGGGTTGTGGTGAGGGGCAAATGAGGTGCAATGTGCAGCGCCCGGAACGGAGCCGGGCCAGGGACTCGAGCTGGGCCAAAGGCGTCCGGGCTCCCGCCTCCCCGGGCCCTCCCGGAACTTCTCCCCTCGGCCTCCGCCGCTTCTCAGGCTTCTCTTCTCCAGAGCTCACCACTGTGCCGCTGGTTACCTGATTATGCAAACGTCCCCCCGATGCGACACTCCGCAATGTGGGTCCCTCCAAGAGGAACCAAGAGTCCGGAAAAGGAGGTCGAGCCTCCTACTGCAGGGCCCTTTGGACCTGGGACTCCAGGCTAAGGAACACACAGGCAGGCCTGGAGCTGCTTGCCTGCAGAGGGTGAGTCTTTAATAAATAAAATCAAGGACGGGGGTGGGGGGTGGGGTGGGCAGGGGAGATAAGGAAATTGTAAAATCAATAGGCAACTGACATCCAAATTTACTGTTATCTGAAATACTGAAAAAACGCACAGTCTGGGTCTGAAAACAGCATTTCAAAAGTGCCCAAGCACCATCCTGAGGGGGAAGAGGCCCTTCGTTCAGACTAGATCGCTGAGCAGTCGCTGAAATTTCAGCCTTCTGCTGCACAGACAGTAACTCCTTCCTGCCATCCTTACGGCTGGAGCTGTCTTGGGATCATTTCCAAAAGACCCAAACAGAATCGAGAACTGATTCCCCACCTTGGCTTCCTGCACCCCGAAAGCCGGCTTGGAGTTGTTTCTGCATCTGTAAGTCAGGTGAGGAGGTCATTATTTAAAGTGAGATTTAAAATGAGATTTTTCCCGAAAGGAAGATACATGAACCTGGGGAATCCAGATGGGTTGGGAGGATCCTGAATCCCAGGCAGCTTTCTATGTGTGGGGCCTGCCGGGAGAAACCAGTTTGGTGCTAAAAGTCTCTGGCCAGGCAGCCCATTAACCGTTTTGCTCTCAGAGCTAACACTGTGGGAGTAGGTGGATCTCAAACCCGCCCTTCCAGACTTATCTGGGTGTAGTCCTTGAATAGCATTCCTTGATTTAGGGGCACCCACCGTGCCGAGTCATGGGGGATACCATGGAGGACCGTGGTGGGGACCTCTGGATTCCCAGCTTTCCTCCACCCACACCTTGGTTCAGCCGGTTCTGTCTGGGTTCCACTCCCCCCACCCCAAACCCCCACTGTTATAAAGACCCACCTTCATGGGGCCATGAAGACAATTTAGACCCTGTCTGGCGATCAGGACCCTTCACGTTGTAAGGGGCAGCAAAAAACTCAACAGGGCTTAAGCAGAATAAGATGATTTCTGGTTCATACAACTCACGAGTCCAGGGGAAGGCCTTCAGGCACAGTTCAATCTAGTTGCTCAACAGATGCCATTAGGACCTGATCTTTCTGTCCCTCAGCTTTGCTTCTCTGTGAGCCGACCCACTCCACTGCACAGATCTTCCTCCACGTGGCATAAGGGTGGGCTGCGGGCAGCAGCACAGTTGGACCCTTGCACCATTAGGCTCTGAACACAAGAGAGAATGTCTTTCGCTCAGTGTCCAGGTATAAAATCTCAAGGAAGGGCTTGGATTGGGTCCAGCGTGTGGCCTGGAGTCAGAGGTTCTGATTGGCGGCTCTTCCCCCAAACCCTACGGACTGGGGATGGTGGTTCCCTGCAGGAAGAGTGGGTGGTTACTGGAAAACAGGATGGGGAGAGAAGACTGGGGTCCTCCCTCCATCCCCAGGCCCTCCATTTGCCAGAAGTGACCATCCCTCTTCACAGAACCCATTGCCTGGAGGAGGGGGAGGGCCCCACTGTCTGTGTGCTTTCCTGGCCTCCCCGCTGGACCAACAGCCCCCCAAAGCTGGGGCTGTCTCCTATCCATGTATCCCTGAGCCTAGGGCTGGGCTGGTCTGGAGTGAGCACTCGGCAGAGTTTGGGGGACTGGGGTGGGAGATTTTTGCAAGCAGCAACAAGAGTTAGAACCACGTACTCCTGTCCCTGAGATTTCAGGCTGCGGAGCCAGACCCAAGAATTGGAGGCCGTGGCATTCTGGCAAGTGGGCAGAGCAGGCCACCCCTGGCGTGCTGTGGTTTGGGGCCCTCAGGAGCTCCCGTTTCCATCAGAGATTCGCATCTTGGGTTCTTGAAGGTTTTAATATCTCTGGAAGTCCTGAGAGGAAATGCGTGGATCCCTGAGCAGAACTTCTGTTTCCATCCTTTGGTGAAGGATGAGGCAGCAGTCCTGACCATGGGACATCCAGAAGGCCCCTCTCATTCTTCTCCCCTTTCTGGACCCGCTCCCTTCTCCTCTGTAGAATTTGAAAATTACAGCCCATGTGCACTGTCCCAGTGTCAAGCACAGGCCTGGAGCCGCCACCTGGGAAGACCAGAGCTGCCCCTTCTCAAGCCCGGTGGCGCGGGAGCACGTGTCCTTTATGGTCCTCAGCGGAGGGGCTGTGGGCAGCCTGCCCTCGTCAGTGGCCCTGTGGGCTCTGCCAAACGCACCTGTCCGCATGGGACGATTGATTTAGTGGAGCAGATACATGCCAGTGTCGCCCCGCTCCAAAGGAGCCCACATTCTGTCCTGGCTCGCGCCCCAAGAGAGGGCTCCCCTCATCAACACCATCAGCCATCAACCCCAGGGCTGGGCTGGGGCTATCGGGCCCCCCCTCCCCGGTCATGGCAAGAAGCTCAGCCTGTCGCAGAAGGACCCGGGCCAGAGCCGGACTGGAGCAGGGATGGCCACAGGTGCCAGGAGGATGTGCCAGGAGGCTGGCTGCAGCCCTGAACCCAGATTAACCGCCTCCCCTCTCCACCAGCATCAGTAGGGAGAATCTGTTTCACGTGGATGGATGGTTTTCTCCAACCTTTTAATTTTGCCGATCAAATCCCCGTCTGAAATGTAATTTTAGCCGAGCCAGATGGATTCCTTTTTCAGGGTCAATCAGTCGGGATTCATCTCACCTGCTGTGATTAAGCAACGAGGAAATGAATTACCGAGAAGGCTGTCTGTCTTCGGCTCCCTCCTGAAGGGATGGCGGGTGGTGGCGGCGGAAACGAGGGCGAAGTCCCGTAGCCACTGCAGACAGACAACACGGCCCAACGCAGGCAGCCCCTGGGGAAGAAAGATTTTGTGATTCTTCATGTTAACTGTAAGCACTTTTTTTTTAACCAGCCAGATTTTTATGGGGCATTTAATGGGACCACGCCTGCCATATACCTATAAACTGTATGTGACAGGCCGCCAGCTCTGCCAGAATCTGATATACAGAGCTCCAAACAAATAATCACATCTGACAGGCAATTTCTCCAATAAAGCCAGCGAAATATTTCTCGCTGGGTGGAAGGCAGCAAGCATACGGCCCTCCACAAAAGCTGGCGTGATCGGGGGCGACGAGAGCTGAGGTTCGTTCACTGCACTGGCTTGGGAAAGGGGGTGACGGGAGGGAGATTCATTATAAATTAAAAAGGCAGACAGGGTGGGTCGATCTTCCATCCCAATATGCAGGCTCTTTCTACGGGGACGGCGGGCTTAGACATGGGCCCAAGGAGCCGCAGGGAGCCCTGTGGGAAACTCGACTTTCTTGCAAGAGGCCGTTGACCAAATGGAGTGTCCAGGTCCTGGGGCGAGGTTTGCTTGTGTCGCGGGAAGTCACCTTTGTTGTCCTTCTGCTTAAGAATCAGGTCTGCAGGGAGGGATCTCACTGGCCTGGTCACGTGCCCCTCTCTGGTCCAGACAGCACAGGGCCTCTTCTTCACTGCTCCATCAGCCACTGAGATCAAAACCAGCCGCTTCTTTAGAACAGACCGGCTCCTATGCGGTCTGGGCCCCAGCGGGTGTCTGGGTTCCCCCACCTTCCCAGGCCTGGCTCTCCACCTTCTCCACCAGGAGAGTCCAGCACATCCTCTCTTGCCTAAGTAAGCAGAATATGCCGCTTGCAGCTCGAGAACCATAACCGTAAGCCCCATTTCCCACATCTGTAAAATGGGCATAACAGCAAAAGGTTCCGAGGACCCTGTACTGGGGTGTACTACAGTATCCCTGGCAGGCCCTTCCCCCAGCGCTCGGCTTAGCTTATTCGGCGTGTCCTCCAGGTCTCAGCTGAAATAGTCTTTCCTTGGTAACCACGTTGGGAAGGAAGGTGTCGGGCTGCAGTGAGACCACATTATGATGCTCTCAGTCGTGTTTAAAGAATTGCTGGTGTCATTATTTATTTTGTATCCATCGTCCCTTCCAGACCTGCTCTGTCCAAAATGATAGTTTCCATCCACATGTGGCTCTTTCAAGGCAAATCACTGCAATTAAATAAAATAAAAATCCCAGCTCCCTGGGGCCCCTCCCTTCACTGCTCAGCCTCTACGTTTTTGCACCCACCGCCCACCTGCCAATTGCAGCACCAGCGTCTCTTTGCCTGGGAGCTTTGCGGGGTTGCCAGAACCTGGTCTGCCCACACATGGGGCAGGCTGTGGGTTCCTGGGAGCAAGGCTCAGTGGCAAATGGCACGTGGCGGGGTGTAAATACCCCAGCTCCCTCCTTCCCGGGCAGTAGGTTCTGCTGTACTCTCTACCCCAGCTCCCAGAGTGGATCCACTCATCCCCCGACACAGCGAGGGGTGGTGCCCCGATCACGGCACCGGAAGGAACAATGGGCACCCTCCAGAGGAAACTGAAATCCACGAGCGGGACATGTGCAGAGCTGTGAGCAGGGAGAGAGGAGCTAACAGGGGGGCCACCGAAGGCTCCAGGGAGGGAGGAGAGGATCGCAAACGGACTGGGGGGCAGTGGGGAATAATCAGCCCAGGTGCGCATCGGAATCTTTCTTCTAGAACTTTGACTCTCACGCTGAATTATGTGCTGGGGAAAAGTTTCTTCCTGACCGCAAGTCCAGGTAAGTCTGTCATTTCTTCCAGCTACTAAGGGCCCTGGCTCTGCCCCAGGGCTATCGGTTCCAAGTCAGGTTCTCCAGCCTGCCTTCCTCCTCCTGAGCCCTTCCCAGGCCCTGCCAACAGATCCAAGCTTGGCTGCAGGGTGCTGGCATCGGTTTCTGTTGCTCGCAACCATCAATCCTACCTGGACTCGGCCCAAATGACCAGTCTTTGGGCGGCAGCTGGAAAGAATGTGGGACTGGACCTTTTGTTAACATCCATCCTCCCAAACAGATTTTAGGGCCTGGGCCAAGGAAGCCCACCTAGGACGCTACACTTGGGGGGCTGAGCTTAAGCCGAAGTCAGAGACGATGCAGCAAGGGCTCCGCATGGGATTTATTGTTTTTGGAGCTTGGAGCACTTGTTTTTCTAGACCAAGCACTGGTGCAGAGCTGGAATTCCAAAATAAAAGCAAAACATACCGGTCTCAAAAGTAAGGGCATGGAACATGATAGAATCTTCCTACTTTGTCTGAGAGGAGGAAGGATGTTGGGTTCAAGGCATGGGGGCAGGAATGGGAGTGTCTGATTCCACACTGGAAGCCAAAGTCAAGTCAAACTTGAAACAACACAGTCTCTTGCGTTCAAAAGAAGGGAGGAACCTGCATCCCCGGGGGGCAGTACTGGCCGGGTGGAAGCATCTGGATTCAGGCCCTTCAGGCTGAGCCTCTTATGGTGGTGGCTTTCAGTGACCTCGTGTAGGGGCCCGGAGCCCAGTCCTTACCCCACAACCACACCCTCGTTCCCTGCTGGGGGCTGCATTGTGCACCTTCCGATGGGCTCATGTCTGGCTGCTCTGACTGTAGATCACGTAGACAACCCCGGAGAGCTTGGGGGAGCACAGTCCAGGGCCCACCACAAGAGATTCTGATTTAGGAGGTCTGGGGTGAGGCCCAGGAATCAGCATTTCCAACAAGCTCCCTGTCCATGGCCCACATTTCAAGCTGCAATGTCCTAACCCAGAAACTCGGGGCACACACAAACACAGCCAGAGTCCTAATCATTCTTTAAACCTTTAAATCAACATATGTCTGATTCTGAGCTCCCATTGCACATGACTGGGGGCAAATTCAATCTCAGTGAGCACAGGGACATGCATGGGTGCTGGGGTTGTGCAAGGAGCAAGGCATTTTGGGGGACCCCTCTAGTCTTCTGGGATAGTCACTGCCAGAGCTCCGTGGTCCCTTCCCTGGGGGGGCTTGGTGCTTCTGAGCCTCACTTGGGGCAGAGGACTTTGCCAGGGGTGGCCCACAGGTCCTGACATCCAGCCACCCATGTTCTCTTTGCAACTTCCTGGGAACATGTAATTATTTCAAAACCATCTCAATGGAGGACAGCCTTCCTCGAGGGCGAGACACCACTGGCGCTAGTTTTAAGCCGGGAAGAGACATGGTCCCTAAGGCTGCTGATGGAGCAGTGGAGATGAGAGGGCAGATGAGGGGCTCTGGTGCCGGCGGTTTCCCAGGCTGGTGGCAATGCTGGGGGCAGCGGAGGTGGGCAGCGGGGGCAGATCCTGGAGCTGCTCGTTGGGCAGGCTGGAGAGAGCACGGTGATTCCCCTCTGAATGGAGTGGTGAGAGGGGAGCCAGGGCTGATTGCCCCAGGAGCCATGGCGAGCTCCAAGAAGACAGCACCCTGTTTTCTGGAATCCCTGGGGCCTGGCTCAGGGCAGCAGGGAGACAAAGCCTTTGGGCAGATATTTGAGAGAAGACCACCAAGGCGTTCCTGGGCCTCTCATCTGCCCCACACCCACCCACCCACGAGGCAGTCTCCACGGTCTGCTCCAAGGATTCAACGTGTCCCCCAAGAGCAGATGAAAAGTCGCTTCAGGCTGCTCCTTGGAGGCTGGGAACAGAAGTCCTGAGCGCGGCGTGTACATTAAATACATATGTGTGAGGCCTCCAGCAGACTCGGAGCAGAGACCGGAGCTCGCCGCCATATGGGGATGTGGTTGTGGAGAAAAAATATTTATAAAATGACTTTTCTAAATGTTTAATCTACAGCAGATGCATCTTAAATGAATCTGTTTGGCTTGGCTTTTGTGGGGAGACGCCGTTTCATCATGCAGGCCTCCTGCAGCAGAGGAAAAGGGGACTGTTACAAGATTCATCTGTTTGTGACTCAATCAAAACGAAGATCTGGGGGGTCTGGGGAAGCCAACCCAGGGTGGGTGGGAAGGGCAGTTGGGGTGTGAGGTGCAGGGCCGGGAAGAGAAAGGAAGAGAAGGGAAAGATGTGCCTCCACACCCTCTGCGACTCCCGAGGTCAAGGTGTTTGAACTCTCATCTCCTGAATGCCAGGCATTTAATTCCCTACAGGAACAGTGAACTCACGGCTGCATTTCTTACTAAAAAGTTTTGCTATCGCTTTGATTACAGTTGAGGAACCAGGCTCCACATCAATTCCTAACTGTGGTATGTCCATGTTTTTTTGCAGAAGGGAAAACAATCTTATTGAGTGTGCTTAGCTCTATGGATATTTCTAGAATGGGAAGTGAGACCACTGATTGCTCCGTGCTGGTCTCCCCCCATGCCCCTCTTTCTTACTGCATCTCGGCGCCTTCCCCATCTCTCAGGTCCCAGAACACCCTGAATCCTTTCTGACCTCAGGGCCTTTGCATATGTGGTCCCCTCCGCCTCTGCCCCCGCTTGTCCTTGTCCTTCCAGCTTTACCTTAAGTATCAGTTGCTCAGCAAAGCCTTTGCTGACTTTGAAATCCTCAGATGGCCGGCTCTCACGGAGCCCTGCAGTTTTTCTCCATTGCTCTCAACACACTCATAACCGCCTTTTGATTCATGGGATGCTGTGATTCGGGTCTGCGTCTCTCACCGGACCATGGGCTCGGCCGGCAGGGACCTGCTGCCTTGTCCACCTTGTGCCCTCCCGCCCTCATGCCTGGCCCGGAGAGGCACCGCGAAGTCTGCTGACTGAATGGTGACGGTGTGGTCCTCAGGGCATCTTCTCTGCAGACCTGGTGAGGTTGCAGCCCACAGCAAGCGCATCCTCCTTGAAGCGCTGGAGGCCCGTCCAGTCCCCGGATGGCGTCCAGCTGTCCAGCCTGGGGCAAGAGACAGACACGGGCTTGCTCTGCGAGCCCAGAAGTTTCAGTTTCAGCTTCTTTAGTGTGATGGGAAGAATAACTCCCCCAAAGATGCCCACCTCATAATTGCCCAAACCTGTGAATATGTGACTTTAGGTGGCAAAAGGGACTTTGGAGATGAGATCAAGGGTATGGAGCTTGAGGTGGGGAGATGGTGCTGGATTATCTGGGTGGCCCCATGTAAACCCAAGGGTCCTAATCACCAAGAACAATTTCCAGCTGCATTCAGAGAGACGTGACTGCCTGAGAAGGGCCCAGGACGGCAGCCTGGCACGGACATGTGCTGGGATGCAGGGGGCCATGGCTGGTCCTCCCCAATGTACAACAAGGAAGTGGGGACCGCAGTCCTACAACCCCAAGGAACACAATCCTGCCCATAGCCCCAGTGAGTGGGAAACAGATTTTCCCCTTGAGCCTCTGGAAAGGGAAGGAACACAGCTCCGCCACACCTCGAGCTCAGGCTGGTGAGGGCCTCTCGGGCTTCTGAACCCCAGCCCTGTGATGTGATCCATTTGTGGTGTTCAAGCCGCTGAGTTTATGGTGGTTTGTTAGAGCAGCAACAGAAGCCAATTCACCCACAGAGCAAACAGGGGGGTCCCAACTCCCAGCTCAGCCCATGTACAGGCAGGGCCTCGGTTTCCCCATCTGCACCCTAAAGGAGTTGATTTAGAAGTGGTTTCCTTCCCCACCACACCCTTGGCCAAAGAGGTCTTTTCTTGAATGACGCCGTCTGTGAATGCCAAAAATGTGCACTGACAATTTTTTTTTAAAGAGCTACTCTGCTTGAAGTGATGCTTTGGGCCCATCCCCGTGTGCTACTTTGGGGATCCCTCCTCCAGCAGGGATTGGCTGGGGGATGGGGGGGGGCAGGGCAGCACAAGCAGAGAAAGAAAGAGAAAGACTCTCCACCCAAGAGCAGCTGCGGGCTGGAGATAGAAACAGGGTGCAGGCGGTGCTTGGGAGACCACAGCCAGAACATCACAAAAGGAAACTGAGGGCGGCCCCCTGGCAGCCCGGCACCTCCCTCGTTACGGCCGGGGCCTCGTGTGAGCCCACACGCTGGACTGCCCGGGGCACCCACCAGGTGCTGCCCTCCCACCGGCCCACCCTTGCCTCCTCTGGTCCACCTGAGGGTGGGGGGCCACGGCTGCCCTCCCCGAGCCCAGTGTCCAGGCCGAGGCCTGCCCAGAGGCCCTTGACTCAATTCTGCCACCCTGGGCCCCAAAGTGGCAGGCAGGTGGACCCCTCCGACTCCTCCCCAGTCACCCACTGACGACCCCTGCACAGGGCTGGGGGTGCAGACGGAGAGGCCTGGGCTCTGTCGGAGGGAACAGTTGGGTGGCCGCACCCCCGGGCCTGTTCGGACAGGGTGGGGGCCTGTCTGGGGCTCTTTGGGATCCCATAAAGGAATCAGGGCAGGAGAGCCAGACCCCAGAGCCAGGCAGCTCCGCTTTCAGTCACGTCTCTGAGCCCCCTGACCCTGGGCCAGCTACTGAAGCCTCCTGCACCTCATCTTGCCCATCTGTAGAATGGAGGTACCTGTGGCCCCTAATTTAAGGGGTTGGCATGTGCCCACAATGCTGTAAGTGATGCTTTTTTGTGAACTCCCTGGTCACAGAGTAAGGGTTCTGCAGACACCAGCATGATTACTATTAATGAGACCCCTCTCGTCTTTAAATGGCTATTTTCCCACCATGTGCCCCCTTCAGAGCATTTCTTCCAGTCCCAGCTGAGACAGAAACGAGGAAATGAACCTGACATCCACTCTACACCCCTTTGATGAGAGTCACCCTTCAGGAGGAGCGACTTCATCGAAATGTAATTTTTTTCTCATTAATCATCCACCCAGACAGCTCCCAGCTCTCCAATTCTCTTAAGCAAATAGCCAAAACAAAACAAAACAAAAACCTCTTCTTCCAAGGCAAAGCGCAGATGAGTGTAATGAAAGCACAGGCCCAGGGCAGCTGCCCCTCTTGTCTGGCTTTGCCGTACCTGGCTCGCGAGGCCCTGGCCTCTCTTTCATCCCTTTTTTTGAGGACGGACGTGGACGTGGAGCAGACAGCATCAAGGCACAGATGGAGCTCCGCGGAGTGTGGCCTTGAAAAGCCGAGGACCCCCAGGCCTGTCCCACCTGCGCAATGTCCCCAGTGCCGCCCCCTGGAGCCTCTGGTCTGCGGGCCTGTAATTCCGGGCCTGTCGCTGCCTTGGCCACGTGGTGCAAAGGAGTAGGGCCCACTGGAAAGAGCCCAGGACGGGGCTCTAGTCTCGGCTCGCCGTGGGGGGTGGGCAAGCGCCTTCCCCAGTCGGGGTCCCGTTTCACTGTAAAGTGGGGATCCAGAACCACCCAGTGAGCTGAAGCTTGTGGAGTGCCAAGGGCTGCACTGACATTCTGCTGCGTGCCGGGATCTCGGGGGCCAGCAGGGAGCAGGCTGGTCACAGGGGAGGTGTTCCCCAAGTGTACGTTGCAGGGCGAGTTTGGGGTCCCCAAGACCACCTTCAGGTTCAATGATTCGCTACAAGGGCTCGCAGATCTCTGTGTGGAAAGATTCCCGGGAAATGTCGTTGAAACAAAAGCAAGTTGTACAACACCTGCTACTGTGTGCCTTGAGCAAGTTATTTGATCTCTGGAACCCCCACAGCGTCCTCGGCTCTAAAATGGGGCAGTGATTTCCCCGGGAGGAGTAGGTGGGACCTCAGCAAGGGTGAGGGGCAGCGGCATGTGGGAGGGGCTATGCATGGGGCACCCTTAGCACCACCCCGCAGCTTCCCCCTCCAGTCCCCAGTGCCAGGCTGCTGAACAGAGGGAGGCAGGTGTGGGCCCTTCCCAGGTGATGTCTGTTGCAGGGCAAGCAGTGACTGGACAGACGCTGGGTGGGATCACTCATCTGTTCCTACATTGATGACAGCTCCCTGAGCTTGGTGCTGGAGATGCAGAAGTAATGAAGCCAGACAAGCTCTTTACCTTCAAGGGTCAACCAGGTCAGAGTGGACAGACAGTGACCTGAGCCCAGAGAGGGCGATGCACTAGCCCAAGCTCACACAGCAAGTCCTGAATGCCCTGGGCACCAACAAGGTAGCCCTAAAGGACAGACCCTAAATAGCAGTGCTGTGGCCGCCGCATGGGGGCCGATCAGGTCAGTGCAGCGGGGAGGGGCTGTGGAACCCCCGACCAAGGGCACTACCTGTGGAGAGGTCCAACGGTGAGAGAGTCATGGCTTCGAGAATAAAAGTCCATGGGTGGGCAAGTGGGGAGAGGTTGGCAGGGGCCCACGGGGCCGGGCCTGAAGGCAGTGGGGTCCCCAGAAGGTTTGTAATAGAGGGGTTGCATCAGAGCTGTGTCTGAGAAAAATGCTCCTATTTGTGTGGGGAGGAAGGGCCGAGGGGTGAGAGAGAAAGCCTGGAGACTGGTCTTGAGACAGTGTGGACTTCGGGGCCAGGGAGAGGCTGCTAAGGAACCCTGCCCAGACCCCTGCCCCAGGCCCGCTGCTTCCCCAGCCACTGGGGGAGCTGACTGTTCCTTTAGAGGTGAGCCAGAGCCAGCTCCTGCCAGGGCGACAGCTAACTGCTACACACGTAGGAATTCTGTGAGCCCCTTGTTAAACCATTGGTAGCTTTGAAATTGCCTGTGGTGGGAGTATTCACAGCCCAGAAAATGGCAAACACCATGGATGAGGGTGTTTTGTCCTCCCATTCCTACAGCCCACCACCGCTGCCGAAGACGCCCAGCTGTCCCCTCTCTGAGGAGTCTCCTTGACAAGTGGGACCCTCCGTGAAGGCAGAGGTGTGGGGTTGAACGCTGGTGTAATTCAATCCCCGGGGCTTCCCACAGGGCCGGGCTGAGGCTCCACTGCAGCTGAGCCTTACACCTGCTCAGCCCTTCCCCTGAAAGCACCCCCTGCCCCCAGGGCCATCTGTGGCATGAGAACCCCTACCTCAGGCTCTCCTTCCAGGGACCCCTCCCCACAGCTCCTACATCCACACCTCCAGAGCTCCTCCAACCGCAGATGGAGAATAGGAGGACAAGAAAGTCCGTCTGCCAGCCAGGGGGATAGACACAGACCCAGCTACTCCAAAGTCAGTCCACTGCAGACGTCCAGACGGCCTGCTATTTTCAAATCTGGATCTTGCTTTTGATGACAAAAGCTGCTTGTCAGCCCCAGCTCCTGAGTACTTGGAGACGAAATGAAATTAGGTTTTGAATAACAAGCCTTCAGTTGCTGGGGTGAGGTCACTGCTGGACCACTGTGTCAGCCCCAAAGAATTTTTCCATTTCCCTCCACCTTGCGGGTGACCCCTGGAAGGAGGCTCGCCCACTGCAGCAGGTCACCCAATTGAGGGCAATTAATTTTTACAGTCTTCTGCTCAGTGCGCCCACATGTCAGAGTGAGGTCACTCCGGCCGCTTTATTTTGATCTGCTTTAAAGATGTTGGTGTCTTGGGGATAGCACCTCCCCCGTGAGCTCAGGTCCCCAGGTCGGTGAGAAAACAGTGTTTGCCGAGTGCTGACTCTGCAGAGCTCCGTGGAGGGTGCCGGGAGGTGCCGGTGAGGTGGTCCAGCCCTCCAGATGCCACGTGAGCTATCTGGGGAGTCGGTTTCCTCGTATCCAAAATGCCAGGCTTGAACTAGACTCGCGTTTCCCAAACTTCCGTCATTCCGGAACCACCTCTGTAATTACGGCTTTATCGACCGACGTGCCATCTGTCCTATGATCCACTCACTAACTTTTTTCCTGTAAATCACCTCACATTTTTAATTAAATAAATTTATTTTAAAAGGAAGCTTTGTGGCACCATCGTAAGTGGAAATTAACATTCCTTGCCATTAATAGAAGGTAACTACAGAAATAATAAATACCTTTGAACACAAGCAATTATTACTAAATTCTAGCCTGCTACTGCTGTCCACTGAAGGCTTCAGCTCTGATGTCCCCTCTCTCTTTGACCAAAGGAAAGAGCAGAAGCGTCAGGAGGGGTTAAAAAGCCCTAGAGCCTGACCAAGGGCCAAATCTTCATGTAATCTGAGGAGTTGAAAGGGAAACGATTTGAACCCTCGATGAACTACACCACATGCATATAACGCCTAAAATCATCTTACCCGCCCTACGCTTTGGAAAACCCTGATTTGGAGCTTCCTGAAGCCCTCCAGTTTTGCATAATAATTCTGAGCTCCAGAATGCTTCTAGAACTTACTTCTAAGCTGGCTCAGCAGTTCTCAAAGTATGGTCCACAGACCGCTGGTGAGGCTGTGACAAAGGCCGATTCCCAGACCCCAACCCAGACCCACCAGTCGGAATTATGGTGAATGGGGTCCCAGACCCCGTCTTGCTCACAAGGGCCCCAGGCGATGGAAGTTTGAGAAGTTTGGTTCAAGTTTGAGAAACAGAGCAGGGGGCTTGTCCCAAGGCCGACAGGAATAGACCTATTTTTGAACAACTGACCTGAAAGCAACATTTAAAGAGCAAGAATCAGACCTCATTAACCCTTTCAGTATCAGCTGCTTCACATCCATGAGAATAAATAATTATTTTGGGGGTAGAGATGCCTTTGGGACTTTTCTCAACCAAAAAAGATCCTACAAATCCCTCTGATTCTAACCTCTGTAACGGCTTTTGTCAACCCCGCCATCAACACCACTCCCAGGAGACTCCATTAGGGGACTGAGTTTTATTGATCTCAAGCACCAAACATTCCTTGTGTCACTACGAAGGGTGAGGGTCTGTGCCAGGCTAAGACGCAGTTGCCGAAACATTTGAGAGAAATAGCCCTTCCCATGGAGGAGCTGACACCCAGGACTCATGAGCCAGGCTGCAAAAGCCAGGCCTCATCTGTGTGTTTTTGTGCCTCCATAAAAACATCTTCAACTTGGATTTCACAGCCCTGCCCTCTCCGCCAACATAAACTTGGAAACCGACCACGCATTCCCTCTTTCTTGTCTGCCTCCCTGCAGGACTGTTCAATGTCTGTTTTATAACGAAGAAATTTCTTCTGGCCACGGAGTCTGTGAACACAGGGCTCTTTGGAGCTCAGTTGCATGTTGTGCAGTCTGCTTTCTGCGCAAGGACTCCATTTTGAGGGGAAAGTCAAGTTGGGAGGCTCTGCTGCAGGGCTCCCTTTTTGAAAATCAGATGAAATCAAAGGTAAGGATTACCATGTATCCTGTGGACCCCCAATTCTCTGCACCTCCCTCTCCTCATCTGTAATATGACAACAATCATTGTCAACACGTGCTGAGATGGCTTGGAGGATTGAAAGAAAGGATGTCCACAAAGCAATGAGCACACGAATACCAAAACCAACAGCTAATGGTTTTGAGGATTTTGGAGGCTCAGCATTTTGTTAAATGAGACATGTTAGCCCCATCTTCCCAGCTACCCTATGAAGTAAATGCCATCATTCTTCCATCTCACAACTAGGTAAACTGAGGCTCAGGCTGCTTAACTTCCCGAGTGCACACGGTTAAATGGCAGACCTATGATTTCCAGTCTCCTGTGTCTCTGATTCCAAACCTGTGTTTGGTCCCCGTCACCGCACCTGGTCCCCGAGGCAGGGGCCGAGCCTGGCTCTCGTTTTCTCTCGGATCCCATGCCTGGCAAAGTTCCTGGTTCCCATTCTAAGCACTTTTTTAGAAAGGATTATACTGAATATTTTCTATGTATCCAGCTATCACTAGTAGGCCTTCAAGAAAATTTGATGGCTGCATTCCATGATTCTGTAAATTTGGAGGATTTGGGAACTGCACATCCTTTATTTGTTGAGTTAATGCATTTTTACTGAAGTCCTACTCTGCGCCGGGCATGGGGATACAGCAGTGAACAAAACAAGGCCCTGGCCTCGTGGGGTCTGCTGTCTGGCAGGCACACCCCTACTAAGGTAGTGGACTAGCAGGTAAGGAAGAGTATTTGGCTTGTGCTAAGGGCTAGGAGGGAAGTAGACGGGAGAAAGTAACGCAAGGGAACCGGGGGTCTGAACCACCCAGCAGCCGGCAGAGACGGCGCTCTTGTTGACCAGTGTTCCCTTCTAAAGCCTGCACTCTATCATCTAGGACCATCGTGTCCTGGAAAACAGAACCTTTGAGAAGGTTCTGGAAGGCCTAGGAGTTCATTTTGTTTTGTTTTGTTTTTATTATCTGTGTTTTTTGCTGTTTAGAAAAAAATAAGAGAATGTACTATTTTCTTTCCTTTGCCCCTAAGACAAATGAACTTGAACCAAAGGGCCCCGGGTTTGCACTTACCAGCTGCAGCCAGGAGCTGGGGTCTCACAATAGCCTTTCTGAGGACGAGGTGAGGGGGTGTGTGCTGTGCTGGTCCCCCCGAGCTTCTCTTGCTGCTCTAGAAACAAGGGCCAGCCCCAGGCAGGTGAGCCATGGGTACAGGCTGCTGCTCCAGGGGTTCCAGAGCTCCCCAGCTTCCTGGAGAAAAACCCCCACATCTCTGGGCAAGGTCTTAACTTCAGTTCTCTAGAAGGAATGAAGGAGGGAAGGAGAGAGGGAGGGAAACAAGCTGAAAAACAAGGAAAATCTCTACGTGTCTTGATTTTTATTTCTGATTATAAAAGGAACACAAATTGGTTGTAAAAATGGAAATGCAAGAGAATCCAGTGGTCCTCAGCCTTAGGTGAGCATGAGAATCTTGTGGGAAGATGACGATCAAAAATGCAGATTTAATGCAGCACCCTCAGCTGATTTGGGGAGGCCTGTGGGGTGCACTTTGAGAAACGCTCATGTAGACAGTCAGTGTGCCCTGCTCCTTCACAGCCAGACCCTTCTGGCAGGGAGAGAACTTTCCACCAAGCAGGCACTGGCAGGAGGTGTGCAGTGCCTGCAGGAGCCTGGGAGCCGACCTGGCTGAAGTTCTGGAACTATCTGGGACTATCCCTGTTTACCTCAGAATTCCTCTGCCCCAGAGCAGAGTCAAATCCCCTCTGCATCAACTCAGAGAGCGTGCTGATTTACTCTCTGTGTGCATGGTGCGAGGCCCAGCAGATCATTGTTTAAATCAAAATGAGTATCAGAATCAGGGAAGGCTGTGCTTCTGCCCAGAGCTATTGACAAGTCTGGTAGCGGAAGGAGAGTCCCAGGGAGATAATGGCATTGGAAAGGTAGTAAAGACCTGCAGGCTGCAGATTTTTTAAAGTTTCCAAAACCTTTCTTGCATCACTTAAAATTGACCAATTAATTGACATGACTTGGGATTAGGAATTAATCATGAGAGGGACGCACTCGTTCTTGGTCACATAAATGGAAGTTTGTCACCTTGTGTCCCCTCAAAGTTCATCCTTGAAGAACGTGGTTATACGCACCGTAAATGCACCTGTGACCATTCTGTTTGGTCTGTAAATGGGCAAATCCTCCTTGTGGGTCTCTCTGACTCAAGGATGTTAGATCATATAACAGATATGGAAGCCATAACATGTATGGAATCTGTAACCTTCCTTTGGGAAGGTTAAGAATATTCTGCCTATACATTTCAGCCTGGTGGATTAAAGAGTTTCCCCAAAGGGAATTTCAAATCTGCAAGCATGATTCCTTCAGGAGATATCAGCAGAGACGGTCTGCACAAAGCTTCAATCAACAGACAGGAAGTCTTAACCCCCAACTGAAAATCAGGGTCCCAAGGCTCTCCGGTTCTGGTGACCCCATCACAGCTCCCACCACCCTCCCCCAGCCCATCACCAACCACCACTGGCACCGCCCCTCCAAAGACAGACAATGGCCAAAACTGACAACTGGCTGCCGAGCTCAAACCACTGGAGGCCAGCCCGTGTAAACAAAGATCACACAAGGGTCTCTTTCATATTTTACCAGCAAAGGTAGGGCTGGAAGGGTTGAGCTCAGGGGGGCCTGGCAGTTTCCATTTCTACATTTTAAAAAGGCTTTGAGCCCAAGCTCAAGCTAAGCATCCCTTAGGTCAATATTTACTTTCTTTCCCTGTGCCCTCAGGGAACCGGGCCTGGGGCCAGATGAAAGAAGCAATGAAAAGGGAATTTATGCAGGGGGTGGAGGGGGAGCGGGTGAGAAAGGAAGCCAGATGTTCTGCTCAGCTGTTCTTGCCTCAGCCTGTCCCAACTTTGGGGACGTGGTGGTCCCGTCACTGTCTGGGGGGACTCTCCATAGCAGGAAATCGCTTCTGAACATGCGCTTGTTTGCACGGGTTAGAAAGTGAGACAAGGCTCTGTATGCGGAAACGTGGGGAGAACAGCGGGCTTGGGGCTGGGGGGAGCTGGGTGCAGGTCCCAGCCCTGACCCTCTGTGAGGCCAAATGAGAATAATCGGAGAACTTACCTGGAAGATTCAGCCACTGCTGTGCACATGCAGACTGTGCTCACGTGCATACTGAGCATAACATGTGCTCAAGGAGTTGTTTTGCTGATGAAGAAGGTAGAGAAGAGGGAGGAGGAGAAGATCTGGCCATGCTGGTAACGCTCTCCCTCTGGCTTTCTGCTGCAACCCCAGTTTCACTGAGAATGTCAGAGGGAGTTCCGGCTGCAGCAGGGCTGCATCTACGGACTTGAGCTCTGTCGCTGGACTTTTTCCTCGCCTCTGTTGGGTTCCACTTCCAGCTCTCCTCTTGCAAGAAGCTCCTTTCCCTCTGCCCCGAGGCACGGATGGAGGCCCCAGCTGTTCCACATGTGTACCCCCCTAGCCCACCAGCCCACCAAAGACCCCTCCCCCTCCAGCTCCAACCATGATAATTCCAGGAAAGGACACTGCTGGTCCGATCAGTGTGACCAAAGGAATGGGGCCTGGTGGGTTGCCCAGAGTCATCTGCCGTCCCTGGAAGGCCAGGAGTGGGGGTCTGTGACCAGCAGCCCCAGCAGAACCACCATGGCAGTTCCCCACAGGAAAGGGGCTTCTGGTCCCAAGTCAGTGCCCTGGGGACCCCTCTCGTTCTCGTTTCTTTCCTTTTCCTGAAATGGCTGTTTGGAGCCAGAGGGGAGGTGGCTTTCCTTTTGGTTATTGAACTGGGAGGACACCCACAAGGGACAGCTGTGGGATGTGGGAGTCTCTTTCCTCTCAGAAGTGGGAAGGACTCTACACGAGAAACTTGCCCTCAAGTAAGATGAGAAATAAGCAGGTGACACCAAAGCAGTGAGGGGGAAGCCCAGGGCAGTGCGGGGCTCTGAGGAGGGCTCCTGGTGGCTTCGTGGACCCTCCCGCAGCCCTGGGAGGGAGGCATGGTCGTCGTGCTTCCATCTTGCAGGTGGGGAAACTGAGGTTGAGCACTTGGTCCAGGCCACAGAGCCAGTGAGCAGCTGGCAGCAAGTAGAACAAAATGAGTCAACACAGAGAAAGAGTCCAGAAGACAGACTCCAAATCCCTGGATCCAGCCATGCCTGAAGCCAGATACTTCTGGAATGAGTGAATAAGTTTTGTTTTGTTTCTTGGCTAGTTTGACTTGGGCTTCTGGACATGTGATAGAAAGCCTGACTGATCCAAAGAGAGGCTAGAAAGAGAAAATGAGCCACCCCAGGGGGAGCAGGGAACGGGGAGTTGGACATTCAGGGAATGGCCCCCCTCAGAGCTGCCTCTGAGCTGGGAGACTGGCCTGACCAAGTCGTTCAACACTCTACTGGGATTCAGGAAGGAAGAGGCAGAGCTGGTGATGGCCACTCCATGGGCTCTGGAGCCAGTTGTGTGGTTTGAGTTTGGGCTCTGCTGCTCGCTGGCTCTGTGGGCTGGACCAAGTCGCTCAGCCTCAGTTTCCCCACCTACCAGATAGAAGCACGATGATTGCACCTCCCTCCCAGGGCTGTGGAAGGGTCCACAAAGCCACCAGGAGCCCTCCTCAGAGCCCCACACTGCCCTGGCCTTCCCCCATCACTGCTTTGGTGTCACCTGCTTATTTTCCATCTTCCTCCTGGAACCGGGAGCTGCTTTAGGGCAAGGTTCTCATCTGCCCCATTCACAGTAGAGTCCTTCCCACTTCTGACAGATTAGCCCCTAGTCATTACACAGTCAGTAAATAGCCATTTACTAATTGAACTTGAGCCACTGCATCACTTATTTGTGAGTGGGCTGCTTGCCAGAGAAAAGCTTGTGAGCCACCTCCTCCTGGAAGCCCTCTGTCACCACTGCCACCCTACATGATGTGCAGTCTTCTGTAAAAATCCCAAAGAGCATGACTCCCCCTTTGTCAGAGTCCTAGCTGCCCACTGCAGAAGGGTCTGCACCCCCTGCCCAACGGGGAGTTATTTGGAGGCAGGAATGTTACCTTGTTCACCATCCTAAGTGCATAGTTCAGTGCCAGGGTTTGGCACAGGATTTTCATGATGGAATCACATTTCTAAACATCTCTCTGGCTGTTGTGGTAGCAGACAAGTGGACAGGAGAGGCCTGTCCTTGGGGATGGCAGTGGGGATCAGGAGAGGGGCCGGCCAGGTGGGGTGTGACAGAGTGGTGAAGACCCCTGACCTCAGAACCAGACCCCTGAGCCCCTGTGGACTGGTCATCTCCAGCGAATTACTTACCCTCTCTGTACCTCTGTTTCCTCGTCGGTGAGATGATGCTTATACCAGAAGCTTCCTTGTAGTGTCACTGGGGAGATTAGTTAAGCCAATATGTGCTCGACACTTAGAGTGTTCCTTGGCCCATGGTGAGTGCAACTTGAGTGTTTCCTGTGTTCCTCGTGCTCACAGCATCCTGTGTGGGACACGCCTCGCAGGCTCTGATGACCTGGGTCGGGGAGCTCACTATTCACCATCACACACCTGGCACACGGAATGATCTCCAAAAGCCAGTCAAGCCAAATCAAGTGGAATAAAAGCAGCTGCTGATGGGAAGCTGTCCCAGGCAGCCAGAGCCTTGCTTTGTCAATGACCTGGAGACCTGAACTTCCCCCCAGCGGGTTTGCACGTTCAGTCCTGGGGACACTCTAAGTGCTTCCCGCTCCCATTTGCTGCAGAGAACAGCAGTCGAAATTTTAATTTACAGGTTCTCTGTAAATTACCTACTAGTCTGATTTATAATTCATAGTACAATATTTATTTCCAACAGGAAATTAATTTTGGAAACTCAGTGGGTGATTAAATTAAATTGCGAAACCATTCTACTTGTTTGGGAGGGGGGGAGGTGGGTAACTGGAGATCATGTTTAGAGATAAGCTGCGAATGGTCTATACTGGGGAAACCTGAGGCTGGAGGAGAAGATGCAGTGCACCCCGTTGCAGAGAAGAGGGCTGTCTTGTCAACTGTTTATTAACAAATATCTCCTGGCCTGTTCCCAGTGGGTTCGTTGTTAAGGGAAAGAAAGGCGTATGCTGAAATGACTGCATCTAATAGGACATCACTCACCACATTCCCCCTGAACCACGAACAGTGTCGTATGGACAGAGAAGAGATGCTGTACACCACCACGTTAAGGCAACCAACTGACCTGAGGGTGGAAATCCCTGGGTCAAAATCCCAGCTCCAACAATTGCTGGCATGCACATGAGTCACAGTCTCCTCATCCATAATAGGAATGATAGAAATTCTTCTCACAGGTTTAATTAGGAGTGATCAGAATAAGGGGTATTGTAATAGCTATCTATCTATTGCTGTGTAGCAAATTTCCCCAAAACTTGGTGGCTTAAACACAAATCTTATCTCACACTTTCTACAGGTCGGCTGGGGGGTGGGTTGGGTGGGGAGATCCAGCTGGGATCCCTCAGGGGGTTTCATTCAGGATGTCAGCAGTGTGAGAAACAAGCACTATACCTAAAAAGGAATAAACGCTCACCCAGCTGTGGAGGAGAAAAGAATTATTCATGATCTTGCAAGAACAGGACTGCATCCAAAATGTGGGGAGTCAGTGTGCAGAACAATAGAACACAGCACTATTTATGCCCTAAGCCTAACATGCAACTCCCTCCCCTGTTTCTCCATTGGTTGGATTCTCCAGAGGTTACAGCCTATTCCACAAGCCTAACTAACCTGCTCAAATTTGAAACATTCAGCCCTGCAAAATTGAAACATTCAAGGTAATTTTCAAATACTGCGAATTTGAAACATTTGAAACAAGAAACATTTGAAACTAGTCTCCACCCCTGACGCTAGCTGTTATGCCCATAAGAGGCACTGACACCACTTCTATGCTCACATGGCCTCTTTCCTTTGTTCTTTAACTGCAGAGCCAGTCTGGGCTAGTTTGGTAACAAGTTATGAGGCTATTTTAGGAACCTGTACCCCTGAGTTTCCACCTTGCAAGGATAGTGGGTGGATAAACAGGAGGATCAGCCACTGATTACAGCGTGGCTTCTTAACCCTCTGCCAACCCCTGAAATGCCCCCCACCCTGTGTGAAAGCTAAACTTAATCTAATTCTCACAGCAGGGGCTGGACAGAGGCTAGAGAAATCTCCCTGGAAGATGGTACATCCTGCGCGGCTGTTGGCAGAGGCTTCTGTTCTTGCCACATGGGTCTCCTTATAGCTCGTACTTGAGTGTCCTCACAACATGGTGGTACGTCATCTGAGAAAGAGGGAGACAGAGGCTGCAATGTCTGTCATTATTTCATAGCAGAAGTTGATACTATCATTTCTGCTTTATTCCAGTTGTTAGAAGCAAGGCACTAAGTCCAGTCCACACTGCAGGGGAGGGGAATTAGAGCCCACCTTTTAAAGGGAGCATTAAACAATCTAGCATATTTTTAAGCACCATGGACAGGATGTAGGTCTGAATTTTTGCATGACAAATTGTCCCGATACTTCATGGCTTAAAAGAACAATAGTTATTTTACTGTTATCTCTCGTGGTTTGGGGCTCAGCCGGGTGGTTCTTACTGAGGGTCTTTCATGTGATGACAGTCAGGTGGTGGCTGAGGCTGGAATCATCTTAAAGGTTTCCTTGATCACATGTGCTGGCTATTGGCTGAGACCTCAGTCTGGAGTGGTCAACTGGGACACTGACACATGACCTCCTTATGTGGCCTGGGAGGCAGGGTTCCAAAATAACGTGCTAAAAGTGCATGGCATTTTTATGCCCTTGCCTTGGAAATCACACGGCATTACTTCTGCCATTCTCTGTTGGTGGAGGCAGCCTTACAGCTCTGCCCAGCTTCAAGGGGTACAAAGACCCCACACACCCACTCAATGGTAGGAGGGTCAGCATCAAATTGTAAGAAGAACAAGCAGGATGGGATGTATCTACACTATTGTCTTTGGAAAATACAGTCTTTCACAGAAGGCCTTTGAGCTAGAGCAATTCATATCCCTCCCATATGCAAAATACCATTATCCCTCCCCACACCCTAAGTCTCATTCCATTGCAGCATCAGCTCAAAGTCCAAGGTCTTCTCATCTAAATCAGGTCCTTGGATGAGACCCCTCTGACACAGTTTTTTGGATAGAGCTTCTCAAGTACAGTTTATTTAAATCTGAAGACCTGTGAACCCAAAAGACAAGTTATCTGCCTCCTATAGAGCCAACCTACAATGGCAAAGCAAGCATCAGATAACTCCTAGAGCTACTCCTGGTCATAGGAGGGAAATAGGAGTTGGCATATGTCAGACCAATTGTGAAATCTCTCTAGGCACATGTTGCCAGTTTCTTGATTAGGGATCAACCCTTGGGGTTGTTCTCCAGGGCTCCAGGACTCTGCCCTCTAACTTATTCTTCCTTTTCCATAAAAATGAGCCTTTGGTTTGCAGCTGAGTAGTTTTCTCAGTTTCTTTCCTGCCCACAGAAGTTTGAAGATCCAAAGGCCTCTTTTCAATATTTACTGTCTCTGTCCCTTTCAGATCAAGATGATACAATTCCTTTAAAAACTTGGTGGATTTCTTATGAACCAATGTATAGTCCGTTCTATTAGATAAGGCCCACATCCACATGTCTTTCTGAGATAAGTCCTTTCTCTACCTCCTGGCAAGGTTGCTGTGGGACAATGCAGTTAAATTCTTAGCAACCCTATTTTTTCTAATGGAGATGAACTGCAAGGCATGTCCTTAAGATCCATGGAGGAACTTTTGTGTGCTGGGAAAGTTCCATGAGGCACCATTCGAGATCTTTCTGAGATGTTATCACAGGATTTTATGGGCCCACCTTGAATTTGATCTCCTTCTGGAAATCATTTCTTAATTTAAGAATAATTTGCCATCTGGAAAGGCTGGAAATGAGAAACAGCTCTATTTTCAACCCCAGTAAATTCTGGCTTATTTACATTTCCTATAAATTTTGCTTGACAACTGAATGGTTCCTTTTTTAGCTTATCTCTCTCCACCCACATTTTACTATAGGTGGTTGAAAAAGCCAACAATCATTTTCAATACAATGCTTGGAAATATCCCCAGTGAGGCCATCAAGCTCATTTGGTACATTTCCAATTTTTCATATTATTACAGGTGACAGTGTAAACTTTCTGACAGCACATAAGATGGATGCTCTTTCTTCTAACTTCCAATAGAGTTTTTCTTCCTTCTTTTAAACTCTACCCATATGCTTCCTCAATGTCCTTCTAGCTCTTGCCCAGCACAGAGTGTCAGAGCCAATGCCGCACTTGCTAGGTTTTTGTTATGGCTGCACTTTACTCCTGGTACCAAAAATCCATTCCAGCTATCAGCTGATGCATAACAAACCAACCAAAACTTAATGGCCTAAAACAATAATGATCAAGTTATTATTGTCACTCCCAGTTCTGTGGGTTGACTGGGCTCCGTCAGGAAGTAGACGGGCTGGAGTCATTTCAAAGTCTCCATCCCTCTCATGTCAGGTGGTTGATGCTAGTTACCTGCCGGGGCTATCAGACAGAACCTCCACCCATGGCCTCTCCATGTGACCTGGGCTGCCACAAAACTGGCCGCAGGTCCCATGAACGAGTGGCCCTAGGGACCCTGGAGGGCATGCAGGGCGTTTTTATGACCTTGTCCAGGAAGTCACACAGCATCACTTCTGCTGCGTCCTTTTGGGTGTGGCAGTCAGATAGCACCACCCAGGCCCTTCCCTCTGCTCAGTGGGAGGTTGTCCAAGTCACATTGTCAGGAAAGCGAGAGGACAGGTGATTTGATAGCAGCCAGCTTTGGAAAACGCCATCTGCATGGGCTATGGCATTTTAATCCAGGGCCTGGCACACAGCAACGAGCTCCATGAAAGTTTGCCATCCTGCTTCAGGGAGGAGGATGACCACCTGCAGGGAGGAGGTGGCACTGGAGCTGGGCTTTGAGCCGTGGGGAGGATTTCCACAAGCAGAGATGGAGGTGGGGTGTCCGGGGCAAAGGGATCAGAATGAACACAGGAGAGAGCAGACAGAAGAACATGGCAGAAGCTAACAGTCCAGCTTGTGGGAAGCATCTGGGGTGTGGGGGTGAGGAGCGAAAGGTTGCCTAGAGCCTGGGTGCCCAGGGTCCCAGAACTAGACCTGGGGGGAGCCCTTTAAGGGAAGGCTATTGAACCTGGTATAAAAATTTCCTGATTTTGGAGTAAAAAGAGACCTTAGAGATTCATTCATCCATTGTTTATTCATTCATTTTTTACTGAGCAGGTACTGAGCAGGTACTGAGAGTCAGGCCCTGGAGAAGACATTGGTTAATAAAACACACATTGTCCCTGTCTCCTGTAGCTTTCAGTCTGGTAGGGGAGACAGACAATAACAATGTGCAGCATTTAATTATACCCTGGAAAATGATGGTGCGTGTTAGGAGTAGCCTGGACAGGGCGTTGGGTAGAGAACAGAAAATGGACACGTAGTAAAGGGGTCTGGGAAGGCCCCTAGAGGGTGGTGAGAGATGCAAAGCAGGATGAGCGGAGGCTGGTTAGAAGAGGTGTCTGAGGGAGGGCTGATGGGAGTAAAGAGGTGTATTCAAGGAGCCACGGGGCAGCCAGCGACGGTGGAATAGAGCGGGCTGGGTTGGGGAAGCTGGTGGGAAACACAGAGCTGGGCAGGACCACCGTGAGGGTCATTTTGCACTAGGGTAAGAAACTGGCTGTTACTGAAGCTGTTTTACCCCGGTTCTTGACTCCCTATGATTTAAGTTCTGAAAAGATTGCTCAGGCCGCTGTGTGGAGGACGGATAGAGGGGTGGGCAAGAGTGGATGAGGGACGGATAGAGGGGTGGGCAAGAGTGGATGAGGGAGAAGGATGCCTGGGACTTGCTATGATCCTGCCCCAGGGTGGTGGCTGTGGAGATGGAGACAGGTGGAAGGATTGGAGACGTATTTTGGAGGAGCTCTGCCGTGACCTGCTGGCGGATGGGGGAGTGGGGGGAGGGAGCTGTTAAGCTGACACCCAGGGTCACCTGGGGACGGTCTGTGGACGGTGGTGATGCTGCTGAGACGGGCAAGGCCCCGTATAGAGGTGAACCCAGAGCTCCACTTGGACACTGGCCTTTGTCACATGTCAGAGGAGTGGACACGGAGGCAGCAGAACATCTGAGCCTGGGACTTGGACCTTAACACTGAGTACAAACCACCTTCCCCGGTTGTTTTGCAGAAAAGGAAGGGGTGCCCAAGACTGGTTAGGAGGATCCCCTTGCTGGCCAGTTTGGACTGGGCTAGGGAGACGGTCTGGAGTTGCTGCTTTGAACAGATGAGAGGCTGAGGGGCCAGAACTCTGTCAGCAGCTGTGGGAAAGAAACACCAGCTGCACCAAAGGGTCATGGGATTGATTAGATGGTGATTTCCAAGTTGAGATTTAAAAGCTTACCAAAATAGCAAATCTTGGTTAAATGAGTCCACCAAAGGGACATCTAATGACCTGGATATAAGGAATCAGTCCACTAATACATTTTTTCCCATTTAAATGTTCCCAAGAAGGACTGACGGTTGCAGTATGGTTTTGTGGAGAGAGAGGTGGATAACAGTTCAGAAGACCTGAGATCCACTTGGCTTCCTCTAGCCAATGGAGGACCCTGGACAAGTCATTTCACCCCCATGGGCTTCAGCCTCCCTCATCCTCAGGCTGGACTAGAGATAATTTACGGCTCGGCAGAGCCATACTGGTCAGAAAGCGCCAGCTGTCATCCCCGCGATCGCAACAGGTGCAGTTGACGCCCTCCCCATGTCCCCCAGCCGACCACGAGCCACTGCAATCACCTTTGACTCTCAGCCCAGGTGGGGCGTGTTAGGAGGGGCCAGGGAGTGACCCCAGGAGCAGCCTGAACCCATGATGGATGGGAGACGAAGGACAAATACCTCGGCAGAGCATTGCTGAGGCACATCTCACGTCATCTGGCAGAGGTGCCTCTGGGGTAACCTGCTTGTTAACACATGCAGTGTCGGCCTCCTTCCCTTTCCTGCCTCACTTCCTCACACTCCTCCAGGTGCTTCCTGGGGTCACCTCCCAACAAACTAAGTGCACCAAAATCCTTGTGTCAGGGGCTGCTTCTGGGGGACCCCAGCCCAAGACAACTGTGGATTCCAAACACAGAAACATAAAGACATGAATGATGGACAAGGCTATGCACACACACACACACACACACACACACACACACCCCTATGCAGCACCCAGCATCCAACAAAATACCTGGTCTAGAATAGACACTCAGCAAATATTCTTTGAATGGAAGAATACACAAATGGGCTTCCTCTCTCCAGCCTCTCCCTCTAGCCACCAGCAGTTGGGACATCAAACAGTAGTGCCTAAAGGTGCAGGCAGAGTTCCTCGGTGGGGAGGAGGAGCTGGCGTCAGTCCAGGGGCCTGTGTGCTGGTGGGAAGGGGCAGAGAGCCCTCCTCCCCCACCAGCCCACTCACTGGGTCCTCACCCCAGCCCATCTGTTCAGCATGTGAGAACGCTGTCAAGTTGTTTGAATAAATTGTCATTCTGATTAAAATGTTTATGTCTGCAGGATGACTGTTTCTGCTTAATTGTACCTAAATAGTCTCACATTCACTGTAGATATTTGACATCTCTGTATCTCGTCTCCCCACTGATGCCCAGCTGGAGATCTGGACCCACGGAGAAGCTCCCAAATTCCCTCACTCACTTCTTGCTCACATCCTGCAACCCCCCAGGGCTTGAGTGCCAAGCGGGGGGTGGGGGTGGGAGAACATTTCTGGGGGTCCCATCCACCTTCCCCTTCACTAACTTCATGGGTAAACACACACACATGATAGATTAGACTTCCTGATAGATTTAGACGGCAAGACTCTTGGCACTTTCTCAAAGCTAGTCAAAGTTTATAGTCTACTAAGGAGCCTGCAGATAAAGAATATTCCATGATGGAATCCACACATCCCTGGGAGTCCAGATTTAGCTGTTCAGAGCACCAGCACTTCTGCAAGACACAGAACTTCCTTGTGGTAACCTTCAGTCTGCAAGATGGATCAATAGGTAGGTGGATGTGTGGGTGGATGGATGGATGGATGGATGGATGATGAGTGAATTAATATAACAACAACAGTATATCCATTGAATGTCTGCTGGTATACCTGCAATATTTGCACCCATTCTTTCTAATTATAAATGCATTAATTTTCTATTGCTGTATAACAAATTACCACAAACTTAGCTGCTTAAAATAACACACATTTCTTATCTCTCAGTTTCTGTGGGTGAGGAGCCCAGGCAGGCCTCACCATGCCCTCTGCTCAGGGTCTCACAGGCTGGGCTGCATCCTCACCCGGAGGCTTGGCTGGGGAAGAATCTGCTTCCACGCCCCCTTGGGTTGCACACAGAATCCAGGTCCTTGAAGCTGTGCGACTGAGGGCCCAGCTGGTGGATGCCCTCGGGTCCTAGAGGTGCAGCAGTTCTGTGCCCCGGGACCCTGTCCATAAACAGTTTATGGCTGTTTGCTTCTTCCAGGCCAGCAGGAGCTGCTCCTACCACCAGCCCACGAAGGCAGAGTCCTGCATAAC
Organism: Choloepus didactylus; assembly: GCF_015220235.1. Taxonomy (NCBI): domain Eukaryota; kingdom Metazoa; phylum Chordata; class Mammalia; order Pilosa; family Megalonychidae; genus Choloepus; species Choloepus didactylus. The sequence goes on from NC_051325.1 coordinate 60,411,702, forward strand.
ACAACCCAGTCAAGGGAAGGACCTCCCATTCCCCTTGCTGCATTCTGTTGGCTAGAAGCAGGTCAGGTTCTGCCCGCACTCTGAGAGGGGATTACACAGTGTGTAATTTGGGGGACCACCTTTGGGAGTGTCCTCCCCAACAGTCAATTCAATTATGATGATGATGGTGATGATGATGAGGATGAGGATGACGATGACAATGATGATACTGGCTGCCAGCATTCATGAGCAGGTACCATTACCTTACGTTTCCTGCCTCGTCTGCTTCCATCTTCACCATGACCCCATGAAGGGGACACTTTTCTTACCCCATTTTACAGATAAGCAAGCTGAGATGAAGGCCCTTGCCTAAGGTCACATGGCCTGCCTCAAGGGCACGTAGATGTGAAACCCTGGCTGTCTGACCCCAGCGCTCACCCCCTGGGCTATCCCAGCCCATGAGGCCAGGGACAGCCCAACGATTCCTCACTGGCCAAAAAGGCTCATCACAGGGTCTTCCCGACAGGCTGCTGTGAGAATTCAAGTGGACGAGGCACCTGAGAAGTCCAGGAGAGCATCAGCGACCATAGAGCAACCTGCAGACACTGCTGCTCACGGGCGCCCATCCGGGCAGCCCACCCCTGCCTCCTAGCTCACAGCTGGGTCTCAGGGTCCCTCAGCCTCGGCACTGCCCACTCAGGGTGCCGGGTGATTCTCTGCTGTGGGGCCTGACCTGTGCCTTGTAGGATGTTGAGCAGCACCCCTGGACTCACCCACTGGTGCCAGCAGCACCCCCTCCCCACCAGGCGTGACTGCCACACGTGGAGGGCCCTGCGCTGGTACAAGACAGACCCGGACACACCACAGGGCCCTGGAGAAACGCGTGCAAATGTGAGGGGGCAACCCTCAGCCCCGCCTCCAGGCTGGGTAGGATTTCTGAGGTAGGGAGTGGGGAGACGTCATTCCGGGCTGTGGCCCGGGCCCACAGGCGGAACTGAGCAGTGCATGCCGAGCAGCAGGTGCAGAAATCGTCAACACTGGAGGGTGAATCGTCATTTAGAGGCGGGTGTGATTAAATGCTCCTTTCTGCCTCTGCCTTTTCGCTTTGAGAGTAATCTCCTACTTGGGCTTCCCCTGGGTCCAGACACTCCAGAACTGTCACTTTAGTCGGAGGGGTTTCTCTTTGCACAATCCCCACCCCAGGCCCCTGGCAGCCAACGCTCCCTCTCCCCCGGGACTGGGGGCCTCTGGCCACCGCCCTAGAACAGACCGTGCCACCGGGGACGTGGTGTCCGGTTCTGCCCGGCCGCACCCCCACGGGGAGCCCCCTGCCCAGCCCCGGGAACAGGCCGCCCCAGGCTCTTCCTGTGCTTTTCTGCAGCTGCTGTTCTCTCACCTTCAGCTGAAATAACACCGGCAAGCCAGCCCTCCTCCCGCCCTGCCTGCCCTCCTCATGGACACAAACATCTGCAGGAGAAACGACGTGGAGAACGCCACGGGGCCCCAGGCCTGCCCGCCCCGCGTGGCCCAGGAAGCCTTTGGGCCTCGGTTTACCCAGCTTACATTCCTGCTGCGCCTGGTTCGGGTCGGGCTGTGGGGCGCTGCTCCTGCTGGGCCCACCGTCGTCACTGACCCAGCGTCATGTCTGACCCAAGTCCAAGGGCCTGCCCTCCAACTGCTGCAAAACCCTTTGCGGCCTTTCCACGACGCAACTCACCAGCCGGAAACTTCCACCCGCTCACTCCCTCAGCCTCCCACCCACTCACTTCTCTGGACTGGGAGGGTCTTTTTGCAAAGGCTCAGCAACATGTGGCATAAAACTATGAATAGCAGCTGCCAGTTACTGCCTCGACACCAACAGTTTCGGTAAACTGCCTGCTAAATCCTCACAGCAGCCCTTGGAGAGGAGATCATTGTGCTCATTTTGTAGACAAGGATGTCATCTCCGAAATGAATTTAACTCTTGGGGACTCAAATTCACAGCTATAGAATGGTTCAGTGTACCCCACGCCAAAACTGCCATCCTCTGGCCTCAGGTGGGCGACAACCACAGGAAAATGGCCAGTGCTAAGGGCTGGGGCACAGGCAGAGGTGTTGCTTTGGACGACACTTTGGAGAGCTCAGGCGAGATGCTCCAGTTCCCTGAGTCTCGACTCCCAGCAGCTTTAGCCAACACTCTTCCAGGCTCATGGGCTCCCAGGCCCAGGCCTGCTGAGAACTTCTTCAGGGCTGGGAGGGCAGCTCAGACCCGTCCAGAGCAGCAAGGAAGCAGCCCACCCCACCCCACCCCCACTCCAGGCCAGTGGTGGGTCGGGAGCAAAAGGAGGACACCAGCTGGGAAGCCAAACCTTACCTCCAGTCCTCGAGGAGTCTGAGGTCAAGGCCTCAGGATTTGAGTGTTAGAACATCCACAGCCTGTTGCTGCGTGTCTGTGTGCGTATTAACAGAATGCACAAATCTCAATGAAGATATGTAGGCATTATTTAAAATTGTAGGAAGGTGTCTTCACTCTGTGTGACAATGCATGATGAGAAAAGTGGAAATGTATTAAGCAATAACCATGAGCAGTACTGGGCTGAGCTGAGTGTGTATTCATCGCCTCATTGAACCCTCAAAACTATGCTAAGTGGGTGCAATGAACACCCCCATTTTCCAGGTGAGAAAACTGAGGCTGAGAAAGGCCAGGTGACTTACCTGAGATTGCAGAGCCTGAGGGGCAGTGCCAGGCCTGGAACCTGGCGGTGCCCTCCAGAGTCCTTGGGCATAACGGCTTTCCACTGGCCCTGCTTGGGGGAGACGAGCGCCCAGAGCAGCAGGGTTTGAAAGGCAGACTCTGCTCCACATACAGCCCCGCAGGTCTCCCCGAGGAGGCTCAGGTGTTGGGCAGGCAGGGCGGGAGGCAACACTGCATCCCAGAAAGCTGATTCCCGCCTGCCCCCCTGATCTCTCCAAGGAGAGTCTCCGTGGGGTGTCCATGTGTCTTTAACCCCTTTCTGACACTTGAATAATAGCAACCATGATAAAAGAGCCTTGTGTTCAGAAACTTCTCAAGCAGCAGTCTCCAGCCAGACTTTATAAATAACTTGGCTGTACCTCCATTGCACTTATTTCTAGGGTGTTCTTTTATTTGTGGCATCTGATACTGGTTTCCCAAATACTGTAACTATATAATTTCCACTTTCAATACATTGATTTGACTTCACAAAGCAAAGTGAGTTCATTTAAAGAAATCTATGAAATAATTAATAGAACCGGTGGTACAAAGACGACTGAGGTTGGTGCAACCCTATTCTAGTCAAGATCTGCAACAGTGGCTAATAAACCATAGGGCTGCCAAGGAAGAGAGAAACCTTGCCAGCCTTCGAGAGCCGGGTGGGCTAGAATCCAGGATCTCTCCACCTCAGTGCCATGGGTGTTTGGAGCTGGGTAACTCGCTGTTAGGGGCACTGCAGTCTGTTTATTTAGCAACATCCTGGGCCTTGTAGGATGTTGAGCAGCATTGGTGGCCTCTACCCACTAGATGCTGGTAGCACCCCTTACCCCAGTCTAAGAGTCAAAAACGTCTGCAGCCACAGCCACACGCCCCTGGTTGAGAAACGCTGGTCCAGCTACAGGGCAAGACTCCGGGGGTCGGGGTGGGGGGCTTTGGCCACTTCTCTGGCTTGCAAAGGAGCTTGGATGCGAGCTCAGAAGATTCGAATGCGGGAGGGTGCGGCGGCCCAGCAGCCAGGGCTCCTCTGAGCCCTGCAGAGCATATCCAGGCAGCAAAGAGCGGAAAGTTCCCAGCCGTCGTCTCTTTAGGATTCTGCTCTCTTGGTGGGATTTCTGCAGCTGATTCCCAGAGAGATTGCAACTGCCCAGTCAAAAATACCCGTGCTGCTGTGAACCTTGGAGCTGTTTGCCCAGGGTCCGTTCGTGTGTGCAGAGCTGCATCACAGCACTGTGCGTGTGTGTTTGTGTGTGTGCGTGTGTGTATGTGTGTGCACCTGTGTGTGTGGAGGGGTCAGAGGGAAGCTAGGAGAGGAAAACAACAAAATAAAGATCTTCACAAAGCAGATCCAAATAGGGAGAGAAAGAGAAATATATGAATGACCAGGAGGATGGAGACCCAAGAATGGTTGTTTTGTCAGTTGGGAAATTTTACTAAGATGCCAAAGAACTCATTACATCAAAGGCAGCTGTGAAATGGACGGAGACAGCATTGAACTGTTGGCGTCCTTTCCTGTTCCCTAAGGAGAGCGCCGGGCGGGCTGGGGTCTCACCTTCAGCCACAGGTTGGCGTCTCCCGGGGGAGCGTTGAAATAATACCCAGGCCTGGGGCCCTCCCTGGACACGCTGAACCTGAACCCCTCGGGGGTGAGGCGGGTTCAGCGTATCTTGGAAGATCCCCCCAGGGATTCTGACGGGCAGCAGCCAGGATTGGGGACCATTTCTCCAACACCCCAAAACCTACCAGCTGGGTCTCCCGGGCCATTTCCGTGTTGCCTCTCAGTTGCCTTTCTCTGCTGCCGCCATTCGTGTCGTCTTCTCTGCGCCCTCCCCCCACCTACCCTGTACTGTTTGGTATTTGTCGCTTTGCAAGGTTTCTGGCTTATTGCCATTTCAGGGGCTATGCCAAAGCTCTCTGAAGCAGCAAAATCCTCCTTATCCCTAAGTCACCTCTAAGCTCCCAGCGACAGCAGCTCTGGGCAGGCTCTGAACCCAGCAGCCTCCAGCAAGACAGCACAAGCCGTCAAACCATGGTTAAATGGTGCATTTTCAAAAGGAGAAAAGAGGCAGCTGCTGCCCCCCAAATTTAGACCAGAGGGAAGGATGCTGCGTCCCCCCAAAGGAACAGCTAAAGTGGAGGACCAGCATTGCCAAAAGGGAGATGAGAGAACCTGTTTGGCCCGATGTTAACAGATGCTGCAGGACACAAGGGCCAAATGTGGAAATGCTGGGAGAGCTCACCTGCAGGACCGGCCAGCATCTTTAACAGGGGAATGCGTACCTGTAACCTCTGAAAGGGCCCCAGCATTTCCCAAGTCCATCTGACACAGCACCCCCTTTTACTTTTGAAGCAGCCCAAAGCAGGAGGCTCCAAGGGACCCACTTTTGCAAATGCAGAAACAGCAGGTCTGGGTGCCCCTCGGCACACCCAGGCAGGACCCAAAAGTCACCAAGCTGCACTGAGACTTGGACATGTTTTTCTACTTTCCAGACTGGCTTTGCTCCAGTAAATGCATCAGAGTCACTGGGATGTGGGGCCCTGACTGGGGGCCTTTGACCATCCGGCTTCTGCTGTGTCCCATGTGCCCAGCAGGATGTCTGGCACATGGCCAGCTCTCAGTACCCCAAAGGTGGATAAATAAGCAAATGAATGGGCGATGCTATGAATGACCTCATTGTCTCCAGGACGTCCCGGCCTGGGATCTCCAAGGAGCGCGTTGTGAGAATCTCATCGGCTTTGATGCTTGTGAGGTGGACACTGGGGCAGCTGATGGGGTGAAAAGAGACACCAGCTCCCTGGCCACCTCCCTTTGCCTTTACTCCTGAGGGTTGTGTTCCCATCTCTCATGGCAGGGATGGCCGTGGGGTAGAGATGGGGCTGGGACGCAGGTGAGACAAGGAGGGGCGAGTATGGACAATGTAAGATGCTCAGCCTGAGGGTTGTGCGAGTGCAGGACGAGCACCCCCTCACATTGGCACCCTGGCCGCCTCATTTGCAGCACCCTCATCCAGCCCTGGGTCCCAAGCCAGGCAAAGCCATGGGAAAACAGGGCGCCTCTTCCTGGAGTGCAAATTTTGCCTACAGACTTGGTGGAGGAAGTTAATTTTCTGTGAAAAAAGATACAGGTCCATATTGGAGGAGAAAGCTGAACGGAGCAGAATTTTCAAGACAAAACACGAGATCCAGAGATGTTTCCCTCAGGATATGGTCCTTCGCTTTCACCTTCGATGGAATCTGGGTGGGAAGGTCAGAGAAGCTCCAATTAAGCCATTGATTAAAAGATGAGAAGCAGGCTGTGTGCTTCTGAATCTCAGGGGATCTGAGCCCACACCAGATAAAGATTCCTAAACACCGGAACAGAACAGAACAATGCACCGAGTTTGCCTTTTCTTGTTAAAATTCTGTGCTGAGATTAAAACCAAAATCAGCTGCCAGGTGGTTATGGCATAATCGAGCAGCTCCTAAGCGTCGGCTTCCGTGCTGGGGGCAGAGGTGATGATGCAAAATTGAGTGACAAATCACACGACACTGACTGAGCCGTCAGTGAGGGCCTTGAAGGAAGGAAACATGTGTATCATGCATATTTGTATGTTTCTCAATTTTAACACCTCCTTCAAGACCCAGTGGGGACTAAGACCCTGTAAAAAAAGATGATTTTGGAATTGCAGATAAATAACCGTGAACTCCAGTTATGAAAGCAAATATCCATCAGGGACATCTCTGTGCTGCTTTGATTCTCAAACTACTTGTATGATTATCTGAAGATGGCAACCCTGAGAGGATTCATTGATAAAACCCTGAGTTCAAGCAACGTTGCCCCATTCACTCACTCACTCATTCACTCATTCATTCATTCACTCCTGCAGGGGCCGGGCACTTCCCGGGGCACTGAGAGACACTGGTCCTGTCCACCTGCACCGTGCCGTCCCCTGGAGACTGATGCAGACCTCAAGGCTCACCTGGAGCCACAGGTGCTGAAGGAAAGGAGCTGGCTCTATGAGAAGGGGGACGAGGCGCCCGGGGGCTGGATCCCCGGGCAGAGGAGATCAGCCAGGTGAGGGGTCAGCCAGGTGGAGGGCACAGCTGGGACGGATGCCCGACAGCGGGAGGTGGCCCGGGAGTGAGGGGGCCTGGAAAGGGCCAGCAGGGCTGCTGTCCCAAAAGCCAAGATGCAGGCCCGGGACCAGGGCGAGGGGAGGGGGCACTTGCCCAAGGCTCATAAATTTAACTCAGTCACCAAAAGAAATCATATTTGAATGCTTTTCGTGCAATATTTTTAAATAATCAAAATTCATGCAAATACTCCATGGTGAACAAAATATCAAAATTTTAAATCAAGTCGGGGTCTGCCGGGGCCGGGGTAGGGGTGAGGCTGGGGGAGGCGAGTGAGGCGGGTCATACAAGTGTAGGTGGGAGATTGTCTTTACCTAAAATTTTGATATTTTGGTCAGCATGAATTTTTTGCATTAATTACTCTTGGTTTTAAAAAATTGTGCATTACAATACTACTTTTTTCTTGATTATGGGGTCTGATTTGATTTTGTGGGGTTTTTTGTGTGTGTGTGATGCTTCCACTTTTGCACTCAAGGTGAGGGCCTCGCTCCCTCTCGCCCTTGTCCCAGCCCTGCAAGATGGAGAGAAGGGAGAAGGGGGCAGGGGCCACAACAGGGTCTTGGCTTTGCTTGTGACTTGGGCTTTACCCTTCGAGCCATGGAGAACCAGAGGGTAGCATGACCCAGGACGTGTGACAAGACCGTCTTGGGCCTTTGTTTGGAGAAGAACTTGATGTGTGGGTCGGGGGACCCGAAAGAATGAGGGGAAACCGCTTAGGAGGGAGATCCAGGTGAGAAAGAGAAGGCTGGTGGAGAGAAGTGGGTGAGTTAGAGACATCCAGGCGAGAGATCAGCGGGGATCGCGGGGATCCTTCTAATTTTCAGATGGTGCATTTACCGGATCAGTGACGAACTCGGGGTGGGGATAGCTGGTGAGTCTGGGTTTGGTCTGTTGATCCTCAGATCATCTGCGCTGGCCAGGGAAGATGCCAAGCAGGAAGCCGGTGGGCCGGTCTGAAGTGGGGAGGCTTGGTTTGGGTGAGGGTCTGCGTCCGGGGACGTTGGTGTGGGGTGGTGACTGGAGCCACTGCACACCCCTGTGACTCCTCGTGCCCCGTCTGGCAGCAGCCCCAGGGGCCATCGGGGCCACAGGCCAGGTCAGCTCGCCTGGCGAGGAGGGGAGCTGGGACGAAGCTCAAGGATGACCGTCAGCTGATTAAAGGGAGCTCGCCTGCAAAGGACCCAGAGGAAGCCACCCACGGGCCGGGGGAAAGAGAGGGGGTCAGAGCCTGTCTGCTGGGGCCACTGTCACAAGTACCACAAGCCAGTGACTCTAAACAGAATGTGAGGCCAGACGTCCAACGCCAAGGCATCCGCAGGGCCAGGCTCCTCGGAAGGCCTGAAGGAGAGGCTCTTCCTGCCTCTTCCAGCCGGCGGCCCCCGGCTGCCCAGGGCTCCGGCTCCGCATGTGGCCTTCTCCCCACATGCTTCTCCCCTTCTCATAAGGACACCAGGGGCATTGGCCCAGGGCCCCCTCCTCCAGGGTTCCCTCATCCTAACCCCTTCCACCTGCAACGGCCCTATTTCCACATAAGGTCACAGTCGCAGCTGTGGGGTTGGGGCGACTTGGCCCATAACCGCCTGAAGCCGCTGAAAAGAGCTGAGGGGGGCATTGGAGCCCCCACAGTGGGGCAGCGGGGAGAGCTGTGGGACCACCACCACCTGCTCCTCTCTGGAGGGCGGGAGCCAGATTGAGGTGAAAAGACTTAGCAGGGGGCAGCAGTGACCCTCCCAAGTGGTTTGGCCAAGAAGGGGGAGAGTCCACGCCATTGAGAAGGAGGTGTGGGTGCAGAGGGGCCGTCGGGGCCGGTCGTGATGGGGCTGGACCGTCTTCAGAATCTGTCTGCTCCGTTCCCTGCTGTAGCGCAGGCCTGCCCCAGCCCTCCTGACCCCATCCCTGGCGGGACCAGCTTGACGACCTCCTGGCCACCACCCCGCTGACATCCCCATCCACCCCAACACTCCCTACTGACCCCCTAATCCTCCCCGTCCTGGGGTCCCCTCAAGCACCCCATTAGAGCTCACTCACCACTCTGAAGGGCTCATGTCCCCACCCCATCTTCCAACAGCTCAGCTCCAGGCGGCCACTTCCAGCTCATTTCCACGTGGATTCCATTAACCAAACTCGGTTAGCCGAGAGGACAATGCAGGGGAAGGAAGCAGGTCAGTCCCACGCTGGGCAACTCATCCTGGCTAAATGAGTGTGAACACGGCCATCTGCCCGCAGACATAAATATTATCATTTCTATAAAATCACAGTTGAATTGTTGACATTGCAGTAAAAGCCAAGCAATGTCTGCGGTCACTCGATGACCATCGGGCTGTAGTTTGGACATTAAATCTGTCACCAGGAACCATTACCTGGCTGTCGGGGTGCTCCTTCTCGGGGGGCTGCTTACCTTAGCCTCTGCCCTGCTCATCGCCTGCTAAAGTGGCTCCAGTGCAACCAGCACGATGAGAAAAACTATAGCTTGATCAGACATTTTATTTCACAGTCTAGGCTTTCCTTTGAAAAGCATTTTGAAGGGGGAAGCAAGGGAGAAAAAAATAACAGGATTTAAAAAGAGTTCTTTCATTTTTTTTTAAAAAAAGTGGCCTGCTGAAGAATTTTAGTTAGCACTAAAAATAAAACAGAGAGAAAGAAATGAGTATTTTGAAAGCTTGCAGACCAGGTCGGTTATACTGAATCAGACTTGGGTGGGGTGGAGAGAGCAGCCCACCCCCACCCCCCACCCCCCACTGCTGCTGTGCTTAGTCGTGACGGTTAGGGTCTCGCCGTCCTGACCGATGTGGCTTTGCTGATCACTAAGCCACTTCCCCCACTGCCCCACTGTCACCCCCACAGCCAGGTGAGGAAACCGAGTCAATGGCTCCGTGTCTTGCCTGAGCTCAGTCAGGACTTGAACTTGTGTCTCCCGTCTGCAGTTCTCAGCCTTTCCATCGGCTCCCTTCGCCTCCCAGCGGCAAACATGCAGCACTCGATGAGCCCCAAACTTGCCAGAGAAAGGTCTGTTTGGGTTGTTTGATTTTTCTCCCTTGCATGGAATTTGATCTATAAATTAAAAGGGGAATAAATCAAGCTTGCAAAATGAATGAGGTGTCTTGAAGGTGCTGGGTCTGCTTTCTGGCTGATTGATAAACACCAAAGCAGTCACTGCATTTGGGCAAATGATGGATGCAGTCTCCGGGAGAGAGAGCCTGCCTGGGGAGTCAGCCACATGTTGCGCGAAAACCACTCTGGTGTCACTGAGACACCTCCCTGCAGTGACATGAATGGAGTCAGAAGAGTCAGCAAAGCCCCCATCTTCACCCCAGCTCTGGCATTTAGTGTATCCCTTGAAAGGACACACTGGGGCCGTGACCTGGGCCTGTTATTTTCCCAATCCTCGATGCAGTGGGAAAGGAAACACGTTTGATGGACCCACAAGACGGACTCGTCACACCCCCTGGAACCCGAGCTCTTCCTCCGGGCCAAGTTCCGGACCCGGGACTCACTGTCCGATGCAGCCAGAGCGTGGGCACCCGGAACCACCCCTGAGGCCCCAAGTCATCTGACCTGCAAACCCAGACCTGGAGTTCCCACTCGGGTCCAAACGCTGGGGCAATTTGAAAGCTCAGATTGCAGCAAAGCGGGAAATGGACCTCCTTTCCCCTGGGACCCCGCTCTCCTTAGACAGCAGAGGTTAGTTGTTTCAGAACATCCAAAAGACAAGCCTTAAAGTCCAGCTGTGACTTCTGTCTTGGGGCTCTAACTTATGAAAGCTGTTAGTAATAAATCTGCGAAAAAAATATATCTAAGATTAGTCAAGTTAGATAATGAGATACCAACTTAAAAGTTAATTTAGCAAAGTCTTAAAATAATGGTAATACTCCATGCTGCGGATGACATGAGATAAGGGGCTCTCGGACCCCGCTGGAAGCACCTTCACAAACAGCAATTTGTTGATAGACATGTACGTGTGCTCATATTTATATGCATGTGTGTATGTGTAAAAATATATTAAAAATACTCATCTACTTTATTCGGTAATTTAAATTTCAGGAATCTGGCCCAAGACAATAACCAGAAAATGAAAAAAGTTAATATAAACAGTCATTAATCATGGCATTATTTGACTTTTAAAAAAATTAAATGTTCAATGCAGGAAGAATGAATAAATAAATTATAGAATGCCCTTATGATGGAATATTTACACAATTATTAAAACTGAGGTTTACAGAGCATTTTTAATAAAGGGGAAATGGCCTGCTTATGATATGCTGTTGAGTGAAAGCTGAATACACAGCACAGCGTTGGCTGTGTTAGCACTGCGCTGACAGGTATTCTAGAGAAGGATCTGGAATGAAATGCATTGAGAGATTAACGATGGTTAGAACAGGTGGGACTTCTAAGTTTTCCTTTGTGCTTTTCTTTTTCTTCCAAATTAAAAAAGAATAAGCTTGACTTCTTTTTGTTCAAGGAAAGAGATATACTTTAAATACATCCGTTAATATTTAGGGATGGAGGGTGTTTCCAAGGTTGTGTTTGTATACTCACAACAGTGATATTCCCCGATGAAGAGGGAAACAAACACTCACAATCACCAAATGATTTGGTACTTTGATGTTGTGACTTAGTAATTTTAGTACTTAATTTTAATGTTTTGACATTGCCTTAGATTTCAGAGTCCGTCCATTCTAACGCTCTGAAAAATTAGGCGTGGGCAAAGTGGGCCCTTGCTACAGTGCTCAGCACAGAAATAGCGGGAGCCTGTTGCCACCTTCTCCTCCACGAGCTGGGGACTCTGGGCCTGTCGCCTGCCTGCTCCAAACCCCACTTCCTAGTGGAGAAAGCGGCGTCCAGGAGGCCCACCTCCCTGGCGGGAACGTCGGTGTGCACAAAGCCTGCCAAGCTGCCCCGCTGCTCCATGAGCCCCTTCCAAACTGTCTCCCACTGCCATGAAGCAGAGGACCCATGGGGAGCCGGAGCCCCAGGGCGATGCGGTGGGTTCCGGGGCCTCCCAGTCCAGGGCTCTTTCTACCCTCCTCTGGAAGACAGATGTCATTCTTGTACCTATTTCACAGATGAGGAAACTGCAACCCCCAGGTGATTAGCCCAACTCACGCATGGTCAGTTCCACTGTCAACTGCCACGTGTGTTCCTAGTCATCCCTGAGTGCTGTCTGCCATAAAAACCACGGTGCTCGTGGTGGAAACAAGAGTGGGCACGCAACACCCTGAACGTCACCCGCAGCACATTAAAAAAGAACCTAATAAAAACGGCAGTGCAGTTTTCCACATTTCACTCAACATTTCTATGGTTTTACATGAAGGTGCACAGCTCAGCTGGGCAAGGGATGCACAGATACGAGCAGGAAACAGAGCCCTTTCCTTTGGAGAAGACCTGGGGTTTGCTGGTGGAGGTGGGCGCTGGAAAGCTTGCAGTTGGTGTTACTGTGACGTGGGAGAAGGGGGGTGTCTGTTTCTGGGCCGGGTGGCCTGAAGCAACGGCAGATCATTCTCTCAGGCTCAGGATGTGAGACTTCTGGCTGTGCTCCCCTTGGGGGGTTAGGAGAGGCGCCTGCCTGGCCTTGTCCAGCCCCTGCTGCCACCGGCCATCCTTGACTTCCATTGACTCGTGATGGCCCCACTTCTCTCTCCGCCTCCACCTTCATGTGACCATCGTCCCTCTGTGTGTGTCCCCTCCTCTTATAAAGACATGGTCGCTGGGTTCAGAGCCCATCCTAATACACTATGCCTCATCTTCATTTAATTCTATCCCCAAAGACTCCACACTCACAGGTCCTGGAGATCAGGACTCGGGCATGTCTTTTGTGGGGACACGATGTGGCCCACCGTAGAAGGTTACCTGAAGTCAGATGGAAAGTCCCCACCCCAGAGGTAGGTGGGTGTGACTCATCACGCCCCTGGGAACCAAGGTGGCCAGTAGGGGTTTGAGGTGCCTATGTGCCTCTGTGTGTTTCTACACGGCTGGGCTCAGCTGGGTGCAGTTTCCTACCATCACCTTGTGTTTCTGAGGATGTACATCAGCAACCATGCAATTCACATTCTGCTCAAATTGTCCCCTAATATGTCCATCACATTGGAACAAATGCGTATTTTCCAAGCCTTGTAGCATGACTGACCTTACCTAGGAAGGGGAAGGTGCAGCCGGGTCCTGGTATTCTTTTCCATCATGTTTCCATAGACCGCGCCTTCCTTTTCTTTCTCTTAGCCTGGCTCCAGGGTGGCAAAGAGGCAGCAGTTGACGTGACAAGTGTGGTTGATAGGGATAACAGAGTGCTGTGTCAGGAATGATTCTAAACTTGCATCTGAATGCAAAAGAAAGGTGCTGATGGATTGCAGTGGGAGGTACTCCACCCCAGCTGGGTGGGCTTGGGTGGGCTACTTGGCTTCTTTGAGGCTCAGTTTCCTCATCTGTAAAATGGGGGTGAATATGGTACAACCTTCATAAGGTGATTGTTCACTGAGGTTCAGCGAGCCCAGGCTGCCAAGAGCTCAGCCCAGTGGATGGCACAGAATAGGTGTTCAGCAAATGGTGGTGACCTCCCTCCTCTTTCTTTTCTTCCTCCTCCCTCCTCTTCCCTCCTCTTCTTCCCCTGCTCTTCTTTTTCTTTTTCTTCTTCTTCATCATGGTAATTTTAACTTTATCATCATCATCATTGTCATCTATCCAGCAAAGAACAAAAATCATGAGTCCCCAGTTCCTGAGACTGAAGATGGGGCTGTGGGGCTGATTTCACAAGAGCCCCCCATTCTCAAAGACCTTCTGGGATGAGAGTTGTCTCTTGGTCCTTCCAGCAGCCCCAGACTTAACTTTTTGCAGGAAGCAGGCTCTTCCTTGGGGAAGCCAGCAGGAGGAAAGCTCTCTGTGACTTAGTTGCATCCCATGGCAGAGGTTTTCACTGGATCCTGTCCACATGGCTTTTCTCCCCTGGAAAGCAGTATTTCATGCAGATTTCTCTTTTGCAACACCACATGCCCAGACTTAGGACCCCAGGAGCCCAGCTACAGGCAGGTGGAACGAATCTGAGGGATGGACGCCCTAAGGCTTTGTCACTGGAAGCTTGGCCCATGGCCCAAAATCATGAGCAGCAGCTGGGAGCTTGCTAGAAATACAGAGTCACAGGCCCTGCCCCAGGAGTCATAACCTGCACTTTAACACGATTCTCAGCGTGCACATCACAGTGTGCAAAGAGACCAGAGAGGCCCCAGCCCCCAGCCTGGTTAACCGGAGTAGCATTTTTATCCCACCAAAGGCTCAAGAAGGAATGACAATCCCTTGCTCTCTCTCTCCTCATCTCCACATGCCTGCTTGTCTCCATGTGGTCTGGTAGCAAAGTGCACACACTCTCACCTGCTGAATCCTGCCTTCTCCCTGCGTGCTGGGTGGCTTGGGGCAAGTGGCTTCACCTCTCTGAGCCTCAGTTTATTTTTCTGTGATCCGAAATAGTAATATTAGTGTCCATATGACAGATATAAAATATGTAACACATTTAGCACAGTGCATATCCTATAGTAAAACTCATGGAAAATGAAATTATGACCAGCATCCTTATTTGACGCAGACACTGCAAGATCCTTAGTTAATATCCACTCTCTTTTTCTTCTTCACTAACAGAATCTCAATTTTGCTCAGATAGTCAAGTACCTATTTAAAAATATTCACCTTCCTAGACTTCCTTACAGTCGGAAATGACCATGCAGCCCGATTCTGGATAATGAAAAGTCAGTAGCAACCTTTTGGCAGGGCATTGGCTACCCGTTAAAAAGTCACAACTTCAAAAAAAAAGGATTTTAACTTTTTTCCCCTCTTTCCTGCCCTCCCCTTTTCCTGCTTGGAGATGACGTAATGAGTGGAGAAGCAGCAGCCATTTTGCTATCATGAGGATGAATGAATGGAGAGACAGAGGGTTCCCTATAGGATTGGGAGCTACTGTTTGGGTTACCCATCTCTGAGCTTCATATTATGTGGAGGAGAAAAATAATGCCCCATTTGGTTGAGCTGCCACTAGGTTTCTGATATGCAGCTGACACAATCTCAACCAACACACCACCACTGCCACAGTTGTCACTACTGACCACCCCTGGCACTCACCCAGGACTCACCCTGGGCCCCTAGTATACAGCTGCCAAATGCACTTTGAATTTGAATTTGAAGGAAACTCGTCTTGGAAAACAGAATTGATTGCTGCGATCCTTTGAAAAATAATAGTGAAACTAAAAATATAACCAACTATTCCCTAATAATCTCTGCTAACATTTTGGCTTATAGTTTATCATCTTCCTTTTTGTATGTACCCTTAAATATATTCTTATCTGTTATGGTGTGGTGGACTACATGTTGTTCTGTAAACTGCTAATTTTCATGTATCTATATGTTAACACCTTTTCCGTTTTCTGCTATAATAAAGAACATAAATCGAAGAATGAGATGAGCCAGATCCTTCAGCTGTTTTGGTATCGTCTACCAAGAACCAAGGCTTTGTAACATTTCTTCAGCCAGAAGGTCCACCTGGCAGATATTGAATGAACATTTTCTGTTACAAAGGCGCCAGAGCTGCTGGTGGGAACATTCTGGATAGCTTTGTAGGAAGCCCTGGAGAACACATGGACATATGTATATATGCAGATTGTCTGTCTTACATAGAGCAGACATTATGTTCTTTCTGAATAGGGCCTATGAAAAGTTCACACCCATTTTCACAATGGTTGCACACATTTTCACAAAAAAAAAAGACACAAAAACTTAATTCTGACATTCCACCCCCTGACCCTCCCTGCTCTGTCCACCTGCCCTGTGGCTTCTCGCAGAGGTAAATCCAGCTCACGGCTGGTGTGAGCCTCTCTGTGGTCTGTGTTCTTCGGTCCAAGGTCTGGCCTGTGCTGATGTCCTCTCCTTGAGAGGGGCTGTAAGTCAGAAGTCGCTTATGGACGCGAGTCCAACACTGACCATATGCACTTATTGCCACATTCAATGTGATGACACAAAAGGTGACTCAGAGAAGCCCCTAACACAGTGCCGCCAGGCTGGCTGGGCAGCTCGTGTACCCCGCTCCCAACCACATCCCAGGGGGCAGCCTGTCCTCAGCCTGGGCCGACTGTCCATCCACGTGTTGGGACGTAGGTCCAGCATGGCTTGATTTTCCAAGTGATTGGAAACATGGGTTTTTATTTTAAATCTTCCAATTTTTAGATGTTGGTCACTTGTTCAAAAACCAAAACCAAACTAAAACAAAATCTGTAAAGGCCCCAAAATAAAACCAGTCTACCAGCCAGACTCGGCCACCATTTGTCTCCTGGGAGTTGGCACACTGCCCTCGTTGCCACCATGTCTGGGAAGGGAGAGACGTTTGCTTTCAGAACAGCCATTGCCAGAGGGACGGCGCCTTATGGTAACAGCCTTTTTGCTTAACATTGGTCTGCCCCACACCCCATGCCTCAGGCACAAATGAGACAAATTACGGGCATTCAGCTGGGGAAGGGGCACATATTTTTTTTCGTTAAGCAGCTGAGCAAGTCATCAACCGCCCAGGGCTAGTGGAAAAGCAGGGGAGCCCCCTCCCCGGCCTGCCACAACCAACCCGGGAGGTGCGGAGAACCGGCCACCCCGCGCTGTCCCAGCCGAGAGACTTCGCCGCTCCAGGGAAGCAGCACTGCAGGGCTGCCGGCTCCGGCCCCCGTGATCCAGGTCTGGGGTGACTAGGGGACATTCCAAAAGAGCCACCTTGTCCCTCTTTTACTGGTGTGGGCATCGTCTCTGGAGCGCTGCTGGATTTCCGTGTTTACCTGCTGTGCTGCGTGCACAAATCCCTGATGGAAAACCGTGATGCGTTTGCTCTGTTGGTTCCTGGGCCTTTACTGAGAACTTTCACCTTGGGTTTAGCTGCTCAGCCTTCGGTCCTTCTAGGGCGACCAAGTCATCCTGGTTTTCTGATATTAGCAACGAATGCCCCGAGTGCTGGGCCAGCCAGGGCAGCTGGACACTG
The DNA here is from genome assembly GCF_015220235.1 of Choloepus didactylus. Taxonomy (NCBI): domain Eukaryota; kingdom Metazoa; phylum Chordata; class Mammalia; order Pilosa; family Megalonychidae; genus Choloepus; species Choloepus didactylus. The sequence goes on from NC_051325.1 coordinate 60,428,492, forward strand.
AAGTCTGTCCAAAACCAGGGAACGGGCTTAGAATCCACAATCGAGAAGCCCTATCAGACTGCAGAAAGACACCATTTTAAAAGACCTGAGACCAGACATTTTAGCTAAATAAGCTGAAGCACGTCATGGGGGAGAGGTACTGACCACCTGGGGGACAATTGTAGATGCAACCAGCTGCCCTCCACTGCCTCACTACTCCGAGTGCGGTCCCGGGGCCAGCAGCAACCTGTCTGCTCCCAGAAGGCAGAGAAACAGGTCCTCCGTCCTCCGGACTAAAGCCCACGGACCACTGGCCACGCTTCAGGTTACAGGTCCCTGCCCAGATGTGAATCTTGGAGCACAAGGGACTTTTTATATATTTTTTTTTTTTTTAGCCTCTTCTATCTAGATTTTCCCCATCATTCCAGATAAAATTCACTAAATGTTGAATTAGTTAGGGATGCTTTAGGCTGCAAGCAACAGAAACCCCGACTCACAGTGACTAAAACCAACAGAAGTTTATTTTTCTGACACATGGGACACGAGAAGGTGGCGCTGCTTGGACAGGGTGGCCGTGATGGGCACGGACCCACCCTGGCTCGTGGCCCTGGAAGCAGACGGAGCAGGTCAGGGAGGCAGCCAGGCTGCCGCAGGTGCCCCGAGGGTCGCTGTCGGTCTCTGTGTGATGGCCTTGACACTCTGGCTTTGGCTATTTGTCTCTAACCCTGCGCTTGCTTAACCCACATCACTTGCCTCTCCCAACCTCACCCTTACCCTGGCCCTGGTGGACCCCAACTTGATTTAAAATTTTGATATTTTGTACACCGTGGAATTTTTGCATGAATTTAGATGTTTTAAAATATTCACGAAAAGCATTCAGATATGATTTGTCTTGGTGACCGAGTTAAATCTGTGAGCCTCGAGCATGCGCCCCCTCCCATCGCCCTAGTCCCCCGGCTTTTGGGACGGCGGCCTCGCTGGCACCTTCCAGGCCCCCTCACTCCCAGGCCACCTCCTGCTGTTGGGCATCCGTCCCAGCTGTGCCCTCCACCTGGCTGACCCCTCTCATGGTAGAGCTCATCTCCCCAGGGATCTAGCCTCTGGGTGCCTTGTCCCCCTTCTCATGGAGCCAGTTCCTTTTCTTCAGCACCTGTGGCCCCAGGTAAGCCTCAAGGTCTGCATCAGTCTCCAGAGGATGGCGCAGAGCAGGTGGACAGGATCGGTGTATCTCAGTGCCCTTGGCAGTGCCCGGCCCCTGGGAGAGTGAATGAATGAATGAGTGAGTGAATGAGTGAATGGGGCAGCATTGCTAGAACTCAGGGTTTTATCAGTGTATCATCTCAGTGTTGCCACGTTTAGATAATCATATAAATAGAATTTCTCCTTGAAGGCAGTGAACATGCCTTAATCATCTTAATATATCGCTGGTTCTCACACAAGAGACACCAAGTTCTCAGTAAATGTGAGCTGAACAAACCAGGCTGTACTCAGTGGCTGTAACCCTGGTTGGATGATCCCTCCAAGAGTCTATCATTGTCCCCAAGTATCTGCAAGCAGCTGTCATTGGCTTTATCTCATTGCCTCTAACACCTTCCAACGCTCTCCACGATGACTCCTCTTTTCAAGCTGAAATGGGTTTAAGAGGATCAAGGCAAAGACATGACAGAATGGTGTAACGTGCATCATTAGTTTCACTGCCATGGAGCCTGGGTTTGGAGATTATTTGAGCTGGTTGGAGGCAAACCCACCCACACCCCTAGGATTGATTGCATAAAATGAAAGAACAAAATAAAAATGGGCTTTGGGGTCAGGCTAAGCTGTGTGTGTGCTGGAGGGAAGGGGCAGCCCAGCCGACGTGTAGGCTTCGGAGCTTCACAGTGCATGAAACATCATGGGGGCGGAAAGGCGAGTCTGACTGATTCCGCCAGATATGGCCCTTATGACGTAGGACGACAATTTCATCACTCTCTCTGCTGGAAATAAAATTTCTTGGTGGCCTGGGAAGGGGGACGTGCCCAGGAGCAGAGTGGGCAGAGAACTGGAGGGGCTTATCAGGGAACATCTCATATTGCATGAGCTGAAACAAGATGTACAGAAATCTAAGGAGGGTGCAGGGTCCCCCCAGAAACTAACGTGGAGGGGAAGAACAAAGATGCTATGTGCTGGCCCAAGCCGTGGATCTAAGTCAGAGCCAGGCTGGAGGGAGCTGCCAGAGTGGGGGAGGCAGGAAGTGGGGGGCCCCTCTCCCGTCCCAGCTCTGGAAGTTTCCACGGAACAGTGTAATTGAGGGCATGGACTTCAACGACGTGTCTTGGGGAAATATCTCCACCTCTCGGCTCCCTCTGTTTCCTCATCTGAAAAATGGGGATGAGGACTAACGATGAGAAGATGATGTCGAGGACCCAACATGGTGCCTGGCCAAGAGGTGCTGCCCAATAAACAAAGGCTGTTGATTATCATGAGCATGAAGAGGACCAGATCTCCACTAGGGCACCCACATCCATGGCCAGGTGGCAGGGTTACCAGATTTAGCAAATAAAAGTACAGGTGTCCAGTTAAATTAGCATTTCAGATAAACACAAGTAATTTCTTTTAGTATAAGTATGTTCCAAATATTGCCTGGGACATACTTATACTGCAACATTGCTTGCTGCTTATTTGAAATCCACGTTTAACGCTGTTTCCTGTATTCTGTCTGGCAAGTCTAGCAGTGGGGGATTAGGTGGAGGGCAGAGGCCGTGGAGTGGTAAAATGCAGCAGGGGCTCAAACGTCAGGAGACATTTAAGCAGAATGTGCCACTTTAACAAGGGAGACATACATTCTGAGTACTTGTTAAAATCTCTGATTTACTGAAATCCAACTCCCAAGGCCTAAAGGAAAAATATCCTCCTTTAGTCAATAAACAAACAAATGAAACGATCCAAGGTGGGAAGGTTGTCCCACAGGAAACCCCACTGCCTCCCAGGGCTTGGAAAGGGCCCACGTAGAAGGACACAGACCCCGGGCCCCACCCCAAGAACATCCCCTGAGAGTGACTTTCCCAACGTCTGTGCCTCAGACAATCCCACCTTCCCAGGGCGGTTGGGTGACTTGGGATTTAAGGTCCGTTAAGTACCTGGACCCTGAAATGTCTTGAGATGTTTCACCACTTGAGAAATGTCATTTCTGACAGTGATCATTTGGGGGACAGTAAAGCGTCACTGTTAAAAGTTCGGGCCGTGATGCCCAATGTGGACCTAGAAACCAGGCGCTTGTTTGGTGTGAAGCAAACGATCGTCTCTGCAGTACAACCATGTCCATCCTCAGTCGTGACCCTGGACCCTGCTGCCCAACCGGGGCACCTGCCCCTGAGAGGTCAGACAGCGGGGAAAGAGACGGCCACCATTAGTTCATCCTCCAGGCAAGCGCTTCTTTTGTGCCACACACAGCCAGGAGGCAGCAGCACCCTCCCGTTCTCTGCGGTTTCCCAGAGGAGCCAAAGCTTCAGAGACCCCGAGGGGCTTGCCAAGTGCATTTTCCGAGCTGGAGGGTTTATGCCCTTCACAGACCCTCTGACCAAGGAGTGCCCCTCTGATGAGACCTGCGATGCGTGGGCTCTGGGCTGTGCAAGCCAGGCCCTCCCTGGACGGATGGAAATGGAGGCCCGCCATGGAGAGGGGGAGGATGTCAAGACCGAGCATGTTCCTAGCCGGACGCTGGTGAAGGGCTTTTCTCAGGCCTCCTTGACCTTCTCACCCTGTGAGGTGGATATTAACACCCCATTCTGGGAAGAAGAAATCAAGGACCAGAGAAGTGGTATGGTCCACCCAAGGTCATACAGCTAGCAAGGGACAGAGCAGGATTTGTGCCCACCTGGCTGGCTGCCAAGGCTGGGTTCTTTCTGCCACATGGAACTTGACCACATCCCAGCTCATAAAAGTTCTTGAAGCCCATTGCAGAGCCAAGCACCAGGGCTGAGTGTTTGCGTCACACATGTAGCCTCTTTGATACCTACAGGAAATCCCAGTGCTGTAACAGCCATCTTACCCCACACAGTCGGAACCAACTGTCTCCATGGGGCATTCATTCCCCCATCCTTTTGTGTACAGTAAAGGGTTTTGTGGGGTTTTTTTCCTTTCTTTTTTTTTTACATGTAGGTCTGCTAATTTGAGTTCCATATTAATCTTCTATTAAGATTAATAGAAAGCTAAACCACACCCTTTTAAATTATCTAGAATTTCTAGTAAAAATGGGTGGACACTTAGAAAGATACCTGAACACAAAATCCTTCTTCATTGTTCATATTCTTAAAATTCTTTACTGTACTCTCTCACACACCTCATTGTTCAGCAAAAATTTTAGCAGCTCATATTTATCAAGTCATTCCAAATCATTTCACTTATTGTTTCTTAGAAACGACTATTCATTTTCATTTCACATTCATATTTTATCTGTTTACATAATCATTTAATCAATTAGGAAATTAAAATCACAAGTTTAACTGTCATAAACAGGTTTGGGAGCACCTACAGCTGACTGTTGGTTATCGGGCGACTCGTCAGATGGGGGCAGAAGTGGACAAGCTGACGGGGTGGAGGTGACCAGCCCAACATTCAGAGGGCTCTGAACAAACATACAATGTCCATAGGCCTAAGGGGGCGTGGAGAGAACTGTCCAGTCCGTGGGCTTGGTAACGTGAAAACAGTAAAGGGAGCTTCTACTCTGCATCTTGGTGGCGGTAGTAGTAGACATGGCAGCAGCCGTAACCTTACATAGTGAGTATGAATCCCAAATATCATTGCCAGCCCTCATGACAACACTCTGAAGGTACCACATTTGCAGTCTAAAGATTGCCTAGTGCACAAGATGGAGATCAATTTTACCAGGAAGTTTTTCTGAAAAATATTAACTACTACCCCAGACTTGGTTAAGAATTCTGGTAGAAATGTTATACAACCAGGAGGACTGGGTTGGAGATGCCCTTTCTACCCTCCTTGAGGCCTTCTCAACTGTGACAGTTGCAGGGGAGTAATGGGGGAAGTTGCTGATACTTATCCCCTCCAGGGGCCTGGGAAGGACTTGATGGAGTCACAGAGGGAGGCACCAGAGGGGCAGAAAATGAATCTTACATACGGGCAAAAACACGATTTTTGTTTCCATTTTAAAGATGAGGAAGCAGACTCATAAGTGAAGTGACTTGCCAAGGTCACACAGCTTGTAAATGGAAGAACTGAGATTTTACCTTAGGTCTATCTGGTTCCAAATCCTATGTACTTCCCATTGAACCACTGTCACTGTTGTGTTGAGTTAGATAGAATTGAAATGGGTTGAGTTGGGTTTTGTTTGGGTTGGGTTGAGATGGGGTTGGGTTGAGCTTGGTTGGTTTGGGTTGGGTTGATATGGGTTGGGTTGAGATGGGTTGGATTGAGCCTGATTTGTTTGGGTTGGGTTTGTTTGGGTTGAGTTGAGATGGGTTAGGTTGAGCTCAGTTGGTTTGGGTTGGGTTGGGTTGGATGGGTTACTTTGAGTTGGGTTAGGTTGGGTTGGGTTAGGCTGAACTAACATGGGTGGCATTGGATAGAATTGGGTCATACAGAGCCCTTTGCTGAGTGTTCTAGGTCACATACGAAAGGGGCAAAATACGTCTCCTCTATAGACTTTCAGCTCTTTGAGGGCAGAAACAGGGAGAAATACAAAATAAAAAGGCAAGAACTGTGTGTGGCTCATTGTTAAATTGTAGTCCAATGGACTACAAGTAAATCAGACTTCTCCTTGAGCAAGCCTGCAGATTCCTAGACACCCGTATGGAACTGTGAGTTGGGAAAGGGTCCTTCTGCCAAATTATTTAGAAGAGCTGGCTCTAACTCTCCTCCTGGTCATGGGTCAGCACCATCCACTCATTCAAATCACACACCACAGCCCATAAGCTCTCCAGGCATGAATAGAATGCCCCTAATGAACACCTGCTTTGTGCACGATGCTGTTCATATATCCTCTAAATCTCTAAGCCTCGCATAAACTCTGACTACTTCCTTTTTACGTGCAAGGAAACTGAGATGAAGTAACTTGTCCGCGTTCACACAGCTAATGATAGCCAGAAGCCAGGCTTAGACCTAGGTTTACAGGACGTCTGAAGACTGGCCTCCTTCCACAACCACACCTGCCTCTTCTAATAAGACAGAAATCACCACGAGACAGACAGGCGGGGAGGGGAGTGACCCTGCCCAGCGTCCAGCAGGACGTGTGCCTTTTGGCTGGGGCAGCGGGGTGGGCACCCCTGGAGGGAGGAGGTAGGCCGTGGAAGAAGTGACAGGCCATCAGACAGACCAGGCGAAGGCTTGAAACCCTCTCCCCAGCCGATCTACAAGCCCCAGTTGGCCCAGCCACCTCCTGGGGTTGGCGTGAGGATTTAATGGGATAACGCATGTAGAGCGTTCCATATCGAGTCTGGCACATATTAGCACTCGGTAAAAAGGAGCTTTTATTTTTATTGGTTAATTGAACAAACATTTATGGAGAACCCACACGATGCTGGGCTGGGAAGAGAGGCAGAAGGCCCGGAGCTGGCAGGACACCGCGTAACAACGCGGCTGAGACCAGGCTCCAGTCTTCCTTCTGCCACTTCCAAGTTGGGTGGCTGCAGAACACCATTTAACCTCGGGTTCCCCCCCTGAAAAACAGGGAGAATAATAATGATGCCTGAAGCTTGGGGTCATTACGAGGACTCAACGCGATGATGAGTGTGACGCGGCAGCACAGGGGCTGGCACGCAGCCCACCCTCGTGGGCCAGAACTGTTACTGCTATTATTTAAAGGCAGAAAGCATCGCTGAGCCTCGGAGAACGGAAGAACGGTTGCTGGCATTTTTTGGACCCTGCCCCCTGCCCTTCTCAAACATTGTATTCTCTATAAAAATATCCTTTAAAAAGTCATGGCTAACCCCCCCACGCAATGGCTGGGGATATTTTCCCCACAGAGGGAAGACCATCCCCAGACATAAGTGCCGTCTTCAAATGCAGCCTGGCACAAAGAGGACGGGTGGGCACATGACAAAGCAAGTGCAGCCACCGCGAATGGCGGGATCCAGGCAGCGGGTAACTAGGTGTTCGCCGTGCAACGCTTTCAACATTTCCACCTTTTGTAAAGTTTTTATAATAAAATGTTGGGAGGAAATGCAGCCTGCTGCAGCCCTCCCAGGAGAGGGTGCGTTAAAGCATCATTTCCTTGTATTTCTTTTAGCATCTTGAAACCTTTTGCTCCTAAACCCACAGCTTGTAAATGTTTGAACAATTATTACCGTCAGGTGCACAAACAAAGGCCCCCACGCAGCAGTCTATTGTTCCACAGATGGAAAAGTCTGTGAGATTAGATTATTTTTTTTAACCTGGGGCAAGGAGGGTGGGAGGGAAGATGTATGTTGATAAAAGATGTCTCAGACCCAGGCTTGCACGTAGAGAGGATCTGGCTTTTCAAAGACTTCCCCTCCAGCCGCCTTTGTTTACCAGGGAACAATTTTAACCCTTTCTGGCCAAAGGCTTCTTTGCAAGGAGGTAATTGCTCGCTTCTCACTCCATTTTTTTTTTTAAATCCAAATGGTTTCGCTAAGCCAGAGACTGATGCCAATCCAATTTGGGGACCTTAAACACAGTGACAGAGGGCTCACGGTTTAAGCTCAACCTGGAGCCAGACTGCCTGATTTGGATCCCAGCAGCTTTGTGATTGGCCTCTCTGTTCCTCAGTTTCCTCATCTACAAAATGGGTATCCCCATTGTTGGGCAGTTGGATGATTAGCAGAGATACTACACACCAAGAGCTGAGGCCAGATGAAATGAGCATGCAGTGAGCGCTCAATAATTGTTGCCTATTTTTATTAATGACTGTGTGACTTTTCTAAGCCTGTTTCCTTATCTGTTAACTGTAAGTGGAAATTATACATTATTTTATTATGATAATAGTAGGACCCTCTGTTAAGGCCACTGTGAGGACAAAATGACATTGACTGTGCAGGGGAAATTGCTTGAGTGTCCTGGCTCAGTGAGAGACTGCCCCACGAGAGATCTCGTTTAAGATGTACCAGGCGATGCATGTGCTTGCTTTTGTGATAGGAAAGCCAAACGCTGTCAGCTGAAGATGTGAGCAGTTCCTTGAAAGAAAGCAGCCCGTCCACCTCCCAGTGTGCCCAGCCCCCGTCTCGCGGCTCCCAGACGGCCGTGCCCTCCATGCGGTGCATGCCCGGCAGAACCGAGCCCTCTTTCCACTCCCGCCCGCCTCTCTGGGGTGACCCACATTTCCACGGTGGCGGCCAGAGCAGACATTCCAGGGTAATTAGCAAACACACACACACACAGCCGGCTCAGGGGCTGGCACGCTCGCTGTCTAGACAGGGGTGAGCTGAATGGCCTCCCGTGGCGGCAGGCGGGGGGCCGAAGTGGGGGGAGACAGAGCCCCTTCCTGGCTGCGGGGGGCCCAGACGTACCCCTGAGAGCTCCTCCTCGCCTTGAAGACAGGCGTCCAGCCATGTCCCCTCCAAGGAAAGCATCCTCAGGACAGAGTCGGGCAAGAGAGCCCAGAGCCAGCTGCGGGAAGGTCACCCCACTGTTGTTTATAATAATGAAAACTGGGAGCATCCTTCCCCACGGAGTCAGCGAGAATGTCAGGGGGCCTTCATAAGAGAGACCGTGAAGCAGCCACTGACGATGCTGAAGGAGACGGCTGGGTGGCATCTGGTGACTGTCATGAAATATTAAGTTTGAGAACAGCAGGACTCAAATGTCATGCCTTCAGGGATTCTGGTTATCTTTTTTAATAGGCGCATAGGAAGCTCAGCGCTGGTCTCTGGGTGTGAGATCTGGCTGCCGGGACACTGTGCATGCTTCCACTCACGGCTGGTGTGCAAATAAAATCAAGGCCCTGGATGAGTGGGCGCATCACCAAGGTTCGGATCTTTACCCACCTGCAATCCCAGGGAACCCACACGTCCATCATTTAGAAACCATCTTCATTACTTTTGCACACTAGTCCTATAACTTAGTTAGAATTATTTTTAAATTGTCTCCTGTTTTTAAGAAAAGCAAATTTATCTTGTTTTCTGGGATCGACCCAGGCTTTTGTTATTTGATAGAAAACCACAACTAGAAGGTGACTATAAAAATAAATGCATAATTACTGAAATAAAAAACTGCTTCTGCCACGTAAAATCATCTCACCTATGGATAGTGTGTGAACCAAACACGGCTCTGGGATGGTCCTCCCTCAAGCCCTTCCTTTAAAAATAAGGATAGCCGAAGTCCCGGAGGGAAATGATTTCCCTCAGGTCACTTAGCAGCCAGGAGCCCTGGATTCTAATTCCGACTCTGCTTATCCAGCCCTCACCTTGTGGGGTCCTCCCCCTCTCCCAGCAGAACCGTGGGGGGACAGTGCATCTGTCTCCGTGGAGACCAGAGCAGCCCCGACGCCCCGATGCGCTGGGCTCCCCGGCGGGCGCCCGGCCAGGCTGCAAGGGCTCGGCCTCCGCTGACCCTGACATCCCCCGCTCCGGCCGGGCGCCTCAGATACCCCTAAAATGTGCGGTAAAAAGTCAGACAATGACGGTACACAAGCTTCCTATTAAATTATTTTTAATTTCATGGTGCTCAGTTTCACAGCCAATTACTTCCATTTCATTTTCAAGGGTCCCCTCACCGTCTCTTTTTCCTTTTCCAGCATTCCCAGTGATTTTCTGGGATCGGCCCAGGCTTTTGTTTCGGAATTGGGCATAAACGTGTGGCCCGGCCATGTCCTTCTTCCTCCACCTTCCTCATCCTCCGACCACACCGGATCCAGCCCCTATGGGAGGCAGGAGGGCAGATCCAGGGACGGCGAGGGGGCCGCAGCCCTCCCAGAAAGCTCTTCTTCCACGTCAGGCCCTGGGCTCTGGGGATCCTCCTCCGTGACCCCCCAGAATTTTTCCTTTTAGGCACGTCCTTCCCTCAGCTGGAGCCAAGTGGGGCACGTGACCCAAGGTGGCCAATCAGAGTCGTCCAAACCTCGGGCTACAGTGATCGGGCAGGAAGCAGGCACATGACCTGAGAAGGGCCAATCAGAGCCCCTTGGAGGAGAATGGAATGAATTTTGTAGGATGGAGTGTTCTGATTTTCCTTCCTGAGCTTGCCTGCTGTGAAGGTAATGGAAGCCCAGAGGGACCTGGGCCAGCCCTGCTGCCATTTGGAACCCAGCCTGCTCGATATGAAGCCGACCAGAAAAGCAGCAGACCAAGAGGTGGCCAGAGGGGAGCAAGTCCCGCTGCTGTCAAATGAGCCCCTAGACGCAACTGTGCCTGACGGCCACCAAACTTCCCAGCTTGGAAGTTGCATTTGCCAGCACGTTTCCTGTTAGTTTTGTGTTAAGCCAGTTGAATTATGCTTCTTTCCCTTATTCAAGTCAAAGCCAAGGAACATCACTGTGTGTATGTGTCACCTTCTTTCTTGTCCCCCATGTCCTGCTTTATCTTGGCACAGCCTAGATGCTAGAGGTCGCAGAGAGGGGAAAACCCGACAGTCATTCAGGCATCACCTCCTCCAGGAATTCTTCCCTGATGCCCTAGCACGCTTTCCTAGGCTAGTTAATATCCCATTTCTGCCACCCCACAGCCCTCTGTGAGGATAGCACCGTGTTCAAGAGCCAGACTCAGGAACTCTGGCTTCCGTGATTGGAATCCCAGCTCTGCCACTTACCAGCTGTGTGACCTGGAGCAAATGAATAAGCTCTCTGGTCTCTGGTTTCCCCATCTGTGGAATGGGCATGGGTTTGTTGTGAGGACTGAGTGGGTTATGCCTTAGAGCAGACTCCTTTTCATGGTGGCTTTTATCATATCACTTGTTTGCCTCAGACCACAAGCTCTTTGTCCTGCTTTTCCTTTGGTGCCTGCACCTCCCTGGGCCCACACAGTACTTGGCACGAACGGGCACTGGAGAAGGCTGAACAAGCACTGTGTGACCACAGACGACAACCGGCACCTTCGCAACTTCTGTCCTCCCTGTGCCTGCCAAGAAGAACTCTGACTTCACCAGCTTGTTTCTGATTCTTGCCCTAAAAATAGGATTAATGAATGCGAGGGAGGGCAGGGAAGCAGAAGCCAGAGGGAATCCAAGAGAAATGCCACTGAGCTGCAGAATGTGGGGGGCCCAAAAGAACAGGACGGGTTCAGAGAGATTTGGAGGAGGGTCTCACCCTTGGCTGCTCATTGGAATCAGCTGGGTGCTTTAAAAACACGCTGCCCCACCCCCAGAGAGTTTGCTTTCATCGGCCTGGGATGTGGCCTGGGCATGGGGATTTTTCAAAGCCCCCAGGTGATTCTAATGTGCAGCCAGGGCTGAGAACCACTGGAACAGATGGTGTCCAAACTTCAGTGCACATCCAAAAAGGATGAGAGCGTCTCTAGTGTTTTTGAGAGGTTTCTGTAAAGGTTTAAATTGCTTCTCAATTATTTCTGACCCTAGAACAGTTGTTTATTTGAATGTGACACCTACATTCTAAAAAGGGATGGTGCCACAGCCAGTTGGCCTTATCTGATGCAAGTGAATGAATGAATGGAGAGAAGATTCCTCTCCCAGCACACCAGGTGTCACAAAGAAAAATGGCAGAAGAAGGCGGGTGAGAGGCAGTAATCCCGGGGCCCAAAGAAGAGAAAAGCCCCCCTCGTCCCTGCGCAGACCCGAACTACAGGAGAGCGGCTGGCTCATCAGAGAAATTAGATGTGACATCCAAAGTCTTGAAAGTGATAGCTAGATAGACAGACAGACAGACAGACAGACAGACGGAGGATCCCCTGTGAACCTCCTTGGAGACCTTGGAAGAAAGTGCTGGAAATCCGAGCGGGGCGGCGTGGGGAAGAGGCTCCGCCCACCGCCGGAGTGTGCCTTCTGGAAGAGTCTTCTCCCCGGAGCACCCAGGTAGCGCGAGGTCGCAGCAGCGTCTGGGGGCGTCTCTGGTCTGGAACGCACGGCGCCTGCCTCGCTTAAGAGCAGTGAAGTTCTCAGGAGGATAAAAGGACGCGTCCATTGCTGTGTCGCGCCCCTTCTGGGCCCCAGCAGTCCCGGGCACTGGGGACTCAGCTGTGAGGGGATCACCGGCTCCCAGCCCGCAGGGAGCCCCTGGGCCTGTGGGGGGCGAGACCCAGATCCCTGTGAGCCCTGTGGGGAGCTGGTCTTGGAGCAGGCCCTGCCTTCTCCAGGGGACCTGGGGAGACCCACCTGGGGACCCACCCGAGTGGGAAAGGCCCATCTGGTTTGTGGCTTGGAGGCCTTAAATAGAGAGAAGCCAGAGGCAGGCTGGGGGTAAGGGAGGCCTTTAGAGGGGTGCCCAGGGCTGGAGAGACAGGGCCATTTCTGCCCTGCTTCTCTGCTGTGGGGAGTGGGGGCTGGGCTGGCTCTCCCCCCTCAGCTCTGAGAAGCGAGTGCTGGCAGAGGCTCTGCAGGGAGGAGAGAGCAGCCTCTCGGTGCTTGGCTGTCCATCCGCTTGGCCACTGTGCCACCAGGCAGGGACAGGGCACAAGGCAGGGAAGGCGCGGAAGTGCGGCTTCTGGGGAAGGGACAGGGATGCCTCCTCCAGCCCCCAGGCCTAGTGTCTGTCTGACCTGCATGGAAGGCTGGCCCTGGCCCAATCTGTGGGGGACAGAGTCGGAGCAAAGAAGCCGGAAGGGATGGGGGTCGGGCTTGTCAGGGATGGCCATGGCTGCAGCATCCAGAGGAACGGGGTGGGTTGCTCCCACCGGGGGTGGGAAGGAGGTTTGGCCAGGGCCAGAGATGCTGATGGCAGCTGCTTGGGCATGAGCTCCAAGCAGAGGGGCTGGGCCATGCCACCTCATATTTGCATCAACCCCGCAGTTGTACCACTACCTCACCAAGGACCAAGCCCCACAAGAGTCCTGATTTCCTCCTCCATGCCCCAAAGGGGGGTGCTCAGGGAAGAGCAGGGAGCAGGAGAGCAGGCCCCCTATGGCCCCATTGGTTCATGTCCACAGAGCCAGGGGGCCAGCCTGGTCTCACCCAGCAGACGGGAATCCGAAGTCAGAAGGAGCCAATGGAGACAGCTCAATCCACCCAAGTGGCAGAGCAGTGGGGGAGCAGCCTGGGGCCTGGGTGGATGCTGGCAGAAGACACGAGACTCCTGGGTCAGAGACAAAGGACTTTCTACCCAGACAGCACACAGGCTGAGAGCTTTGGAAAGGGAGACTGGCCCAGGTGCAGCCCAAAGAGCTAAGATTGCTCAGTCCAAATAATGTGGCTAAATGCCTTCCAGAGTTCAGGTCTCAGTGCAGCTGAGATAAGTGTTTGGAAAGGGCAGCACCAGCCTGAAGGCCAGGTAACGGGGGTCCCGAACCAGTGGTGGAGCTGAGCTGTGAAGTAGCCACGTGGTAGGGGAGGGAGAGCCCCTGGGCTCCCTCCTGCCTCTTTCTCCCTCCCTCTCCCTCTTCTTTTCTCTCCAGCCACCTTCTTCAGGGCACAGGCACAGGATTGTGTCTTCAGGTCATTGGGAGAATCTTCAGGGCAGAGATGTTTCCCAGTTGGTTCACCTGCAGGGAGACACCCCCAACCCCCTTCTCTGGGCCTCCATCACCACCCACGCTGCCTGGCCCCTGTGTGGTCACAAGCATGTAAATTTCAGACAATCCTCTGCACCCAGGTTCCTCAAACTTGAGCGAGCACCGCATCACCTGGCCGGCTCCTTACAGCACCCCCAGAGAGAATGCAACATTTGAACTTCTTACAAGTTCCCGGGTGACGCTGCTGCTGCGGGCTCCATGACCCCACCTTGAGAATGGCTGCTCTAGAGCTTTGCTGTTCAATGCAGCATCGGCCTCACCTGTGGGCACGTTAGAAGTGCAGAATCCCAGACAGACTAACCTGGGCCCCAGGAGATTCCTGCACCCACTGAAGCTGGAGAAGGGCTAGTCTAGTCATCAGTGACTCCCAAATGTCACCTGACAATTCGTTTCCCTGCCTGTGAAAGTGAGTGAGAAGAGGGTGGCGGGAGATAGTTCACCCTGGATCGCCTGTGTTTCTGCACACCTGGAGAACAGAGGCACTGACAGCTTTTTTTCTGGATTAGCCTTTTCAGGATAATCAGAGGTGCATAACTGTCCAGTTCAATAAAGATAAGGTCTCCCTCTGGGGCAAACATCAGGCAGGGTGGCTTGCAGCCCATTATTAAAAGACTGAGGTTTCCAAGGCTTGGGGACCTTCAGCTGTGTCTGCAGCACCCACATGGACTGCTGCATGTGCCCCATGAGACTTAGGGGTGAGGGGAACTGAAGCGAACGTGAAGCTCAGACTGCCTGGTGGGTCATAAGAAAGTCCTTTGTCTCTGACCCAGGAGTCTCGTGTCTTCTGCAGCATCCATGAAACTGGCAGGCCAACTTAGTAGTTCACAAGTGAGGGAAATCCCAGACAGTTTTTAGCAGAAGGTAAATGAGAGGGGGGCTGCAGAGTGCAAGGATGGCACCTGGGGACACCGGTGAACAAGCCCTGGCTGGGACAGGAGTGACCTGGACACGTGCCAGACTTAGAATTTCCCAGGCCCCTCTGGGGAGATTCTGGTTCTGTGGGTCTAGAACCAGGCCGGATTTGTTTTTTTTAAAAACTGCAGATGATTCTTGTCATACCAGTCAAAGGCATTATTTGGCCAGTGCCCCTCATCTCTACCACCCTCCCCAAGCCTGCCTCGTTCTTCTCTCTCTGCAGCCCCCCATCCTTCCCTCCTCCTGCCTCCCCAGCCCAGGCTGTGGGAGACTTCCCCGGTTAAAGCACCCAATAGAGGCCGATGAGAATCTGTGTCTCCCAAGTCTATATTCTTGTGAGAAAGAATATGATTGGCTATGTTTGGATCAGGGTGCATCTCTGGTCCAATCACCTGTGGCCAAAGAGGGGTGTGGTCGTAGTTCCAATGTGCCTGCTGGGACCATCCTGGGGAGCAGAGGAAGCAGATTCTTCCCTGAAGAGGCTGGGGTTGGCAGGATGTGCGGAATGCTCTCTATATTCTCCATAGCCAAAATGGGGAAGCACCCCGGAGGCCCATCACCGGATGGATGGGCAGAGTATGGTCTCTACATAAACGGGATCTTAGCCAGCCATGGAAGAAAGGCTGGCACAGCCCACGGCCTGGGTGAACCCCCACACACTGCTGAGTGAAAGAAGCTGGTTGCGGAGGGCCTCATTCTGCACGACTCCATTTCCATGAAATACCCAAATCAGGCAAATCCACAGGGACGGAAGGCAGATTGGTGGTTGCCGGAGGCTGCCGGGCGCGACTGCTGAGGGGAATAGTGTTTTTCCTTTTGGGGTGAGGAAAACGTTCTGGAACTAGATAGAGGTGGTGCTCGCACAGCACTGTGAACGTGCTAAATGCCACTGAGTTGTCCCCTTTAAAGCGGTTAATTTTATGTTATGTGCATTTCACAATGAAAAGAAAATGCCATCTTCTGCAAACACATAACTGCACTCCCCAGGCAGCCCCGTTCCAGACCTAAGGTCATGAATGTCTCTCTTCCCACTGAACTTCCGGACCTCAAAGCACATCCAGCTTCAAAGGAATCCGTCAGGGAAAAACAGAGATGACAATGAACTTGGCTTCTTAAGAGATTTCTGGAATGAGAACTCTCAGAGGACAGGGGCTATTTCCTTAGGGTCCTTGCAACCCCCACCTGCTCTCGAGGTGTCCACTGAGCACAGGGATCCACCTGCCAGCGGCACTGGGGGCTTGTTAGCAGATCGCGGCCATGGCTGAACCAGCTCCTCCCTCTGGGGCCTGGGCTTGTCCACCGACTTCACGTTGTGCAGCTGGAGTGTGGGTCAGCACTTGGTTCAGATACAGAGGAGAACTAGCATCAGGAGTCCTGGGGCTTTCCCCGGACGGGGAGGGGTCTCCCAGCAACCCCCATGTCAGGGCGGCCCCATGCGCTGGGGGAAAGCAGCTGGCTCAGAAGTGAGGCTGGCACCGAGAAGATGCCTGGTGACTCGGAGGTAGCGCCACCCAAAATACCGATCCGGGATCGTCTAAGCCTTTGAGCAGAAACCTCTGCTTTCAAAATCTCCAGAGTTCTTTTTACTGACAAAAGCAGATTCAACACGCAGACATGCAGGGAGAAGGAGGCCACGTGGAGACGGAGGTGGAGGTTGGAGAGATGTGGCCACAAGCCAAGGACCGTGTGGAGCCCCGGAAGGTGGCAGGGCGCGGAGGGAACCTCCCCTGGGTCTGCGGAGGGGGAGGCCCTGCCCACAGCCCGACTTCAGGCTCCCGGCCTCCGATCTGTGAGGGAATTAGTTCCTGTGGCTGTCAGCTGCCCATTTGTGGCACTTTGGTGTGGTAGCACCAGGGAACCAGGACAAATGTTTAAAAGTTCCCACTGGAGAGCAGGTTCCAGGTGAGAGAGAAGGCACAGAGACAGATGAGAAAGCTCAAGTTCCCTTGAAAGGGGTCCGGAGCAGCAGCGGGAAGGGAGAGACTGGGGGTTCTCAGATAGTATTTCAATAAGCAGAAAGGCTGGCCTTTTCCGACACTCCCCCCAGGCACCGTGCTCTAAGGGCTGATGTGAGTTATTGTATTTAATCTGAATTAAACTTGGGTGGAGGTCATCATTTTACAGATGAGGAACTGAAGGAACAGAGAGGTGAATTAACGTCCCCAAGATCACACAGCAGAAGCACAGGGCACAGATCCCAACCCAGTCCTATGTGCTTGCCCAGCTGGCACATTGCTGGGAGTGAGAGCTCAAGGGTGGGTGATGATGGAGGAGGAGGAAAAGGGGTGACAAAGCACAGATGGTGTTGTGGTGTGTGGAGCTGGGGGTTCCCGGGAGAAGGGGCAGGTTGGGGAGGTTGGCTTGGCAGTGTGGGGTGGGGAACCAAGCCCATATGGGCAGAAAACTTTCTGGAGCTTCTGCCTCAAGGTGATCCCTCCCACTTCAGCAAACCCACTGCGGTTTTATTCGTTATCTGGGGACCAACAAAAGCCTCCAGGTGACCCACTAGGAGCGTGGATTCTGTTTGCAGAAAATGAATTTCGACCACGCATCTCGCCGACGACTTTCCTTGGCGTGGAGGCTGGATCGTTTCCATTCTAAGTGGTGTTTGCCTTGCTGGAAAACAATTCGTCTTCCCGTTCCAGTTCTCGCTGTAAGCGCTTTTCTCCAAATCCTCCTACTTGGAGAAAAGAACTCTACTTTTTGAAACAATAATAAGGGTTACCATGGAAATATGAGTAATTTCCAAGCAAACGCAGTCCAGATAAACTAGCAGGCATTTTTTTTTGGCCACCTTGCCTGCCACCAGCTCTAGTCTCATGACTAGAAAATTTGGGAGTGTTTGAGAAACTCACATTCTGTTGCATCGGTTTTCTAAGTGGGTCAGAGCTTGGAGGTCTTAGCAATTAATGGCTGCTTTAGCGAAGGCTGAACATAAAAATTTCATGAGCAAAATACGTCTTCTTCATTTTGAAACTTTAAAAAGCTCTATTCAGATAAATGAACCCTGGTGCACCTGAGTACTAAGTAAATTAGGCGTAATTTTATCACAATATTGATTGCTGCCACCAGACATCTCAATTGTATTTTTTAGCCTTGATCAGAGGTGAAAATGGCATCTGTTAATCAAGTTGGAAAATATTACTTTCCGGGAAAGCTGAGCTTAGCTGAAGCAGGAGGGAGGAGGGAGGAGAGCAGTGTGGAGGGCTCTCAGACCCCTGCTGGGCAAATCCACACCCTTTCAACAGATGCAGCAATGCAGCTGCAGTCAATAGTCAGAGTATAATAGAAAAAGAACATTAGGAGGCAACCAATAAAGCTGACATCCTACTGTGTGGTGAGCTCTGTGTGATTCCAAATGAGGGACCTGGAAGGTGCTGCAGGGCAAGGACTCAAGGAAAACAAGAACATGGTTCTTTAGAGCGCCTGTAAGCCTGGCACATAATAGGTGCTCAATAAATATTTCTGAAATGTTTTGCTAAACCTATGGGTGTAGAAATGTATGTGTTTGGAGAGGGGTGTCCTTTAGAGAAGTCTTCTCTGAAAAAGTGATGTGAAGGAAGAGTGAGAATTACCCAGATAAAAGCAGAGGGACTGGGGGAGGTGGAAGAAGAATGTTCTAGAATGAGGGAACAGCATGGGGTTGGTTGTCCCCTGACTGCAAAGCAGACAGGGCCTTGGGATGAGAAACCTGCCCTTCTTGAGAGTAAATGTTAGATCGTGGGCTGTGAGGCCGGCTTCTTCCTGCAGTTCCAGCAGGGAAAGCAGGGAAGGAGAGTTGGGGCAGGGGGGGGGGGGGGAGGGAAGGGAGAGGGAAAGGAGGGGACAGGGAGGGAGAGGGGGGGAAGAGAGAGAGGGAGGAGGGAAGGAGGCAGGGGGTAGGAGGATGGAGAGGAGAGAAGGGAGTGAGGTGGCAGTGGGGGAGGCAAACCCTCCTCTCCCCCAGGAAGCTCCTTCCCCTCTGCACAGCTAGCTGAATCTCTTTTGAGAGAAGTTACTGTTTGAGGAGTGACTGACAAATCCTCCTGCTGCTTGCCCGATGCATTCGCCGGCAGCACACAGAGCACCATTTGCCCTGGAGGATTTCGGGAACAGAGAAGTAGGGGGGCCCAGAGCAGTGGTTGTTGCCGTTGGAAAGCCCTGGTCTGTGCCCCCTGCTCCCCCAACCCCTGCCAACAGCCCCAGCCAGGGCAGACTAATCAGTGGTGGTCGGTGGCCAGGGCTTGGGTGTGGGCAGAGATGCTGGGAGGCCTTTGGGTGACGGGGGCTTGTGGAGTGGGGTCTCCCACTGGGAGAGGGAGGATGGAGCTACTATGTGCAAAATGCCATTTGACTCAAGCCTCCAAGCCCAAAGGGCCCATGTGTGGACTCAACTGTATCGTCACTGAAGTTTCCCACGCGGACACACAGCTCCCTACCGAGGCGGGACTGAGTGAACAACATGTGCACAGTCCGGCTCTAAATGCTGTCCCACCACCAGAGCACGCTAAGGAGCAGTCATTTTTGTGAGTGCTGCAACGATCCTGTGGACTGAACTGCACAGTCACATCCCAGGATGTGCTGGTAAATTGACTCACCAGAATAAAGGGGGGGGAAACATGGGGTGGTAGCGTTTGTTGATTTCCTTGGTGCAAATACTCCCACCATGGCTGACTGCAGCGATCAGTGGTCTCACAACTGGCTCGCAAAGTACCTGACCCACGACTGACCCTCACCAGCCTCTTCAAGCTGGCCTTGTCTCGTTTTCTGTGTTAGTTGTCACTTATTAAATGGGAACCCATGACATACGCCGCCATTCTGTGACCCTGCTTTGGTATTTCTTCACTATCTTAATATACCAGGAGGGTCAAAAGATCAGTGAAGAGGGTGCTTTGTTTCTCTTCATCTCAGAAGTCACATTTGTGAAAACCTCTTGGCTCTGCTCTGTTCAAGCTGTTGCCTAAACCTGGAAAGTTCTTTTCCCCAGTCTCCACCCCCCAGGCCCTCTCTATCACGCATTCTTTCCACAAACACTGATTACACAACTTCTGTGTCTCCCCATATCCTCTGTGAACGTAGTTCCCATCCCTATCAGCACGGGAAATGTTCCGTCACTCCTGCCTTCTTCAGCACTGAGATGCTTCTCCAGAAATCATTCACTCATTCACTCAGTCACTCATTCATTCATTCAAGAAATATCTATTGAGACTCATTCTCTGCTACGCAACAGCTAGGGGATCTCCTGTGTCACATAAACTCTTTGGGGGTTACAATAGCAAGATGGTTCACAGCAGAGCTTTGGGAAAATGTAAAAAAAGAATAAAATATAATTTTTAATCTGAAATTCCAGAGATAATAACTGTTAATATGTTGGTGTATTTTTATTCAGTTATTTTTCCTTGTACGAAATGCATGCTTTAAAAAATAAAACTACCGTAACCATCTAATAATATCTGTGAACAACCTTTTCGTGTCATAAAACATTTTCCCTCTACAATAAAATTTTAATGGCTGTATAATATTCCATTGTATGGCTGTGTTGTGATATGTTTTCCCATCTCCTTTGTTAAGCTATAATCAATGTTTTACTATTCTGAATCACTCTGCGATAAACATTCTCATAATTAGTGGTGGTGCATGTCCATGACTGATCAACCAGGACAAATTCCTGGGAGAATCGTATTTTCCAGCTGATTTCTGGTTCTTCCCTTTGATGCATGAGTTCTTTAGGAGAGAATTTTTTAATCTGGTATGTTGTACTTTACTATTTATAAATCTTAGATTTTTTTTACTATACATTTTGTTGAAGATTAACATACTTACAAAAACATACACAAATTATAAATGTCAGGTGGATAGATTTTCATGAAGTGGACGTAGCTGTGTTCCAGCCCTCAGGTTTAGGAACAGGGCTGTGCCTCCTTCCAGACCTCTCCGGGCACACCTTCCCAGGGGTCACCGCTACCACTACTTACGCATAGTAGGTTAGTTTTGCCTGTTTTTGAATTTGCATAAACAGAGCCCTAAAGTGCAAATTCTTTTGAGGCAGAAAGAAGCCCCAGCTCTGCAGACCACAGGAGACGTTTGCTTTGTAGCCCCTGGTGGGACCGCGGAGGGAGGGTCCCCAGGCGCCGCGGGCCTTCGTCCCGGGGACTCCCACAGAGGTGACTCGTGAAGCTGCGCACGGTTTTGCCCAGAAGCTGCAGCTGCCGGCCGAGCTCGCCTGCAGACCCGGCGCTCTGGGACACACGAGCAAAAGAACACGATCGGCAGTAAGGCCACCTCCCGGCCCCCTCGACGGAGAGCCCGGCCCGGAACACAGCCTCCTTGTCCCTCCTCTGAGTGGCCGGCACGCTCAGACAGTGGCCCTGCAGGGGTCCGCCGATGAGGTCACCCCAGCCGTTTGGAGGACCCCTCCCCCAACAAACAGTCTCTCCCCCGGGAGGTGCCCTGGATGAGCCAGATCCGGGAAGGGGCGGCTTCCCTGGCTTCCTCGTGGAATCCGCTCTCAGATGGGTCCACTTGGGTGATCAGATTTGTCCCTGCTAGGGTGGGCCTCCCTTAAACACCTTTTGAAGATGTAGTGCCCCCTTGAGGAGCCTGTGGAGAATGCAGGGGTATTCGCCTACCCCACCTCCATGGTTGCTAACATGACCACAGACATAGGGGACTGGTGGTTTGATGGGTTGAGCTCTCTACCATAGGTTTTACCCTTGGGAAGACGGTTGCTGCAAAGGAGAGGCTAGGCCTCCCTATGGTTGTGCCTAAGAGCCTCCTCCCGAATGCCTCTTTGTTGCTCAGATGTGGCCCTCTCTCTCTGGCTAAGCCAACTTGAAAGGTGAAATCACTGCCCTCCCCCCTACGTGGGATCAGACACCCAGGGGAGTGAATCTCCCTGGCAACGTGGAATATGACTCCCGGGGAGGAATGTAGACCCAGCATCGTGGGATGGAGAACATCTTCTTGACCAAAAGGGGAATGTGAAAGGAAATGAAATAAGCTTCAGTGGCAGAGAGATTCCAAAAGGAGCCGAGAGGTCACTCTGGTGGGCACTCTTATGCACACTTTAGACAACCCTTTTTAGGTTCTAAAGAATTGGGGTAGCTGGTGGTGGATACCTGAAACTATCAAACTACAACCCAGAACCCATGAATCTCGAAGACAGTTGTATAAAAATGTAGCTTATGAGGGGTGACAATGGGATTGGGAAAGCCATAAGGACCACACTCCACTTTGTCTAGTTTATGGATGGATGAGTAGAAAAATAGGGGAAGGAAACAAACAAACAGACAAAGGTACCCAGTGTTCTTTTTTACTTCAATTGCTCTTTTTCACTCTAATTATTATTCTTGTTATTTTTGTTTGTGTGCTAATGAAGGTGTCAGGGATTGATTCTGGTGATGAATGTACAACTATGTAATGGTACTGTGAACAATCGAAAGTACGATTTGTTTTGTATGACTGTGTGGTATATGAATATATCTCAATAAAATGAAGATAAAAAAAAAAAAAAAAAAAAACACCTTTTGAAACATCCTCACATGTCCCTCCCTGCCTAAAACTCTCAGTGGCTTCTCCTCACACGGGGACTAAAATCAAAACCCCCTCCACAAAGCCCTGGCGTTTGGACCACACCTCTTTGCTCACAGGGCCTTGTTGACATTGTCTAATTTCTGACTTCAAAATGCAGTAGGGTCTTGCTCCTTCGGGCTTTTTCTTTTGCCTGGAAAGTTCTCCCCACCTCCAATTCCACTCTTTAACGGGTGGGAGTCTCCACCAGGTTCCCCTCACCCCCAGCAGGTGCCCGAGGCTCCCCGTGGACTGGCGGCTGCCTCCCACCCCCCTCGCCCACCGCATGTCTCTGTGTGGTGAGAAGGGGCCCCTCCCGAGCT
Organism: Choloepus didactylus; assembly: GCF_015220235.1. Taxonomy (NCBI): domain Eukaryota; kingdom Metazoa; phylum Chordata; class Mammalia; order Pilosa; family Megalonychidae; genus Choloepus; species Choloepus didactylus. The sequence continues at coordinate 60,450,819 of NC_051325.1, forward strand.
CATGTCAGCCCCTCGGCCCTGCTCTGGGATGAGCAAGGGGGACAGCCACTCGCTGCAATATAAAGGCACCCGTGGACCCGTCAAATAGTCCCGTCCTTCCTTTCCTGAGGACATCTTTGTGGCAGCCCCCAATGCGCCAGGTTGGTCTGGTTAGACGCTGGTGCTCAGGTGTGTGAGGGCCCATCTGCGACAGACCATGCCGGACTCGGGGCTACTCATGGGCCTGTCTCTGTGCCGCCCCCGGCCCTTTGCACTCCTCCAGGGGGACGGAGCCCTTCCCCGGACCCAGGTGCGAACTCAGGCGGTGACAGTGGCTCTGCAGGTCACTCTTGGGAGACGGGAAGCCCTGCGGTCAGTGTCAGTCGCAAACACGGTCACTGTTCTGTCATCGTAAAAGCTCAGTTCTAAATAACAGTCAAAAGTTGCCCTTTGATTCAGCATAAGTCTCCCCGACAGGGGCCTGCAGATGGGAGGGCTCGGCTCTGCCCCTCTCCGCTGGCCCTCTGCTGCCACCAAGCCCCTTGCCCGAGGTTCAAGGGTGAAGCAGGGCCAGGCACTCACTCGGGGGGAGAGGGGGCAGCAGACCCATGGGTTCAGCAGGGGCTCCCCCAGGGACTGAAACTCACGGTGGGAGTGCCCATGATTGGCATCTGCTCCCCTCCTGCCCATGGACCGCTCTCCTGGGCAGGAGCCCTTTTAAAGCGACCCCAGCTGGCTTCTCAAATGTGCCCCCCAGGATTCCCGCAGTGGGAACCAGCCCAGACTGCCCTCGCCCCTCAGGTGTGGGGCCCTTGCGCCCTCCAAAGGCAGGGGGTGCACGGGTAGCTCTACGAGGGGTCCCACAAAACCCCAGCCATGCTCTAAATGAGGGGCAAACACTCTCCAGCTTCTCCCTCCTTGGAGGGCAAAACCTTCTCTGCCCCTGAACCCCCACAACACCGTCTCCTGATCCCCACGGAATCAGGGTGCCTGTCCCTCTCTGAGCCTCTGATTTTCTGAACTTCCATTTCTCATAGGAATGGAGCCCCTTTGCTGGGATCTTGGGGATAAGTGAGATCATGTGTGTGAACCCGTCATGCTCTGTGTAAGCATTTTTATTATTATGGGTGTGGTCTTGGGGTGGATGAAAATGAAAGAAATTCTCAAGAACCTCTCAGGATTGAGAAATAAAATCATCCCTCACCCGTAGCCTGGGTTAAGCCGTGCATTAGCTTCCAGAGCTAAAATCTCTCTGGACTCTGTGAACTCAGTGTGTGCAAAACTCGATTCGTGAACTCTGAGTCCCAGCCAGGATCGGGATGAAGTCCGGTGAAGTGTTTCCTGGCCTGGGCTGGACCTCTGCCCTGACCTAGTCCACTCTGTCAGCATGGAGCAGTGTCCACGTGAGCCCCGGCTGGTGGGCCCAGTTGTGGTTGCACAGCCACTGGCCACGCCTGTGCCCGCAGTGCTGCAGATGGAAACTTTCCTTGGGACCCAGAGGAGTGGGAGGAAGGCCAGGGGCCCTGCAGCCTTGGCAGAGGGTCCTGGAGCCCCCCAAGCCTGGGGAACTAGTGCAAGAGACCCATGTGCTCCCTCCAAAATGCTTCAGAAGCCAAAGTCCCGGCTGTGGCCTCTGGAGCTGGAGAGCAGGTTGCTGTGGTTGAAAGGGGGAACCCGGATGAGACAGGACTGGCCCTGGCCCAGCCCCCCACCCATCTACTCTCCTTTATTCTATAATTGTTTATTGACCACTACCCCCGGGACATGCAATTTGGATACAGCAGAAGCAGGACAGATACTATCACAGGGAATTTAAATTCTAAGAGGGGAGACAGGCAATGAACCAGGAAACGTATGTCAACAAGATGATAGTAGGTAAAGCAAAGCAAACACCATGTCGGAAATGCACCGAGGTCTGCAGGGGTCTGGCTGGCCAGAAGCAGGGGCTTTGCTAGCTGCTGGGCAGCATGAGGGTGGCTGACCCTGTGCAGACCGGCCAGCCGGGGGCGCTGTCCAGGCACAGGGACCAGCGAGAGCAAAGACCAGCATTTGGAGAGCTTGGAGGAAAATGCTTGCTTTAGAATTGGCGAGGAGATGGAAATTTCAACACACAGTTCAAAAGACCAGTGAAAAGACTCTTTTTCAATTGCCCCTTTTTTACTGTACCAGTCAGGGTTCCACTAGAGAAGCAGAACCAGCAGGAGATACACAATAAGGGATTTATTGCGAAGAATTGGCTTCCATGGTTGTGGAGCTGGCTAGGCAAGCCGGAACCCACAGGGCAAGCAGGCTGGAGGGGCGCTGCCGGGGCCAGCGTCCACAGTCAGAATCTCTTCTTCCTCAGGGAAACCTCAGCTCTGCTCTCACGGCCTTTCAACAGAATGAATCAGGTTATCTAGGACCACATCCCTGACTTAAGCCCACCCACCAGGGACTTGAATCCCGTCTATGAAACACCTTCCCAGCCACGCCAAGGCGAAGATTTGCTTGGACACCAGGACTGGGAGCCTGGCCAAGGCCCAGCAGACTGACCATCACAATTACCAACTCAAAGCAATATTAAGCATCATTCAGAAATTACAATCCACATGGTTTCAACTTTCTTCTGGTGGGATTTAGTCTTAAAGAAAAAAGCAGGCTGTGGGGTTCTGGACCCCACTTTTGGAGGCAGGCCCAGTGCTGGGCCCCCAGGTGTGACTCCTTCCAATGGGACAACTGCCTCCTCAGGGCAGATGAGGGATGTGCTACAGCCAGACATCACCTGCGACTTCCCCGAGGGCCAGGGCAGCGGGCAGCCAGCAGTGATGGGAATGCCAGCAGGAGATCCATGTGGAATTTGCTGGAATGTTTATGTATAATCTTTCTGGAAAAGATGCTCATAACCATTAGTGGGATTTTCTTAAGGACAATAGATAACATAATTAAAATTAATTTTATCATGAGACTAGAGGGGCTTTGGGTCTACAAGAGAAGATCTTCTAGGAAAGTCCACACTTGGATTTTTTTAAACTGTTGATTTGAAACAGATGGACAAGGTATTCTTTGATGAGTATTCTTTTTTTCAAACCATTAATATAAAGACAAGTGGCTGGTGGCCTTCAGATTTAAGACTACTTGGTTTGGTGGTCCCTTAAGAACTCCAAGACAATGTTTCAAGTACTAAGCACAAAGACCGTCCGTCCTTGGTGGAGCTACCTTTCTCTTCAGCAATTTGGAGTCCCCCATTTCCAAGTCAGATTGATCCTAAATTTGTGCAGCATATTTGTCTAGTTATTAGTAGGGTTTTTTTTCTTTTTAATTTTAGGACCTCTCTACCGTATACTAACTTTTTTTCATAATGCCAATAAAGCTTCAGATGTTATTTGTTTTTATTTCCTTTGAAATAACAGGAGTGGATTTCCGCTTTCCTCACCTGCTCTGCCCAGGAAGGATATCCCTGGTCTGCACTAGCTTTAGCTCAAGCAGCACCCACTTGGGGCTGAGCCATCTTTCCTTCACTCCCACAGAGGAGTGGCTCTGCTAATCCTTTCCCTCTGTAGCCAATCCACGAACAGATCTTGCCAGCTCAGCCCCTTTACAGTTACCCGAGCATGTGAGCGAGGCTGGTGAATTTAGGAGGCTTTCCTGGTGGAGTCACATTTTGAGGCTGGTTTTGCAGAAAGGTTTGTTGTATGTGCTCACTTAACGTCCCCACGAGGCAAGTATCATTCACAGATGAATAAGATGAGGCTCAGTGAAGTGAAGGCATTTGCCCAAAGTCAAACCTAGACCTCCCCGAATCCCAAGTCCGGGCTCCGACTATGTACCCCACTGCCTCCCGACAAGGGGGACAGCCCCAGGGGAGGGCCGTGGAGGCAGGCTGCTGGCTGAGGCCACTCCCGGGGCCTCTGTGGTCGTGGGAAAGGCACTGTCCCCTGGGAATGGGGTCAGCTGGACACATTTGGCTGGGAAATGCTTTGAAACTGGGCAGCCTCCAACGTGCTAGCCAGTCCCTGGGGGCTCTCCAGAGACTAGGAACATGGGCCTCCACTCTCACACAGCGTGCAAAGCACCCACCAGGCTCTTTGGGTGGGGAAGTGATGGCCCATTAGCTGGAGTGTAGGCCGGGGAGGAAGAAGCACGGTCCAGAGATTTTATGCTGTGTGCTCCACGGAGGGCTCCAGGGCCAAACCAGCCTGCCCCGTGTTTGCCAGTAAGTTCAGGATGAATGGAAGCGGGGGGCTGCTCAGAGGCAGCTGTTCTGCTTGGTGCCTCACATGCTGAAATCTTAGCTCTGCTTTTCCCTCGTGGGAGAGTTTGGGAAGTCACAGTTTGCTCTTAAAGTTGGGCTAATAATGCTGATGACCTGAACGGAGGATTAACAAACCAGTGCAGGTAAAGTGTCCCAAATGTTTTCATAATAATGCATGTGCTTGCTTTCATCCCCGTGTTACAGAGAACGAAAATGCAGCAAAGCAACGATGAGTCTCCAGGCAGGGGGCTGCACTTTGCAAGAGCTGGTTCTAATGCTGCCAGATCTCTGCCTCTTCAGCAGAGAGAGGAGGGGAAGTAACTTGCTCAAGGACACACAGAGAAGGATGGAGCTCCACTTGGACCCAGGCCCCCTGGCCCCAAACCCAGCACACCAGGACTGGCAAACTTGTGACTAGAACATGAGGCAGGTAGGTGGATGGGTGGTCTTGTCAGGGGCCAGGCACCCAGGTCCCTCTGGAGGAGACCAGGCACATGTTGCCAGGAAGGAATGTGGACCCATGAGGCCATGGCTTAAACATTTTCCAGGAAAGGCAGGAAAACTGGATTTTGGGAAATATCATTGCTTTTAAAGTTAGCAACTAATTTGATAAACGTGCATGCTGCTTGCAGACTGAGTGTGGCCCCAGATGCCCTGTTGGAGTCCTCTTCTTTATCCTATGCTGCCTAGAAGCTAGCAAACCAAACTCCCTGCATCTGTGATGGATCCTGCCACATTTGGAAAGCTTTGGTGAGAACCAACAAATTCCAGGAAATGATCTTTGTACGAAGGCTGTTCATGTAACAGCCCATCCACCCATCTATCAATCCATGCAGGCACCCGTCCATCCATCCACCCAGCCACCCATTTCTGCACGCATGCTTGTACCCATCCACCTACCCATGCATCCACTCACCAACTCATCCATGCGTTTATCCATCCATCCATCTACAAATCTGTCCATCCATCCCTGCATCTATCCAACAACTCCTCCATGCACTCATGCAGCCATCCATCCATGCATCCATCTGTCCATCCATATTTGGAACACACAAAGCACACCTATCTTATGCTGAGGTTGGGAACACAGAAATGTTCAAATTATGGTCCCTGCTGTCAAAGAGCTCAGCCGCACCCTCTGCCCTGAGTGTGACATTTCAACCAGGTTGGGAGGTGGAAATTGGGAGGTCACATCAGATCTTATTTTATAATCTCCTCTAATCACAGTCTGACTCGCTTGAGTCTTCTTGGAGTCCTGGCTGCCACTGGTCCATTAGCACCAAAGGCAAGGCTGTTTGTGGTAAGCATTGTGCAGGGCAGGGGAGAAAAGCCGTTAGAATCCATTCGGTCATTCAACAACTACTCACTGGGCCCCAGTAGGTTCCAGACACCAAGCTGGAGACTGGCTCAGAATGCTTCAGAGGAATCCTCACTGCATCTCTGTCCTTTGGGCATTGGCAAAATACAACTATTAAGATGGATTGAGAGGGGATATTTGTAATATGCAACTAAGAAAAAATTAATATGAAAATATATAGGAATCTCCTACAAAATCGGCAAGAGAGGAGAGAAAGGAAACCCAAATGAGAAAAAAACAGTTGCTATTCACATACCCACAGAAGAAGAAACACAAAGATCTAATAGGCCATGTGAGGAGACTTACAACCTCTTTAATAACCAGAAAAATGCAAATTGAAACCACAGAAATATGTTACTACTTTATGCCCCTTGGAGTGACACATTTTTATATTGGTTAATATTAAAATTGATCTTAATAACATCACGTTTTCAGAGCAGTGGAGAGACGGGAGCCTTTGTGGGCTGCTGGTGGCTTAGGAACTGTAGTGGGTGTGAGAGCAAGTTAGCAACTCCTGAGTTCAACTCCAAAGTCAGTCTCACAAGTTTGCAGAGGTATGTTCGAGGATGCTCATTGCTGCATTGTTTGTAGTTACAGAGTTGGAAATAATAGGAATGTTCAGGATTCACATTGATTGATCAATCTGGGACGTGCAAACTATACATTGGTCAAAGGAATGACTTAAGTCATCAGTTGTGAACATGGAATGAGGTCGATATTGAGTAAGGAAAGGAAGAAGCAGCATGAGATATGCAGCATAATTACTTATGTGAATTAAATACAGCCAGAATGATCAATATGATGCTGGGCCCCTGAGATGTAGAGAAGAGCTGTAAATAATAAAGTGTTATCTCAAGTTGTTGTGCTCCCTTTCCCACTCCCAACATGGGGTATAATTTTTTTGCTAATCTCACCCTTGCTAGTTTGACTCCAGAGTAACTCAGACAGTCCTGGGCTGGGTCCAGACATCCAGTCTGGATGAGTACACAATATTGACTAAACTTCAGCCATCAACAGGAAGCAGATGTCTGGGAACCACTGCTCCACGGAGCAAGGGTAAGCATTTGCAACAAAAACAGAACTAAAGTGAAATTAAGGGCAGCGCGTCTAGTTAGAAGCTAGTTGGAAGTTAAAACTAGCTTCTAGTTTTGACACATTTCTTTTCCTTTCTAAGACTTATTTTTCTCTTTGGTTAAATGGGTTATTGGACTAGAGGTTGTTTTTAAGATCTTTAAATATCTGAGATACAAGGATTCCACGATCTCCCAAGCATTTATTGTTTGTCCCTTTGACCCAATAATTGAACATCTAGGAACCTAGCCTAAGAAAACAAATCTAAAGACCAAGATCCATGTTTGAGGATGTTTAGCACAGCAATTTTTATGATAGCAAAAATTTGCAAAGTATCTCAATGTACAATGAAAGAGGTTAGCAAAAATAAATTAAACTACAAACATATAGTGCAATAATTTACATCCAGGAAAATTCACAGTTAAAGAGATGTTTTAATGGCTTCAAAAAAACACTTGGTCAATGGCAAGCAAGAGTGGGGCTGTGGGAGCAGCCAGTCCTGAGTACAGGCAATAAGGGGGTGCATTTTCTGCAGAGAATTTTTGAAAAATTGTAACTCAACGAAACTCAAGCTGCTTGTTATTATCCCATGAGTCGACAATTCTAAAAAATGTCGTTGCAAAAGGGACTGTTTCCACCAACCCTACCCCTACTCACCCCCACCCAGTACATCACTGCTCATGGATTCATGTTAAATGAACAAAGTAAAACTCACATGGCCTGCAGGGAGGTCTTGGGGAAGATGGCAGCATTGATTGTTAATCTCTCCAAATCCCACAGAGCAACTAGGTAGCAAAACCGGAGACCCCTGGATGACACATACAACAGAACTTGCCACAGCTCTCCAAGTTTTGACCAAGTATTCCCACAAACCCAAAACATAAGCAGTTGAGAACAGTCAGCAATAACCTCCAGAGCCAGGTGCTCTGTGCACCTGCGAGGAAGAGCCGAGGGCACCCCCCGGGTCTGAGAAGAGGAGTGCTGCAAAATTGCCGACAGGTTGAGATGGAAGATGGTTTGGCACACGAGAGAGGAGCGAGTGCAACAGGCGTAGGGTAACGTCTAATGGGGCCGGAGCATCCTCACCCTATGAGCCCTTGAAATTATCTCTTCAGGGCTCCCTTCCACGACAGGACCACCCTGAGGAGAAGCAGCTGGGAGTGGACTCAGAATTGGTGGGTGCAACAAAGACAAAGGGAAAAGAAGGGCTGGAGGCGATGGAAACCTCAGAGAGCGAGCCACATGGATACAGCAGAAAAGGAAGATCTGGGACCACCGCACTTCTAAAAGTCCAGGGAGACAAATCTCCTGGGGAAATGAGTGACAGGACAAGTGCTGAGGTCGAAGGCCATGTCAAGTTTAAGACATTAAACAGAGACCATGAGGAGTGGAACTGCATCCCTACAGAAGTAAGAACATGCCAAATGTAACTTCTAGTCCGAAATGAGCAAAAAGGTACAAAGAAAATGAAGCAAGACCTACAGGACAGTGTAAATCAGAAAAACTCAGAAATGAGGTGACAGAACTCAAGAAGAATTAGAAATAGAAGGAAAAATCATTACATAAATAAAGTCTATCCAAGAAGAAACACAAAAGTGAATAAACACATCAGATGATGCCTTTAAGAGAAACAGGAAGAGAAAATGAGAACAATTGTTAAACTCAGAAATGAAGGGATTCCAGTCAAGATGGAGTAAAGGGAACATATTTGTACTCTTATCCCAAACACCTAAAAACCAAACAGGATTTCAGAAACAAAAGGTTCCAGACACTGGAAAACGTTGAGCACAGGGCAGGGATCCCTAAGAAAGGGAGGAAAAGACAAGACAAGCCCTGTGGTTGCCCCTGAAGGGAGAAGACAGGTGAGGGAACCCAAGCAGCCTGGTGGAGTCGAGTTGAGAGGACAGAGTTGGAAAGTCCTGGGGGCCAAGGTGGCTGGAAGTCCCAACAGCACCCCAGGGAGGAGAGAGCTGCCTGCCTGGACAGAGAGGCGAGCGCAGCTGCGTGAGAGAGCCCCAGAAGCCCTCCAAGGGCTCCTCTCAGGCCTTCAGGTACATACTGTTTGGGACATGAGTGTGCAGAAACTACCCAAACCAGGTCAAGACCCACCAGAAGAAGCAGGTAGAACAATTCGTGGAGCTCACACAGGGTGAGGCTATCCCATCAAACACAGATAAAAATTTCAAAAGGAGCAAAATGTTTCCAAGAAACTTTACCACAATGCAGAACAAAGCTCACGAATTAAAGGAATACAAAAATATTCAGCACCCAACAAGGTAAAATTGATAATTTCTATTTTAAAAGCAGGAAAATAATGAGGGGAAAAATTAACCAATAGACACAAATGATAGAATTAGTTAATGAGGAGGTTAGAAAAAGTACTATAACTATATCCTGTATGTTCTAGATGGTAGAGGAAAATGTGAGCATATTAAGGAGAAACATTGGAAAATATAAAATGGGCTCAAATAAGACTTCCAGAGACTAAAATAATGTCTGGCATGAAAAATACACTAGAAGAATTAAGAGCAGAAGATATTACAAGAGAAAAGCTTAGTGAACGTAAACACAAAATGAAGTATTTAGAGGGAAAAAAAAAACAAAAGATGAAAAGGATTCAAGAAAAAGTGACAAATATTGAACACTGGCAAAGAAGATCTAGCAAACAGAAAATAAGACCCTGAAAAAGACCACCAAGGCAAGGAAATAACCAGTACTAAAATAATAATAATAATAATAAATCAAGAAAATTTTCCTGAAATGCAAGATTTGAGTCTACATATTGAAAAAGTGATGGAACTGTTCTAGATCTTGATTGTGGTGGTATTTACATAACTATGTACTAGTCAAAATTGATAGAATTGTTCCCTAAAAAGAGTGAATTTTATGTTATGTAAATCATACCACATTTATATAAAGGAATTTAAATTACATGTTGAAAGAAGACACAGTGTAGGTATCTGAGATTATCAACTCAGAAGGACCACCACTGAGTCATATTCTAGTAAAGTTACTGGACTTTAGGGAAAAAAAGAACGATTCCATTGGGCATGCAGGTGAAGGCAGCAGGTGGTTTGTAAGGAAAAGAAAATTAGATTATCATTACACTTTTTGACAGCAATGTTTTATGCCGGAAGACAATGGAGTGATATTTTTACGGCGCTCAGTGAAAAAAAAAATGTGAGACAAGTCTTTTAAATTCCACAAGCTAATTTTATGTAGAGAAAGTGCAAACTGTTGACCTGCAAGAATTCAGGGAATAGTTTTCCCAGGGGCTCTTCCTAAGGAATTCCCAGGAGAATGGGATTCTAACAACCAAAATAACTAAAGAGACTTTTAGAAAATGACTGGTAGTGGGTATTAAACATTTGCTTACTATAAAACTAGCAGGAAAGAGAGTTAAAATGGAGAGGATATAGTATGCAATGGCTTTCTGCTTAGTCAACAGGGATATAGCACAATTATACAAAAGCGGAGGGGTGTATGAAGATAGCATAGACAAAGGTAATTTAAACTGTTCTCAGTAATTATACTGAGGGTGATAGGATTAGAATTATTGTTCTGAGACTATGTGGGTTATGATAGGAAATAAATGACTACATATGGGATATTCTAATTCTGTCATCACCTGTATCCTTGAAAACCAGTACAAGTTAAAAATCTATGATCCTGGGAGTGATGTCATCAACATGATGACATAAACAGCTACCAAAAACTTCCCTCCAGATATTCAGTGAAAAAAGGACAATTCTGAATTGCTTGAAACTCTGGAGGAGGAGATAGAGAGAAAGAGCCTGCAAATGTCAAACTGAAGAAAGAGAAGAAATGTTAGGTAGGAATCTTCCACCCTGGACGACTGTCCCCCTACCCCTCTCTCAATCTCAAGTGCAAAAGGCACAGAATCAGCAGACAGGACTCCTCCCACCATGGGCACAGACTACAAGATCTCTCACAGCAGTGAGACACACCCCCACCATTTGAAGACCTGGGGGACAGGGGAGCACATTTCAAGGCCAAGTTCAGTGAGGGACAAAGAGACTGAGAAAACGTGGACAGAGACTGTTTCCAGCCCTGGGTCTGAAAACCCCTCCCCCACCCTTGAGGGACGCAGCAGTCAGCAGCCATTTCCTTGCCTTGGGAATGGCTGGAGGACTGGGTCAGCTGAGGGAGGACTCTGCCACAGGAGGAGCCTCACACTGAGCCAGATTTTGGTCGGCAAAGTGAGGGCATAGGAATCCCTCAGTTTCAGCTCACCTGTGTAGACACAGCCTGTGCTAGGAGGTAAAGCAGCCTCTGAGGATGAGTAAGTTACTGAACAGTGCCATCTGCTGGACAGTCCGAAAGGTGCAAGGGAGTTGATAAAACTTTTTAAAAGATGCTCCAGACCCTTTCTTAGGACCACAGGAGCTGGTCTACACACCTGTTCAGAAACCTGGCCCTGTTTTGGCTGAGAAATATGGAAGACCCAACTGTTAGAGCAGGGCTCTAAAACAAACCCAGGTCTTGCTGGCTGGTGGAAAACAGAGCACCACTGGAAGTCAGCAGATTTTTATTACCACACACAGTGAACATGCTGGGGTGCCCAGTGCCTACCTCCCATCCCTGTGGCAGGTCATGGTGGGTGCCTGATTTTAGGGGGAAGACTCGGGAGGGCAGAGCCAATCTGACAACTGGCCAGTGAGAGAAACAAGGAAAAGATAGAGGTTAATTCAACTAACAAGAAAACCCTAGACAAAAGAGGGAAAACAACTTCCAGAATAAACTAATAAAGAAAAGCAGAAGTCTACACAGCAAAAAATCATGAGCCACACCAGGAAACACAAAGATATGGCCCAGCCAAAGGAACAAACCAACACCTCAATTGAGATTCAGGAGTTGAAACAGTTAATTAAAGATGTTCAAACAAATCTTCTAAATCAAATCAATGAGTTGAAAGAAAATGTGCCAAAAGAGATGAAGGGTATAAAGAAGACCCTGGGTGAACATAAGGAAAAATCCGTAAACTTGTAAAAACAAATGGCAGAACTTATGGGAATGAAAGGCACAATAGAAGAGATGAAAACACAATGGAGACGTACAACAGCAGACTTGAAGAGGCAGAAGAAAGGATCAGGGAACTAGAAGACAGGAGATCTGAAATCCTACACACAGAAGAACAGATAGGGAAAAGAATGAAAAAATATGTGCAAGGGCTCAGGGAACTGAATGACAACATGAAGTGCATGAATATATGTTTTACAGGTGTCCCAGAAGGAGAAGAGAAGGGAAACTGGGCATAAAGAATAATAGAGGAAATGATCAATGAAAATTTCCCAACTCTTAGGAAAGACATAAAATTACAGGTCCAAGAAGTGCAGAGTACCATAAATAGATTTGATCCAAATAGACCTACTCCAAGACACTTACTAAATCAGATTTTCAAATGTCAAAGACAAAGACAGAGTTCTGAAAGCAGCAAGAGAAAAGCGATCCATCACATACAAGGGAAGCTCGATAAGACTCAGTGTGGATCTCTCAGCAGAAACCATGGAGGTGAAGACAGTGGTATGATATATATTCAAGATACTGAAAGAGAAATACTGCCAACCAAGGATCCTATATCCATCAAAACTGTCCTTCAAAAATGAGGGACAGTTTTAAATATTTACAGGTTAACAGACACTGAGAGAATTTGTGAACAGGAAACCTCCTCTACATGAAATACTAAAGGGAGTGCTGCAGACAGATAGGAAAAGGCAGGAGAGAGAGGTTTGAAGAAGAGTGTAGAAATGAAGATGTCAGAAGATAGAAAGAGGGTAGAGATCAGTCATTTGATGCTGAAGGGGTACAGAATGTTCAAGAGGACTGATTGTATAGATCCAGAAATGGATAGCACAACACTGTGTGATGGTAGCACAATATTCTAAGTACACTGAACAAAGATGACTGTGAGTATGGTTGAAAGAGGAAGATTAGGACCATGTGGGACACCAGAACAAAAGACGAAAGACTGGGACTGTGTAACTCAGTGAAACCTAGGGTGCTCAACGATTGTAATAAAAGGTACAAATATGTTTTTACATGAGGTAGAACAAATGAATGTCAACTTTGCAAGGTGCTGAAAATGGGATAGTATCAGGGAAAAAATACAATCAATGCAAACCAGAGTCTATAGTTAACAATAACTTGCAATAAGCTTCCATTAACTGTTAACAAAGGCAATATACCCAAGCTAAATATATATAAGAGGTGGGTATAAGGGAGAGGTATGGGACTTGTGACATTGGTGGTGTTGTCTGGACTTTTTATTGTATTTTATTTTATTTTTATTTTTATTTTACTTTTTATTTTCTTTTTTTCTCATCATTTTTTTTCTTTTTTTCTTTTTTCTCCTCTTCCTCTTTCCTTGCAGAAAAAAATGGAATGTCCTCATGTAGATTGTAGTGGCAAATGCATAACAATGTGATTATACTGGGAATGGTGTTTTAAAACTTCAACTTCTGTGTGAGGCCAAAGGAAGAGATAAAAATATAGATTGGGTGCAAAATCTATATTTTCTGTAGCACACTATATAATTGAACTTGTATGGTCAGTTTATTCAAACCATAATTACATGGAACTTTGAATAGGGAGTGAGATCTGGTTGGCTTGTACAGGTCGCTGTGAAGCCCCGATACATCCCAGAGTAATTTCGGCAGAGAATAAAAATGTACTTGCAAAGCCCCCTTGAGGGACTGGGGAAAATGTGGAAATATTAAACTTCCCCACGTGGGGAATTATTGATATTCTCACAAACTTCGAGGACTGCCAGCTTAGTAGGCTGAGACCTCAATCCTGGAGCTTGCCCTTATGAAGCTTGTTACTGCAAGGGAGAGGCTAAGCCTACTTATAATGTGCCTAAGAGTCTCCCCCAGAGAACCTCTTTTGTTGCTCAGATGTGGCCAATCTCTTTAAGACAACTGGGCAGGTAAACTCACTGCCCTCCCCTACATGGGACATGGCTCCCAGGTGTGTAAATCTGCCTGGAAAGGTGGGACATGACTCCCAGGAATGAATCTGGACCCAGCATCAAGGGATTGAGAAAGCCTTCTTGACCAAAAAGGAGAAGAGAAATGAAACAAAATGAAGTTTCAGTGGCTAAGCTATTTCAAATGGAGTCAAGAGGACATTCTGGAGGTTATTCTCATGTGTTATATAGATATCCCTTTTTAGTTTTTAGTGCATTGGAAGAGCTAAAAGGAAGCTGTTGAACTGCAACCCACTAGCCTTGATTCCTGAAGATGATTGTGTAACTATGTAGCTTACACTACGTGACCATGTGATTGTGAAAACCTTGCAGTGCACACTCCCTTTACTCAGTGTGTGGACAGATAAGTAGAAAAATGGGGACAAAAATTAAATGAATAATAAGGAGGGATGGGGGTATGGGATGTTTTGGGTCTTCTTTTTTACTTTAATTTTTATTCTTATTCTTATTTTTTGTGTGTGTGGTAATGAAAATGTTCAAAAATTGATTGTAGTGATGAATTCACAACTACATAATGGTACTGTGAACAACTGATTGTACACTTTGGATAATTGTATGGTATATGAATATATATCAATAAAATTGAATTTTAAAAAAATCTATGACTCTAAATTTGATTTTGAATATGTAATCTCCTAACTCTGAGCACTAAAATGCCCTAAAGACAACAGCCAACCTAAGAGCAATGAGCATGTAAGGCACACAGAGTGTGGTGTTGGAATATCATCTCCCACTAAAACAAACACACACACACACAAACATTTCTTGGAGAAATGGCTGAATCCAGGTTGAGGGCAGGAAACAATGCACGTGTACAAGGGTTGTGTCAAAACAATAAAAGAGTCAACCTGAAGAGGCTTCCAGTAGCCAAAGATAGGACAACACAAGCTTCACAGAGGTAATAATCACAGTTGATTAAAATCCACCAAATATGCTCAGGTCCCTGAGTTCATAATATTTAAAAGTAATAACTGGTTAACTTTGGATGATTATGGGGAATCAAATCTTTGCTTCACAAACTGATGCATAAAAAGGGAATCAGACCTTTACACCACCTTTCACTGGTGATCTCTACCACCAGGCAGTCAAATAGTAGATGAGGGGAAGTATCTCTTTATAAAGTTTTCCAGCTAATAAATGAAAAGGGAATGATAGAATATGACCAGATTGCAACCACCAGTGAACTAATGGACCTAGGCGTTAAGTATGGGTGGCTGCTAACGTCACATAATGAGGGCCGCCAGCCTCGCGTGCTTCCCAGTGGAAGAGCACAGCAGGTTGTGATCTTGCCACAGGGACATCACCGAGGCCCCTGGTACCTCGGGGCCAGCTGCCAATTTGCAAGAAACAGAAGACAAGGGAACCTGTTACATTGCACCTCAAGTTCCAATCCCTAGATAAATTTTGGGGGGACAGAGGAAAGAGGAGGTGTGGAAGAGGGAATGGTAAACTAAAAGAGACTTAGAAAACACAAATTGTTTGAAATGGACAAGACCAAAACAGAGCAAGTAGGACTGAACAGCTGGGTAACAAAACCATAAAGAAACCCAGGCAGTGACTGCTACAAAAGTCAAGACAACGGCTGCTTTTGGAGGGGGGTATTTGGGGTTGAGATGGGGTACAAGGAGGGTCTTTAGAGGTTAGAAGGCAAAGCTCTGTTTCTTGATCCAGGTGAGGGTACTGGGTGTTTACCTTTTAGTAACTCATTACAATATACAATTGCCTATTGTGCTTTTCTGAATCTGTCTTATTTTGCAACAGAAAGGTTTAAAACCTGCATAAACAGAATCATCTTGATTGAATTTAAAATGCATGCATTGGAGGAGAGGACGAAAATATGCTGAAACAGTAACAGCGGGCATCTTTGGGGGTTCGGATTCTGGATGACTTTCACGTTCTTTCTTGTGCTTTTCCATATTTTCCACTGTGGCCTTTTTAATAGGGAAAATTTTTGCATCTATTTTTGACTTGTTCAATCCTCAAGTTTTTAATTGGATGTCCTAGAGGGGCAAAAAGTCTGTTTGGGGATTTTTCTGTCTTAACTACTGCAGTCTTAGCACCTAAAACTGTTGCAGGAACATACAGGGCAGTCGATGCATATTTATTGAATAAAAGGCCTGATGGATGGGCCCAGAATGCTTCAATATGCTCAGGAAACAATGATCTCCTCCCTCAGAACTACTGGCCTCCTTTCTGCTCGGGGCTTCGAGGTCCACTCAGGGCTGGCCAACTCTGTCCGCAGACAGCTGCCCTGCGGGTACCCCATGGAGCACACTGCCTGCGTCGGCCACACCCAGCTCTTGGGCTGGGATGAACACGGAAAGCACACCCTGCCCTCCTGCAAGCGTCCCAGGACATGCCTTTCGTTTTACAAACACCGCCCACCAGGCCCCTCAGGGGGTTGGAACGGACCCCACCCAGGTGCAGGGGGTGCTCCAGACTTGGAGATGGAGCAGCATTAAATTCCCAAACTGAATCCTCCCAAACACTCCTCCCCTCGAGGAAAACAGCAAACTGCCACATACCTACGGCAGGTATATTAAGGCAGAAAACAATTATGAGCACCGTTACATCATTTCAGTAATGGAAATGCAGCAAAATTGTGCTCCATGTGCCAAAATAATGATAGAAAATCAGTACTGACCAAAGTGTTTGGAGTGTGTACCATGTGCCAGGCGTTGGGAAGTAATTCACTGACGCTTACAACCATAACGCTGTGAGGAGGGATCTATTGCTTTCGCCAGGGTGGAGAAAGAAAACTGATGCTCAGAGAGGTTAAGGAACCTGCCCAAGGTCACACAGCCCTTATGTGGCAAGGTCAGGATTTAATCCCACTCTGTCTAACCCAGTGCCTGTATACTTAACCCCAAGCTGGGAGCTTCTGGGCACGGGGTGGGGGAGATGCCCCACTGCTTGTTCCTGTGTCAGTTTGGATGTAACAGAAAATCCATGTCACAGGGTTTAGGCATGAAGACCGTTGTTGGCTCCTGTAAAAGGTGAGCTTTGGCCGCTCGGGGATTTCACAGGGGCCCTCCCTGTGTCTTTCTAGGTTGTCCTGTCATCCTAAAGCTGGTGATTACTCAGTGCTGCCAGTAGCTGTGGTGGCTCCCTGCTTCCTCATTCCGTCTCTCTCTTAAAAGTTAGGAAGAATGTTCCAGAAGCTTCCAGCTACCCTCTCCTTATATCTCATTGGCCCAAACAAGGCCCCATGTGCCCTTGTGACTGGCAGAGTGGGCAGGGCTCGTCAGCCACCCTGGGGCTGAGGGGATCCCCTTCCTGCACCACAGCTTCTCTGCGTAGGGCAGGTGGGACAGCCGCTGCGGAGTGAACGCGCTGGCAGGTCCCGGGGAGGTCAGAAGGGGTGAATACTGAGGGGTTAATGCAGGGCCTCCAAGATGTGGGAACCACGAGGAAAGCAGAGCCCTGCCCCAGGCGGGCAACTGCAGGAAGCTGTGCCCCTAAGCTTAGGTCAGGGCCACGTAACAGATGTGAAGGCCCTAGTCACAGAGCACAGCCACCGTCAACCCCTGCTCAGCGGGAAGGACAGAGGGGCAAAAAGACCCCAGCCTCTCTCCTCCCCCCCTGGGAGCAACTGTCAGTGCCACCCACTGGCAGAACCCACCAGGAGCCAGAGAACACAGGAGCCTGGTCGTCCCTGGGCAAGCGGCAGGAGGAGAAGGGCAGGGTGGGTCTGGAGGGGGAACAGAACCTCAAGGAGTCAGCCCCAGCACCCCCTGGCTTCCTGTCTCCATCTGCCAAATAGTCTGTGGTGCCCACCCCGAACTGCTTGGCAGGATGCCAGGAGGCTGGGACGGGGCAATCTTCCTGAATTGCCCCTGAGCTCTTGGGGAGAAAGTCCCCTTGGGCTCAGAAGGGTGGAGCCCACGCCCACCTTCTCATTCTTGGGTCCCCAGGACCTGGCTCAGAGCCCAGCACACAGCAGGTGGCCTCCCATCACAGCCCCCGGGCCCTGCTGGCTGCACCACCCCACCACCTCTCACCGTCCCGGATTCCACCTCAGGACCTTTGCACATGCAAATCCTCCTGCCCAGAACTCTCTTCCCAGATGACTTCACGGCTGTCTTCTGCCACTGCCTGCAGGCCCGAGCTCGGTGTCACCTCCCCAGTCCCTGTCCACCATCCCTGACCTCCCTGCCCTAACCCCTGACCGCTTCACCCTGCTTCAAGCTTCTTCGCAGCACGTCACCCCCCAGCCCGTCATGCCGGCCTCTACCCACTGGAACGCAGCCTCACAGAACAGCGTCTGTCTGTCCCAGCTCGGGAGCTGGCGCCCCTCACGCGTTTGCTTCAATCCATAAACCTGTATCGGCACCGTCATTACCTGTCCACGGTCGCATCGTTACCCCCCAGCCCCTGCCTGCCTGCCCGGGCTGAGGGGCTCCTACAGGACCGCCCGGGGGCTCGGGGAGCCAGGCCACCATCCAGGGGTCCCTCACTTGGAGCCTGTAAGAAAGGAATAAGTTTTGTTTTCACATAGAGACAGCATGGAATAAGGGAAATGGAGGCAAAACCAGTTTAAACAAGCCCCAGACAAAGAGAAGAGAGAATCTGCCTGATGTAAAGAGACATGAGGTAGTATCAGAGGCGGGAACTCACAGCAAAAAAATAAAAATTTGGAGGGGGCATTGGCTAATCAGTTCAAAATCTCAATAATGAGCTAGTTGGCTCTCTGGGATTGGCTGTACAAATTAAAATCTCAAAAGATGAATTAGTTAGTGTTCTCGGATAGGCTGTAACCTCTGTAGTACCCAGTCAATGGGAAACAGGGGAGGGACTTGCGAATTAGGAGTAGGAGATTTAAACATCGCCATTCTCTTCCTCTGGCGCACCAGCCTTCCGCATGTTTGGCTGGACGCCCCATCTTGCAAGATCGGAAATAAATTCTTTTCTCCTCCAGAACCGAGAGAGCGTTTATTCCCTTACAGGTACCACTTTATTTCCGACAGAGCCTGAACTCGGGGCTGCCTGA
Organism: Choloepus didactylus; assembly: GCF_015220235.1. NCBI lineage: Eukaryota > Metazoa > Chordata > Mammalia > Pilosa > Megalonychidae > Choloepus > Choloepus didactylus. The sequence continues at coordinate 60,469,453 of NC_051325.1, forward strand.
GCAATATCCTGCTTAGAGCCCCCTCAGGACACCATGTCTCACTAAAGAGCAGACTCCACCACATTTGGAAAATGAGGGAATAAATGAATGAATGAGGGGCTGGATAAAAACAGCTCTGTGCAGTTAAATCATCACTCACATTATTTTCCGGAGGGCTGCGTTTCCCCTGCCTATGCCTGCTGAATCTGGGTCTTCCTGCCCCCAAGGGGTGTCTGAAGACTGGTGAGGTTCTCCCAGCCCGGGCCCCCTTTGCAGGCTCAGGCAGCAGCACTGGCTGAATTTTTAAAACCGAGTGTCTCCTTCCAACGCCCTGAATTCCAGCCTCGCCCTTTGCCCCAGGCTGCCGAGTGCAAGCTCAATCGTGCTCAGTCCCGTCCCGTCTGCAGCCCTCCCTCCCTCCGCGTTTCTCAGCTGGTAGAGCCGTGAAGACGGTGACGAGGGCGGGGCGGAAACTTGGCGGCCTCGGGTCTTGCACCCTGAACAAAGCGGACGTCCCCACCCCACCCCGAGGGCCCAGCCTGCGCGCTCGTCATCCCCCAGCTCCCCTCGGGCTCCTTAGCTCTGCCCCGGGGCTGCGGCAAGTTCACGGCCGAGCTCAGCCCGGGCTTACAGGCGGCTACGAAAGACATAATTCTGTGAGAACCGCCAGGGCCCAGCTCGCCCACCCTGCCGGGACAGGCCAACGTCGGGGAAATTAGAGGCCGCCGCCGCCAAGGCCGAGCCCCCGGGGCCTGGACGTGATTATCTGGGAGCGAAATAAGCCGGCGATTCCGACGCCAGTGTGGGCAGGGGCGTCCCCCTCAGGAGGTCACCCGGAAGGCAGGCCCAGGAGGGAGCCAAGGGCAGCCCCTCGATAATCGATAATCGCTGCCTTTGTGAATGCCGTGGCCATTCCGTCCTCCCCAGCACCCTGCAGAGGGGCTGCTGTGCCCGGAGGGCTTGGAGGCTGGAATCGAGGTGGCACAGCCGGGCAGAGGGGACACCCGCCACCTGTGCACTCACCCCACGGCCCCTGGCGGCCTGGCCCCGGCCGTGCCTCCTTCCAAGCCCTTCGCCATCCTGCCGTCCCAGCCGGCTCCCTAAGGTTCAGACCTGACCATGCCCCTGTCCGGTTTAATATCCTTCCGTGGCTCCCCAGTGCTCTGGGGGGAAAGTTCATGTTCCCTCTTGTGGCTCCTAAAGGATTGGGCGACAGCCCGTTTCCGTTCACTCACAGTCTCTCCCCCACCGTAAGTTCCTTGCACCTGGTGTCTGCTGCCCTTTCTTCTCTCGCAGCACTTTTCCGACCACGTGGTGCGTCCATCGTATCCTGTCGGCTTCCCAGCACACGCGCTCACGCACATGCTCACGCACAAGTATAAATGCCACAAGGAAGGCACGGCCCGTTGCTCCACCCCGAGCGGCCGGCACCCAGCCTGCTGCATGGACAATGGCCCAAGCGTGTTTGCAGATGACTCAGTGATGGAATCTTCTGAAGGGCTTGCTTTGTCCTCAGTGCCTTACTGTCTTCTCAAGACAATGCTCCACGCACTGAAGGCTTGATTTCTTCGCCTTCTAAAACTGTGGCTGTGACTGTTCAAAAGTTAAGGTTAGAGAGGGCTTGCATAGTTGGGACAGATCTGGGGAAGGAGATGGGGGTAACTGGGTGAACCACGCTTCTCCTTCACATTCCAGGGAATACAAGGTGACAAGGACCCTGAGCCAGGGCGGAGACACCGCTTGGCCTGCTTGGTCCCCCACGCACCCTCCTGCCAACAATACCTCTCACACGGCCGCCCACCTGCCCGGCTCTCCTCTGGGGTCACATTCCTAGGCTCTTTGGTTTCCCGTTCCCTTTCCCAGAGTTAATGCAGCACTCCCCTGACCCCAATGATCTGTGAGGCCACAGTTTTGTGGATGTAAGAACCACCAGCCTGGGGAGCCCCCTAATAAAGCAGCCTCCTGGGACTTGCCCCAGCAGTTGAATTCAGAAGGCCTTGGAGGGGACCCAGGAACCTGCGTGCCTGCAAGCCCTCCACGTCATTCAAACGAAGGTGGACCGCACTTTGAAAAGCACAGTCCTAGGGTCTCTTTGGGATGCTTCATTTCCATTTCATGATTTAGCTATCATTTCTCTGTACTCAGAAGCTTTTTGTAATGTGTGAAGAGCCCTAGAAATAAAAACAATTTAGTGTCGACTACATGCCCAACATGGCTATTTGGATAATAATCTCATTTATTACTAAGAACAACCCATCCTGGTGCTATCATCTCATTTCCTAGCTTGGGAAGCTGAGGCCAGAAGGAGACAGTGACTTGCCCAAGGTCACACAACATGCAGATACCAGAACTTGGAGGGGACTCAGGGCTGTCGCCCACCGAGGCCCTGCTTGGTGCTTGGCTTCCTGTGGGTCCAGAACGGAGGCTCGGGAAAGAGGCCTCGGCAGGTTCTTCTGGGGCCAGGCAAGGACTAGATGGTCAGTGGAGGGTGGACCTTTAGCAAGTAACAACCCATCTCTGCCTCAGTTTCCTCGTCTGTAAAATTGAGATTGAAATGCCAACTGCATCAAGTCACTGGAGGATTGTAACTTTGTCAAGTCCTGGTGCACAGACAGTGCTCAGTCAATCGGTGAAGTTGTGATGCTGGCAGATGTCATTGTCCCTGGCCTACCTGGGTGTTTGAGATGCCTTAGCTCATCCAGGAGGCTTTACTGATGCAGATGACGGGTTCCTTTAAGATTTAAGCCAATTAAATAGTTTCTGAAAATATTTTTTAAATAAACAAATTTTAAAAAGTCATCTCCAATTAGTTAGAAACACAACAACATTATTGGTTTTCAATCTGGTAATTTTTACAACCCACCCTCCTCTCTTTTGCTCCATTCTATAATTCGTCATAATTTCATCCAAGGTTTTCTTATTTCCCCATTGCACATTTTGTAAACGTTATTATTTAACTGTGTGAAGTATTACAGGGTTGTCCAAGATGAAAGTCACTTTGCAAACAGAAGTTGCACTGGCACGGACCCCAATTAAATCCTTAGTGAGGTGCAGCGGGGAGACGAGGAAAAGCACACTTGGGTGTTCTCGGGTCTTGGCTTAGAAACATCTGCTCTCTCCCTGCCTGGCTGGCCAAGATAATACCACTAAAAGGAATCTCCCTGGGAAGGAAACAAGTCCTTCAATGGTTATGATGCAAACTGAAAATGAAAAGATGACCCGAGGACTTCTCCTCCCAGGGACCAGGAATGAAAGGGACACTTTCGTGAGTTCTATTTCCACATCTCAGAAGATCAGAGGAAGTGTTCCTGTTGGCGGAGGTGAGACTGAGGGACAGGCAGCCCCTGGCACCCTGGTGGATCTGGTGCTGGGCTGAGGACACAGCAGCTATACCAGCCCTGGATTTGAATCACAAAAACCAGAGTGGCCGTGCTTTTCCTCAAGGCAGAGCAGTAGAGCTGTCATTGGCCACAAACCTGTGTGGTGTCCACCCTTTGGCAAGGTGGAGGCCAGGCTGGAGCAGCTGGACGTGGTTTGGGACTCTTGTCATGGATTTGAAGGGTTTTGTTCCCTTCTTTGTGATGCCTCTGTGCAAACAGAAAATGCATCCCTTCTGGGAGGATGCTGCCCCTCACCCGTGGCTGAAATAGGGGTGCACGGACTGAAACCTGAGGGTGCTGTGTGGTAGCGGGGAGATGTGTCCCCAGGCTCGCCTTCCTGAGGCCACCACCTTCCCAGGCAAACCGCCTCGGCCACTGAGCAAGGCTGGGACATAGAAGTCAGGCTGTTTCGGCTCCACCGGGACTCTGGCGGGCAGTGCCACCGAAGAGCTGTCTGCCTTGTGGGGCCTCCGGTCAGGCTTCTTCTCCCAGGACTGCCTCCCCCAATACACACTTCTTCCTTTGACAGGTGTTAATCCCTGATAAACAGGTTGGACCCCAAACTCCATCTCAGCATCTGCTTCTGAAGAGCCCGACCTGTACCCCTTGGCCTGCCCTCTCAGTCTAGCTGGGGAGACCGACATCAACAGGAAAAGCCAAGAAACAAATTAAAAGTTGCAGCTGCACTCACCGCTGCCAGGGGAGACTGCCCAGGCCCGTGGGAGGGCGGCCAGGGAGATGGGGCCTGGTCAGAGGGTCAGAAATGAGTCGGGATGAAGCCTGGTGGGATGGTGGGAGCCGAGCAGTGATGCGGGAGGAGGCGGGAGCGGCCCTCTGGGCAGGGGGCACAGGTCCCGAGAAGCGGGGAGACCCCCGCCTCTGGGGCACAGGAAAGCCTGGAGGTGCTGGAGCATAGAGGCGGCCGAGAGGCTTGTGCAGCGATGCTGGAGAAGTCGGCAGCGGCTGGGCCATGTGGGGCTCGTAGGTAACCCTAAGGGGTTTGGTGCAAACAGACCAGAAATAAATAAATAAAACTATCCTTAGTTGGCACAATTATCTATATAAAAAATTCCAAGAAATCTACAAAAAATACTCTTAGAACTAATAAGGGAGTTCAACAAGGTCATGGGATACAAGATAATGTACAAAAATAAACTGTCTTATGTATACTAGCAATGAATTTGTGAACACTGACATTAAAAATACAATGCCAGTTGAAATTGCTCAAAAAACTGAAATATTTAGGTGTAAATCTAACAAAACATGTCTGAAACTCTTATGCTGAAAACTACTCAATGCTGATGAAAGAAATGAAAGAGTCTCTGAACAAAAAGAGAGACATACCATGTTTATGGACCGGGATACACAACAGAGTAAAGCTATGACTTACCCAATCAGTCACAAATTGATATAAAGGTTTAACATGGTTCTTATCAAATGTCCAGCAAGATTTTGTAGATATAGACAAAATTATTCTAAAATTTATATAGAAAGGCAAATGAGCTAAAGGGCTTAAATTTTTTTTGAAAAGAAAAAAGCAGAATAAAGCCGAAAGAATCAGTTTACCCCATTTTAAGACTCATTACATAGCTATGGTCATCAAGACGGTGTGGTATTCAAGAGGGAAAGACACAGAGATCAAAGGAGCAGAACAGAGAGCACAAAAATAGACCTATAAAGATATGCTCAACTGATTTTTAACAAAGGAGAAAAGCAATTCAGTGGAGGAAAGGACAATGGTGGAGAAATTGGACACACACAGGTAGATGTGAGCTTCAATATAAGGCTTGCAAATTACACAAAAATTAATTGAAATTGGATCGTGGGTTTACATGGAAAAAGTACAACATACAATTTTTAGAAAAAGTATAGGAGATAATCTTTGGGATCCATAACTGGTAAAGAGTTCTTACATCTAACATCAAAAGCATGAGCCATAAAAAGAAAAACTGATGTCACTTTATCAAAATTTAAAATTTTTGCTCTGTGAAAGACCACATTAAGTGGATGAAAAGACAAGCCACAGGTTGGGAAAAGGTATTTGCAAACCATATATCTGACAAAGGACTAGTATCTAGAATATACAAAGAACTGTCAAAACTCAACAGTAAAAAAACCCAACTAGAATATGAGGAAAAGATATGAACAGACATTTCACTGAAGAGTATATATAGCTGGCAAAAGAGAATTGCAAATCAAAACCACAATGAGAGATCATTACACACCTGTGAGAATGGCTAAAATTAAAAATAGTGACAACACCAAGTACTGATGAAGATATGGGGAAACCACATTGCTCACACATTGTTTGTGGGAATGTAAAATTTTATAGTCAGGCTGGGGAACAGTTTGGCAATTTCTTTAAAAAGAAAAAAAAAACTAAAATGCAACCATTATACGATGCAACAATTGCAGTCCTGGGCATTTAGCCCGGAGAAATGAAGACTTGCGTCCACACAAAAACCTGTGCACAAATGTTGATAGCAGTGTGATGGTTAACTTCACATAGCATCTTGGCTGGGTGATGGTGTCCAGTTGTTTGGACAAGCAAGCACTGACTTGGTTGTTACTGTGAGGATATTTCATGTATTAAATCATCAGTAAATTGATTGCATCTATGGCTGATTCCATCTACAATCAACTAAGGAGATTACCTTCAACAATGAGAGAAGACTCATCCAATCAGTTGAAGTCCTTCAAGGGCAAACTGATGATTTCAACAGTCAGAAGAGAGAATTTCCTTCTCTACTTCATCCAGCTTCTTCTGGGGAATTCATTGAAAACCTTCACCAGAGTTCCCAGCTTGGAGCCTGCCCTACAGAATTCGGACTTGCCCAACCCCACGGTTGCGTGAGCCAATTCCTAGAATGAATCTCATAATATTTATATAACAGTGGTCACTGCAGAATCCGCATGGCCTACAAAGCCCCAAATATTTACTATCTGACCCTTAGCAGAAAAAGGCTGCCAACCCCTCACCTACATGATTATTTACTATTTTTATTTAAATTGACTCATTTTTTTCACCTAGATTTATTTTGAATTAAACTTTCATTAAGATCATTATAGATTAGCACACAGTTGAAAGATAATAATACAGAGAGACCTCCTGTGTAGCCTTTACCCAGTTTCCCCCAATGATCACATCTTACAAAACTACAGTTCAGGGTCACAACCAGGAAACTGACATTGATATAATCTATTGACCACATTCAGATTTCCCCGATGTTACCTGTCTGAGCCGAGTGGTGAGAAACCACGGGCCACTGGAGGGGCACCAGCTCTCAGGCTGATGGTAGGGGGGTTATCTTTACCAGAACCAGGAGACAGAGCCATGGGGGGCCCACCCGGAGAGAAGCCGTGGTCACCAGTCAAGGGCATGGCTGTCCCGAGGCAACCCTGCAGGTTGAGACTGGGAAACGGGACCCCAACCTCACTCTCTGCCCTCCATTTCTTGCCCGGGGCTCCCCCAGCAGCCAAACCCAACTGGAGGTTCAATGGATCCAAGAGCACCACTGGCCTGGTCCCCACTGGTCAGCCTCGTCCCACGGCGGAAGGCGGGCGGGGAAGGGGGGCGCGAGGGTCCAGAGGGCAGACGGGAGGCGTCCAGTGCAAGTGGCTTCTCCCTTCCTCCAGGAAGCCCTCCCGACTCTCCCCCTTCTTCCCCACTGCCGCTCACAGAGGTTACCAAGGAGTGAGCCAGGCATCTGCTCAATTAATTTAGTAAGCACCTACTATGTGCCGAGGGTACTTCTGGGTCCTGAAGATACAGAGGAAAGTAAGATGCCGTCTCTATTCTCATGGGACATGGAGGTGGAGGGATAGGGGATAAATAGCTAAATACATAAATGATTAAGACAACTTCAAATAGAACGACCACTCTAAAGGGAAGAGGGCAAGTTGATGTGAGAGTGACAAGGAGTGGCGGTACTAGCTCAAGTGGTGAGAGGCGTCCTCTCTGAGGACATCAGATGAGGAGATGGAGGAACCAGCTCTAGAAAGTTCTTGGGGAGGACATTTCTTGGCAGACAGGACAGCAGGGCCAAAGGGCCTGCCTTGGGGGGTCACAGAGCTCATTCCAGTTTTTGAACCACTGCTAATGACCAGCTTAGATTAACTCCTGCATCCACTCTCTTAGATGGTCCAGAACCCAGCACAGTTACCTAAAACACCTTGAGCTCCATTCAGGGGCAAGTCCAGGAAAGTGCTTCGAAATCTGCACCGTGAGACGCAGGACCTTCAGATCCCACTCCAGCATTTCATCCTTCTGAGTCTCTGGGAATCAAACACTCCCTTCCGGGCTGTTGTGAAGACCAGATTAGACCCTGAACGTAACTCAATGCTGTGAGCATTTCAGTCATCCATACTTTCAATAGTAGTAATAACTAGCAGTATTAATACTGCAATTAATATTAACTTACTGTATGCCAGGCATTGTTCCGAGTGCTATACAGGGGCTAAGGCACTTACCCCTGTACCCCAGGACAGAGGGGTCATTACCCTCATTTTATAGACACAGAGAGGTGAATTCAGCTTCCCCAAGTCACTCAGCTGCTAAACACAGAGCTGTGTCTCGAGCCCACGCCAGCCTGGCTCCAGAACACGCTCCGAGTTCCTCCTGGATTCTGCACCCACAGTGGGCAGGGCAGGCACAACGATATTGGCTTATGCCTCGGTTTCCATATCCCTAAAGCAGAGCTGAGCAGCAGGCCCAAAGTCCCCCAAGCTCGGGGGTAGCAGGGACAGGACAGGAGTCCAGACCCCACTCCTGGCTCAGCGCCCAACCCAGCACCTTGCATGGGGGGTCTTGGGCCAGTCCCTGCTGATCGTTTCTGATTTTTTTGCAAGCCATTTCCGTTTTGATCACATCTCTCTTGAGACATGGAGACAAAACTACACACCCCCTGGCCTCAGGTCTGAGACTGGCTCAGCTTTTCCCTGCAGCTGAGAAAGGAGGCTTCTCCCCCCACCCCTGACCCAGGCTAAAGGAATGAGAGGAGATTAACCAGCCAAAACCCGGAAATAATGGCATCAGTCAAAGCGGAGCAAACGTCTCTTCGCGACGACTGGTGCCAAGTGTTCATGCTGGAACCAGACAAAGGCAGACAATTCCTCTGGCGATCTTAGCACTTGCTTCCGAAGCAGCAGAGCCCAGGCAGGGGACCAGGCGGGGAGGATGGATGGAGCGTCTGGCATTGATTTGTACCCAGCCTGAATAATACATCAAGGGCCTGTGACTTCATCTCCAAAGCCTGGGAGGCGGCCTCCGCACCCCAGACTCCCCGGGGACGCCGGCCTCACCAGGTGTCTGTAATTGGAAATAAAGGGGGAGGAAGGTTCCTGAACTGATACGTAAAGTCAGTCTCCCAGGCCGAAGGATCACGGCCAAGGTCGTGGGATCAGGCCTCAGAGCGGGCCGTGTTCCCTAGGTGAGCCTGCCCCCACCCACCTGTCATGAGCCCCACAGTTGGATGATGATGAGTGAAATTGGAAGATTAGTCTGCCTCCTGGGGCTGGCACCCACCTGGCTGTGGGCTGAATGCTGAGAGCAGAGAGAGCGTGAGCTGCTGCCCCTCTTCCTGAATTGCCAGCTGTGTGCCAGCTCCTGTGCCAGGCAGCAGAGATGCAGCATAAACAGAACAGCCAGAGCCACTGCACACACCCACAGGAACGAATCTTTTGCAGGCCTGTCACTGAATACCTACTATGTACCACTCACTAGGTCGGCTGAGGATCAAACCCATTTTGCAGAACAGAAAGGGAGAAAGGGGGCAATGGTTTCCTAGCCCTGTGACTTTGGGCACGTAGCAGAGTTTGGACTGGTTTATCCCATTCCTCGTCCAGCACACGCCTCCCCTCCTTGGCCTCCTGTTTAGCATCACAGGAACAGGTCCGGTCTCCCCTACTAGGAGATGGAACTCCTCCCTCGTGCCTGTGTCCCCTACAGAACCCAGCACAAAGCCTGACACGTCCACCGCAGAGAGGCCTTGTGGGTCATCGAGCCCCCTCACCCACCAAGCTCTGGGACCAAGGCGAGGCCTGCACTGTCCACTGCCAGCGGGTTACAGCCATTCGTAGGAAGCTAAAATTTCTCGCCATCTCCTTCTTGGTTTTGAGGGCTCCAATGGTTTTTGAATGGGGCTTTCCAACATATCTCACCTCCTTTTTCATCTTCCAATGAGCTTTTCCATTGGCCAACTCTGATTCAATGTCTTAGTCTTTTTTTTCCCCCTTTGGTCTCGTTTCTTCCTAAGCTATTCTTAGCCTTTGAAACAGAGAAAAATGACTAACCGGCAGCTGTACCTGGTGCAACACATGCAGCCCCTATAGATATTAAGTTTTTAAACTATTTTGTTTTTTATTCAATGTATTTAGTGCTTTTCTCCATCATCTTGCTTTCCAGAGACCACAGTTGTAACAAATTTCCTTTGTCATGTTTCTCAAATGTGAATTGCACATGTACCTCCCATTTGATTTTTGCCATAATCTTAATCCCCTATACTCTCCTATACTGAATATATTTCTTAAAAACAACCTCCTTTCTTTTTACTTAAATAAAAATTTGTTTAAAAGGGAAATCTTACATCCCATCACAAGTGGAAATCCAGGTTCATTTGCCATAAATAAAAGGTAACCACAGGGACATCAGCAAAAGTGGCCCAGTAAGGCCCTCCAAAAACTCTCTACCCATAAAATCAATGAGAGGACCAGCAAAAAATGGCCAGAATCGACTTTTTCAGAACACTGGAAGTTAACCAAAGCCCTGCGGCAATCCCGGCACATCCCGATTCCCCAGCTGTGGCAGCTACAAAACCCCACCCACAGCCTATTTTGTCACGAGTTTCTGAAGGTCCTTGCAACAGAGCCATAAAGTTACTGATCAGGTTCACGGTGCAGCCTGTCCTGGGGACAGCCAGCTGGGCTCTGGAGGGCAACAACAACAACAACAATAATAATAGCCTGCATTTATTGAGCACTTGCTATGTGCCAGACAATAGTCCAAGCACTCCACACATCAAAGCCCTGAATGCTCCATGACCGCACGAGGTAAATGTGTATGCCCCTCACGCCTAAGTTCCAGAGAGAGAAACCCAGGACCTGAGCAGGGAAGGAGCTTGAAACCACCGTGGAGCAGCTGAGCCAGGATTCAAACCGGCTCCCGAGCGCCCCTCTCACCACGGGGCTCTCCTGCCTCAGTGGTCCCAGCCTGCAGGGCACCCACAGCTGAGGGAGGATGGTGGCAGGAAGGACTCACTTTGGAGGGTCACCGCTGGGACGCAGGAAAGGAGGAGTTTGAGGACAGCAGAGAAGAGCGCGGATGGAGCCAGGGAGGAGCGGAGGAGGAAGGATCTGGGAGCCTTATGCTGGAGAGGAGCAGGCAGCGGGGCTGGCGGGGGCTCCTGGGGCTGGGCGTTTTCCAGGGAGCGATAGGGAGGCGAGGCGAGGCGAGCTCCCTGACCTGAGCTCACCCTCTCACGTCTCTTCTTTGGGAACAGGGCAGCTGGCCCAGGGCTCAGCCTGGCTTCCGGGCCCCCCTCCAGGGCTGGGAAACCTCCTTGGGCTTCCTCACCCTTCGATTCAACAAGCCTGAGTCCCTCCAGCCGCGCCTCCTGAGCCCAGAAGGGCGCCCATCCCCACCTGACAGTGCCCTGGTTGCTGCCCCTCCTGCCGGCTCAAGGGCCAGGAGAGTTGGTGGGAGAAAGGCAACGGGGGAGAGGAGGGTCTGCAGCCCGGTGGCCGAGGAAGGAGGCACCAAAGTCATTCAAGAAACCAGGCTGGGAACCAGGGGTGGACGAGGGGCGGCCGAGGGGCAGATGGGGTTCAGAGCAGAGCTCGGCTGGCCCCCAGGGAAAGCAAGGCTCAGAGGGAATTCAAGCTGCCCCTGGGGCTGCTCCAATCCCAGGCCCTGCCTGGGGGGTGAAGGGTGTTGCTTGAGCTTCTTTAGCCACTTCTGTTCAGCAACGTAGATCCACGTGGAGCATCAGCCACAACCACACGCTCTTGCAGACAAATAATTGTCACGATGATGGTGATGACAATAACGAGGCCCATTTATGCAGCAGGAACTCTGGGCTGTGCACTCTGCTTTTGTGCATTACCTCGTTAAATCACAAATAGGCATAACTACAAAAAATTAGAACAGCCATCCTGAGCACTAGGGAACTCAGGGGGTGCTCACTACATACTAGGCAAGTTCCCCATGAGTTAGCTCATTTAACCCTCCTAAGGACCCGACTTGATGAGGGCTACTGTTTTCCCCGTTTTACACTCTGAGAAACCAGGGAACTTTTCCGCACTCAGCCGGCTGGAAAGAGCCAGCATTCAAAGCCGGGTCTGTGTAACCCGAAGCCTGTGCACGTCAACTTACCCTTGGCCAGCACTGGTTGCCCAAGGTTTCATGACCACATCCATGGAGGTCAAGATTGTCTTCTCAATTAGCTGCATTTTCCTCCCATTTTATGCCATAGTTTCACAGAAATGAGACCCAGAACTGGAAAACTGGGTTTGGCATTCATATAACCTAAGTGAACTTCTACAATCACAGAATAAAATTCATATACATAGAAACAGAGCTCGTCACCGCACCTCTGAGATAATAAGGGATATTTCAGGTACCTTCTCACAATGAATCTTCAGGCTGACCCTCAGAGTCCAACGCCTCCTGAGGCACGGGAAGATGGAGTGACTCACCCAAGATCACAGCTAGCCAGTGGCAAAGCTGGGACTTGAACCAGATAGTCAGGCTCCAAGGCCCAGGCCCCATACCTAGGGGAACTTCTCCTGACACTCTAAGAGCCAGAAGCAAATAAGCTGGTAAACCTCCTCCCTCTGAGACAGGGTTTCCTCACCTCCTCCTCCTCTTACACTCCCAAGGTGTGCCCATGAGCCTACCCTTGCCGGAGAGAAATACTGTATTTCTGGTTCTGCTCTCCAGAAGTCCCAAGTTATCTCAAGGACAAAGCCAAAGCCGTTGCTCTGTGATATCTGCAGCCCCAGCACCAGGCCTGGTTCACAGAAACTGTGAGCCAACCCAGATACAGATGTCAACCAATACACCCGCACACCAACTCTTAACTGATGAGCCGTGGCTGCTGTTGTCTCAGTCCCCACACATGCAGGCAGCTGTTTTATTTTCAGTTCTTTTTCCATCCACAATTCTTAATCTGAAAAGGAGGAGAGGTGGCTCCGCAGCTTCAAAGGCTGAGACCTAGTTGAAGTCAACCGCAAGAGGTGCCGGATGTGAATAAATGAGAGTAGATGACAGCATGACCAGGGCCCCCAAGAAAAAGCCAGGCCTGAGCCAGGCTCAGCAGTCACAGTTCAGGCCAGCTGGTGGCAGCCTGCGTCCAGTTTCTGCTCTGCCACTCACTGCTGAATGACCTAAGGCAGGCAGCTTAGCCTCTCTGAGCCTGTTTTTAATTTGAAACCCACGTGTAATAATAGCCTCATAGATCAGGTTGTAGTGAGGCTTGGATGAGATGCAGCTGCCATGACAAGATGCCATAAAGGAGGGCCCAGGGGTCAAATTCAGTCCCTTACCTGTTTTTGTAAATAAAGGTTTATTGGAACACAGCTATACCCATTCACTTACGCAGTGTCCGTGGCTGCTTTTGTATGACAAGCACAGGCAGAGCTGAGTGGTTGTGACAGAGACCCTGTGGCCCACAAAGTCTAAAATATTCACCCCTTCAGAAAAAGTTTGCCAAGCCTGCCATAGATGTAAGACACTTATTTTAAGCATTACTGAGAAGAGAAAGATGCCACCCATTTAACTACATACACCTTCAATGTAAGATGAATCCAAATCTCAGAGACGTTAAAATGTGAAAGAAAAAAATACACCAAAGAATCAATGAAATAACCATCATTAGAATTATTAAAGGTGTCAGCTATATGCTAATTCCCATGCTTTTCTTTTCCCCAACTAGTTATTCATACCTCAAAACCCTTTCAAGTTTATCCTTGGAACACAGAAGGCAACCTAGTGCATGCATGGTTAAGAGTGCAAATCCCTGCTGTACCACCACATACCAGCTGTGTGGCCTTGGGCAGGTTACTGTACCTCTCTGATCCTCGATTTCCTCATCTGAAGAAAGGGGATGTTGAGAGTGTCTACCTTATGCATATAAAGCAGTTAGCACAAGGCTTCACAGGTAGCCACTCAGTGAAAGGGTAAAGATTAGTAGTAGTATAAAAAATCATTTATCTTGCCCAAGCTGGTTTCCATGGAAAATCCCAATATCCAAAAATCCCCACTGGGATCCCTGAAACCTTGTGACCTGTGGACATCATGCTGTCAGTCGCTGCTCTGCTTCTGAGCCAGAGTAAACAGTCCAGGACCCCACGGCCCAGGGGGCCATCATGGCCTAGAGGGCTGCTGGGTTCCAGCCTCCCCCGTCACCCTCGGAGCCAGCCCGGGCCCCGCCGACCTCAGCCACACAGTGGAGGCTCCAGGATGGCCGTTCTGGGAGAAAACCTGCTCCATGGATGACAGGGAATCTGTTTTTCTGGCTTGCTTCCCTGTCCCTTTCCTCCTTTCACCACAGGCGGGCTTGGGGACTCTGAGAAGGCGGCCTCATCCCCAACGGGGACCCATGGCAAGTCCACTGATGAAGGCTCTAAATGTCACGGGCACCAAGGAATCCCCCAGGAGCCCCTTCTGTGCAGTCGACGCTGTTCCACAGCATCCCAGAGATGCTCCTGGGAAACTCCTGGGAAACTCCTCTTGGAAACTGCTGCGGACTTCCAGGCAATACGTCACCATGAGCCCAGCGAGCTCAGACTTCAGCACACACCGTGTGCTCCAAATGCACGGTGGCCACCAATTAAATATACACAACCAGCCATGGTGGAGAAGGGTACCGGAGCTGCCTTCCTGCCATAAGCGACTGTAAAGCTGGGTGTTGTGAAACTACTGCTCTCGGGCATTAGACAACAGATGGCAAGGCAGGGCCCTGGAAGAAGCTGATGCGAGCCTCACCCTCATCAGACCAACGTGGGCGCAGGGAAGAGGAGCCAGACAGAGCAGGGCACTCCCTGCACAGAGGAATGGAAACTGGGGTTTGGGGCTGCTGAGGCAGGTGGAATCTGCAGGGCAGAAAACTAATTTAGAGGAGGGAGTTGCACGGGGAAGGAGACGGACAGTAAGCAAGTACAGAAGCCTTTACACAGTGCAATGTGATGCCAGGTGGGGAAAGGTGCTTGTTATAAAGAAAGGTAAGATGAGGTAAGTGGGTGGAGAGGGATGAGTCTGGTGGACATGGTGCTGTTTGACAAGAGTGATCAGGGGAGACTGCTCGGAGGAGGCGGCATTTAGCAGGAATGGAATAAAGCAAGGGAGAGAGCCTGGTGACTATTTGGAGGAAGAGCAAGACAGACAAGGGGCACATCAGGTGCAAAGGCCCTGAGGAAAGTCCGGGTGGAAGAGCAGAGTGGGTGATGGGAAGGGGGGTGGGCAGTGAGGCTGGGGGGGCTCGGGACACATCATGGGGGCCTCACGGGCCTGGAGATGAAGGATTCTGCATTCTGTGTACATGTATGAGAAGCCTCTGAAAGTTTTGTGCTGAGTGGGGATGTGCTTGGATTCCCATTTTAGTGTCGCTCTGGTTGGGGTTGGAATGGACAGTGGGGCGGCAGGGAGGCCAGGGGGCAGGAGGAGGCTGTTGCAACCACGCAGGTGAGAGGTGACGGTGGCCTGGACCAGGGTGGTGGCAGCAGAGGAGGGGGGCACAGCCAGATTCTGGCTTTGTTCAGGGATGGCAAGGGACACGAGACAACCTGGGGCTCACGGTAAATGTTCATTCTGAGACAGGGACTCTCCCTCGGAAGTGGCCCCACTTCACCTTAGCTGCTTCACAACACAGAAGCGCTGATGAAATATGCTTCAGTGTCCTGGTGCTCCCAGTTTCCCAGCCTCTCTGGCTGCTCTCAGGCAGACCACATCCAAATGAAAACCATGAGGAAGAAAGAACATTTCATTCATTGAAGCGCCGAGCTGTCTTGGGCTTGTGCTGGGGACTCAGTGGTGAGCCAAAGCAGACGCGGCCCTGCCTTCCTGGTGCTTCCGTTCTAGCTCCGTTTGCTTGGGGGCTGGTCCCCAACTCGGCTGGACACCCCGCCTTCCCGGGCATGTTAGGCTGCGGTGAGAGAGGCCAATCAACCCTTGGTTTCCAAGAACACATCTGTGTGGCTTTACTTGTTTGATGTTTCTGTCCCTGCCTGCTTCTAAAAGGAGTTTGAGGCCTTAAAATAAAAGGCAAAAGAGATGAAGAAACCCTGAAAACAAAGCCAACCAATCAGTAGACAGGTGGGTCTCACCGATTCATAAATCTGGCAGCCGATCTGCCCCCCTCCCCATCCCAATCCCGACAGAGAAGATGGCAGAGCCGGAGGCATGAAGACTGCGGGCCGGGAGCTGCCTCTGACCCAGCTCCCACATCCCTTCCTGGTGGCAGGGGCGCTCACTGACGACTCTGATCTGTTTCCTTTCTTTGTTAGGACTCCTGAATCAGGGAGTCGTGGTTTCTGGGCCTAGAGGGATGCCTGAGCCCATAGGACGGTGGGAACATGGTTTTGAAAGGTCAGACAAAACCAGCACCCAGCGAACAATGTCCTGGAGAGGGTTCCATCTCGCATTAGCCTTGCAGAAGCCGCCTGGTGCCAGGTTCTCTCCAGAACCTTTCTGGAGAACTCGCCGGATGCCTGCGATGGGTGAGATCCTGGGTGTGGGGCCAGCGCGGAGATCACACACCTCTGCGGCCAAGGGTGAGGGAGGAGATGACGGTGACGCGGACGTGCGACCCTCTGTGGCAGCTGCTCTGAGGGGCGGGGAGGCTCGAGACGGGAGACAACGGAGCGAGAAATCCTGGGGATATCGCCTGCCCCACATCTACTCTCATTTTCCTTTTCCCTACCCACTTTCCCCTATTTTTTGGGGGGGTGGACCAGAATGGGGAGCCTCACAAAGCAGGGAGACTGGGGAGGGGACAGTATAACCATTCAGGAGGAGAGACCCCACGGGCAGGGGCCATGGGGATAGGAAGCAGGACTCGGAAGTGGGATAGGAAATCTGTACCGCAGGAAAACAGATAGCTACTCCTTTGAAGTCATTTAAACTTTTAAATTTTCATCATTGCAAACCTGTCAATCAGGGGCTGCTGCTGGGTTTTATTATTATTTTTCTCCTTCTAAAGGTCACTGACTTGTTGCTGCTGATTATGTCAGTGCACCAGGCAGACAGGCAGACAGTGCACACCGACATCGCTGTATCATTCAGCTTCTGGGAGCTCTCCCCGAGTCCCGTCCATCACCCGCTCGCAGCTGGCACTTGGAAATGAAAGCGACTCTTCCCATATTCCCGATCAATGTCTGTCTGCCGTCTCCGTCGATAACTGCCGGGTGGTCCCATCTCTCCGTTGTCAGAACGGCACCCGGAGGGCAGCCTGAAGATGCTCTGCGGGGGACAGGTGGCCTTTCATTCAGAGCCTTCTTGCTGGGCTGGAATTAAGTTGCCACTTTTTCTAATGAAACTGACTCCAAGGGCCCCGGGTGCCAGAGATTTAAACGGCTCTCCAAAGGAGCAGTGGTGAGCGGTGACATTAGAGCAGCGCACACATGCAGCCTCGCATCCCTAACCACCCTGGCGATATCTTCAAGGTGCCTGGAACCCACGGGAAGCACCGTTTGCTGGCTCGATGCTGAACACACAGGGAGGACTCTACTCCTGGTCACAGCCCTTCCATTTCACTGGAGGTGAAGCCAAGGCATTAGGAGGCTGAGAGCTTTAACTGAGCAAGCGGGGTCCCTTAGCCACGGTTCTTGAGTTGGCAAGTAGCAGAAGCTGCCCCCCAAAAGGAAATTTAATGGAAGGATGAGTATGTCCCTGTGGGGCAAAGCCCGGGAGTGAAGGCTCCAAGTCCCAATTCAACATCCTGATTCCAGAAGAGATTCTGATTGGGGTGGGGGTGGGAATTGATTCATAAAATGAAAATGGATGCCGTGGGTGGGTGGGAAGGGCAGACCTCTGAGATGGCAATTTCACCTGGGCTGCTCCAGTTTACCTCCCCAAAGTAAATCCCAGACTAGGGGGTCAAGTGAGAAGTTAGTGTCAGATTTGCTGATCAGAGAGGGCGGGAGCAAAGCAGACGCGGCCATGGGGATTTGGTCAGAAAGCCCAAAGGACGGGCACAGTGGTCTTGTTTTCTCCAAGGAGCAGCAGGGTAGGGTAGAGGGGACTCGGGGAGCTGGAAACTAATGCTTTCAGCAGCCATGGCGGGGGGGGGGGGGGGGTCATGGCTCAGTGGGCACAGGATGGTTGCCAGCAGCCTTGCCCTCTGCCCCTGACCCTCCAAGCTGTTTGGGGCAGCAGAGACAACCATGTGTCCTGGGTGGAACTCTTGTGTTCCCCAATCTCCACACCCCACTATTGGGGCGTGCACTCATTCTTTGGTAACCGGGCTCATCCTCCAGCCGGAGGCACTGCCCCCCACTGCCATCCCCACCCCCCATGGCTCCCTCCAGTCAGAATCGTGCTCCAGTTTCTCAAGTGCCACCATCCCCCTGAAGCCTCCCGTGATCCCCTGTCAGAATGAATTCATCTCATCCGGCAAGCATCCTTCCACCCCTTGGTCTTCTTTTCCCGATAGTCACTTAATGGCTTATCTTATTCTCCTCCCCCCACCTGCACAAGTTGCTTGAGCCTCAAAGTTGACCAAGCCTGGGAAATAGGCAGGAGATAAGATTTAAATTGAATATCAGATTAGACTTTCAAACCAGACTGCCCTAACAGTGACCAGAAAGTGATGGGAGCTACTCAAGATGTCATTAAAAGATGGCATGTTAGGTTGAGCTGCAAAACCAGAAAGCCCCAAACAACACTGGCTAAACCAAGATAGAGGTTGAGTTTTCTTTCCTGTAAAAGATGTCTGATGTCCAGGGCTGATTTGGTAACTCTGTTCCATCAAGCTGCTGGAGGCCCAGGCTCCTTCCCGCTGTCTACTCCACCAACCTTAGGATGTGACCCTTGTCCTCACTGCCCAATATGGCTGCTAGGGCTCCAGTCATCACAACTATCTTCCAAGAAGTAGGATGGAGAAAGGGATGACTCCCTTTGAGAAGTATCCCCAGACTTTCCAATACTTCCTCCTATACCTCATTGGCTAGAATGTAGTCACATCACCAAACCCAGCTATAGGGAACACTGGGGAACGTAATCCTTTAGCAGGGTGCCAATGGGCAATGGGATCCCATCACTAAAGTAAAGATAAAGACTAGAAACTGGGAAGCAACCAGCAGTTTCTGCTTCAGGTAGGGAAAGGACACTCAAAAGAGCTCCATGGGGAATACTGATTGGAAAGGTATATTTACTTCATGTTTATTCCCAGTTGAACCTGAGGTGGAGGGATTTAATCTATGTTAGTGGATTATGAGTAGGGCCACCAAACAAAATACAGTACATCTGCCTGACTTTGAATTTCACACAAGCAATGAATAATTTTTTAGTATCAGGATATCCCAAATATTGCATGGGCCATCCTTACACTAAAAATTATTCATTTTAATCCGGATTCAAATTTGACTGGGCATTTTATTTCCTCCATCTGGCCCTCCTGGTTGTGAGGGGAGCTGGGAAGTGCCCGGGAGGCGAAGGAATGGGCTGAGCTGGAGGTGCGCAGATGCTCTGGTGGGCCTGGGCATCACATTCTCGAGGGGACTTGTCTGGTGCTGGGCAACCACCCTCGTCCATCGTCTCTTCAACTCGCTGGCCCTCCATTCCCTGGCACCAGAGTAACTGGTAATCTGTTAGGAATCCTCATAATTCTCCACCAGCCAGAACTCTTGGAGGCAGCAACATTTATCAGACTGTGCTGATAAACTACATATGTAAGTCCATTTACTTGGGATTTACATACTATTCCCTTTTATAAATAATTTGCTGAAATTTCTCAGACTTCGCTGATGAATTATACCTGTAGTTATATTTTCTTAAGATTTATGCTCCTCACACTTCCTTAAAGGATTTGAGGGTATTTTATAAATTTGAACATGAGGAGAAATAACAGGATGATTTGAAGAAAAAAAAAGGCACACAAGAGAACAAAAGCTGCAGAAAAGGAGCAGAGCAGGAGGTGGCAGCCCATGTGGCAGGAGCTCTGTGCTGGCAAACTGGAAAAGTCACAGTTCCTGAGAGCTGGCAGTGGAATGGAGACTAACATTATGATTGTGCATATATATCCCAAATTAATGCACGGAATTCAGTTCATACAAGAGACACAGTGGAGCATTCTTATGCACTTCAGAAGGTGATCAGGCAGGTTCAGAATCCCCAGGGGCGTTCCATGTAACCTAAGGTCCCCTCGTGGACGGGGGTCAGGGAACGTCAAGCCCGAGGAAGCGGGCTCAGCCTGGGAGGGTGGAAACCTCCGGATGCCCCGGCTGTATCCCAGACCACGACCTCTGGATCTCTAGGAGATGCTGAGGGTTCTCGAGCTGAGCTGGGCCTGGGGGTATAAGGAATTCTCTTTCATTTTCCAGGTGGGAAGTGGAGGTTTCATCACTCCGAGTGGCTTTTTTGGGGTACTCACAGAGCTGAGGTGGGAACCCTGTCCTCTTACTCCCGACTCACTGCTCATTCTGCTTTCAAAATATTTCATCTTTAGCCATCTTTTCAAGTACAGGTAAAATATCCAAGATGCTTGATCGCAGATCAGAGCAGGGACGACCACACCAAGAGCTAACATTCATGGTGCCAGATACGGTGCAGAGTAATTTGCACTGATTGTCTCACTGAAGCCCCACAGCAGCCCCATGAGGTAGCTACTTCCCCTCTTTCCATTTTCTCAACGAGGAAGCTGAGGCCCAGAGTTAGTAAGTGATGGGGCCAGGACCCAAATCCAGCCGGCCTGTTAACCTCCACCATCATCTCTACCACTTCCCCATCTCTAAAGCAGCGCTTCTGAACTGCAGTGTGGACACCCGTCGCCTGGGCTGCTCGTCCAAGCGCAGGGTCTGGGGTGGAGTCAAGAGCTCATTTCCAACCTACCCCCAGGCGTGCTGGTGCCACTGGTTGGAGACCACACTTGGAGTTGCAAGGCTGTTGCACACGCCCTTTTTTTTTTTTTTTTTTTTGCCTTGGAAAAATCATTTTTAGAAAATGGGTGAGAAGATGGCAGACTGGTGAGCTGTATGTTTTAGTTACTCCTCCAGGAAAGTAGGTAAAAAGCCAGGAACTGCGTGGACTGGACACCACAGAGCAATCTGTCTTTGGGCATACTTCATACAACACTCATGAAAACGTGGAACTGCTGAGATCAGCGAAATCTGTAAGTTTTTGCGGCCAGGGGACCCGCGCCCCTCCCTGCCAGGCTCAGTCCCGGGGGAGGAGGGGCTGTCAGCTCCAGGAAGAAGAAGGGAGAATTGCAGTGGCCGCTCTTACCGGAAACTCATTCTACTGATTCAAACTCCAACCATAGATAGACTGAGGCCAGACACCAGAGACTCTGAGAGCAGCCAGCCCAGCAGAGAGGAGACAGGCATAGAAAAAAAACAACACGAAAAACTCCAAAATAAAAGCAGAGGATTTTTGGAGTTCTGGTGAACACAGAAAGGGGAAGGGCGGAGATCAGGCCTTGAGGCGCATATGCAAATCCCGAAGCAAGGCTGATCTCTCTGCCCTGGGCACTTTTCCTTAATGGCCCTGGTTGCTTTGTCTATTAGCATTTCAATAACCCATTAGATCTCTGAGGAGGGCCGTTTTTTTTTTTTTTTTTTTTTTTTTTTTAAATCCTTTTTGCTTTTTCTAAAACAATTACTCTAAGAAGCTCAATACAGAAAGCTTCAAAGAATTGAAATTTGGGCACGTCAAGTCAAGAGCAGAACTAAGAGAGCTCTGAGACAAAAGGCAATAATCCAGTGGCTGAGAAAATTCACTAAACAACACAACTTCCCAAGAAAAGGGGGGTGTCCGCTCACAGCCACCATCCTGGTGGACAGGAAACACTCCTGCCCATCGCCAGCCCCATAGCCCAGAGCTGCCCCAGACAACCCAGTGTGACGGAAGTGCTTCAAATAACAGGCACACACCACAAAACTGGGCGTGGACATAAGCCTTCCCTGCAACCTCAGCTGAATGTCCCAGAGCTGGGAAGGGGGAGCAGTGTGAATTAACAGAGCCCCATTCAGCCATCATTTGAGCAGACTGGGAGCCTCCCTACACAGCCCAGCAGCCCAGAACTGCCCTGGGGGGACGGCACTCACCTGCGACATAGCACAGTCATCCCTCAACAGAGGACCCGGGGTGCACAGCCTGGAAGAGGGGCCCACTTGCAAGTCTCAGGAGCCATACGCCAATACCAAAGACTTGTGGGTCAGTGGCAGAGACAAACTGTGGCAGGACTGAACTGAAGGATTAGACTATTGCAGTAGCTTTAAAACTCTAGGATCATCAGGGAGATTTGATTGTTAGGGCCACCCCCCCTCCCCGACTGCCCAGAAACACGCCCCACATACAGGGCAGGCAACACCAACTACACACGCAAGCTTGGGACACCAATTGGGCCCCACAAGACTCACTCCCCCACTCACCAAAAAGGCTAAGCAGGGGAGATCTGGCTTGTGGAGAACAGGTGGCTCGTGGACGACACCTGCTGGTTAGTTAGAGAAAGTGTACTCCACGAAGCTGTAGATCTGATAAATTAGAGATAAGGACTTCAACTGGTCTACAAACCCTAAAAGAACCCTATCAAGGTCAGCAAATGCCACGAGGCCAAAAACAACAGAAAATTATAAAGCATATGAAAAAACCAGACGATATGGATAACCCAAGCCCAAGCACCCAAATCAAAAGACCAGAAGAGACACACCTAGAGCAGCTACTCAAAGAACTAAAGATGAACAATGAGACCCTAGTACGGGATATGAAGGAAATCAAGAAGACCCTAGAAGAGCATAAAGAAGACATTGCAAGACTAAATAAAAAAATGGATGATCTTATGGAAATTAAAGAAACTGTTGACCAAATTAAAAAGATTCTGGACAGTCATAGTACAAGACTAGAGGAAGTTGAACAACGAATCAGTGACCTGGAAGATGACAGAATGGAAAATGAAAACATAAAAGAAAGAATGGGGAAAAAAATTGAAAAACTCGAAATGGACCTCAGGGATATGATAGATAATATGAAACGTCCGAATATAAGACTCATTGGTGTCCCAGAAGGGGAAGAAAGGGGTAAAGGTCTAGGAAGAGTATTCAAAGAAATTGTTGGGGAAAACTTCCCAAATCTTCTAAACAACATAAATACACAAATCATAAATGCTCAGCGAACTCCAAATAGAATAAATCCAAAAAAACCCACTCCGAGACATATACTGATCACACTGTCAAACACAGAAGAGAAGGAGCAAGTTCTGAAAGCAGCAAGAGAAAAGCAATTCACCACATACAAAGGAAACAGCATAAGACTAAGTAGTGACTACTCAGCAGCCACCATGGAGGCGAGAAGGCAGTGGCACGATATATTTAAAATTCTGAGTGAGAGGAATTTCCAGCCAAGAATACTTTATCCAGCAAAGCTCTCCTTCAAATTTGAGGGAGAGCTTAAATTTTTCACAGACAAAGAAATGCTGAGAGAATTTGCTAACAAGAGACCTGCCCTACTGGAGATACTAAAGGGAGCCCTACAGACAGAGAAACAAAGACAGGACAGAGAGACTTGGAGAAAGGTTCAGTACTAAAGAGATTCGGTATGGGTACAATAAAGGATATTAATAGAGAGAGGGAAAAATATGGCAAACATAATCCAAAGGATAAGATGGCCGATTCAAGAAATGCCTTCACGGTTTTAACGTTGAATGTAAATGGATTAAACTCCCCAATTAAAAGATATAGATTCGCAGAATGGATCAAAAAAAATGAACCATCAATATGTTGCATACAAGAGACTCATCTTAGACACAGGGACACAAAGAAACTGAAAGTCAAAGGATGGAAAAAAATATTTCATGCAAGCTACAGCCAAAAGAAAGCAGGTGTAGCAATATTAATCTCAGATAAAATAGACTTCAAATGCAGGGATGTTTTGAGAGACAAAGAAGGCCACTACATACTAATAAAAGGGGCAATTCAGCAAGAAGAAATAACAATCGTAAATGTCTATGCACCCAATCAAGGTGCCACAAAATACATGAGAGAAACATTGGCAAAACTAAAGGAAGCAATTGATGTTTCCACAATAATTGTGGGAGACTTCAACACATCACTCTCTCCTATAGATAGATCAACCAGACAGAAGACCAATAAGGAAATTGAAAACCTAAACAATCTGATAAATGAATTAGATTTAACAGACATCTACAGGACATTACATCCCAAATCAACAGGATACACATACTTTTCTAGTGCTCACGGAACTTTCTCCAGAATAGATCATATGCTGGGACATAAAACAAGCCTCAATAAATTTAAAAAGATTGAAATTATTCAAAGCACATTCTCTGACCACAATGGAATACAATTAGAAGTCAATAACCATCAGAGACTTAGAAAATTCACAAATACCTGGAGGTTAAACAACACACTCCTAAACAATCAGTGGGTTAAAGAAGAAATAGCAAGAGAAATTGCTAAATATATAGAGACGAATGAAAATGAGAACACAACATACCAAAACCTATGGGATGCAGCAAAAGCAGTGCTAAGGGGGAAATTTATAGCACTAAACGCATATATTAAAAAGGAAGAAAGAGCCAAAATCAAAGAACTAATGGATCAACTGAAGAAGCTAGAAAATGAACAGCAAACCAATCCTAAACCAAGTACAAGAAAAGAAATAACAAGGATTAAAGCAGAAATAAATGACATAGAGAACAAAAAAACAATAGAAAGGATAAATATCACCAAAAGTTGGTTCTTTGAGAAGATCAACAAGATTGACAAGCCCCTAGCTAGACTGACAAAATCAAAAAGAGAGAAGACCCATATAAACAAAATAATGAAGGAAAAAGGTGACATAACTGCAGATCCTGAAGAAATTAAAAAAAAATTATAAGAGGATATTATGAACAACTGTATGGCAACAAACTGGATAATGTAGAAGAAATGGACAATTTCCTGGAAACATATGAACAACCTAGACTGACCAGAGAAGAAATAGAAGACCTCAACCAACCCATCACAAGCAAAGAGATCCAATCAGTCATCAAAAATCTTCCCACAAATAAATGCCCAGGGCCAGATGGCTTCACAGGGGAATTCTACCAAACTTTCCAGAAAGAACTGACACCAATCTTACTCAAACTCTTTCAAAACATTGAAAAAAATGGAACACTACCTAATTCATTTTATGAAGCTAACATCAATCTAATACCAAAACCAGGCAAAGATGCTACAAAAAAGGAAAACTACCGGCCAATCTCCCTAATGAATATAGATGCAAAAATCCTCAACAAAATACTTGCAAATCGAATCCAAAGACACATTAAAAAAATCATACACCATGACCAAGTGGGGTTCATTCCAGGCATGCAAGGATGGTTCAACATAAGAAAAACAATCAATGTATTACAACACATTAAAAACTCGAAAGGGAAAAATCAATTGATCATCTCAATAGATGCTGAAAAAGCATTTGACAAAATCCAACATCCGTTTTTGATAAAAACACTTCAAAAGGTAGGAATTGAAGGAAACTTCCTCAACATGATAAAGAGCATATATGAAAAACCCACAGCCAGCATAGTACTCAATGGTGAGAGACTGAAAGCCTTCCCTCTAAGATCAGGAACAAGACAAGGATGCCCGCTGTCACCACTGTTATTCAACATTGTGCTGGAAGTGCTAGCCAGGGCAATCCGGCAAGACAAAGAAATAAAAGGCATCCAAATTGGAAAAGAAGAAGTAAAACTGTCATTGTTTGCAGATGATATGATCTTATATCTAGAAAACCCTGAGAAATCAACGATACACCTACTAGAGCTAATAAACAAATTTAGCAAAGTAGCGGGATACAAGATTAATGCACATAAGTCAGTAATGTTTCTATATGCTAGAAATGAACAAACTGAAGAGACACTCAAGAAAAAGATACCATTTTCAATAGCAACTAAAAAAATCAAGTACCTAGGAATAAACTTAACCAAAGATGTAAAAGACCTATACAAAGAAAACTACATAACTCTACTAAAAGAAATAGAAGGGGACCTTAAAAGATGGAAAAATATTCCATGTTCATGGATAGGAAGGCTAAATGTCATTAAGATGTCAATTCTACCCAAACTCATCTACAGATTCAATGCAATCCCAATCAAAATTCCAACAACCTACTTTGCAGACTTGGAAAAGCTAGTTATCAAATTTATTTGGAAAGGGAAGATGCCTCGAATTGCTAAAGACACTTTAAAAAAGAAAAACGAAGTGGGAGGACTTACACTCCCTGACTTTGAAGCTTATTATAAAGCCACAGTTGCCAAAACAGCATGGTACTGGCACAAAGATAGACATATAGATCAATGGAATCGAATTGAGAATTCAGAGATAGACCCTCAGATCTATGGCCGACTGATCTTTGATAAGGCCCCCAAAGTCACCGAACTGAGCCATAATGGTCTTTTCAACAAATGGGGCTGGGAGAGTTGGATATCCATATCCAAAAGAATGAAAGAGGACCCCTACCTCACCCCCTACACAAAAATTAACTCAAAATGGACCAAAGATCTCAATATAAAAGAAAGTACCATTAAACTCCTAGAAGATAATGTAGGAAAACATCTTCAAGACCTTGTATTAGGAGGCCACTTCCTAGACTTTACACCCAAAGCACAAGCAACAAAAGAGAAAATAGATAAATGGGAACTCCTCAAGCTTAGAAGTTTCTGCACCTCAAAGGAATTTCTCAAAAAGGTAAAGAGGCAGCCAACTCAATGGGAAAAAATTTTTGGAAACCATGTATCTGACAAAAGACTGATATCTTGCATATACAAAGAAATCCTACAACTCAATGAGAATAGTACAGACAGCCCAATTATAAAATGGGCAAAAGATATGAAAAGACAGTTCTCTGAAGAGGAAATACAAATGGCCAAGAAACACATGAAAAAATGTTCAGCTTCACTAGCTATTAGAGAGATGCAAATTAAGACCACAATGAGATACCATCTAACACCGGTTAGAATGGCTGCCATTAAACAAACAGGAAACTACAAATGCTGGAGGGGATTTGGAGAAATTGGAACTCTTATTCATTGTTGGTGGGACTGTATAATGGTTCAGCCACTCTGGAAGTCAGTCTGGCAGTTCCTTAGAAAACTAGAGATAGAGCTACCATTCGATCCAGAGATTGCACTTCTCGGGATATACCCGGAAGATCGGAAAGCAGTGACACGAACAGATATCTGCACGCCAATGTTCATAGCAGCATTATTCACAATTGCCAAGAGATGGAAACAACCCAAATGTCCATCAACAGATGAGTGGATAAATAAAATGTGGTATATACACACGATGGAATACTACGCGGCAGTAAGAAGGAATGATCTGGTGAAACATATGACAACATGGATGAACCTTGAAGACATACTGCTGAGCGAAATAAGCCAGGCACAAAAAGAGAAATATTATATGCTACCACTAATGTGAACTTTGAAAAATGTAAAACAAATGGTTTATAATGTAGAATGTAGGGGAACTAGCAGTAGAGAGCAATTAAGGAAGGGGGAACAATAATCCAAGAAGAACAGATAAGCTATTTAACGTTCTGGGGATGCCCAGAAATGACTATGGTCTGTTAATTTCTGATGGATGTAGTAGGAACAAGTTCACTGAAATGTTGCTATAGTATGTAACTTTCTTGGGGTAAAGTAGGAACATGTTGGAAGTTAAGCAGTTATCTTAGGTTAGTTGTCTTTTTCTTACTCCCTTGCTATGGTCTCTTTGAAATGTTCTTTTATTGTATGTTTGTTTTCTTTTTAACTTTTTTTTTCATACAGTTGATTTGAAAAAAGAAGGGAAAGTTAAAAAAAAAAAAAAAAGAAAAAAGACAAACAAGGAAAAAAAAAAAAAAAAAAAAAAAAACGATGTAGTGCCCCCTTGAGGAGCCTGTGGAGAATGCAGGGGTATTCGCCTACCCCACCTCCATGGTTGCTAACATGACCACAGACATAGGGGACTGGTGGTTTGATGGGTTGAGCCCTCTACCATAAGTTTTACCCTTGGGAAGACGGTTGCTGCAAAGGAGAGGCTAGGCCTCCCTGTATTTGTGCCTAAGAGTCTCCTCCTGAATGCCTCTTTGTTGCTCAGATGTGGCCCTCTCTCTCTGGCTAAGCCAACTTGAAAGGTGAAATCACTGCCCTCCCCCCTACGTGGGATCAGACACCCAGGGAAGTGAATCTCCCTGGCAACGTGGAATATGACTCCCGGGGAGGAATGTAGACCCGGCATCGTGGGATGGAGAACATCTTCTTGACCAAAAGGGGGATGTGAAAGGAAATGAAATAAGCTTCAGTGGCAGAGAGATTCCAAAACGAGCCGAGAGATCATTCTGGTGGGCACTCTTACGCACACTTTAGACAACCTTTTTTAGGTTCTAAAGAATTGGGGTAGCTGGTGGTGGATACCTGAAACTATTAAACTACAACCCAGAACCCATGAATCTCGAAGACAGTTGTATAAAAATGTAGCTTATGAGGGGTGACAGTGGGATTGGGAATGCCATAAGGACCAAACTCCACTTTGTCTAGTTTATGGATCGATGTGTAGAAAAGTAGGGGAAGCAAACAAACAGACAAAGGTACCTAGTGTTCTTTTTTACTTCAATTGCTCTTTTTCACTCTAATTATTATTCTTGTTATTTTTGTGTGTGTGCTAATGAAGGTGTCAGGGATTGATTTAGGTGATGAATGTACAACTATGTAATGGTACTGTAAACAATCGAAAGTACAATTTGTTTTGTATGACTGCGTGGTATGTGAATATATCTCAATAAAATGATGATTAAAAAAAAAAAAAAAAAGAAAATGGGTGAGTACTGAGACCCAAGTATGGATTTATCAGATGTTCAGCCACAAGGATCACCACACCTTCAGAAAAATAAAATTCACTGCAACAGTGGGATCGCTGTCCCCTTATCACGCCACCTCATTTGGTTCCTCCTGAACTTTGCTATGCAGTCCCCTGACGTTACAGCTGGGCAAGTCATGAGAGATTCTCATCTGTTTATGAACGTTAATTTTAGAGCAGCTTCATTCACTCGTGAATGAGCAAAATCAGTCCCCCTCGCTTGGGCAAATTGGAGTTCTATAGGTTTCCCACATGTGCCAGTGAAACCGTGTCTTCATCTGGGCTCCCCCCAAAGCAGGCCTGAGTTGGCTTTGGGTACAAGCAGTTTGTTTGGGAGGCAACCTGGAAACGGGGTGACGAGGGCAGAGGGCAGGGGAGGGAGGAAACCTCTACGAGCCACGGAGGCCAGGCCGAGAGATGGGACGTACGCGTGAGCGTGCAGAACATCAGATGATCCAGCCGTGGTGTCAGCAAAGCTCCAACGGTGGAACGAGATGCAGGAGACAGGACCTCAGCCCCCCAGGAGCTTTCAGTCAGTTTGGTGAGACAGCAGAATGCTACGTACCAAACAGAGTAAGGATTATCATCAGCCACAGCTTACACGTGATCATTCAATAGCAGGGCAGGGCTAGAGGGAGGTAAAATTAAAGGAAGCGTCACTCTCAAGGTCAGGCAAGTGTCCCATTGAATTACCTTATCACCTTTGTAGAAAATCAATTGACCATATAAATATGGGCCCATTTCTTGAATTTATTTTGTCCCATTGAGCTATTTTTCTAACCTCACGTCGATACCACCCTTCTTGAAACTGTAGCTTCATAGTAAATCTTAGCAACCAGTAGTGTGAATCCCCCAACTTTGTTCTTCTTTTGCTGTAAAATTGGTTTGGCTATTCTAGATCCCTTGTGTTACCATATAATTTTTTTAATTAGCCTGCCAATTTCTACATAAAGCCTGCTGGGATTTAGATTAGAATTTCATTGAGTCTATAAATCAACTCTGGGGAGATTGAAAGTTTAATCTTATCTGGTCTTCCAATCTGTGAACATTTATATATTTTTTATTTATTTAGGCCTTCTTTAATTTCTACTGTAAGGTTTTGAATTTTTAAGTTTATAGGCCTTGTCCATCTTTTGTTCAGTTTACCATTAAGTTTGTTATATTTTTGACACTAATGTAATTGTTCATTGCTTGTATGTAGAAATACATTTGATTTGGGGGTATTGACCTTGTATCTTTTGAATTTGCCAAATGCCCTTATTCTAACTTTTTATGGGTAGATTCCTTAGGATTTCCTGGTTACACAATTATGCCTTCTGAGAAAGAAAAAAGTTTAATTCTTCCTTTCCTGTTTTTATACTATGTGTTTTTTTGTTTGCTTGCTTGTTTGTTACTGCACTGGCTAAACCCTTTGGTGCAAAGTTCAGCAGAAGCAGTGAGAGCACACGACACTGCCTTTGGTGGAGAGTATGATACATTAAGGATGATGTCAGCAGGTTTCTCATCAAGGTCCTTAATCAGGTTGAGGAAGTTCCCTTTTATTCCTAGTTTGATGGGAGATGCTTCTTTTTTAACAGAAATTATTGTCAAAATTTTTCAAAAAAAATTTTCATCTATTGAGATAATCATATGGTTTTCCTTTTTGAGACTAATAAGAGGGATTATATTGACTGGTTTTTGAATGTTAAACCCCATATCCCTGGGATAAACCCTACTTGGTCATGATGTGTTGACCCTTTACTATATTGTTGGCGTCAACTTGCTAAAATTTTGCTAAGAATTTTTGCATTGATGTTCATGCAGGATATTGATTGGTAGTTGTGATAGGTTAAATTATGTACCCCAGGAAAAAAACATGTTCTTAATCTTAATGCATGCGTGTGGGTGTGAACCCATTATAAACAGGACCTTTTGGAGATGTCATTTTTAGTTAAGGGGTGGCCCAACCAAATGAAGCTGAGCCTTAGTATTATTCCTGAAGGCTTTATGACGAGGAAGCCACATAAAAGAGCAGAAGCTGAAAGTCACCAGAACCCACAAGAGGAAGAGAAGGTTGCCACCATGTGATGGGAAAGCCAAAAGAACCCAAGAATCAGCAGCAGCCAGTCCCAGAACTCTTCAATCTTTGGGGAGAAATCGTTGCCTTGCTGATGTCTTATTTTGGACTTCTTCTAGCTTCCAAATGATGAGCCAATAAATTCCCATTATGCCAGCCTATTATGCAGTATTCATCTTAGCAGCCAGAAAACTGAGACAGTCGTTTAATCTGTCTGGGTTTTGGTAGTGGAGATATGCTGGCCTCACGAAGGGTTTGGGGAAAGGGAGAAAAGGACCAGCAGACGCCGGCCACACGGCTTCCCTGCAGACAGAGGTGCTCTGGACACCATCGGCCGTTCTTCACTGAAGGTCTCCTCTTGTTGATGCCTTAGTTTGGACATTTTAATGGCCTTAGGACTGTAAATTTGTAACTTAATAAATCCCCTTTATAAAAGCCAATCCATTTCTGGTATGTTGCATAACAGCAGCTCTAGCAAACCGGAACATTTGTCCATATCCTCTAAGTTTTCAAATTTATTGGCATGAAATGGTTTGTTATATTCCCTTATTATCCTTTTAAGAGCTAAAGAATCTCTCATTCTCTCATGCATCCATTTCATTTCTAATTTTGGAAATTATGAAATAGCCATGTTCATTCTTGGTAATATTCTTTGCTCTAAAATTGACTTTGTTCTGATATTAATGTAGCTACCCCACAGCTCTTTTGAATAATGTTAGCTTGGTAGATCTATCCCAGTCTTTTTTACTTTTAACCTACTTGTATCTGTATATTCAAAGGGAGTCTCTTAGTGACTGTTTATAGTCAGGTCTTGAATTTTAATCCAATCTGACAAGCTTAGCCTTTTAATTTTAGTGTTTAGACCATCTGCATTTAATGTCATGTTAATATGTTTGGGTTTAAATTGACCTTGTTGCTATTTGTTTTCTACTTGTCATTCTGTTCTTTGTTCCCTTTTTCCTCTTTTTCTGTCTTCTTTTGGATAAATTGAGTGGGGTTCTTTTTATGACTCGACTTTATCTCCTTTGTTGGCTAATTAGCAATGACTCCTTGTTTTGTTATTTTAGTAGTTGTTTTAGGGTTTACAGTATACATCATTGTTCTAGTTTGCTAATCCTGCGGAATGCAAAACACCAGAGATGGATTGGCTTTTATAAAAAGGGGGTTTATTTGGCTACACAGTTACAGTCTTAAGGCCATAAAGTGTCCAAGGTAACACATCAGTAATCGGGTACCTTCACTGGAGGATGGCCAGTGGCGTCCGGAAAACCTCTGTTAGCTGGGAAGGCACGTGGCTGGCATCTGCTCCAAAGTTCTGGTTTCAAAATGGCTTTCTCCCAGGACGTTCCTCTCTAGCAAGCTTGCTCCTCTTCAAAACATCACTCACAGCTGCACTGAGTTCCTTCTCTTTGAGTCAGCTCATTTATATGGCTCCACTGATCAAGGCCCACCCTGAATGGGTGGGGCCACGCCTCCATGGAAATATCTCATCAGAGTTATTACCTACAGCTGGGTGGAGCACATTCCAAGCAAATCTAATCAGCACCAAAAACATCTGCCCCACAAGACTACATCAAAGATATTGGTGTTTGGGGAGACACAATACATTCAAACTGGCACATTCCCCCCCCCGTACCCCAAAATGACATTATCTTTCCAAGTACAAAATACATTCCTTCCATCACAATATCACAAAAACTTAAATCATTTCAGTAACAAAAGTTAAGTACATGATCCTATCAAAATCAATTACAGGCATGGTGGGTCCTAAGGCATAATTCTCCTTTAGCTTTGGATCTGTGGACTTAGAACAAGTTATATGCTTCCAATATACAAAGGAGGGACATTCACAGGATAAACATTCCCATTGCCATAAGGAGAAACAGTAAGGAAAACAGAGTTAACAGGACCAAAACAGTTCCTAAAACCCGCAGGAGAAACTCCATTAGATTTCAAAGTCTGAGAGTCATTAACAGAACAACGTTGCATCCTTGGGGCTTGAGAGAGCGGGAGCCTAACCCTTCCTAAGGGCCTTTTTGGCAGCCCTTTCCTCTCCAAACACTTGGGTGAGTGCTCCAACATATCCACCCATTGGGGAGACCACCTTCTCGGTCCCACCCTCCTCAAACATTGGGGCAGCTCCCGGATTCCCTTCCATCTCTGGGGCACATGCTCAACCCCTTCAGAACAGTGTGGTGGCAGCCAGGCTCTCCCCAATTCCCTGGGAATGTGCTCCACCCTCTTTGTGACCTCGGGTGGCAAAACTCTTCCAGAGCATCGAGGTGGAAGGCCCACCCTCGACCTCCAGGGCAAACTCACCCTTTCCATGCATGTGGGCTGCTCCGCTCTCCCAGCCTGAGACCTCTTGACTCCAGACTTCAACCTCCATGGCTCTGTCTTTGAAGAAATTTTTCCTTCAGTTTGTTCCTTGTCTGTCTCCTCCAGTCCAGACCGGCAACGGCTCTGTCTATAAAGATCTCACAGAAATTCTGTTGGCTTCGCATGAAGCACATGGGGGTCAAAGCCATCAGACAATAGGACTTTCCACAAATCCTTTCTGGATAATTCCATCTCCAATCTTGGCTTGTACTGAAATGGCGGCTGGGTTCCATGGTTGGTTACATCCTCATGTTGGGCTGTAGCTTCTGGGATTCCATCCCCTGGAAGCTCGTAATTTTCCAAGCCATCAGCTTCTGGTTTCTTTGAAACCAAGAGTTCGGTTCTAAGTTTATCTCTCTCCGCTCGCATTTTACTATAAGCTGCAAGGAGAAGCCAGGGTACATCCTCCACATGTGGTCTGGAGATCTCCTCAGCTAAGTATTCCAGGTTGTTGCTTTTAAATTCTTCCTTCCATCCAACACCAGGACACAATTTTGCCAAATTCTCTGCCACTTTAAAACAAGGATCGCCTCTCTTCCAGTTTGCAACAACTCATTCATCATTTCTGTTCAAGGCCTCGTCAGAAGTATCTTTAGAGTCCATATTTCCACAGTCTCTTCAAAGCAGTTTAGGCCTTTTCTGTCAAGCTCCTCACAATTCTTCCAGAATCTTCCCCTTATCCATTTAAAAAGTCGTTCCAACATGTTTGGTATTGGCAAACTCAGCAGCAAAAGCACCCCACTTCTCTAGTACCAAAATCTGTTCTAGCTTGCTAATGCTGCAGAATGCAAAACACCAGAGATGGATTGGCTTTTATAAAAAGGGGGTTTATTTGGCTACACAGTTACAGTCTTAAGGCCATAAAGTGTCCAAGGTAACACATCAGTAATCGGGTACCTTCACTGGAGGATGGCCAATGGCGTCCGGAAAACCTCTGTTGGCTGGGAAGGCATGTGGCTGGCATCTGCTCCAAAATTCTGGTTTCAAAATGGCTTTCTCCCAGGACGTTCCTCTCTAGCAAGCTTGCTCCTCTTCAAAACATCACTCACAGCTGCACTGAGTTCCTTCTCTTTGAGTCAGCTCATTTATATGGCTCCACTGATCAAGGCCCACCCTGAATGGGTGGGGCCACGCCTCCATGGGAATATCTCATCAGAGTCATCACCCACAGCTGGGTGGGGCACATTCCAAGCAAATCTAATCAGCACCAAAAACATCTGCCCCACAAGACTACAGCAAAGATAACGGCGTTTCGGGAGACACAATACATTCAAACCGGCACAATCATTTACTCATCACAGCCTAACTCCAAGTGAAATTATACCACTTTATGTATAATGTAAGAAACTTTAAACATTATCCTTCCATTTCTCCCCTCCTGGGCTTTGTGCTATTGTTGTCATACATCTTCTCCATATATTATAAACCCCACATTACATTGATACTACATTTGCTTTAAACATTCAGTTATCTTTTAAAGAAATTAAGAAATAAAAACACAGTTTAGACTTACCCTTTCTGGGGCTCTTCATGTCTTTGTGTGGACCCAGGTTCCCATCTTGGATGGGTGTTGGGTAGCCCCTACTCTACGGGGAGTGGACTATCAGCCGAGTAAGAGAATGTCCACTGTAGCTGGACTGAACTGTGCAGCCCCTGGGATCTCTACCGGCTCCCCATGAACGGTCCCTTGCCAGCCTCACAGGCTATTGCCCTGCACACATGCAACTCAGTATTCAGCAAAAGACCGAGGGGGCTGGCGGTGTTGGGTGAAGAGTAAACCGAGGGCCTCTCAACAAAATAGACATCAGGGCAACCTGGTGTGGAAAAAGAACCACGTTTATCCCTGATTGCCACTGGGAGCTCCCCTGCTTTTCCTCCGCACTTCCCACCCCCCGAGACCCCTCAGGAGGGGGTCAGCCCAGAGCCAACTAGCTCTTCACTCTCCCGCTAAGGACGTGCGCACAGGTGTCAGCACCTGCTGCTCACACCCCAGTGTGCTCATGACCACCCCGGCATCTTGCTCAGGTGCAGGTTCTGCTGCAGCAGGTCTGGGGTGGGGCCTGAGAATCTGCATTTCCAACAAGCTCCCAGGTGATCCCTAAGCCTGTGGTCCAGGGGCCACACTTGGCCAAGGAGCTCTGTAGAGTAGCTTGTCCTCCTTAAGGGCCCAGCTGTTTCAAAGACCGTGTTGAATAAATGCACCCGAAAAGATACCACAGAATGATAACAGCCATCCGCACTGGCTCTAACTTGGATTTGTTCAGAGAGGGAAGCCGATTTCTTATGTAAGCAGAGGATGGAGCCACAGCTCAGACAGCCTAAAAGAGAAATGCGCATGAGCCTTCCCTTCCGAACAGAGGGGTTGGGCAGTGGGGGAGAAAAAGAGCACAGCTCACGTTCCTGTAAAGTCGTACGACTCACCTACCCGGTGCCGTCGGGGAATCACAACAGGTTAATCCACAGGTGAACACATCTGAAAAATCTAACATTTCCCCCAGGGAGAAAAACTAACATTTGCTGCGCACCGACTATGAGCTGGTCATCTGTTGTCTCGTTTCATCCTCACAAGCACCCAAGAAGATAGGGACGTGTGTCTCCATCTTACACAAGGGGAGACGGAGGTTCAGAGAAGTTAAGTGACTCCCCCAAGGTCACACAGCCAGCAAGTGGCAGATGGGAGCCCTGGCTCCTTTCACAATGTTACACAGTTTGAGAGTCAAGCAACTCTGAGGATCGTTTCCCACCTGGAATGAACCTCAGGGAACAGATGGGGAGTGAAGACAGGTCTGTCTTGCCAGGAACAGCAGAATGTGTCAATTACCAAATGAAGCCCTTCAGTCCCTTCCTCATGATTTAGAGATTAAGATAAAGGGGCAGTGAAGGGAAATGGGTGGGAAATGGGAAAATGAAGGGGAAAAATGACTTCTTTGCCTCTTTGAGAAGGAAGGAGACCGCTAAGCAGAAAGAGCCAAAGGAGGTTGGTGAGAAGGACGAGATGGAGCTGCAACCATGAAGCCAAGTGCAGCCAGAAAGAATATGGAGAAATATTCCAGCCCTTCCAAGTACCCCTGCCCCTGGGAGGAGAGACGCTGCTGCTGCTCCCCCCATGCACTCAGCAAGGTCAGGTGCAGCTGGGGTCACAGGGAGCTTGGTGAGGGCCGTGGTGCTTCCACGGACAGGACATGTCAGACTTGGACCCTGGGTGGGGGCACTAAGTCCCAGCAGAGTTGCCCCAGTTCCCTCATCACTTCTCAGGACACCGTGGCAGAGGGACAGCCCACGGTGTTACCAGGCTCTGGACTCTGGGCTCAGACAGACCTGGGTTTGACTGGCTCCCTGGCTTCCCACCTGTGTGAGCTCGGGCCCCCCACTGGGCCTCCATATTGTCCTCCACAGAAAGGAGGTGATGGCCCCACCTGCCTCGTGTCCAACGCTGTGAACACTGAGTGAGACACTCCTCGGAGCACAGAGCCCAGGACCTGGGTGCTCAGCAGCCTCTTGTTGCAGTGGCTTTTATTTCCTTCCCTTCGGTGGCATTGGAAATGACTCGCCTCTCCCCTGCTGAAATTTAAATAGCTAAGTTCAACCAAACCCAAAGAAGCAAAAGTAGACAAAGCAGGAGCCCCAAAGGGACCCTCCTGACCGGGAAGGGACGCTCTAGCAGGGATTTCACTCTACTCCCTTCTGCAGGGAGCGTGCAGCCCTGGGGTTACTGGTGCTTCCTTAACCAGGAATCTCTCCCCAGAGGCCGTGGTGCAGGTGGGGCCAACAGCTCAATAAATACCTCCTCTTTTGCCCTACAAGACCGACAATTACCACCAGAATGGCCCCAGACTGCCAGCTCCGAAAGGGCAAAAGGGCTCAGAGCAATCCCTTCTTTCTCCTACTGAATTGCTAGCAGCTGGGACATGGGAAGGGCTTACAGGAGATTGTGGGGTTTATGAAAAAGTGAATGTTAGGGCCAAGCTTGAGAAGTCCCAGGAAATATTAAAGAGCAAGTTACCGTGCTTTTAAAAAGTGGTTATTCCCAAACACAGTGCAGGCTGTGATGATAGCTGTCGAAGGGGTGCAGACAAGCTGGGGCCAAAACGGTGGTTTACAGGGACAACCTCCTGTCATTAATTCCATCCCTTAAATGGAACTGCACTTTATCTCCTCCTAGAAAGAGGAATTGATCTCAGTGTCAATCAGAACAGAGCCTGCTTCCAACTAACTCACATACAGATTAGAAAGCTGATCAAACGCTCTGTTAATGCGGCACTTTAATAACAATATCACTTAGATCTCAAACTGCTTAATTAGATTCCATTCATTGCCATCACTTGCCTCATTTGAACTGCTCATTTATAATTTATGTACTCTATGCATTTGGTTGTTCATTTGTAAAATGGGATAAAACAGTCACCAGGCAAAAGGAAAGCTTAAGGAGAAACGGGTTTGACTTTTCCCCAGGGCTGAGGATCCTGCAAGGGTGTGGAGGGAGACTGCAGAAGAGGATGCTGGGGTGTGGTGCCCACCGTTCCCAGCCTCCTTCACTCCGCCTCCAGTAGCAGCACCTGGGGCTTGCTCTGGGTGACCCGACTCTAAGTCTTTGGGGTTGACCCTCCAGCTTCCGAAGGGATCTTAGGAGACAATCCTCACCATCAGTGACTCCATCATGGGTCCCAGAATAGACACGTGATCCGATCCAGTCCGATGAGAGTGAGCCGTGGGACATCCGCTGGGACGACTGGCAAAGAGTCACCCGAGCCACTGGGATGTCAGTTGGCAGCAGCAGGCCCCGAGGTAGGTGGGGGGTGGGGGGTCTGAGAATGGAGCCCACACAGAGGGAAGCAGAAGGTGGAGGTGGGGGGGGGGGTTTCCTATGACATTTGTGGGCAGCTGAATCCAGCCATGCTGGGACCATCTCTGGATATTTTAATTTTGTGACTCAAAATGTTCCCTTAGGCCTATTGTTTTTTAACAGCAAGTTTTATTGAGAGACATTCACATACCATATAACCATCCAAAGGACAGTCAGTACCTCATAGTGTCATCACCTGGTTGTACAGTCATCATCACACTTAATTTTAGACCATTTTCATTGCTCCAAAAAGAAAAATAACTGACAGACATAAAAAAAGAAAATCCAAAACACCCCATACCCTCATCCCCCCCATTACTGACCCCTAGCATTGGTGTGGTACACTTCTTACTATTGATGAAAGGATATTAAGATATTACTGTTGACTGTAGTCTGTAGCTTGCAGTAGGTATTTTTCCCCCATACACCACTCTGCTATTAGCTCTTTGTACGAGTGCCGTACATTTGTACCAGTTCATGAAAAGACTTATTTATGTTTGTAGTGTTAATCCTAAACAACATCCACCTCGAGGGTGACTGTGCTGTACAGTCCCATGTTTAAACCTCTAGCTTTCCTTCAGGTGACACACATGACTCCAAACAACCCCTTTCAGCCAATTCACCGACAATTCGGCACAATCACTTACGGTCCCAGCAGCGAGCTACCGCCTTAGGCCTACTTGTGATGCGTTTTCTTCCACCTGCACTGGAAAGGAGCTCAGCTCGTAGAAGACGTCAGACACAGGCCCCAGTGAGGCGTCTACTCACCAAGTCATCCTCAAACCCAACTAGCAACTAGTTTCTAAGCCTAAAAAATGTGCAAAGTGCAAGAGGTGCCATTTGATCACACAGGGGATAGAAGGGGCACGTTCTTGCAGCTTTCCCTGGCCAGTTACCCAGAACTTCAACATCACCCCCAGCTCCACCAGGAAGCCTGGGATTGAAGAGAAAAGGAGAGAGAGGGACTGGAAACCAGGAAGGAAGAAAGGAGAGAAAGGCGAAGAGAGAGGAGGGGAGAGGAGAGAGCACAGCGGCCCAAGGCTCAGCGCTTTATGCTGGGCCAGACTTCAAGAAGAGCAGGGGGTCGGTGGGATTTCCTCCCCAAAGTCCTTGCCCACCCACCCACCCCTCCCTCCCGGCCCCTCTCGGCCCCTCCCAGTTGCCCCCCGCTTGAAGCTGGGCCCTTGGGTGTGTTCCCCCATCCCAGGGACCCAGCCCCTGCCCACCCTACACCCCCTCAGCCCCCTCCCCACCCTCACCCCGCAGCCTCCCTTCCCTCTCTTTTGGCAGTCCCTGGGTTCTCAGAGCCCTGCAGCTTCATCTTGCATCTGCATCCCCCAAAACAAAGCCGTAAGCTTCTTTTAAGATGCCCCCCGCCCCCACTGGCAGCAGCCAGCACACCATTTCCAAATGTTCCGGCCTCCAAAAACAATCCCAAATAGAACTCACAATTCAACACCTGCGTTCAAAGCTCTTACAGTCCAACCCCAGGTCAACAGCACCAGGGAGTTTGCCAGCGATGGCAAGAGACAGTCCCACCCACGCTCGGCCCTCCTGGCTCAGAACTTTGCACCCCAAGAAATGCAGGAACGCGGTTAGACGGGGGCTGTCCGGCCCAGAGCCAGCGGCACCACTGGTTACTGAGCACTTGAAATGTAGCTGCTGCAACTGAGGGTCTGTTTATTATATTTTATTTAAGTTTAATTCACTTAAAATTTAAAACTGGACTGCAGAAATATTTCTCTGTTAACACAACGTTATTGTTTTGTAGGGCTACTCCTGGACTCGTTTTCTGTTGCAGCTGGGAGGAATTACCACAAATGTAGTGGTGTGAAGCAACACAAATTTGTTATCTGGCAGTTCTGGAGGCCACACATGCAAAATGGGTCTTGCTGGGTGGAAGTCAAGATGTCCTCAGGGCTGTGTTTTTTACCTGTGTCTCGGAGCTTCCTTCAACTGTCACATCTCCCTCTGAACGCAGCCACAGACGATCTCGGGTTTAAGGAGCCCTGTGATTTCCTGGGGCCCCCCTGGAGCACCTCTGCCCATGTCGAGGGCAGCTCACAGGCAGCCTCAGTGCACGGCAGCCTCGTGCCCTTGGGGTAGCACAGATCCAGAGGAGCCGGGGATTCGGACGCGGATGTCTTGGAGGGCATTGCTCTGTCCACCACGGCCCCGTTTAGCTTTAGGTGTTGCATTGCATGAGCTACTGTTGCATTTGCAAGTGTCGGGCAAGGGCAGTGCTTCTAGAATTATCCATCACAAACCTAGTCGGTATCGGCAGATTGGTCCAGTTGGAATGATTCTTGCCCTAAAGTCAGGAAGAAACAGGAAATTCTGTCCTAGAGGAGGGAGAGATCCTGGCAGCTGGCGGCCAACACCCACCTCTGTCCAGACTGCCCTTGCCCCCCAGCTCTCTGCCCAACTGCTGATCACGTGATTTCTCAGATACGTCCATTCTCAAAGGCCAGTGTGTCCTCACCTGTCCTCGCCGGCCCTCCCCCGTTCTGTATTTAAAGCTTCCGAGGCCCAGTGAAACAGCACATGCTGGGGGGAAATGCACAAATGTAACTTTGCTATACATTTATTTGAGTATTTTATATGGATAATGCACGTTGAAGTGCTATCTGTGTTAATCGTGATTGTCATTCAATTGAAATTCTTGTTTTAATTATTAAATTATTTTTCTAGTTTAATATCTAGATTTAAAACAAAAGTCTAACTACTGATGCAGAATAGAATGGAGGTGAAGAGAAAGGGGTGAGAAGAAGGTAAGGCATATGGAAGCAATTGTAATTTGCTGCAGCAGGACAAAACAAAAGAGCTGCTTATTGCTTGGGTAAAGATTAAAAAGTGAACAATTGTAAGAGACATCTACAGCAAACACATAGTGATTTGATAAGAAATTTCTTCTTAAGAGTCAAAAAGAAAGCAATAAAATAAGTTAACCAAAATAAAAATAAAATGTCCAACCAAAAACACTTCATTGAATTTTAATAGGATCAGAGCTTGTAACTCTGTCTAGCTATAAAATGGCTTGAGTTCTTGTACCAAAAAAAGGAAACCATTTTTAGATGGAGAGATTTTTTTCAATTTCAGTTACAAAAATTTGTTCTAATGTAAGAAATGGACTGAAAAAGGTAATGTCACACAAAAATAAGATCTTCCAATTAAACCACAAAATATTGACCATAGTATTTAAGACCTGTCTAAAAATATCGAAGATCAATTGATTGCTGATTTGAAAAACTGTAAGTGCTTTGCTTTAGCTTTAAAGAGGTCATTGCCGAGAAAAATGTTGTCAATTCATTACCTAAAAAACCAAATTCATGGGATAGATCATTTCAGATCTCCAGTCAAAGAAGAATTTCAGCTAGAAATTAAAAAATGAATTTTTATCACAACAGATGATTCTTCAGCCATGTTAGATCAAAAATCTGGATTTACTGGAAGTTTTAAACAAAAAAATGATGTTTTCCTTAATGCTTCATTCCACTGTATGATATATGTGCCAGTTTAAATGTATTATGTCCCCCAAACGCCATTATCTTTGATGTAATCTTGTGTGGGCAGACCTATCAGTGTTAATTAGATTGTAATTCTTAGAGTGTTTCCATGGAGATGTGCCCCACCCAACTGTGGGTGATGACTCTGATTGGATAATTTCCATGGAGGTGTTGGCCCACTCAGGGTGGGTCTGAATTAAATTACTGGAGCACTGTATAAGATCAGACAGAAGGGGCAAGATGCTACAGCCAAGAGGGACACTTTTAGGAAAGCACAGGAGCTGCAGATGAGAGACAGTTTGAAGACGGCCGTTGAAAGCAGACTCTTGCTCCGGAGAAGCTGAGAGAGGACAAATATCCCAAGTGCAACTAAGAGTGACATTTTTAAAGAACTGCAGCCTAGAGAGGAATGTCCTGGGAGAAAGCCATTTTGAAACCAGAACTTTGGAGCAGACGCCAGCCACGTGCCTTCCCAGCTAACAGAGGTTTTCTGGACACCATTGGCCATCCTCCAGTGAAGGTACCCAATTGCTGATGTGTTACCTTGGACACGTTATGGCCTTAAGACTGTAACTGTGTAACCAAATAAACCCCCTTTTATAAAAGCCAATCCATCTCTGGTGTTTTGCGTTCTGGCAGCATTAGTAAACTGGAACAATATATATTTAAAATATTTGTTTTCAGTTTTCTGGAGCAGACTCTGAAAAGTGTGATGAATGCAGTTGTTAAAATCATTCAGTATTTATGCGCAAATGCTATGAGTCATCATCATTGTATGCAGATGCCAGTAGAACTGGAAGACAATGAATTTAATAATCTTGTGTTCTTTGCTCTTTGGTTGAGTCATGGAAAAGTTTTACAAAGATTCACTGTAGTGTTAACTCCAATTCAAGATTTTTTTTTTAAACAAAAAGTATACTTGCCAAATGTTCAATAGTCAAAGACAAAAAAGGGCAGTCTGATTTAAAGTTTTCTCACCAATGTCACACAACTTATGAATGAGTTAAATTTGAAGCCCCAAGGAAAGGAAATTTTAACTGATGACTATCTAGAGAGGTTCAGGAATTTATGTGGAAATTTAAACTTTTCCTAATATAAGTAATAATAATCATTTTTCACATTTCTCCAATGTGAATCAATATGCAGATTTTGGTTCCAATTGACAGTTTTATATAAATTGCAAAAACTACAAGAAAAATTTGAAGAATACTTTGTAGATATCAATAAATTTGAAGTTGCTTTTCAATTTATGCATTGCCCCTTTGCATCCAATTAAGAATACTCATTGGCTCAAGAGTTAGTGAATTTAATTTGGGCAATTCTAGAACTGATATGCTTTTGCTTCCAAATCATGCCTATTCTAACAAAAGATGGACCAGTTTTTTCAATAGGTGTGTGACTATTAAAGGAAAATGATTTTCTGATAAACAATTCAGTTATTAGAAATTGTTTAAGTATGTTTGGACCCACTTGGATGTTTGAAATGACTTTTTAACTGTAAACTTCATGAAATCTAAATACAGATAAGGTATTTCTAATGAAAATTTAGTGCCAGAATTGAAATGCATGTAAGTACGAAATGCAAACTGGATTTCAAAGACTTGATACAAAATTAAAGAATGTAAAATATCTCGTTAATAATTTTTATATTGATTACAGTTGAGATGATATTTTAAATATATATAAAACATTTTTAAAAGTAATCTCACCTCTTTCTAATTTTTTTTAATGTTGCTGCTTAGAAAATTTTAAATTACCCATGTGGCTTGCATTATATTTCCACTAATCAGTGCTGAGTTAGACTTTCTTTTCAGAGAAACAGATGCTTAGAGCAAAGCCCGCCTTCCGCTCCTCTTTTCAAATCACTGGTGCAAGTCCATTTTAACAAAGCTTGCAAAGTGGTGGTCAAATCCAGTCCACAGAGTTGATTTGGTCCAAATTAGGGTGTCAAAAAATCTGTTAGTCACCAGCATAGAAAAATTGGAAAATTACAGGCAAATGTACAATTCCTGGCCTCCATTTCAGATCTCTACAACCTCAGACCTTATTTCCAAGGGGTATTTACTGAGCCAGAAGCCAGTGTCCCACTGGCCCTCCCTCAATCCTGGCTCACTTAATGCGGTTCTGTTCGTGAGCCAATTTATCAAAATTGGCTGTACAGAATTTGCTAGCCTCATAACAGTGAGAAGATTTTGCTCTTTTTCAATGGTCTGATAAAATTGAAATGGAATTACCTCTTCTTTGAAGATTATCTTGAACTCATGTAAAATCAAATTCATTTAAAGGATTTTGTGTGACAGATCCTTGATGAAGTTTTAAATTTCCTCTACATTGTTGGTCTATTTGGGGCTTTTTAAGTCTTCTTGAGTCAATTTTGCATATTTATATTCATATTACTCAAGAAAGTCATCTATCATTTCACTAGATTTTTAAAATATCCTCTCATTTAAAAAATCTTGTGATCGTATGTTCTCATTATTTATTTTGCAGATATTGGTTTTACTGTTTTTCATACATGTTTATGAGGAGGTTGTCTGTTTCCTTAGTATTTTGAAATAGATAGCTCTTCATTTTATCAACTTTATGATTTTTCCTGCTTATTGTTT
Organism: Choloepus didactylus; assembly: GCF_015220235.1. NCBI lineage: Eukaryota > Metazoa > Chordata > Mammalia > Pilosa > Megalonychidae > Choloepus > Choloepus didactylus. The sequence goes on from NC_051325.1 coordinate 60,513,252, forward strand.
GCTTTAGGCTCTAATAATATAGTCTTTTTGCTTTCTGATTTATTTATATTGCTGTTTTCTATATTCTTTAGTAGAAGTATCAGTTCATTCATGTCCAAGCTTTCTATTTTTAAATAATAACAATGTTTTGAGCTATGAGTTTTCCTCTGACTGTGACTTTGGCTACATCCAAGGTGTTGCTGCTACATAGTAATGTCTAAATAAGACAAATTTGAAGTTTTATTTCTTCCTTATCTAAAAATTGTTTAAAGGAGTATGTTTTAAAATTTCCAGTGAAATTATCCATCAACTAAAGAAGGGACAATTAAATTGTGGTAAATTCATACAAAGGAATACTACAGAGCAACAAAAAGGACAAGATCGATGCCCAAAACAGCATCTATGAACATCACTGACATGTTGAACAAAAGAAGCCAGACACAACAGGCAACGTGCTATATATTTCCATTTACATGAGATTTGAGAACAGACAGCACTTAGTGATGCTGATTGGGGTTGGGATAGCAGTCACCTCTGGGGAGAGGAGCAGCAACTGGGAACTTCAGAGAGTGAAGTGGGCTGCACTTAAGATCTGCGCACTTACTGGATATAAATTATACTTCAGTTTAAAAAAATAAAGGAAAAAATATCTGGTTTTCTTACAAATGTGCTGAAACAGTTATTTCAGGGACTGTGGCCTGCAAGTTATCTCCTTCATGGAATTTGTTAGCATCTTTTGGGTCACATTAGTGGGCTCTGCTGATTCCTGCTCAGCAGCCTTCTCAGCCGGACCCTGATTTGGCTCCCGGGTCCCTCTTTCTGTGCAGCCTGTGAGTCAGGGGAGCTGAATGCTGCCAAGCCCCAGGGGTGGGTCATGAGCCATCTCAGCCAGTCCTGGCGATGCCATCTGTGCCAGTTTGGATGTATTAGGTCTCCCAAAATGCCATGTTCTTTAATGCAGTCTTGTGAGGGTAGACATATTAGTGTTGATGAGGTTGGAATCTTTGGATTAGGTTGTTTCTATGGAGATGTGACCCACCCAACTGTGGGTAATACCTTTGATTACATTATTTCCATGGAGGTGTGGCCCCACCCATTCAGTGTGGGTCCTTATTAAATCACCAAGCCCTGTAAGAGCTCAGACAGAAAGAGCTCGCTGCCGCAGCCAAGAGAGACATTTTTGGAGATGGCCATTGAAAGCAGACTTTTGCTGACACTTTGCTCTGGAGAAGCTGAGAGAGGACAAAATGCCTCAAGAGCAACATTTTGAAGAATGCACAGGAGCTGAGAGAGGAGCTGGAGCACAACCTGGGATCGGCAGACACCAACCCCAACCACGTGCCCTCCCAGCAACAGAGATTTTCCAGACGCCATCGGTGTTCTTCAGTGAAGCTACCCTACTGTTGATGCCTTAGCTTGGACATTTTCCTGGCCTAAGACTGTAACTTTGTAACCAAATAACCCCCAAATAACCCCCCTTTATAAAAGCCAATCCACTTCTGGTGTTTTGCATAATGGCAGCATTAGCACACTGGAACAACATCCTCCCTGCCAGGAGATTTCAGGTTTAAGCCACTCAGTGCATTTCTTTGGCAAACTCCTCCCGAATCAAGACGGGCCCATGACTGACGCTGCCCCACCCGACTGAAGGCAAGAACTCACTCCACGCTCGGAGGAAAAAGTCCTCCCTCTCTCCCAGCAGACGTGGACAAAGGGACCCCACAGCCAGGCATAGGATGAGGTGTCCTACAAGGCAGAGCGGGGATACGGAAAGGACCCAGACGTTTGACATAGCCTGGCCTGGTGCCCCAGGCTTCCCTGGACCACCGGGAGGTGAGCCCAGGTGTTTCCTCATTTTCACACCTGTTGGAGCCAGAGTTTCTGCTCGTGGCAGATAAGACTGTTCCGCCAAGTACGTGACCAAATGATGAGACTGTGCCTTGGGCCTGGGCGGGTGGGGTTGTTCCTTTGGTACAAATTTTACTTCTATGTAATAAATCAAGCTTGTTAATTGTGTCTCTCAGATTCTTTATCTGCATATTTGATCTATCAAATTACCACCGGGGAACGCTGATGTCTGCTGGTCTGTTGTGGTTTCCTGGAACAGAGTTCTTGCATCTGGTGAAGCATCGTTTGTTGGATCAAAACTCATGCCTGCAGTGTCTTCTTGATGGATTGCAGATGTCATCAGTATAAAATATTCCTCTTTTTATTGTTTACTGCCTTTGGCCTTTGGTTCTATCTCTTCTGCCAGAAATATTTCTCTCCTTACCTTTATTTCCTTTTGCTTTGCTCTGTTTATCCTTGCTCATCTCTTTATTTGCAAACTTTCTGGGTCACTCTACTTGTAGTATGTCTCTTGTTAACAGTTTATAGCTGGCTTTTGCTTTAAAAGTCAAATCTGAGAGACTTTATATCTCCATCTCTTGGATGATATATTTTGCTTTTAATTCTTGCCATCTAATTTTGTTTTCTGTTTACTATGTTTCATCTTTTTTTTATTTTATTGAATTAATCATGTTTTCCTTGTTCCTCCTACTTTCCTCTTGGACCTCAGAAGTTTGACTATTACTTACCTTTAAAGCTTTTACTGAGCATATTTAAACCTGTATTTCTTTCTCAGGATCAAAAGGCTTAAATATTTATTTTCTTGCCATTACCACCCCTTCCTAAGGCAAACCCCTGGGCAGCTTTCTCTGAGCAAACTGTTTAAAAATGCAACCTCCCATCCCTCCAAATGGACACTACCTGGTTTATTTCCTCCATAAAACTTATGGCCAGCTGGCTTGCAGCAGATTGGTTTAATTTGTTTACTCTCTCTCCCACCAGCTCCGAGAGGGCAGGGACACTGTTCCTTTCCGCTGCCTGTTGTATTCCCGGGGCCTGGAACATAATAGGTGCTTTATAAATATAGGTTGACCATCTCTCTATGCCTGGGTTATATGTGATTTGGAATTTTGTTTCAAGATATTAATAATTTTTCTGTGTCTATGTAATTTACCTCCAGAACACCATCTGAGCCAAGCACAAGTATTACGTCCATTTTGTAGAAGAGGAAACTTTCAAAAAGATCAAGTAGTGTAAGGGTGACACTGCTTAATAATGGCCAAGCTGAGACTTGAATTCAGACTTGCCAATACTAAAGTTTGCGTTCTCAACCACAAGGCTGGGGTCTCTCTCTCTCTCTCTCTCTCTCTCACACACACACACACACACAGTGCCTTGTAAATGCTCTCTCCATGCCACCACTCAGCCCAGGTGGTGACAGCTCGGGGCGAGGCACCTCAAGTTGTCCTGACCAGAACTGCCCGTTCCCCAAGTCCCAATTCAAGTCTCCTTCTCTGAGATGACTAGGAACCTTCCTTTTTTTCTTTGTCACCTTTATCAAGTGTGTCTTACATTATAGCCACTTGAGCATCCCCCTGCAACCCTCTGATGAACTGCATCCCTACCCAACCCCCACCCCTGAGAGCAGCGGTCCCATCCAATGCTTCTGTTTGCCCACTGCACCCAGGGCAGCGGCTGGCACACAGTAGGCACTCAAGCAATGCTGTTGAATTGAATTCTGGGGTGTAGTATCAGTTGCCTTGCCCCAATCAGACCAAGATCCACCTCCTCCAGGCAGCCTTCCAGGACTCCCTACAGCTGAATGAACCCACACTCCCCTTCTCTGGCCTCTAACTGCTGGGAGAATTAATTCCAAGAATGCTGGTGCTTGGTTGTTCTTGGATGGAAGAGGAGAAGCCAAGCAAATGAGTCAGGCTGCAAAGCCCCCAGAGGAGATTGACGCATCCCCGGAACATCGTCTCTGCCCCCTTGTGGCCGGGGCGTGCAACTCCAACCAGCCCGCCTGATTTAAAATCGGTGATTTCACTCCTCACTGGCCAGCCCAGTTTTGCTCCGGAAAATTGTCGCACTTTGTTCAATTCTTTGGAAACGCTGCACCTTTTCATTCCAGAACTCACTACTTAGAATTGCCCGTGTGTGATGCAACTTGATTGCAAACCAAGCTGTGACTTCCGTTTGGTGCTCACGAGTGAAGGTTCTGTTTGTTTTCAGGGAGATACGACAGTGAGCGGGGCAGGCATAGCCAACAATAAACAAGGAGTCACAGACTCGAACGAGCTCATTATCGCAGGTTGTGGGGCTCCCTACCAAGCACGGAGGGTGGACGATGTGATTACCGATCCTGGGTCTTGTATTCTGAGTCCTGCGCTTTCCTCGCAGATGGAAGGAGACTGAATCTTGATCAGATTTCCCCGGGAGAGGCCAGTCCCGAGTACGTAAGAGCCCAAACGCAGGAAACAGACTTTGGATCTTCTCTCTGTCCCTTGTAACTTAGCTGACCTTGGAAAGTTATTCTGCAAAACCTAATTTCCTCATCTGTGTATGAAAATAGTTACCTTGTAGTGAAAAATGGAACAGTCTTATAAAGCCCAGTGCCTGGAGCCTACTGAGCTCTTATTACACGTAGCTACTACTTTACTGATGTAATCCACGGTGCTTAGTGTACAAGCCGGTCTAAATGCTTTCTGATGGGCAAATGGATTCGTCCTACCAGGGAAGGGTCACTCCGCTTTGTCTGGACAGAGGTAAGTCATGGTGGAGGCCAAGGCTGTGTTTGGGGCACTAGCAGGTCCCTGCCCAATTCCATCCTCCTTCTCTGCCCACAGAACCCAGGCTGGGGACTGTGATACACGTGAGCAAATCAGAATCCTGCTTCCCCCTTTCCCAGATGCCATTGCAGCCAAGTGGCCACGTGACTCAGCTCGTAGTAGGAATTTGATGGGGACATTTCAAGGAAAGCTTTTGTTTATCAGGTAAATGAGCTGTGTGGCTCGTACGTCCATTCCCCTTTCCTCCTGCCTTGAGCTCAGACGTGGCATCTGGGAGCTGTGGCCACCATCTTGCGACTTCAAGACGACAGTGTGAGAAAGAAAATCCAATATGCTGAAGATGGTGAGACAGACAGACGGACAGACAAGGCTGGTTTCCTAAGGGGGTGGTTGACAGCTGAGCCCAGAACCCACAACCCACCTGCCCGCAGTTGTGCCGTGTGAGAGCCCCGGGGCAGTTGGAGTTTCCATAACCCACGTCTGAGCTCACCCTTCACGGACCTGCTTTGCACAACCCTTGAGCAGCAGCTCTGAGCTCAGGGACTTTGCTCAGAAAGTCTCCCCCCACCTGGGCCACCACCAGGCTCCTCTTCTCCCCAACAGAGGATGTAGTAAGATCAGGAGACCTTGGCCAAGAGGGGCCATCTGCCCAGATGTGAGTCTTCCTCCCCACCCCCCAGGGGACCAACTTAGAGGAGGATATCAGGGTGCTCTCAGTGCCCCCTGACACGATTGAAACGTACGCCAGACTCAGTGATCCCAGAAAAGAACTCAGGAAAACTGTGGCCTCCCAAATTCCCACCCTCCCACCCTCTGCTCAGGGCTCCTGCTTATTATTATCAAAAATCCAGGGTGGTTGGTCAATGGCATGGACTACAAAGTTCCTAGAGCCAGGGGGTGACACGTGGAAGTGAATTTGTTATTGTCATGCTTCAGAACAAACAAGGGTCAGCAGCCCCCAAAGAGCAGCCAGAAAGCCACATGTCCCCTCATCTGCAAGCACTGCAGTGTCGTGCCCTCCAAACGTGCCCTGCTTTCGCCCTGGGTGATGCTCACGATTCCCTTAAAATGTCGGCCAGGGTTCCTTTTGCTGCCTTCTCCCCAGGGACATCCTTGGCTGGAGGTACAGAATCCTTGAGCCCCCAGCCTGTTCCCAAACCTGAATCTACCATCCAGGAGTCACCCTCCGTCCCCGTTCCCTCATTCCCCACATCCAACTCAGTATCAGTTCCTGCCCACCTTACCTCAAAACATTCATGGAAACTTGCCTTTCTGAAGCCACCACTCCCGCCCCAGCCCCACGCACCTGCCCCTCCCACCTGGACAGCAGGTGGCCTCCTCACTGCTCCCCTGCTGTCCTGCCCCCTCCAATCTGCTTCCCCACTGCAGCCAAAGTGGTCTTTGCGGAACCCAGATCTGATTCCACCCCTTGGTCAAAGCCTTCCAGTGGCTTCCCGTGGCACACAGAACCCGGATCTTCACCAGAACCCAGGAAGTCTGGCTCCCACCCCGGGCCTCCGTACCCAGTGCTCTCCCCTAAGCTCACTCTGCCGCAGCCCCTGGCCTTCTCCCTCTTCCCGGAACACGCCAAGCTCACCACCACTCCTCCTGGCCGTTGTACCTGCTGCTCCCTGTGCCTGGATCCCCTGCCCCCAGATCTTTGCAGGAGGGTATCTTGACACCATTCAGACCTCAGCGCAGAGCCACCTCCTCTGAGAGGCCTTCCTGGACCCCACCGCCACCCCCATCACCCTCCTCTCCATGTTATTTTCTTCGTAGCTGCTTTCACCAGATGGAATTGTCACCTCCTCTTCCCTCCTCCCTGTCCCCAACTAGATTGTAAAGCCTTTGAGGACAGGAACTCCATGCATCTTTTTCACTCCTGCTTTCCCAGTGCCAAGAACATTACTCAATAAATGCTTGTTGTACCCAATAAATGCTTGTTGCTTCAAGGACTCTTCAAGTTGGAAGAGACCCTGAAAAATCAGCTAATATGAGAATGCCAGGTTTAGCAAAAGAAAAAAAATACAATATGCCAGTTAAATTTGAATTTCAGGTAAAGAACAGATAATTTTTTTACTGCAAGTATGTTCCATGCAATATTTGAGACATACTGTTCTAGTTTGCTAATGCTGCCATTATGCAAGATACCAGAAATGGATTGACTTTTATAAAGGGGATTTATTAAGCTACAAATTTACAGTTCTAAGGCCATAAAAGTGTCCAAACTCAAGATGATACCTTCACTGATGGATGGCCGATGGCATCCGGAAAACCTCTGTTAACTGGGAAGGCACGTGGCTGGTGTCTCTGGATCCCGGGTTGTGTTCTAGTTCCTCTCACAGCTTCTGTGAGTTCTTGGTTCTTTCTCCCAAGAAGTTTCTCTCTAAGTGCCTGAGGGTCCTGTCTTAGCATATCCCAGGGCAAACTCTGGGCTTCATCTCTTAGTTAAATATCCTTCTGCCTGCACCTCCAAGTATCTCTAAGTGTCAGCAAGCATCTGGGCCTGTGTGGCTCTTTTTAAAGAACTGCAGTAAACTAATCAAGACCCACGCTGAATGGGCAGGGCCACACCTCCATGGAAATAATTCAATTAGAGTTATCATCTACAGTTGGGTGAGTTGCATCTCCATGGAAACTCTGAATCAAAAGGTTCCAATCTAATCAACACTAAAAAGTCTGTCCCCCACAAGACTGCATTAAAGAACATGGCTTTTTCTGGAGTACATAATATATCCAAATCAGTACACAAACTTGTACTAAAAAAGTAGCAGTTCTTTATCTGTAATTCAAATTTAATTGACATCTTGTATTTTATCTGGCAACCTTAATCTATTAAGATCCATATTACACTAAAGCAGTTGTTTCCAAACCTGGCTGGGAAGCTCTTTAGCAATATGGACTCCTGGCTTTACCCCAGATGGACAGATTCAGTCTTTGGTTAGGACCCAGCTGCCCAGTGAGTCTGATCATTGGCCAGGTTTGGGGAGCACAGAGCTCAAAGGCCTCCAGAACACGTCCAACCCTGGCCACCCAGATTATGGGGGGTGTGGGTGGGGTGGGGGCACTGCCCAACCAGAGCTGTTCCGAAAATGGGGAGCAGCAGTTATGGAAAAACAGCCAGTGTCCTCCTCTGCAAACAAAGAAGAGGCAGTGGCGCAGCCTCATCAATCCCTCTGTCAGACACCCACCTGTGTGTTTAGTCCTCACACCCTGCAGGGGTCCACCTAGAGCCTCAGAAGGTGAACTGATTTGGAAAGGGGGCCTTTGCAGATGCAATTATTTAAGATGAGGCCATGCCGGATTGGGTGGCCCTAAATCCAATGACTCGCGTCCTTACGAGAAGTGAAGAACTCAGACATAGAGAGGAGACGGCCGTGTGAGAGCCACTTGCCACTCTCCAAGGAATGCCCAGAACAGCCGGGAGTCACCAGGAGCTCAGAGAGGTAGCAGAGAGATTCTCCGTGGGAGCCTCCATGAGGGGCCACCCTGCTGACACCCCAATTTTGAACTTCTGGCCCCCAGAACTGTGAGAGAATACACTTCTGTTGTTGTAAGCCCCTGGTTTGTGGGACTCTGTTTCAGGTCCCTGGGTCACTAATTAATACAAGCTGGATTAGGAGCAAATTGAGGGCACCAACTCCTTTTTACAACCCCTGTCCCCAAAATGCCTAGCATTTTCTGAAGTATGCAGTAAGAGCTTAATAAAGACCTAAAGATGAGTTGAGTGCACTGACGGCCCGAGGTGGGCTGGCAGGAGAAGAGGGAGCAGGAGAGGGGCCGGAGCACAGCACCAGGACCCCGTGGTGAGGGAAGGAATTTGGAAACAGGGGAGGCTTGGGCCCGGGTGGGTGGGACCCATTTGTCTTTTTAAGATCCGCTGGGCTGCAGTGAGGAGGACAGGACATGAGGGATTAAAAAGGAGAAGCAGGAGCCCAGCGGGGACACTCTTGCAGCCGCCCAGGGAGCTGCTGGAGGCCTGGGCTGCAGTGGCCATGGCCCCTGCAGTGGCCATTGGTGGAGGGGATGTGACGAAGTCACCCTGGGGACACAGCGACGAGGTCACTCTGGGGAAGTGCTGCACGGTAGAGCGGGCAGGCTGTCCTAAAGCGCCATGGGGGTGGGGGCTGCTGCTCAGTGCCCTTCTTTCAATTGACCAAATCCCTTCCTGAGGGCACCGGGTCATGTCCTCCTTGTCTTTCTAGTCTGAGCTGAGCTGACACCCTGCAGGGAGGCCTCCCCAGCCGCCAGGCTTGGCTAGACTCCCCTGGATTCCCACACACAGGAAGGAAGGAAGGAAGGAGGGAGGGAGGGAAGAGAAGGGAAGGAGGGGAGTTTTTCTCTGCACAGAGTGTGTTAGAAAAACACCCGCAGTGAAGCACCTGTAGCTCTGGGTTGAGGACAGGCCACTCCAGGTCACTGGGGCTGGCAGAGGGCGAGGGCAGCTCTCCCTGAGGGAACGTGAGAACAGGCTCATGGTGAAGGCGGCATCTGAGCGAGTAGGCCCCGTTGGGCAGGGTCATTTGGGGACAGCGTGTGCCCCAGCATCCCCCGTAGCCTGCCTTCGGGGTGCTGCCTGGCCACCTCAGACTCACATCAGCCCCCCAGGCAGCCCCCCACCTTCATCTCCCCACAGAGGCCCCCACCCCAGAGCCCCCCCACCCGCCGGCTGGGCCACAGGCCTGTCCTGACGGTCACCCCGAACCCCGTCCACGTCAGCGCTCTGATCCTCCCACACGCCCAACCCGCAAGACAAGAGGGACCCTCAGAGGACAGAGGTCCCGGGCAGGCCTGGGTACAGAGCGAACGTCCATGAAAGGCCCTTTCTCCCGCCGTGAAGGGCCTCGTTGTTCTCCTGCTCCTGGGGAAGGAGTTACGGCTCCCAGCGTCTCTTGTAGGGCAGCGGGGGAGGGGGATCACAAAACAGGCTGGGCACTGACTGTTGTCCATTTGTTATAAATCATAGCGTGCCCTGAATTCCAGGCATTGCCCCGTTTGCCCTGCACCCACCACGTCCTTAAAGTCACTTATGGGGCTCTGTAGGCAGTAGGCAGTGGGGGAAGGGCCCTGGGGTGGGGGGGGGGCTGAGTCCCTGGCCCTCGGGTGACCCAGAATAAGCTGAGAAAGTTCCACACCCCAGGAACCCCTCGTCCAGGTAAAACCAGGTCAGCTGTTCACCCAACCTGGCTGCTTCCACTTCATGAGATTTGGGCCTCAGTTTCCTGGTCAGTAAATGGGGAACAGAGAGGGAATATATTGTAGAGTTACATGGCTGAGCTCTGGAGCAGGGCACCGAGGAGCAAATCTCAGCTGCACCACTTCCCGGCTGTGTGACCTACGAGCTGCCTCGCTGCTTTGTGCCTCAGTTTCTTCACCTGCAAAATGGGTGTTTTACTTGTTCCTGCCTCACAGTTTGCTTCAGGAACTAAATGATTTAATTTCATAAACTGCTTAAAATAGTGACCAGCACATGGCAAGTTAAGTGCTGGCTATGGTAAAATGAATTATTCCTTTAAATATTCATGTAATGACTCAAGTCTTCAATTTGCCTATGAGGGTCAAGGATATATAGGTTATTTTAGTTGGATTCAAAAAGAGTAACTGCTAAGAGATGGCTTGCAAGAGACATGCTTAAAATCAAATGACTGCCCCCTCCAAAGACTAAATTGAAAGCAATACACAAAGATACACACACATGTATACATGGCAAGCTCGAACGATAAAAAGAACAGTTGAAAATATTAAGCAAAAGAACTGAAGTTATAAAATATTACAAAGAGATTTGTCTTGTTTTTGCACACATAAAATATAGCACCCACAGTGATATAAGAGCCATGAACCTTCATGCATTAAATAACATAGCACTAAACTATGTGAAGCAAGAGGGTGTAAACTGTCACTAAGCTTAGCTGTTTCTTCCTGCAGAAAGCCTTCAGTGTGTCTGAAGGGCTCTTCAAGACCCTCTACTCATCTTATCACAGCATTTATGGGCAGTATTTGTAATGGCCTGTGTAACGCTCTCCTCACCCCCACTAGAATTTAAGCCCTAAGGATCTCAGGTGATGTGTCCCAGAAAAACATTCTTAAACCAAATCCATTCCCGGGGGTGTGAACCCATTGTGAGTAGGACCTTTTGATGAGGCTACTTCAGTTAAGGTGTAGCCCACCTCAGTCAGGATTCATCTTAATCCCATTACTGGAGTCTTTATGAGCAAAGTGAAATTCAGACAGAGAGAGAGAGCGAGCCACGGAAAGAAAGAAGCTAAACATCAGCGGAACCTGGAAGAGAAAGGAGAGACCAGGAGGCGCTGCCGTTTGCCTTGCTTGTGACAAGGTGAGGACCGAGGCTCGCCAGCAGCCAGCCCCAGAACACCCGAAATGGGAAGAAAGCATCACCTCAATGATGCCTAGATTTGGAATTTTTCTCAGCCTCAAACTGCAATCGAATAATTTCCCAATTCATGGTATTTGCATGAGCAGCCCAGGAAACCAAGACAGTGCCCTGCTCATTTTTCGTATCTTCAATGCATAGCCTAACACCCAATATCTAATGAGCATTCAATAAATATTTCTTAAATGCATGACAAATAAGTATAGATTGAATTCTTTATCCTTGAAACAGAGAAAACACATTTTTCAAATGTGCATGGATGTTTATCATAACCAACCACATATGTTTGAACAAAAGAAAACTTTAATAAAGTCCAAAATGACCTTATTGCAAACAAATAAACAAAAAGAAATAACACACACACACACACACACACACACACACACACACAAACTCTCCAACCTGCTGGAGATTAAATATTGCTTTATGAAATAACTTAAATCAAAGAAAAACTCACACCTGAAATTAGAGATTATAGATAAAATATCATATAAACTACAACAATCCACATAAAAATTATAAGATGTGGCCAAATGTGTAGTTGGTGCAAAAATAAGAAATTGAAATGTTTTCACATTTGAACAAGAAATAACTAAACTAAATGAAGCAAGCAGTCAAAGCAAGAAATTAAAAAAAGAGCAAAATAAATTCAGAGAGCATAAAGAGGAAATTAATAAAGATAAAATAAAATATTTAGAAATTAAAAAGCAGAACAAAACATAGAATTTATACATATTTTCAAGAGCTTGTTCTCTAAAAGGAAAATACAAGTAGACAGGCACATGGAAAGTATAATTTAAACATATAGATATAATTTCTTCACAATTACTTTTTTTAAAAATCTGTAAAATATCCAAGAATAAACTAAGGAATAAGTTTGTAAAACTGTAGAAAGAAAACTACAAGATTTTACTAAAGAACATTCTAGAAGACCTATGTATACAAAGACAATTCGGGTAAACGTATCAGCCCTTCCTAAATTAATAAATGAATTTAATACAATTCCAATCACAGTATTGGTGGGATTTGGGGGGCAGAAAGAGGCAGGTTTTGACAAGTAGGTATAAATTTTCATGGGAAAACAAATGCAGGAGAATAAGGAAAGAAGTTTTGAAACTTAAGAATCCCGAGGGAGGCAAAGGGGAGGGGAGCCTCTGCGAATGTCGGGGTGGAGGATGAGGGGTGGGCCCATCGGCACGGGCGCCCAGTCCTCTGTCCCTCACTCACCCTGCCAGCCCTCCTGGCCAAGCCAGCACCACCCGGGTCACACCACAGAAATGCTTCGATCACCCACAGCCCTTCCCCGATGAGCCAGCCCCCACCCCTGTCCCACATCTCACTTGGACTTAGGCCAAGGATCTAAAATTCAGTGCAGGTGCTGGAGCCCTAATGCATCAAGATGGGATGCTCTAGTGGTTGCTATGGTGCCAAAGAGAAGAAGGATCATTGATACACAAACTTAGGGAAGACCCAGAGTAATCAAAGATGGTGTGGCCCTAGCCAAGTCAATTGACTGCAAGGACAGATACAAATACTGGTGCCAAACGTGTCCAGAACATTCCATCAACACAAAGGCAGTGGCCTGGATGGGACTGCCAGTGCCACTACACCCGTGTGTTCTGGTGCCAGGGAAAGTCCTGGATGATGAGTCCATCCCATGGACATCAGGAGCACGTAATGTCATTGCTATGACTGCTAAAGTTACAAAGCAACCTGTGGCAGCCCAGGGAGAATACTTAGCTGGTTACATATTTTCCAAATGGAGACAAAATAATATTGGGCACCATCATTTCCAATGGAGAGAAATAAGTTTGGAAGAAAGAGAGTCCTCACAATCAAGAATGGAAAAACATTGAAAAGCTAATTAGAAAATTATTGAAGCATCGTGTTCAAGCGAGGTTATTTTAATCCATACTTTACTGACACATCACAAGGTCCAAAGTCTGTATTCCAGGATGCTTTGAGTGACAAGAGAAGGCTGGCATCCTGTCCCCTGAGGAAAGAGAAGTGTCTTCCCCAAGAGCTCCATCGGAGTGCAGTTTCTAACTCTCCCCTCACCCCCCTGAGCCAATCGCGGTGGGCACAGCTCGTGGGCTTTGACGAGGGTCTCCTGCCACCCGAGGGGATGGGGCTCAACTCCGCCCAGACCCAGGCACCGGGGGTGCTGAGGGTGGTTCCCCAGAGGGAGAGCTGTGTCTGGGTGGGCAAACAAAACAAACGTGAATTACAACAAGGAAATGCCCGAGAGCCAGAGCTCGCTTCCCACAGAAGGGGAAAAGCACAGCCGTGACCTCAGGCCTGGGACGATCATCTTTCACTGGGGTTCCTTGGGAAGAACAAAAAGCCTTGGACCACACTGCCGTGGTGACCACCACCCGGCCCAGTGGTCCCTCCAAGACGGTGGCATCAGGCCCCCTCAGCCCTCGCCCAGATGGACGGCTCCAGCCCACAGGCCCACGAGGACAGGACAAGAGCCCCCAGGCCCGGGTAGGAGGGTCCACTCGTGGCCTCCACCGACATCGAAGGGGACAACAGCCATCTCTGCTGGTGCCCAGGAGCTCAAGAAACAAGCAGCACCTGCCCCTCGGGCCCATGCCCTCTTGCGGGACCAGATAAGGGGCCTGGTCGGAGCGGGATTGCCAAAGCTGAGTTCCCCTGAAGCAGGAGCCCCAGCAGCCTGGTGTTGGGGACATGGTGGGAGGACAGAACACGTTCTCATCCCAGACGGTGGCAGAGGACACCTCAACCTGCGGCCAAAGCACTGGCTGCGAGACGCTCCATCTGAACACGCTTAATTGATGGATTTCATCAACCAATGTTCAGATGAAAAGGGTTTTATTGGAACGGATCAAATGTTCAAGGGAAACGGGTACATACACAGCATCATTTGGAACAGAACCTGCCAGTCAGCCAGTAAATCCGGAGAGACAAGTGTCAGTCCCTGCTCCCCCCACTCACACCTGCCGCCTTTAGGGCAGCTGCCACCGCGCATGGCCTTCACCGGGTGACAAGTCCGTCCCCACACAAGAAAATGGGTTAGGACTTATTCTCCTTGGGGTGCTCTAGAGCCAAGACAGGGCATGGAAGGAGGAAGGGAGGAAGGGCGAAGGGAGGGGAGAGAGGGGAGAGGGAGGGAGGAGACGGAGACTGGGGGCAGAGGGAGGGATGAAGGAGGAAGGAAGGAAAAAAGGAGAAGGGAGGTAGGGAGGGAGGAAGAGAAGAGGACTACGCAGGTATCTGCTCTCTTCAGCCAGAAAAGTGGTTCCTTCCCATCCCTGCCCAGTTCACCTCCCAAGGGCCTTGAATAGCCCCTCCGTGGCTGAGCATTTTCCCTCAGCTCTCTGCGGATAATCTTCTGTGGAACCGGCTTTTTCCTAAGATGAGTTCCTTGGAAGCACGATGGTGTTAGCAGTTAGACGCCGTTTCCTAGCCCAAGCGCCGACCTCTGATCTCAGCTCCACCAGGTGCAAGCTGAGTGACGTCAGACAAGTGGCCAAACCTCTCTGAGCCTCCATTTCCTCATCTGTAAACTGGGGTGTCAGGAGCGCGAGGGGGGGGCTGTGCATTTGAGCTCTCGGTGCAGTGAGGCGCACTCGAGGCCGCCGACAGAAGGGAGCCTGCAGTCACTGTGCAGCTGCAGCTGCTGCCCCAGCCCCCCACCCCCGTCCCCCACCCCCAGGACCAGCCGCTGCCACAGGAGAGGAGCTCAAGCCGGAAACTTTGATGGGGGAGAAAGATTTTACCTGTGGGAACTGACTCTTCTATTTCCATCCAGCCACCTCCTTCCAGGAATTTTCACCCTCTCTTTGTTTCAAAGGGAACCTTCTGGAGAACATCAGAGCACTGAATGCGTGTACATTTAACAGGAAAGGAGAGTCTTGGCTTGCTCACTCGCTGGCAGCCCAGGGACTCGCGTGACACCGCTCCGGTTACTCAGAGCCAGCCCCCCCGGCCCTTCCCTGCCTCGTGGGACGGCCACGTTGCCAACACCCACCTATTTCCGAAGAAAGAAAGGCACATTCCACAGATTTAGCTATCGGCAAAGAAAGTTCCAGTTCTTGGTGGGCTCACAGTTGTGTTCGGCCCAAAGGTGGCTGTTGGCAGAGGACCCCTTCCTGGGGCAGATGGGAGGGGACGGGGAGGGGGACCGTGGCCCTAGGGAATCCACACATTTCAAAACAGGCTCAGAAGAAGTAAGCTGTTCCAGGGAAACAGACTCAAGAGATAGACATTCCAGGAAATCATCCCTCATTCCTTCCTTTGCAAAGTCCCCAGGGCTGCCACCTGCAAAACAGCGTGAAACAGGGTGGACTTGGGGCCGGTGCCCGGCTGGCTTTCTCAACTCATCGTCTTCTCTGGGCCTGCATTTTCTGCTCTGTCACCACAGGCTCTGGATTGTCATCCCTAGGATAAATTAATAGTAATAAGTAACATTTATGTTGCATCTTATATATTAAAAAGCACTTTCATTTCATTTGCCTCATTGAAGCCTTGCAACAACTCCTATGATGGGTACTATTATCCCCATTTTATCTAAGATGGTGACTTATCTAATATCACCATCTAGAAAGCATTGAGCTAGAACTGATATCCAATGCTTAGAGAACATAGATCTAATATAATTCCACATGTGCACTGTAAAATAATAACAATAATGATAATAATTATTATTATGAAAGCTAAAATTAACCACTCATTACCAATGTTGTATTTTGGTGTAATATCCATCTGGACTACTTCTTCCTTTTCTTACCTAAGTTGGATCCTATCACAAATACTGTTTTGTAACGTGCTTTCTTCTCTTTTTCAATGGTGAGATAGCATTTCATCGGGGGGCTCCTCAGTCATTTATTTAACCAGTGCCGTACTGTTTGCAATGCTCCAGTCCCGGCTGAGGCACGTCCCCATCCTTTCCAACACACTGAACAGTGCTCCCCTCCAGGACACATCTCCAAGTCATTGACCCAGAGAGTCTTTGCAATGAAATTAAAAATCTTAGTGAGAAAGGTCGTCTGCGTGGCTCATTTACTTCCTTGGTGCATCGCTGGAAGTGCAGGAGGAAACATCTGGGCTGATGCTGGTGATTCTGGTGACCTGGCTGCACAAATCCCCTCAGCTACAAGCTCAGCCCACACCCGCGACTGTCATGTGCTTTCCCTGGGAGCCTGGGCCTGCTCCTCCTGGGCGCAGCCAGGCCAGAGGGGCCCAGCCACTCCATTATGTGTTTAACAACAGCTCTCCAGAGGGGAAGGGGTGGGGAGCCCTGATTTGTGGCACTTGCCAGTTTCTATGGTATAAATATTCCCACCGTGGTCAATTTCAAGCTACCAATGTGCCATCACGGAATGCAGAGCTGGCAGAGCTGAGCACAGTTGGCTCCCTGAGCAGTGGCCATCGGCTAGACTCCTCTGAGTTGTGTGCCCGGAGCTCCCCAGACAGAGCAGGATCCAGTCACCCACAGTGATAAACTGCTTGATGACACCTGGCTTCCTTCCCTCTCCTGGCTCACTCACCCACCTACTGGGTTTGCTGGGGTCACCTTCAAAATAAAATGTGTAGACTTAGGATCTTCATCTGGAAAGACTCAACCTAAGATGCCCCCAATACAAACTTCACAGCAGTGGAGAGTTGTAAACTGGAAATCACAATAAGGAGGCAGGAGTTCAAGTCGGGAGTTAGAATTATTTCCAGCAAGTTCCACATCAAGAAAAACGCAACTGGAGCTGCAGGGTACAGAGGCTGCCCACTAAGGAGAACCTAGACCCCTCGGAGGAAGAGAATGTTTCTCAGCCCTGCGTCTGCCCCAGAGCACACCTCCATCCCCTCTCACCCGGACCGCTTACTGGTTTGGAGCTGTTATGTACCCCCCAAAAAGCCATGTTCTTCCAACGCATTCTGTGGGTGCAGACCTGTTGTGGGTGGGAACTTCTGATTAGGTTGCTCCAATTGAGATGTGACCCAGCCCGTTCAGACTGGGTCTCAATCCTTTTACTGGAGTCCTCTATGGAGAGAATAAAAGAAGCCCCCAGAGAGAACTGAGAAAGACAGACCCCGGGATAGCTAAGAGAGGACCCACAGAAGCGCAGAGAGGAGGCCACTGGACCAGAAGCTGAAAGCAACGAGACCCAGGAGCCGAGGACCTGCAGACACCGCCATGAGCCTGGCTATCTAACAGAGAAACCCCGGATGCCAGCGGCCTTTCTTCAGAGATGGTATCGTCCTGTTGATGCCTTAACTGGGACATTTTCACAGCCTTACAACTGCAAATTTGTGAGCTAATAAATCCCCATTGTAAAAGCCCCCCCCATTTCCGGTATATTGCATCCGGCAGCTTCAGCAAACTGGAACACTGCTGCAGCCACGCCCATGTGGGTAGGCCCCGCTCCCATCCGAGCCTTCACCCTGAGTCAAGGGGACCCCTTTGAAGCATCTGACCATGCCTCCCCTCTTCCCGCCCCTGCTTAAAACCCTTCTCAAACTCCCAAGGACTTTAGCTTCCACCCTTGGCCTTCAGAACTCTCCATGGCCCAGCCCCCACCTCCCTCTCCTGACTGGTCCCCAGGCCAAACCACATTGCCTCTCACTCCTGGCCTCTCCTTGCTGGACACAGGGTTTCTATGTTTAATGTGTTAGATCGGGGCATCTGGCATTTTTACCTGCACACAAACCAACTGGGATCTTGCTCAAAGGCAGATTCTGACTTAGGTCTAGGGTGGGACCCGAGATCCTGCCTTGCTAACCAGCTCCCCAGGGAGGCCGAGCTGCCGGCCTGCACCTCACAGCAACGTCTTGGGCACCTCAGAATGGTGTGCTGCAGGCTGGAACCCAAGGTGAGGGGGCATGGTGAAGTCCCCCTGCAGGTAATCAACTCTAGCTTTTGTTTCTTAAATAAATATATTTAAAAGGAAATTTTAAATTACTATCTTAAACGAAAAACAAGTATCACCTTCCATAGATAGACGATACCCATAAACATAAATATAATGGAATTTTTAAAATGTGATTTACCTCTGGTTATACATCTTCACCTGAACGTTCTGAGCCTGAGTCCTAGTTTCTCTTTGTGACAAAGGGAGATGAGCTAATGTGAGAGAGGTGTTCAAGACTTACTAGCACTAAGCTGAGACTTTCTCCTTGAGATGATTAGAGAGACTTAAAACACTTGAGAAGGGAACAGGTGTGCTATTCTTTGATGCCACACCCATGGCCCACAGGCAGAGCCAGCCCATGCTTTCGGAAACCCTGGGTTTGATACACGTCCCAAGGTGAATCCAAGAATTTCACCATCCTCCACCCCATCCCTTTAGATAAACCCATCCCACAGGCTGCAAGACATGAAATAATGAATGCGTCATTCGATTATATGTTTGGCGAGGCAGCAGAGATTTAGCAGCGTGGGTTTTTCTTCTCATTTGTGGGTCTGTCTGGAGTGCCAACAGCATTGGATAAATTATGGCAATGATTATCAAGCAGTTATTGCTACACAGCTACCAGGAGACTTGCTGTATTATCTGTGCTGAGGCAGAGAGCAGGGAAAGGATGGGTGGGAGACTTAGCCACAGACAGAAGGCAAAGTTTACCCCAACCCATGCATTGCCAACAACAACACATAAAATCTAATGTCTGAGCACCTTCTGTGGGTCAAGAATGAGCTGTTACATGAAAAGATGCTCAATATCTCTAGCTAGTAGGGAACTGCCAATCAAAACCACAATGAGATATCATTTCACACTTACTAGAATTGTCATAACAAAAAAAAAAAAAGAAAAGAAAACTGCAAGTGCTGGAGAGGATGTGGAGAAATAAAACACTCATTCACTGCTGGTGGGAAAGTAGAACGGGGCTACTGCTGTGGAAGACAGTGTGAAGGTTCTTCAAGAAGCTGAATATTGAACTGTCGAATGATCCGGCATCCCCATTACTAGGTATGTGCTCAGAAGAACTGAAAGCAGGGACATGAATAGACATTTGCACACTGATGTTTACAGCAGCATTATTCACGATTGCCAACAGCCCAAGTGCCCATCAATGGATGAGTGGATAAACAAACTATGGTATACACATATGATGGAATATTGTGCAGCTGTAAGAAGGAATGAGGTCCTGAAGCATGCAACCTCTTGGATGAACCTTGAGGACATTAGGTTGAGTGAAATAAGCCAGACACAAAGGACAAATATTGTATGGTCTTACTAATACAAACTAATTATAATGAGTAAACTCTGGGAGTTAAAATCTAGAGTATAGCTTACCAGGTGATAGAAAGAGGGTAGAGAATCGGCAGGTGATGCTTAATGCGGGACACTGATTACGTGCTTTGACTTGGCGGGCCTGGGCTGGGGGACCTGATCAGCCCCTGGGGAGGGTGGTGGGCACGGGCGACAGCGCCCTCCACAGCCCCCCAGGCCTGGGAAAGTGGAGCCGGAGGCAGGCCCCATTTCCTCACCCAAAATACCACCGTAGGGGAGGCTTGCCGGAGGGAACCGCCTTTTCCCCACCCCCTTATCTTGCCCCTGACACTCCCCATTGCCAGAGCAACTCCCCCACCGTCAGTGCGCATGCGCAGTTACCAAAACTACTCCCGCCCCTTGTCTATCAACCTCCGCGCCCTCTCTGAACCAATCCAAGCCTTCGACCTCTACAGCTACCCCGCCCTCTAATCGCCCAATATAAGCTTGTGCTCTCGCCAAATAAAGCTCTCTTGGTTTCATCATCCCTCAAAGAACCGTGTTCCGCCTGCTCCTTCTCGCCGCCCTCCTTGCACGCCTCCGCCGGGGACTAGGGCCCAGTCCCCCGCCTCGCCCTCGCCTCCGGGAAAGAGCCCCCGCCGCCGGTACCCTCTGAGCAACGCCGAGAGCCGAGGGTTCAGCAACCGGCCGCCCCCCCCCCCCCTCAGACGAATCAACTGCGACCGCACTTAATATGTTAAGAATAATTGATAAGGTTGATTGCAAATGTTTAGAAATGGATAGAACAATAGTGTGTGATGGTAGCACAATCCTGTAAGTGTAATTAACAAGGCTGAGTGCGAGTGTGGTTGAAACAGGAATCCCAGGGTCATGTATGTCACAAGAAGGAAAGCTGGAGGATAAAACCTGGGACTGTATAACACAGTGAAACCTATAGTGGACAATGACCATGGTTAATTGTACAAGTATAAGAAGGTTCATACATGAACTAGAACAGATGTACCTCACTATTACAAGGTGTTAATAACAGGCTTTTTATGGGAAAAAACAATTAATGCAAACTAAAGACTATAGTTAACAGTGAGAGTGTAATATTCTTTCATCAATTGTAACAAAGGCTATACCAAAGCTAAATACCAGTAATAGGGGGTATAAGGGATATGGTATTTTTTTCAGAGAAATGAGAAGGTTCTCATATTGATTGTGGTGGTGAATGCATAACTATGTGATTATAACAAGAGCCATTGATTGTACACTTTGGATGGATTGTGTGGTGTGTGAATAAAGCTGTTTTTTGTTGTTCTTGTTGTTTGAAAAAAAGGATGAGCTCTAGCACCTGCCCATACGGGGCTCGGCCAGTTGAAAGGGCGCCCCCTGCTGGTCTGAAAAGACTCGTACCCACACACCCTGCAAGCCCAAAATGAAAATCCGAGTGTTTCCTCCCCTCCTCAAAACCCTCTTAAGGATGTGAAAAACAGCTTGTCTTTATTTGCCCAGTTTCCATTCTTCCTTTCTATATCAGCTTCTTGGTCTCCTTTTGGAGACACCCCCCCCCCCCAATATTTTGGTCTACACGGTTCAGGTGGGCTTTATATGCACTCCTGCAACCCCTCCACCCCATCCGTGGACGGGCGTGTGGTTGGTCCAAGGATGGGCACGTGGCCCTAGCAGAGGAAGCCGAGTCAATCCCAGACCTGCTGACTAGCTTGGAATGTGACGCTGTCTCTGCCCTGGGCTGCCAGGAGTACGAGCAGTGAGCCTGGATCTGCTGCCCTGAGGGTAGAGCCTGGCTGAGAGAGAAGAGCGGAGCCGGGTGATGGAGATGGAGGGAGCCTGGGGGGGCGTGGTGTGGGTCCCAGATGATGGCGATGACGACTACAATGATGATGGTGGTGATGATGGTGATGATGGTGATGACGAAGGCGATGCTGATGGCGATGATGATGACAATGATGATGAAGGTGATGCTGATGGCGATGATGATGAAGGTGGTGGTGGCAATGATGATGATGATGACAAAGGTGATGATGGTGATGATAATGAAGGTGGTGATGACAATTATGATGAAGGTGATGATGACAAAAGTGATGCTGATGGCAATGATGATGTTGATGAAAGTGATGCTGATGGTGATGATGGTGATGATGATGGTGATGATGGTGATGACGAAGGCGATGCTGATGGCGATGATGACAATGATGATGAAGGTGATGCTGATGGCGATGATGACAAAGGTGGTGGTGGCGATGATGATGATGGTGATGATAATGAAGGTGGTGATGACAATTATGATGAAGGTGATGACGAAAGTGATGCTGATGGCTATGATGATGTTGATGAAGGTGATGCTGATGGTGATGATGGTGATGATGATGGTGATGATGAAGGTGATGATGGTGATGATGATGGTGATGGAAGGGATACGCTGGTGATGAGTGTTCACACCTCACAGAGTTGAGGAGGAGAATATCTGGTGATCATGCGGAAAGCTCTGTGCCTGACTTCTTTTTCTGGTGCTTTTGGAATGAGCCTTTGGGATCCGTGATGAAACTCTCCAGTTCATCCTGGGTCAGAGCTTTAAAAAATTGCTCTCAGAGACTCTTTCAACCTTCCAATTCAAACTCATCGTACAAGGACTCCCAGCACTCGCACACCATCGGAACCTAGGAGAACCTTCCAGGAGGCAGAGAACGGTGGTGGGAGCATGCACGCAGGAGCCCGCCTGCCTGAGTGTCAATCCCAGCTCCTCATGTCTCTCTAGGCCTCTGTTTGCCTCTGTTTTCCATATATAAAAGGATAATAATAATAACTCTCTCATGGTGTAATTGTAAGGGCTAATGAGTTAATACAGGTAAAATATTTGAAACATGAGTATTTATTGTCATTATTTCTTTCACATTCATAGCTCGTGCTGCATTCAGCTCATTGACCCCCAGCAGCTGAAGAGTAAAAGTAAACAGAAAATTTCTCTGGGGAGAACAAAGCCAGAAACTCAAAGCTTTAAGCAGGTGGTTTCTCTCAACTGGCGATAGATACACAAAGAAGACATTGATTCCAGTGTTGATATTTACAACAGAAAAACTTGGAAACAGCCTAAATGTTTGGCAACAGGGGTTAGGTCTGTACCTCTGAGTACATACATGTGACAGAATCCCACGCAGTCATTTAAACTCATGAAGGTAAAGAACATTCATGCAAAACGACAGAGTTTTACAGTATATTGTTAAATTGGACAAAAACAGGCTTTAAACAGTAGGTAGCATATGGTCCTAATTTTACAGAAAGCATAGGAAGAGAAGAAAAAGAAATAAAACAAAACATTTACAGAAGTTTTCTTTAGGTGGTAAGATTATTATTTTTTCTTTTTTGTTCTTTCCTCCTTTTTCTGTGAACATATATTACTTTTATAAAAAGGCATAATAAATATTATAAAAATAACACAAGAGCTGTCTTTGAGGCAGGGGGGTCTTAGCCAATATTACTAAGCAAATTAAAACCCAGCATCTTTCTTCAACTGATTACCAAATCAAACCGTCCCCAAAATTGAATTTTATAACCAACCCTTTTGTTATGAAAGAAAATCCCCAAGAAGAAGCCATTCCTTCTGTTCTCTCCTTGCCCAGATTGCTTGGCTCCTGCCCTCCTTGTTCCTTTCGAGTCCGTCACTGTGTTTTAAGAAGGTGGGTACCACAGGACCCCTCGCTGCTCCCCTATAACAGATCAGTGACCCGTACAAGCCATCACCACGCGCCAAGCTCAACCAGAGATAAAATCCTCAGTGGCACACGCTGCCAACAAAATGTTCCCTCTTCTTTGGATGAGAAAAAAACAAGACAGGGCAGCCAGCAAGGTGCGAGATGAGCCTTGGAACCAAGTCTGTCTAACTCACAACCTCGTGCTCCTAGCCATCTTGCTTCTGCACCCCCTTCCCGAACCCCACCCCCGCAGTCTCCAGGCTCCTCCAGAGAGCCCACCATGGAGCAGCGAAATTGGGCCCACAGTGCAATTTTGGTGGTGTTTGCTGGTTTTGCTGTTTTTTTTGTTCACAGGGTATTTACACACTTTTTGAGCCAGTCACCAAAAATTTAGCGGCAGCATCGCATATAAATTTGGATGTCCAGGGGATCTGGCCAGCCGCTGCTTGTTGCCATGTGGCCGTCCTCGGCTGGAGAAACAGCTGCTCTGCAGAGGGGGCAGCAGCTCCCCCGGTGCCCCCAACCCTGCTTCCCCTGTGTGTGTCCCCTGCCCGGCCCACAGCAGGTGGACCCCCAAGTCCCACATTCAGACCCACCCAAGGGGAGCAGGGCAGCAGCAACCCAACATGTCTCCAGCTGAGAAGCCAGGTCTGTGATGACCATCTTCAGGGGAAGGTGATTCCAAGCACCTGTGGCTCGGCCATCCCCACCCCACGGAGCCTGCCCCTCCTAGAGCTGAGTCCAGGCTGCAACCAGCATCAGAGCCCTGGTCCTCTCTGTGGGACTCGGGTGCAGCTTTCTAGGGAACTTGGTCTTGATCCTGAAACAGCAGGGAGCTGTAGGATAGCTTTAATCCAGCGAGGCCAGGCCATTTCTTCTCTCAAGACTCACTCACGTGCTCTTGAGACCGGATTGGAAGGGGACAGAAGGCCCAGGGGTAAAAACCATCACACATGGTTTTCTGGCAGATTCTGTAAACAACACATTTAGGTACATCGTGTCCTCGGTGCTAACACCACCCAAAAGAACTTACCAAAGGACAGGGAATTTGAGGGGGTCGTGTCCCCAAGTGTCCCACCCATGTCAGGGCTCTCAGGAGCGCACATTGAACTCACCAGGAGTCTAGCAAAGAACCAAGGCTGGGAGTTTCCCAAAGATCTGTTGCCTGCGAGAAACAATGGCTTCCTTTGTGTGGGACTGGGGTTGCCCTCTCGGTTTTCCCACATCATCTCTCTCTCCCCAAACCTGAGACTCCCCTTCCCCTGTCAGCTCGGCCATGACCTGTGAGCAGGCCCCAACATCCTCCCAGGGTCTCCAACCCCTTCTTCTAGCACCGCCTCTGAGAGTGGACATGGACCCTGCCTGCCCCCGCCGCCCGGCTCAAAGCCACCCATGGACTTCCCCAGTGCGGTCTGAAGGCCCAACCCCACTCCAGCCCCTGTCCTGCTCCCAGGGCATCCAGAATACTCCCACAATGCCCTCTTAGATGGCCTCCTTAACCCCTCTAACTTCAGTTTCCATCTCCTGTCAACTCCGCTGTCCTCCAAAAACTGTTCTTGAAACCCGCCCCCACCCGCCATGTGCTGTGGACACTGTCTGGCCCACACTCACCCTCACTCCCCTTTCCCACCGCTGAGTCCCCAGCCCTGGGTTTCTCATGCTTCCTGCTGATGGCCCAAACCTGGGCCTTCAAGGAGTGTCCTGGTCACTGGACATGCCCCTGTGGGCACCGGCAAGTGCCCACCGCCCAGCCCTGACCTGTGTGCGAGGGCAAGCACCCAGCTCCTTGGCCGCCACGTGGGGCCTCCCTGGGGTAGATCATGCTCAGGGGCCCCCCGAGGGAACGGCCTGGGGCTGGGCATCACCAGCCATCACACCCCAGCTTGGCTTACCCCCCTTCTCTGTTCTACCTCCCTCTCCCACGGCAATTTCTCCCGAGGATGCATCCTTAATCAATCCGTCGTACCCCAATCCTCATCTCAGAGTCTGCTCTGGACAGGACCTGCCCCGAGACATGCCACTGGGCTCGCACCCAGCTGGGCACAAAATAAGCACTCAACAAACATTGGTTCTGTAAATAAATATTTTGAAAAACACTTTGCCCCCACCCCCCAAATGAGAGCCCCTGTGTATTGATGAGATGGTCCTCACCACCCACACTTAACTAGGTTAATATGTGGCAAGGCTGTGCCATGTCAACTTCCTTTATTTTCATTGTTCCCTAATTTTTTAAGAGTTAATTGGAGTCAGGAAAAGCTGCTGTGGCATTGAGCGCTGTCGGAAAGGCTGAGTTAAACATCCTTTATAGATAACTAGGACAGTATTTTTTAGTGTTTCTCCAATATATTTTTTTACCACAACCTGCCCTTTCCGTCTCTTGCTTTTGATTCAAGGTGAACGCAGCCATGCTGCAAGCCTTGGAACACAATCCAAACCCCAGGAACGGGCTTCAAAGCAAGCTTCGAACCCTTCAGCCTCCTTTCTGGCCAGTAAATAGAAACTTCTGACTCTCCCAGGCAAGCTCAAAAGAAAGCAGAGGCCCTGCTGTAAAGAAAAATGAGAGGTGAACAACTCTGGTTTGAGTTCTCCAGAAATACTGAGGCTCCCCAGGGCTGGCTTCATGTCTGGGTGTTAAAACAGGAAGGTTACAATGCTGGCAGAAGCAGGTCATGTGCTTGATCGACTTGAAATCACTGGAGGGGAAATGGCTTCTATACTTTCACCCAGCTGGCTGCCTTCCTCCTGATTGCCTTCTCCCCACGAGAGCAAAATGGATCCTAGAAATCTCCAAAAGAGATTCGTGTTTCACGGGAGAAATCAAGACCAATTTCTCTTCTTCCAGGGTTGATTGGATTGAAGTTAAGAAACAAAACACCACCCACTGAAAACTCAACCATACACCAAAAGCACGAGCAACAAAAGAAAAAATAGATAAATTGGACCTCTTCAAAATTAAAATCTGGTGTGCATTAAAGGGCATTATCAAGAAAGTGAAAAGATAACCTAAAGAATGGTTGAAAATATTTGGAAAACTTACCTCTGATAAGGACTTAATATCCAGAATATATAAAGAGTTCCTACAACTCAACTACAAAAAGACAACCCAATTTTAAAATGGGCCAATGATTTGAATAGACATTTCTCCAAAGAAGATACATGAATGGCCAAAAAGCACAGGAAAGGATGTTCAATATTATTAGCCATTAGGGAATTGCAAACTGCAATGAGGTACTACCTCACACCCTCTGGAATAGCTGTATTTTAAAAATGGAAAATAATAAGCATTGGCAAGGATGTGCAGAAATAAGAAACTTTGTACATTATTGGTGGAAATGTACAATGTTGCAGCCACTGTGGAAAACAGTTTGGCAGCACCTCAAAAAATTAAGCATAGAGCTGCCACATACCCACTTCTATGATCCCACTTCCAGGATATATACCTAGATATTTGTACACCAGTGTCCATAGCTGCATAATTCACAGGGGCCAAAACAACCCAAATGTCCATCAACAGATGAATGGATAAACAAAATGTGATATGTCCATACAATGGAATTTTAGTCAGTCATAAAAAAACAAATGAAGTTCTGATACATGCGACAATGTAGATGAACCTTGAAGACATTATGTTGAGTGAAATAGGTCTGACATAAAGGCACAGATACTGTATGATTTTATTTACATGAAATAACTAGAATATGCAAACTCATAGAGACAGAAAAGCAGAGTACGGGTTACCAGGAGCAGAGGGGAGGGACAATGGGAAGATAATGCATAATTATGGGTGCAGGGTTTCTGTTTGGGGTGATGGGAAAGTTCTGAAAATGGATGGTGGTGATAGTAGTGAAAACTGCGAATGTGATTAATCCCGCTGAATGGCTGAGATGAGAAATTTCATGTTGTCTTCATATTTCCACAATTCAAAAAAAAAAAAAAAAAAAAGAGCAAGAGGGTCTAAAGAGACAATGACAAATGCAATAGATGATCCTGAACTGGATCTAATAATGAAGTGGAAAATGCCTAAAAGGACACATGAAAAAAGTTGGAATATAGACTGTCAGCTTTTCATCAAGGTTAAATTTCCTGAACTTGACAATTGGTTACATAAGTAAATATCCTTGTTCTTAGGAAATATACATGGAAGTATTTAGTGTTCAAGGAGCATGATGTATACAAACTACTCTCAAATGCTTAAAAAATAGATAAATAGATGAGGAGGGAGAGAGTGAGAGAGAGAGGGAAAGAGGGAGGGAGAAAGGGATACATAGATGGACAGATAGAGTGATGCAGCAAATACGGCAAAATGTTACAAGTTGGTGGATCAGGGTATCTGAGTGAGGCATACATTGGAGTTCTCTGTGTGTGTTTTGTATTATTTTTGAAACTGTCCTGTAAGATTGAAATTATTTCAAAATAAAAAAGAGGTTAACAAAGTGTGCCAGTTTGGATGTATTGTTTCCACCCAAAATGCCATGTTTTTTAATGAAGTCTTGTGGGGGCAAACGTATTCATATTGATTAGGTTGGAATCTCTGGATGAAGTTGTTTCCATGGAGATGTGACCCAGCCAACTGTGGGTAATGCCTTTGATTGGATTGTTTCCATGGAGGTGTGGCCCCACCCGTTCAGTGTGGGTCTTGATTAGTTTACAAGAGCACTATAAGAGCTCAGACAGAAGTTGCTCAGTGCTGCAGCTAAGAGAGACATTTTGGAGAACTCCATGTTGAAACACAACCCGGGAGCAAAGGAAGAAGACACCAGCCACGTGTCTTCCCAGCTAACAGAGGTGTTCCAGACACCACTGGCCATTCTTCTGTGAAGATATCCTATTGTTGATGCCTTAGCTTGGACACTTTTATGGCCTTCAGCCTGTAAATTTGCAACCAACTAAACCCCCTTTATAAAAATCAATCCATTTCTGGTATTTTGCATAATGGCAGCATTAGCAAACTGGAACACAAAGAGAAAATGGAAAGTAGTGACAGCTGCAGGAAATGGGGGCGCACAGGCCCCACCCAAATGGGCAACCTCCATGCAGCTCCAGCCAATGGTTCCTATTGGGAAACAGCCCAGCATGGCCAGGTCTCCTGATTTCTCAAAAGAACTTAGAGATTTGTCCTTTAAACTGAAATCTCCCAACCACGAAAACCACTCACATTTTTAAGAAAGCACTGTACGTGTGCCAGGCCATATAGATTCTCCTCTCAGAAGGAAAGGAAAAAAGTTTGGCCAACAAGATTTGGGAAACAGGTATTTGTGACCAGGGAGCTGGTGTGACTGTGTGTAGGGTTCCTCTTTTTCTAATTCTAGGGTGACAAGTCAGAGTTATCCCAATTTATTGAAAATACATAGATGAACAAAGAATAGGGTGAACATCTCATTCTGGTAGGGCCAAAACTGTCCCAGTTTTTAAACTCGACATCCCACATCCCAGGAACTCCCTCCATCACAGGAAAACCTGGATGGCTGGTCACCCAAACAGAGGGACACCAGAGAGTTATTTGGCTGTGCCCACTCAGGGGCTCGTTTTGGGAAGCGATTGTGATCAGCAATGGGGAATATGCCTCCGACTCAGGTCAGATACCCCTTTCCGACATCCCTCGCAGAGTCTAAGCTGAGCAAAGAGGGGCTTTCAAACAAACCCCATCCAACCTCCCACTTTTCTACACAGCTTTACCAGGAGAGCCTTGGGCCCTAAATGACTGTGAAACAGGCCCCAGCCACCCCACCCTGGACTGGGCTGTGATTGACCAAAAAAAAAAAAACTTTTTGTCAAGCCACTGAGATTTTGGGGTTATTTGTCTCAGCATTTGGCCTACCCTGACTGACACACTAGGGCACCCTTACCTTTTTGGCTGGCGTTGCCTGGCACCAGGCTGATTGGATTACCCAATTTAGACCCATCAGATTTTCTCCCCAAGGAATTCGGATTTGGGGTTCTGGAAAGAGGAGTGTGAAGGGAGTGCAGGGATGGGAACTGAGTGGCTCCAGAGAGAGAAGCTTTCCTGGCTCGTGGGATCTTTCCGGTTCCTGGTTCTGAGCCTTCGTGGGGCTTGACGCTACTTCCTGGTCTCAGACTTTCTAGAATAACACATCCCCCTTTTTGGCTTAAGCAAATTAGATGTGTTTCTGTTACTTGCAACCAGCAAGCCTGAACCACATGATTCTGATTTTGTGACTCCACCTGTTACCAAGGGGTAACTGGTAAGGAGAAATGTAATACAAAATGCTTTTGTGGCAGACAGAATCATGGCCCCCAAAAAGATGTCATGTTCTAACCCCCAAAACCTGTGCATATGTCACCTTAGATGACAAAAGAAACTTTGCAGGTGTGATTAAGTTAAGGCTCTTGAGATGGGGCAATTACCTTGTATTTTCCTGGACTATCCAGGTGGGCCTGATGTAATCACCAGAGTCCTTAGAAGAGAAAAACAGAGGCAGGGGAGTTGGAATCAGAAGGAGAGAGAGAGCTTTGAAGATGCTACTCTGCTGGCTTTGAAGACAGAGGAAGAGGCCACAAGCCAGAAAATGTGGGCAGCTTCTGGAAGCTGAAAACGGCTAGGGGAGGGATTTTCCCCAGACCCTCCAAACGGATGCAGCCCAGCCAACATCTTCATTCTGGAACTTCTAACTTCCAGAACTGTGAGATAATAAATTTGTCTTAAGCCACTAACTTTGTGGTGATTTGTTAGAGCAGCACCAGAAAACTCAGACAGCTTTGAAGAGGGGATTGTTCATAAACCCAGGTCCCAAACCCGTTTAAATTCTTGTTTCCTTTTCCCCTAAACAATTAATACAGAACATGGAATGATCAAAGAAAGTGCCCAAGTTTTGAATTCTGTGCTCCAGACAGAAAGCTATTAGTGGAGAGGACAATTTCATATACAGCCGAAGTAAAGCCCCCGCAGCCATCCGAATCTGCAAACGCACATTCCCAATCCTTTTCCTTTGCTCTCGCTTGCACTTGAATGGTTTATTCAATGGAGCACGTGGCTGGCAAAACATGAGGGGTGCTGGAAAGAAGCTATGACTCTGTCTGGGCTCTCTGACCTCGGCACTGGACAGCAAAGGGGCTCCGACCCCAGCAGGGGCCGGCACTGAGAAGGGACTGCCATGCCACTGCGAGCAAGACAGTGAAGAATACATTAAGCTCTTCCAATCACCACTCCTCTGGCCTTGTTCTCACCCTAGTCTCCCCACAGGGCCCCCAACCCCACCTTAAGCAGTGTTACGGGTTAGAAGAACAGAGGCGTCGGGAGAGATGAAAATTTGCCAATATCTGTGCTGTGGATGCAGTCACAAACCCCTCAGACTGGAAAAACCAGACAACTGCGGCCACAGGCTCACATGTGCCAGCTCCATCTGCTAAATCAGTAAAATCCAGCCTTGGCAGAGTCTGCAGAAAGACACATTTGTTTTCTCCGTAAAGAGGAAGAAGAAACTTTCCTGTCGTCTTCCTAAATTTTTCTCAATTATTAATGTTCAAAGCGCCTGGTACCAAGGCAGGGAGCTGTTACCCAGGCTAAGGAGCCGAGACACGGGCTGCGTTAAGTCACGCCGCATGTTTAATGGGACGTTCCCACGCTCCGGTAGCTTAAGCGACACTTACCGGCGCGGGGGCTCATTACGGCAAAGCTGCGACTGTGTTCGGAGGCTCCGCTATTTGCCGCGTGTGCTAACACACATCCAGCATGTTCCAGGCTCAGAGAAGACTGTCCTGGGGCTTTTGAGGTGTGAGGTTCACACACAGACCTGGGGTGGTCTGGAAAAGAAGAAACTGGGTCCGTGAACCCTGAAAGAAAGTAATTAGGACAGCGCCTGCCTCCTAAACGTCCATCGTTATCATAAATATCCTTTCCCTGCATTTTTACATTAGGAACATCCAAAGCTTAAGTAAGCCTTTCTAGTATGGCCCTCAGCCTTCATCCTAAACACTGAAGGTGGCGTGACTCGAGGCCAGCGGTCAGCATGCCACAGCCTGTGGGCCAAACCCGGCTCACCACCTGTTTTGTTTGTTTTGTTATTAAATTTGGGGGAGTAATGTGCATATATATGCATCTCATTAAATTTGCCATTTTAACCATTCTGAAGTGCACCATTCAGTGGAATTAATTACATCAACAATGTCGTACAACCATCACCACCATCCTTTACCAAATCTTTTTCATCACCCCAAACAAACTCTGTCCCCATTAAGCACTAACTCTCAATTCATCATCCCCCAGCTCCTAGTAACCTCCAATCTACTTTCTGTCTCTATGAATTTGCTTAGTTTATGTATTTTGTACAAGTGGAATCACATAGTATCCGTCCTTTTGTGTCTGGCTTCTTTCACTTAGCATAATGTCTTCAAGGTTCATCCAAGGTGTACTGTGCATCAAAGCTTCATTGCTTTTTATGGTTGAATAATCCTCCATTGTGTGCATATACCACATTTTGTTTACCCATTCACCTGTTGATGGACACTTGGATTGTTTCCATTCGCCACTGATTTTTGAACACCCTGTGAGATAAGAATGGTTTTTATATCTTTAATAGTTGAAAAAATCAAAAGAATATGATTTTGTGACATCTGAAAACTATAGGAAAGTCAAATCTCAAAGTTTTTATTGAAACACAGTCATGTGCATTTACTTACTTATTGTCTACGCTTTTGCGCTACTACGGCACAGTCGAGTAGTTGCGACAGAGACCCTATGACCCACAAAGCTGAAAATATTTACTTTCTTGCCATTTCAGAAAAAGTCTGTTGACCCCTGCTCTGGGGAATGAAGCCAAAGTCTCTGGAAGCTTTGGCCCAATCTCACAGTTGATGTCAAAAACCCCCCAAGAGATTACCTACTGGGATGGATGGGAAGGACACGTGAAAAGACACATGTTTTTATTAATTAGTTTATTTGCAACCAAAGACAGCACCACACGGAGCTTGGATTCATGGAACGGGCCCCAGCATGGAGCCGGATCGAGTCATTTTTGAACCCATCTCTGCCATCCACAGGCTGTTTGACTTCAGCCTCGCTAAGTTTTAAATTTCTCTACCCTAAATGGGGGATAACAATCCTTTTGGCACAGAGATGTTATGATGAATGGAATAAATGGCACTGCCACTGCAACGAATCAAAGTTTGTCTTTATGGGTTCTAAGGGAAAAAGAGAGAGAACCCATCAAAAGAGAAAATGCATTCTACAATATGAAAAATACTGTGGACTTCCAGTTTCAATCATGATATATAAAGAGCTTAGAAGTCATCACTCCCATCCTTTCAACAAGAAAAATCTGGACAAACAGAAAATCAGCTTTTCTTGGACCCCTCAGAGAACTGCAGTCCCAGGGCAAACCACACCTGAAGTCTGGAGAGAGACACGGCTGAGACCCACTTACCTGGAACAGATGCCACTGGAGCCACAAACGGGTAAGAAACTGGTAGGAAAAGAAATTTGAAGAATTTCTGGAGGCTGCGTGTGGACTAGTGAGAGTAAGAAATTCCTGGGGGACCCAGTCTTAGAGGGGCTCTGCACTTTCATAGGCTTTATTTCCAAGAATCCCACCAGATTCTCACTGTGAAGAACTTGGGAAGATCCTCCTGTGGCCCTGCAACCACGAGGGGACCTCATGAAATAGAAGGCTCCGGAACCTTCTCCAGCACAAAGGCCTGCGCTCCAGGGAAAAGGCGAATTTGAGCCTTGTCCCAGAGCTGTGGGGGAAGGGTCTTCTTCTACTCAAGTCCCCTCTAGACTTCTTGCTTCACCTAAGGGTGGGGGTGGGAGGAGAAACACTTGTTACGGTCACAGGCCAGAGGCACAGGCCCACTAAAGGCTGAGATTTAAACCAGAGGATGGTAGAACACCACCCCACCTTACTACCCCCCACAGGGCTCCCGCATAATAACGGCAGAGTGGAGCTGAGAGAACCTGGAGACACAGGCTCTGGGAGGAGCTCTCAGGGAAGTCTGGAGTAGAGAGGGAAGAGAAAAGCCAACATGCTAGAGGCTGTGAGCCTTCTGGCACCTGTAGCTGCAGCAAACATCAGTCCAATTCTTAGCCAGAGTCACATAAATCCTCCACAAAAAGCCAATTACCTCAGTCCTATTGTGTGATTCAATATGTCTGACTTTCAACAAAAATCCCAATGCCAACCAAAAGGCAAGAAAAAGACACAGTCTGAAGAGACAAAGCAAGCATCAGAACCAGTCTCAGATAGGAAACACATGGGAATTATCAGTCATGGAATTTAAAATAACTATGGTTAATATATTAAGGGATCTAATGGAAAAAAGTAGACAGCACACAGTAACAGATGAGAAATGTAACCAGGGAGAAAGAAAATCTAAGAAAGAATCAGAAGGAAATGCTAGAGATCAAGTACTCTAACAGAAATGAAGACTGTTTTTGACGGGCTCCCCAGTAGGACACAGCTGAGGAAAGAGTCAGTGAGCTTGAAGTTGCATCAATGGAAACTTCCAGAACTGAAATGTGAAGAGAAAAAAAGAAAGATGAAAACAGAAAAGGACACCCTAGAAGTGTAGGGCAATTTTTAAAGATGTAACATACGTATAATTGGAATAGCAGCAGCAGAAGAAAGAGAATGGAGGAGAATATTTAAAGTAATAATGACCAAGAACTTTCCAAAATTAATGACAGATACCAAACTACAGGTCCAAGAAGCTCAGAGAGCACCAAAACACCACACCTAGGCATTTCACATTCAACCTTCAGAAAAGCAAAGATAAAGAGAAAATCTTGAAAGAAACCAAAGAGGAAAACAAAACACCTTACCCTAGAGGCACAAGGGTAGCAATTACAGTGGGCTTCTCAGCAGAAGTCCCACAAGCAAGAAGAGAGTGAGTGACATATTTAAAGTTGAAAGAAAAAAAAATGCCAACTTAGAATTTACATCCAGTGAGATTTTTCCTCAGAAGTAAAGGAGAAGCAGAGACTTTCTCGGACAAACGGAAACCGAGGGTCTGTATCCCCAGCAGACCCGGCCTGCCTGAAGATGTTCTTAAAGTGGGAGGAGACTGACAGAGGTCAGACAGTCAGAGCTACATTTATAAAAGGAAGCATATTGGAGAAAGAATAAATGAAGGTAAAACAAAACATTTGATTTTTCTTATTCTTATTTGAGCTGAAAGATAACTGTTTAAGTAACAACAGTAACACTATCTTGAGTTGCCAGCATGCGGGTAAGTGAAACGAATGAAAGCAACATCGAAAGGGGCAACGGGGAGGAATTGAGAAACTCTGTGAGAACACACCTGCAAGACACATGAGGCCAAGTACAGTTATTTGAAGGTAGACTTAGAGTCGTTTAAATGTATATTGTGAACTCTAGGGCAACCACTAAAAACTTCCAAAAGAAGTATAAGTGATGTGCTAGGAGAGGAGATAAAATGGAATCATATAAAACGCAAGAAGGAAGAAAAAGAAGGCTCTGGATAGGAATAGAAAGCAGTAACAAACAGGGCTGATATTAACTCAAATATAATCAATAATCACTTCATCCTGAATGGTCTAAATACACCAATTAAAGATAGAGATTGTGAGAGCGAATAAAAAACAAGACACAACTATACATTGTCTGCAAGAAACTCACTTTAAATATAAAGACCCCGATAGGTTAAAAGTAAAGAGCTGGAGAACAATGTACCATGCTAACACTAATCAAAAGAAAGCTGGAGATCTGGGGGGCTGCTGAGTCGGGGTGTCAAATGCTCCAGGGTGCTGCTCCCCCACAGAATCTTTGAACGACTAGCAAAAACTGGCAGAATCATCTTCCTCAAAATTCCAGAAAACAGTTAAAGGGTTGCAGTAATCGGGTGAGTGCCACATGAAGAAAACACAGCTTAAAAGCAGTGGGAGGGGCAGCCTGCGCTCCCCGGTTGGACCTGAGACTTACACAAGAACCGGCGGCAGGAGACCATGTGGCTTGAGTCCGGACTGCGCCACGGAGCCTGGAGAGTGTGGGTCCTCTTTAGTGCGAGGCTCGGGCCGCAGGCAGCCCCAGGGCGGTGGAGGGAGAGAACCTCTGGGACTCCTCCAGGGAAGCATTGCTAATTTGCAGCAGCTGGGCAATGTTTCTCATGAATATCTGGCTGTCAGCATAATCATCACATCATTTCACCGTGGTCGCAGGGACTCAGCTCTGGAATTCGATCTAGAAAAAACATCTGGATCCCAGTCTTTCCAAGGCTTCCAGACAACCAGAAGTACCTGCTCTTGAGGTGTCCCTGCCCGTCAAGATGTACCACCGGGCTTTCGGCCACGATGAGGCTCTCGAGGATCCCATGCCCGTCACTCCACCTCCATCAGACCTGGGCAGCATCTCCCAGAAGCCAGTGATCCCAGAGTACAAGTATGAGCACCTCACCAAGGTGGCGGAAGGAGAAGACAGTGTGCCCTCTTCTGCTACGACCCATCACCGGGAGTGCAGACAAGGTCCCAGTGGTGAAGCCACCTGTGTCATCATGACTCCTCTTTCCACAAAGCAGACCCAGGAGGGCAGTCGGCATTTTGAGCAACAGCCAGGGCTGAGCAATGCTGGGTACATGCCCCATGAGAACTGCACCACCCAGGAGACTGAGCACCTTCACAGAGCAGAAGCACTCCACAAACTAAAGCTTCAGCGTGGAGAGATAATAAAAGGAGAGGAGCCTGCAGCAGCCCAGTCTACCAGGCAGCATCCCCACTCTTCCCCTAAGCAGAAACCCAGATTCTGGTTGACTTCTGCTTCTTCAATAGCTTTTCCTGGCCCAGATTCTAGCACCATGGATTTTGGAAGTGGGAATAAGTTAAGAAGCTCATTGGAAAAATGGAGTCTTTTTGGAGAAAGATCCCTCCAGAAGTCTAATTTGGGAGGCTGTAGTGGAGCTCAGAAGCCCTGGCCAAGGGAACTGATCTTTGTCCAGACAACCCACAGGCTGAGGACTCAACATTCTTCAAGCTTCCCAAGATGGACATGGCAGTGATGGAAGAGAAGAATCCATCACATGGACCCACAATCTCACACCCCATGACTTCAGTGTGCTCATGCCCACTGGGTTCCAGAGTGCTTTCTATTCTAGGGACTCTGGAGAGCAGGTGCCTTGCTCCCCACCCTCTTTTTACCTTGCCTTGGACATAGGAAAGGTTTGTATTTTTAAAAAAAAACCTGCTAAACTGAGGCTAGAGCTAGAGACATAATTGGCTTCTGTGAAATATCCGTGCAAAGCTTGTCTTTATTGTGTGGAAGAAACCATCTGTACTGCTCCGGTTTGAAGACAAGCTAATCTCAGCAGTGATGTATCAGGGCCCTCATTACCTATATCTGCATCATTTGCCCTAGACAACAACTTTAATTATTGCTTAGAAGGTAAATAATGTTTGTGATGCTCCAAAACCCAGGAACCTTGATTCCTTTACCACTAGCCACCTGAGCATTGCAAACCACAGAGCAGTGACATTTGCTGGCTAGCTTAAACATCCCTGGCCCTCTTGAGGCCCTGCTGGCACCGTGTCTGGACTCATTGGAGAAAGGGACCTAAGACCTGTTTGAGATCTCAGAGCAGTTTTAGGGCAGCCTCGGCAGGGACCCCTCTCCTGGCCTACCTGGGAGACCTAATGGATCACCGCGACCCGCAGCCGGTGCCCCACACAGAGCCTCTTGGGCCGGTGCTGTTGGAGGGCTGCTTCCATTCGCTGTGTCGCACAGAGCAAACACGAGTCTTGCATGTCCTTTCTGGCACTTCAAAGTGGGATTAATTTAACTCCAATTTGGTTGAAAACTTCCTAAGGGAAAACAGTCTGTGTACTGGTTTGGTATCGATAAATGGATACTAAACTTTTTTAAAGTCAAGAAGATGGTAACCAAAGTTAGATTGTGGTCTTGAGGTTTGTGTGGAACTACTGTCACCCTATTTTGATTTCCTTGTTCAGCCCAGGGACTGAAACCACTTTTTCCGGAGTGTGGAAGAAATTAAGATATCTCTATATGAAAGCAGTTTTCTCCTAAATGAGGCACATACCTTTATAGATACCTTACTGGGGAATGGAAAGAGGGAAACTGCCTGTTTATTTCTCCCCACTGTTGGATGCTCAGTCATTGTCTTGACTCTGCCTCAAACACCTGCTGTTTCATGTTTCAGATATTATCTTGTCTACTTAAGGAGCTGACCTATCTACAGAGAGATCCTGGAGTCTAGGAAGATGGAACAATTAATTTATGTGTGTCCTCTGCTATGCTTGTTTCTCTTACTTGTTCTGACAATAAAATTCCCTACTATATTCCCCCAAAAAAGAAAAGCAGTAGGAGGGGACTGTGAGAAGATGGCAGAGAAGGAAGATCCAGGAGTCGGTCCCTCCTCCAAAACAACGATCGAAGTAGGAGGAACTGTGTGAATCAACTATGTTGGTACAGCCAAACTAAGTTGTTTTAGTTTAAGATGTTGATTATAATTACAAAGGTAACCACTAAGAAAATAGCT
This sequence comes from Choloepus didactylus, assembly GCF_015220235.1. Lineage (NCBI taxonomy): Eukaryota > Metazoa > Chordata > Mammalia > Pilosa > Megalonychidae > Choloepus > Choloepus didactylus. Next base: position 60,550,579 of record NC_051325.1, read on the forward strand.
AACAAATATAGAAAGAAAGGAAAGAAGAAGGAAATCAAAATTGTACACTACAAAAAAGCAACTAAATAAAGGAAAAAAGCAGTAATGTAGTAATTGAGGAAAAGAAACATACAAGACATGTAGAAAAAAAACTGAATGACAGGAGTAAATTCTTTCTTTTCGGTTATTACCTTAAAGGTCAATGATTAAATTCCTGTATTAAAAGGCAGAGATTGGAGGATTGAATGGAAAACCATTCTGCATCTACATGCTGTCTGCAAGAGACTTGCTTCAGGTGCAAAAACACAATGAGGATGGCAGTAAAAGGGTGGAAAAAGATTTTCCATGCAAACAGTAATCAAAAGAGAGCCTGATTGGCCACTGTATTGTCAGACAAGATAGATTTTAAGTCAAAAAAAGATTACAAGAGACAAAGAAGGATACTATATATTGATTAAAGGTTCAATCCATCAAGAGGATATAACGATTATAAACATGTATCCACCACACAAGGTGAAGCAAAACTTGACAGAATTGAAGGGAGAAATAGATAGTTCTACAATAATAGCTGAAGAATTCAACACACCACTTTCAATGATTGATAGAACATCTAAGCAGAAGGTCAAAAAGGAAACTGAGGACTTGAACACTATTAAGCAATTAGACCTAATGGACAACTACAGAACACTCCAGCCAATGACCCTTCTCAGGTGCACAGGGAACATTTTCCAAGATAGACCATATGTTGAGCCACAAATCAAATCTTAATAAATTTAAAAATATTGAAATCATACAAATTATCTTCTCAAACCACAATGGAATAAAGTTAAAAATCAATAACGGACAGAAAACTGGAAAATTTTCAAGTATGTGGAAATTAAACTACATACTTTTAAACAACCAACGGGCCAAAGAAATCACAAGGGAAATTAGGAAATGTCTTAAGGCAAATGAAAATGAGAATATAACACACCAAAACTTACGGGATGCAGCAAAAGCAGTTCTGAGAGAGAAATTTATAGCTTCAAATGCTTACTTTAAAAAAAAAGAAAGATCTCAAATCAGAGACCTAACCTCAAAACTGGAGAGTCTAAAAAATAAAGAGCAAATTAAACCCAAAGCAAACAGAATAATGGAAATAAAGATAACAGTGGAAATCAATGACATAGAAGTTAAAAATCAGTAGAGAGACTCAACAAAACCAAAAGTTGGTCCTTTGAAAAGATCAATAAAACAAACTTCAGCTAGACTCAAAGAAAAAATGGGAATGCAAATAACTAAAATCAGAAATGAAAAGGGGGACATTGCTAGTAACCCCACATAAATAAAAAGGACTTTAAGAGGATACTTGAACAACTGCACACCAACAAATTGGATAACCTACACGTATTGGACCTAGTAACACATAAACTACCTACACTGACTCAAGAAGAAATAGAAGATCTCAACAAACCAGTTATTAGTAAAGAGATGGAATCAGTAAACAAAATCCTCCCAACAAAGAAAAGTGTAGGACCAGATGGCTTCACAGGGGAATTTTACCAAATATTTCAAGAATTAATGCCAATCCTGCTCAAACTCTCCCAAAAAAATTGAATAGGAGGGAACATTACCTTACTTATTCTATGAGGCCAATATTACCCTCATGCCAAAGCCAGATAAACAAACCACAAGCAAAGAAGATTACAGACCAATACCCTTTATTAATATTGTGCCAGTTTGAAATTGTGATGTATCCCAGTAAAGACTATGATCTTTAATGCAATCTTATGGGGGCAGATTTATTACAAGTGGGACTTTTTGATTAGGTTGTTTCCATACAGCTGTGGCCCACCCAACTGTGAGTGAGATCCTTTGATTAGATTATTTACATGGAGGTGTGATCCTACCCATTCAGGGTGGGCCTTAATTAGACCACTGGAGTCCTTAAGAGAATTGAGAGCCCAACAGACCCAGATGCTTGGAGATGCTGGGAGATGCAGACAGAAGAACATTTGGAGATGCTAAGAGATGAGGCCCAGAATTTACCCCAGAGAAGCTAAGAGAGGACTCCCAGATGCTTAAAGAGAAATGCCCTAGGGGAACCAAGCAGAGAGCTGAGAGAAGCTGAGAGAGACAGAAACTCAGAGACATTTTGGAGAAAGCCATTTTGAAACCAGAACCCTGGAGCGAAGGACCAGCAGACACCAACCATGTGCCTTCCCAGCTGACAGAGGTGTTCCAGATGCCACTGGCCTTTCTTCAGTGAAGGTATCTTCTTGTCGATGCCTTGGTTTGGACACTTTTATGGCCTGAGAATGGTAAATTTGTAACCTAATAAATCCTCTTTATAAAAACCAATTCACTCCTGGTATTTTGCAAAACAGCAGCTTTAGCAAACCAGAACAAATATAGACACAAAAATCCTCAAAAAAAAAATACTAGCAAACTTAGAATCCAACAGCACAATAAAAGAATTGTACACCATGATCAAGTGGGATTTATCCCAGGTATGCAAGGGTAATTCAACATAAGAAAAATCAATTAATATAATACACCACATTAACATAACAAAGGAAATAAATAACATGATTATCTCAATTGATGCAGAAAAGGCATTTGACAAAATCCAGCATACTTTCTTGATTTAAAAACCCTAAAAATACTAGGAAAGAAGGGCATATATAAAAAAAACACAGCTAACATCATTTGTAACTGAAAGCTTTCCCTCTAAGATCAGGAACAAGATAAGAATTCCCATTGTCACACTGGACATTCTAGTCAGAGCAATTAGGCAAGAAAAAGAAATAAAAGGCATTCAGACTGGAAAAGAAGATGCAAAACTTTCCCTATTTGCAGATGGCATGAAAATCCTGAAAAATCCATAACAAAGCTACTAGAATTAATAAATGAATTCAGCAAAGTGGCATAGTACAAGATCAATACCCCAAAATCAGTAGTGTTTCTGTACCCTAGTAACAAACAATCTAGAGAGGAAATCAAGAAAAAAAAAATCCCATTTACAATAGCAACTAATAGAATCAAATATCTAGGAATCAATCTACCCAAGAATGTAAAGGACTTGTACACAGAAAACTACAAAACATTGCTAATAAAAAGAAAATCAAAGAAGTTCTAAATAAATGGAAGGACGTATGTTTATGGACTGGAAGACTAAATATTGTTAAGTCATCAATTCTACCCAAAGTGAGTTACAGATTCAACACAATCCAATCAAAATTCCGACATCCTTCTTTTCAGAAATGGAAAAAAAAATCATCACATTTATATGTAAGGGCAAGGAGCCCTGGCTATCCAAAGCCATTTGCAAAGGAAGACTCACAGTTCACAATCTTAAAACTTATTATAAACTTATTGTAAAGCCACAGTAATCAAACATCATGGCACTAGCACAAGGACAAACATGTGGATCAATGGAATCAAATTGAGAGTTCAGAAACCAATCCTCACATTTATGGCCAAATGATTTTTGACAAGGGTTTCAAGTCCACTCAATTGGGAAAAAACAGTCTTTTCAACAAATATGAAATAGTCTTTTCATATGAAAAAAATGAAGGTGGACCCCTATGTCACATCATATATAAAAATCAATTCAAAATGGATTAAAGACCTAGAAATAAGAACCAAATCTATGAAACTCCTAAAAGAGAACATAGGAAGCATCTTCAGGATCTCATGTTAGGCAATGGTTTCTTAGTCTTTACACACAAAGCACGAGCATCAAAAGAAAAAAGAGACAAATGGGACCTCATCAAAACATAAAACTTTTGTGCATCAAAGGATTTTATCATGAAAATAACATGACAACCTACACAATGGGAGAAAATATTTGAAAACCACATATCCAATAAGGGTACAATATCCAGAATATACAAATAAATGATGCAACTCAACCAAAAGACAAACAACCCAATTGAAAAATGGGTAAAAGACTTGAATAACCACTTCTCCAAAGAAGTTAGACAAAGGACCAAAAGCTCATGCAAAGATGCTTAACATCATTAGCCATTAGGGAAATGCAGATCAAAACCACAATGTGATACCATTTCACACCAACTAGAATGGCTACCATGAAAAAAGCAGAAAATAGCAAATGTTGGCAAGGACGTGGAGAAATAGGAACACTCATTCATTGTTGGTGAGAATGTAAATTGGTGCTGCCTCTGTAGAAGACAATTTGGCACTTCCTCAGAAAGTTAAATATAGAATTACCATATGACAAGACAATCCCACTTCTAGTTTATGCGTAAATCTTACAGAATTTCTATTTTGGATGATGGAAAAGTTTTGGTAATGGATGGTGGTGATGGTAGCACAACATTGTAAACTTAGTAGCTCTGTAATATATATCTGAATGGGATTAAAAGAGGAAATGTTAGGTTGTCTGCTTTATTGTAATACATTTTTTTAAAAATTCCATAGGACTATACAACACAAATAGCAAACCCTGAAGCAAACCATAGACTATAGTTATTAGTACAAATATAAAGATGTTCTTTCATCAATTGCAACAAATATAACTACACTAATGAAAGGTATTAGTAATAGGGTGGTATATGAGAACTCTGTATTTTATTCATAATTTTTCTGTAAAGCTAATTCTCTAATGAAACAGTTTAAAAGAGGACACCACTTGAAAAAAACAGCCTGTCAAGGTCATCAAGGAAAGTCTAAGAAACTGTCACAGCCAAGGGATGTGTACGGAGACATAACAACTAAACGTAATGTGGGATCCTGAAGGGATCCTGGAACAGAAAAAGGACATTAGGTAAAAACTAAGGAAATCTGAATAAAGTATGGACTTTAATTAATAATACCTTGTCAATATTCACTTATTAATTTTAACAAATGTTTCATACTAATGTAAGAAGTTAATAATAGAGAAAACTGAGTACAGGGTACATGGGAACTCTATGTACTGCCTTTGCAGTAATTCTCTAACTATAAAAGTGTTCTAAAATAAAAATTTATTTTAAAAAAAGATATAGTGGTAGATTTATTTCAAAAATGACCACAATTCTCCACTTCTCTCTATTTTCCCACCCCTTTGCAATGTGACCTGGAATTTTCTCCCATCAATTGATGGGTCTATTTCCACATCCCTTGAAACTGGGCTGATTCTGGCGAAAAGACACGTTGTGCCAGTTCCAAGCCTCGGCTGCAAGTAGCCTTGCAGGCTTCCTCTCTCCTCTGGACCCTGACCTTGCAGGAGAATAAGCAGCCTAGGCTAGCTTGTCCAGTCATCCCCCTCAATCCACCCAACAGCTAGCAAACCCCCAGAAGCAAACACAGAATTGAGTTCAACCAAGTCTAGAAGAGCCACCCACCGAACCCAGCCCAGATTGCCAACTCACAGAATCATAAGCCAAGTAAATGGTGGTGTGACGGTTTTTTCACATACCAATAACTGATGCAAATACCTTCCATCTGATGCCTTAGAATAGAAGCTGCCCTGCTACATACACACACAAGACATTGTTTATAAGCGCACACAAACACACATGCAGAGAACGCACCACCCCAAGCCATTTCTCTCCCAAGCAGCTCAGCACATCCTCCCTCTGCCTGTCTGTCAAACTCACACACATGGGGCAGCTCAGCCCCGGGGCCAGCGGGGTCTGGGGCTGTGCACCTGCTTTGACATTCTGAACAGCTTCAGAAACCTGGTATTCCCAGGTAGTTTTGAGTTATGTTTAAGTAAACTTTTCATTTTAGAATATTTTTAGATTACAGAAGTATTGCAAAGGAAGTACATTATATCCCTCACGGTCTGCTCAGATAGAGAACCAGGATCCCGTTTGGTTCGAGTGGTAATTATCTTTCCTGGCATGTACCTCCTCGAGGTTGCAGCCCCATAAGCCAGAGGGCACCAAGAGCACCACACACATTTATTTGCTGTGCTCTGCAGGGCATTTGGTGCATCCAACTGTGTCCTTTCAGTTTTCTTTCCCCAAACTCGACCTCTCCTGACCTACTCACCATTTATTCTCACGTTGCTCCAACCCAGTGAGGAAGTGCCTTGACCACGAGTGAGGACCCAGGGGGCTCGGTGTCCCCCAGGACAGGTGCAGCTCAGGGCAAGGCTCCTGACTGCTCCGGCCCTGCCCAGCCCTGACAGAGCTGCCACTCACGCTCGCCCTCGTGCTGACCCTGCCAGTCGCCCAAGCTGTGCTCTCCAGCTCGGGGAGGCAACAGTGATAAAGCTAGCACGGACCACATAGACCTGGGTTCCAATGCTGGGTCCACCGACAGGCAGCTCTGTCACAATCTCCTCTCATCCACAAAATCGGGCTACTCCTAAGGCCCACTCACGGGACACTACGTGGGTTAAATGAGAGACCGAATGTAAAACATTAAGCCAGCCACCCAGCACACAAAATTCGCACTGATGCTAATACCATCAGAGCTCTGCTGAGGATATTCATGGCACCATTTAAAAAAAATGCAATAAGAGTTCAGGAAGGGAAGAAATGCTTTAAGAAGGACCGAGCTATCCTGATGATCTGGTTACCGGACATGTCTGCTCGTGTTGAGTACTCCCAACCCGAGGAGGGAGGCTCTGCGGCGATCCCCAATTCACAGGTGAGGAAACAGTGTCCGAGGTAGAGTGACTTGCCCAGGCCCACTCAGCTGGCAGAAGCACAAACTGCTTCCACTTCTCCAGGCAGGGTCTTGAGGGGCAGAGCCAGCAGAGCAAGGCCTCTGGGGACATGCGGTGCAGGGTTCAGAGTCCTCTGCACTTAGCAACTGAACCTTGGGCAAGTTGCGTCATCTCACTGCACCTCAGTTCCCCTCACTGTAAAATGGGGTGATAATCGCATGACTGTAATGAGGATTAAGCATCTGTAAAACACCTTTCACAGGTGAGGGCTCATTCCTTAGAATCTACTGTTATTACCTCATGAATTGTATTAACAATGATGTGTGATAATGTACATCAAGCCCATTACAAATTGTAAAGTTCTAGATACCTGTGAGAGATTAAGGGCTCTGTCGCAACAAGGGCAAATCCCGGAGAAGGAACTCTCGGGCAGACACTGCTGGCTGCCCCCAGCCCTGCTGTTCTCGGTCCCAGCCCGTAAAGATAAATCCTGATTGTCCTGAACTAATCAATTCTTCGCTATCCTGTTCCTTTTGGCCAAACACTCACTGTCCCAGCCTCCCTTACAGTTAGGGGTGATCATGTGATTATGTGATACAGTTCTGGCTAATAAGATGCAAAAGAAAATCTGGTGGGGTCTTCTGGGAAATATTTCCTTTCCCTGATAAAAGAAAGAAACCCCTTTCATCAAGCCCCTCCCCCCATTCTCAGCTGCAGCTGCCACGTGGAGAGTATATTTACGGGTTTGTCTGTTCATCTTCCTCCCCGTCCTGCTAAAATATAAGCTCCAGGAGGGCAGTGACTTAGCTATTGCACCTCACTTCTCGATCCCCAGTGTATCACAGACACTGGTCCATAGTGGGTGCGCAATAAATACCTATTGAATGAATGGTTAGTGCTCTTATGAAGCTTGTGGTCTGAGGTTTGAGGTGAGTAGAAAGAAAGTAAACAAGATAACAAAAAGCAATTAAATGAGATCCTCCTCAGACAAAAAAAAAAAAATGTTGGGAGAAAACCTAAGCAAGGTGGTGGGCCACAACCATGTGGTAGGTGCTCAATAAGCATTTGTTGGATGGATGGATGGATGGATAGATGGATGGATGGGTGGATGGGTAGTTGGGTGGATAATGGGTGGGTCGATGGATGAGTGTATGGATGGATGAGTGATGGATGAATGATGGATGGATAGGTGAATAATGGGAGGGTGGATGGATGGATGAATGATGGATGGATGGATGGATGGATGGATGGATGGATGTTTGGATGGATGGGTGATTGGATGGCTGGATGAGTGAATAGAAGAGTGGAACAGGGCCCCACACAGAGGAGTGTGGGCTGATAAAGTTGCCATTGTAAAGGAGGTCACCCTCTGGTAAGTCTTTGCTTATGCCACCCTGTACTCTGGTTACGCAAATTGCGGCGGGGAGAGAGGGATGAAGATGAAGGAAAGAAAAAGGAGTCATGCCCAGCTGGGGCATTTCAGGTAGCACAATTTGGGAACTTTTGGTCCGGGTTGCCTCCTGAGCACCTCAAGCCCATTAGGAGTGGGAAGTGCCCTTCCTCCTCCCATCTCACAGAAATCATCAGCCAGGAGCCTCCTGGCTTTCTGGGGGTGGCCACAGACCAAACCCCACGAGGGCAGTGGTTCCATTGGGGCCACCGGGGTGTAAACTGGCCTCAGCTGGTTTGGCTGGTGCCCACCCACTTCAGGGGGTTCTCTCTGCTTTAGCACGTCCACCGCCGGGCCGCAGCTTCAGCGTATCCACCTCATCACAGTTACATACACCTGGCTTGGCTGTGCCACCCACATGTACACACTCCTCACAGGTCCATGTCACTCAGAAGGCCAGTGCCTAGACCCGCCCAAACTGGGCCAAATCCTGGACCACCCTGAAAGTGTAACAAGCTCCAGAAATCCAGGCCAGACCCATCGCCACAAATATGTTCTCGTCTTGACAACTGGAGCACCCGAGGCAGGTGGGTGCCCCCAAATTTCACTCAGTGTCACAGCAGAATGGCCCAAATACTGAGTGTTCCGATGCATTTATAGAGCAGCTGCCTTAAGCCAAGGATTGGAATCTACTCAACATTTTTGTCTCCTGTTTAATTGGTGGGAATAAAAAGCCATGGATCCCAGCCAAAAAATATTCCACTCCATCAACCCTGTTTTTCACAATTGCCTCTCTCTGGAGCTCCAACTTGACCATTGTCAAAGGGTTTGGTTGGTGGGCAGGTTTGTTTCCCCACCATTTCAGTTCAGAATTATTCCAACCGCCTCCACATCCCAAGCATCGCAAGAGACGTGGAATAAAGACAAGTGTGTATAAAAACGCAGCTCTACCTCTCCATCCCTCTCAAAACTCAAGTGTTGACTTTGAGCTGTTGATAAGGATCACACTGAGCCGAAAGTTCCTTAAGTTTTTCTGCTGCTCTCGCAGGGGTCGTGTGCAGATTTGTAAGGTTGCCACGGAACTTCAACAGCCAACTAAGAGAAACCAGGGGAAACTGGCACCCATACAGAGGCACCCACCTCCTCCCTGGGGACCTGTCTCCCACCCTCCCGGGCACTCAGGCCCTCACCACCACCCATTCAGACCTGTGTCCTCGGCCCGCAGAGGCCCACCCTCCTTGGAATCCCACGGCACTTATCACCAGGCATGTTCTCAGACCGGCTGGCATCTCGCCGATCCCCCTGGCTGCGCCCACGACGACATCCTTCCCTCTCTTCTACCTCACGGAGCCCCCTGGGACAGGGACCCAGGTGTTTCCTCTTTCACACGGTGGCTCACGGATCCACGCTCCTGCGTGTGAAGCTGATTAACATGCAGGAAAAAGGGTACATCGGCAGCCAGAAACGCTGGTGCCTCCAAACTGTCAGCCTCCCTCATCTTCAAAGCAAACAAAGCCCCGCTCTGAGCCCCCATCTTCAGGGAATTGGGGAGCCACCCTGGAGATGAGTGGGCTGGGGTCAGCAGGGTGAGGAGCCAGGAAAGTTGCCGTCCAGGCTACACTCGGACTCACTGTGGGTACCATAACCTCTCCGAGCCTGGGTGTCCTCGTGCATGAAGTGGAGGATTGAACACGTGCACACACTCACACACGCTCACGCTCACACACGCTCACACACACACATGCATGCCCATGCATGACAAACAAATCATGGTTACAGCACTTTGTAAACAGAGGCAGAGTATAAATATGAGCTATTAGTGCTATTATTTGAAAGAGAAAACCAAGAAGTTTCTATTTGGCTCTTTGTCTTCTCTGTAGCTGCTCCCCCTCCTTCCTTGGGGTCTGTCACAGGATCAGGGGGAAGTTGTGGCCCCAGCTAAGGAACATGGGCCCCGGCACCGAGGGGGCTCTGCAGGCATCGCCATCCTGCAGAGCTCTGTGAGCCGGGGCTCCCGGGACCCCATCTGACTGCTGAGCGCACCAAGGTTCAGAACCAGGAAAGAACACGCCCGGGACGTGCTGCTGCCGAGGATGAACCCGCGATCCACGTGGGACCCCTGGGCAGGGAGTGTGGCGGGGATGGAAACGGGAGCTACAAGCCCCTCGAAGGGCACAAAGATCCAAAACCAACCTCTGTAGGGGTTCTGGTTTGGGTTTTTGAACACCACACAAAGCAAACAAAACCCACAGCCAGAATCAGCCCACGGGCCCCACTTCGCACCCCGTCTGCAGCGTCTGACCCCCGAGGCCTGGCTCAACTGAAGAAGACACTCTCTTGAGCATGTCACAAGCCAAGTTCTTCACTCTTTTTTCATTTTATTCTCGATATGATCAGAAGGAAATGCACCATATCACATTTTAGAAAAATAAAAATATATTTTTTAAAAGGTTTCAGGCTTAGGGAATTTTCTAAACATTTTTGAAGGCTATTTCAAACTTTCCCCCCCGAAGGCTTTATTCCATGAAACCAAATTCTTCTGGGCATCTCGAACACAGTGAGAAAGTGAGTGAGTGAGTGGGTGGGTGGGTAAGGGGTGAGGGGGTGAGGGGGTGAGGTGGGATGAGGGGGTGAGGGGTGAGGGGTGAAGGGGTAAAGGGGTGAGAGGTTCAGGGGGTGAGGGGTGAAGGGGTGAAGGGTTGAGAGGTTGAACGGGTGAGGGGGTGAGGGGGTAAGGGGAGGGGGTGAGTGTGTAAGGAGATGGGTGAGCGAGGGGTGAGTGGGTGAGTGGGTGAATGGGTGATCATCTGAGTTTCTCTGCTCACTTTTCTCCTCTGTCCTCCTGCCACCACCCCCCACCACCCCCAACAACCTATGTCCACTGGATGCTGCGTCGTCATTTTGCTGTTGGCTTTGAACCTACCTTCTCAGGGGGAAAGCTTGAGTGAGAAAATTAGAGCTTTGTTCAGATGGGTTTGCAGTTTTGCTCCTCCAGCAAATTCTTTTCTTACTTTCATCCTTCCTGTTTCATTTGCAACAAACTGCGGCTTATTTTTTTTCCTTTGCCTTAGCTGGATTAACTTAATGAGGGCATGTGCTTTTGATGAAGCTGGGAGACTTTCAGATCCTCAGCATTTCTCAGCAGACAGAGGAAAGGCTGATGCTCTCCTCCTGAAATTACTGAACTAATCACGCGGAATACACTCGCTTGTCTTGGATATTTGTATCTTGGGGTCTGAACCTTCATTTTAATTTTCTTTAATTTTGCTCTTTGTGCCAGGAACTGAGTGGGACCAGGAGCCCAAGATGGGCCCTGGCTTTATGGAGACCAGCGGGGAAGACGGGCATTACGCAAATAAGAACACAGACAAATATGTGGTGACAAGTTTGGAATCTTGCCTTCTCTCCTTCTAAAGTCCTCTGGATGACAGCGATTCGGAGCGTCCCTTGGAAGACCACGACTGAACGATGCTTTTTGAAATATTCTGGTTGAAATCAAGCTCATTCCCCACTGCGGTCAGTTGTGGGTTCAAATATTCCTTTTGTTCCTAGACTGGATCCTGAGTCCCCAATCCCTTCCCTGAGCTGAGCACAGGCTGCTCTCAGAAGCAGCATCTTTTCACGAGGTCATTCCTAAAATTCATACTACAGTGACGATGTCTGAACAGCCCATGATCAGACTTATTTACAGCTTCTCCATGAGTCACAGGTGTTCCACCTTCCACATCAATTTTTCAAAAAGATGAGTCTTCCAGTGACAGGAAGAAAACTACTAGATGAGCAAGAAAAAGAGATCTCAAGATCAGACTCTTCATTCTACTTTCCTGACTTGCCAGAAACTGACAATATCTTTCCCACCAGTGACTGGCAACCACTCCAAAAACTTCACCAGATTATTACTCCTTCCTTATTACAAAAAAAAGGGGGGGGGGGCAAAGATATTTAGTTATCATTGGCTACAACCAAATTTCTCTAAATATTTCAGGGCATCTCAAAACACCACATTCACAAGTTCAAATCATAAGAAGAAAACTGCACTGGGAGGTATACTGGTTTGTATATATTATGTCCCCCAGAAAAAGCCATGTTCTTTGATGCCATCTTGTGTGGGCAGGCATATTAGTGTTGATTGGATTGTAATTCTTTGAGTGTTTCCATGGAGATGCACCCCGCCCAACTGTAAGTGATAACTCTGACAGATAATTTCCATGGAGGTGTGGCCCCGCCCATTCAGCGTGGGCCTTGATTAGTTTACTGGAGCACTATATAAGCTCAGACAGAAGGAGCAAGCTTGCTACAGCCAAGAGGGACACTTTGAAGAATGCACAGGAGCTGAGAGAGGAGCTGCAGATGAGAGATGTTTGAAGACGGCCGTTGAAAGAAGACTCTTGCTCCAGAGAAGCTAAGAGAGGACAAATGCTCCAAGAGCAATTGAGAGTGACATTTTGAAGAGGAGCTGCAGCCTAGAGAGGAACGTCCTGGGAGAAAGCCATTTTGAAACCAGAACTTGGAGCAGATGCCAGCCACTTACATTCCCAGCTAACAGGTTTTCCAGACGCCATTGGCCATCCTCCAGTGAAGGTACCCGATTGTTGATGCCTTACCTTGGACACTTGATGGCCTTAAGACTGTAACTGTGTAACCAAATAAACCCGCTTTATAAAAGCCGATCCATTTCGGTTGTTTTGCAATCTGGCAGCATTAGCAAACTGGAACAGGAGGTTTGAGAAATTTAGTGGGGGTATTATGCAAGTTTTCCTTCCATTTGAGTTCTCCTCTGAGGGTATGTTCATTTTAAAGATAAATTGTGGTATTGTGAAGATTGAAGACTGAATTCTAACCTGTTCTGACCTCAGAGACCTACCTTCTCCTTCATTCTAGGATCCACAAACCAGCAATTCTTGGAGTGTGGGACACACCCAAAGACGAGGCTGCAATGTGCACGTGGCATTGCAAAGCACAGAAACACACTGAGCAACTTGCTCCTTTTCAATCCTTCCGACTCGGTCAGGGAGAGTCCCGTTGGGGCAAGCCTGGCTTCAGCACCTCCCTGGGCCTGCCACCACCCTTTTTTTTTTTTTTTTGTAAACTATTTTTATTTTTTTTTAATCTTCATTTTATTGAGATATATTCACATACCACGCAGTCATACAAAACAAATCGTACTTTCGATTGTTTACAGTACCATTACATAGTGGTACATTCATCACCCAAATCAATCCCTGACACCTTCATTAGCACACACACAAAAATAACAAGAATAATAATTAGAGTGAAAAAGAGCAATTGAAGTAAAAAAGAACACTGGGTACCTTTGTCTGTTTGTTTCCTTCCCCTATTTTTCTACTCATCCATCCATAAACTAGACAAAGTGGAGTGTGGTCCTTATGGCTTTCCCAATCCCATTGTCACCCCTCATAAGCTACATTTTTATACAACTGTCTTCGAGATTCATGGGTTCTGGGTTGTAGTTTGATAGTTGCAGGTATCCACCACCAGCTACCCCAATTCTTTAGAACCTAAAAAGGGTTGTCTAAAGTGTGCATAAGAGTGCCCACCAGAGTGACCTCTCGGCTCCTTTTGGAATCTCTCTGCCACTGAAGCTTATTTCATTTCCTTTCACATCCCCCTTTTGGTCAAGAAGATGTTCTCCGTCCCACAATGCCAGGTCTACATTCCTCCCCGGGAGTCATATTCCACGTTGCCAGGGAGATTCACTCCCCTGGGTGTCTGATCCCACGTAGGGGGGAGGGCAGTGATTTCACCTTTCAAGTTGGCTTAGCTAGAGAGACAGGGCCACATCTGAGCAACAAAGAGGCATTCGGGAGGAGGCTCTTAGGCACAACCATAGGGAGGCCTAGCCTCTCCTTTGCAGCAACCGTCTTCCCAAGGGTAAAACCTGTGGTAGAGGGCTCAACCCATCAACCCACCAGTCCCCTATGTCTGTGGTCATGTTAGCAACCATGGAGGTGGGGTAGGCGAATACCCCTGCATTCTCCACAGGCTCCTCAAGGGGGCACTACATCTTTTTTTTTCCTTGTTTTTCTTTTCTTTTTTTTTTTTAACTTTCCCTTCTTTTTTAAATCAACTGTATGACAAAAAAGTTAAAAAGAAAACAAACATACAATAAAAGAACATTTCAAAGAGACCATAACAAGGGAGTAAGAAAAAGACAACTTACCTAAGATAACTGCTTAACTTCCAACATGTTCCTACTTTACCCCAAGAAAGTTACCTAATATAGCAACATTTCTGTGAACTTGCTCCTACTATATCCATCAGAAATTAACAGACCATAGTCATTCCTGGGCATCCTCAGAACATTAAATAGCTTATCTGTTCTTCTTGGATTATTGTTCCCCCTTCCTTAATTGCTCTCTATTGCTAGTTCCCCTACATTCTACATTATAAGCCATTTGTTTTACATTTTTCAAAGTTCACATTAGTGGTAGCATATATTATTTCTCTTTTTGTGCCTGGCTTATTTCGCTCAGCATTATGTCTTCAAGCTTCATCCATGTTGTCATATGTTTCACCAGATCGTTCCTTCTTACTGCCGCGTAGTATTCCATCATGTGTATATACCACATTTTATTTATCCACTCATCTGTTGAAGGACATTTGGGTTGTTTCCATCTCTTGGCAATTGTGAATAATGCTGCTATGAACATTGGCATGCAGATATCTCTTCGTGTCACTGCTTTCCGATCTTCCGGGTATATACCGAGAAGTGCAATCGCTGGATCGAATGGTAACTCTATATCTAGCTTTCTAAGGAACTGCCAGACTGACTTCCAGAGTGGCTGAAACATTATACAGTCCCACCAACAGTGAATAAGAGTTCCAATTTCTCCACATCCCCTCCAGCATTTGTAGTTTCCTGTTTGTTTAATGGCAGCCATTCTAACCGGTGTTAGATGGTATCTCATTGTGGTCTTAATATGCATCTCTCTAATAGCTAGTGAAGCTGAACATTTTTTCATGTGTTTCTTGGCCATTTGTATTTCCTCTTCAGAGAACTGTCTTTTCATATCTTTTGCCCATTCTATAATTGGGCCAACTGTACTACTGTCATTGAGTTGTAGGATTTCTTTATATATGCAAGATATCAGTCTTTTGTCAGATACATGGTTTCCAAAAATTTTTTCCCATTGAGTTGGCTGCCTCTTTACCTTTTTGAGAAATTCCTTTGAGGTGCAGAAACTTTTAAGCTTGAGGAGTTCCCATTTATCTATTTTCTCTTTTGTTGCTTGTGCTTTGGGTGTAAAGTCTAGGAAGTGGCCGCCTAATACAAAGTCTTGAAGATGTTTTCCTACATTATCTTCTAGGAGTTTTATGGTACTTTCTTTTATATTGAGATCTTTGGTCCATTTTGAGTTAATTTTTGTGTAGGGGGTGAGGTAGGGGTCCTCTTTCATTCTTTTGGATATGGATATCCAACTCTCCCAGCCCCATTTGTTGAAAAGACCATTATGACTCAGTTCAGTGACTTTGGGGGCCTTATCAAAGATCAGTCGGCCATAGATCTGAGGGTCTATCTCTGAATTCTCAATTCGATTCCATTGATCTATATGTCTATCTTTGTGCCAGTACCATGCTGTTTTGGCAACTGTGGCTTTATAATAAGCTTCAAAGTCAGGGAGTGTAAGTCCTCCCACTTCGTTTTTCTTTTTTAGAGTGTCTTTAGCAATTCAGGGCATCTTCCCTTTCCAAATAAATTTGATAACTAGCTTTTCCAAGTCTGCAAAGTAGGTTGTTGGAATTTTGATTGGGATTGCATTGAATCTGTAGATGAGTTTGGGTAGAATTGACATCTTAATGACATTTAGTCTTCCTATCCATGAACATGGAATATTTTTCCATCTTTTAAGGTCCCCTTCTATTTCTTTTAGTACAGTTATGTAGTTTTCTTTGTATAGGTCTTTTACATCTTTGGTTAAGTTTATTCCTAGGTACTTGATTTTTTTAGTTGCTATTGAAAATGGTATCTTTTTCTTGAGTGTCTCTTCAGTTTGTTCATTTCTAGCATATAGAAACATTACTGACTTATGTGCATTAATCTTGTATCCCGCTACTTTGCTAAATTTGTTTATTAGCTCTAGTAGCTGTATCGTCGATTTCTCAGGGTTTTCTAGATATAAGATCATATCATCTGCAAACAATGACAGTTTTACTTCTTCTTTTCCAATTTGGATGCCTTTTATTTCTTTGTCTTGCCGGATTGCCCTGGCTAGCACTTCCAGCACAATGTTGAATAACAGTGGTGACAGCGGGCATCCATGTCTTGTTCCTGATCTTAGAGGGAAGGCTTTCAGTCTCTCACCATTGAGTACTATGCTGGCTGTGGGTTTTTCATATATGCTCTTTATCATGTTGAGGAAGTTTCCTTCAATTCCTACCTTTTGAAGTGTTTTTATCAAAAACGGATGTTGGATTTTGTCAAATGCTTTTTCAGCATCTATTGAGATGATCAATTGATTTTTCCCTTTTGACTTGTTAATGTGTTGTAATACATTGATTGATTTTCTTATGTTGAACCATCCTTGCATGCCTGGAATAAACCCCACTTGGTCATGGTGTATGATTTTTTTAATGTGTCTTTGGATTCGATTTGCAAGTATTTTGTTGAGGATTTTTGCATCTATATTCATTAGGGAGATTGGCCGGTAGTTTTCCTTTTTTTAGCATCTTTGCCTGGTTTTGGTATTAGATTGATGTTAGCTTCATAAAATGAGTTAG
This sequence comes from Choloepus didactylus, assembly GCF_015220235.1. Lineage (NCBI taxonomy): Eukaryota > Metazoa > Chordata > Mammalia > Pilosa > Megalonychidae > Choloepus > Choloepus didactylus. The sequence continues at coordinate 60,567,288 of NC_051325.1, forward strand.
GTAGTGTTCCATTTTTTTCAATGTTTTGAAAGAGTTTGAGTAAGATTGGTGTCAGTTCTTTCTGGAAAGTTTGGTAGAATTCCCCTGTGAAGCCATCTGGCCCTGGGCATTTATTTGTGGGAAGATTTTTGATGACTGATTGGATCTCTTTGCTTGTGATGGGTTGGTTGAGGTCTTCCATTTCTTCTCTGGTCAGTCTAGGTTGTTCATATGTTTCCAGGAAATTGTCCATTTCCTCTACATTATCCAGTTTGTTGCCATACAGTTGTTCATAGTATCCTCTTATAATTTTTTTAATTTCTTCAGGATCTGCAGTTATGTCACCTTTTTCATTCATTATTTTGTTTATATGGGTCTTCTCTCTTTTTGATTTTGTCAGTCTAGCTAGGGGCTTATCAATCTTGTTGATCTTCTCAAAGAACCAACTTTTGGTGATATTTATCCTCTCTATTGTTTTTTTTGTTCTCTATGTCATTTATTTCTGCTTTAATCCCTGTTATTTCTTTTCTTCTACTTGGTTTAGGATTGGTTTGCTGTTCATTTTCTAGCTTCTTCAGTTGATCCATTAGTTCTTTGATTTTGGCTCTTTCTTCCTTTTTAATATATGTGTTTAGTGCTATAAATTTCCCCCTTAGCACTGCTTTTGCTGCATCCCATAGGTTTTGGTATGTTGTGTTCTCATTTTCATTCGTCTCTATATATTTAGCAATTTCTCTTGCTATTTCTTCTTTAACCCACTGATTGTTTAGGAGTGTGTTGTTTAACCTCCAGATATTTGTGAATTTTCTAAGTCTCTGATGGTTATTGACTTCTAATTGTATTCCATTGTGGTCAGAGAATGTGCTTTGAATAATTTCAATCTTTTTAAATTTATTGAGGCTTGTTTTATGTCCCAGCATATGATCTATTCTGGAGAAAGTTCCATGAGCACTAGAAAAGTATGTGTATCCTGGTGATTTGGGATGTAATGTCCTGTATATGTCTGTTAAATCTAATTCATTTATCAGATTGTTTAGGTTTTCAATTTCCTTATTGGTCTTCTGTCTGGTTGATCTATCTATAGGAGAGAGTGATGTGTTGAAGTCTCCCACAATTATTGTGGAAACATCAATTGCTTCCTTTAGTTTTTCCAGTGTTTCTCTCATGTATTTTGTGGCACCTTGATTGGGTGCATAGACATTTACGATTGTTATTTCTTCTTGCTGAATTGCCCCTTTTATTAGTATGTAGTGGCCTTCTTTGTCTCTCAAAACATCCCTGCATTTGAAGTCTATTTTATCTGAGATTAATATTGCTACACCTGCTTTCTTTTGGCTGTAGCTTGCATGAAATATTTTTTTCCATCCTTTCACTTTCAGTTTCTTTGTGTCCCTGTTTCTAAGATGAGTCTCTTGTATGCAACATATTGATGGTTCATTTTTTTTGATCCATTCTGCAAATCTATATCTTTTAATTGGGGAGTTTAATCCATTTACATTCAACGTTATAACCGTGAAGGCATTTCTTGAATCAGCCATCTTATCCTTTGGTTTATGTTTGTCATATTTTTCCCCTCTGTCTATTAATATCCTTTATTGTACCCATACCGAATCTCTTTAGTACTGAACCTTTCTCCAAGTCTCTCTGTCCTTTCTTTGTTTCTCTGTCTGTAGGGCTCCCTTGAGTATCTCCAGTAGGGCAGGTCTCTTGTTAGCAAATTCTCTCAGCATTTGTTTGTCTGTGAAAAATTTAAGCTCTTCCTCAAATTTGAAGGAGAGCTTTGCTGGATAAAGTATTCTTGGCTGGAAATTTTTCTCACTCAGAATTTTAAATATATCATGCCACTGCCTTCTCGCCTCCATGGTGGCTGCTGAGTAGTCACTACTTAGTCTTATGCTGTTTCCTTTGTATGTGGTGAATTGCTTTTCTCTTGCTGCTTTCAGAGCTTGCTCCTTCTCTTCTGTGTTTGACAGTGTGATCAGTATATGTCTCAGACTGGGTTTATTTGGATTTATTCTATTTGGGGTTCGCTGAGCATTTATGATTTGTGTATTTATGTTGTTTAGAAGATTTGGGAAGTTTTCCCCAACAATTTCTTTGAATACTCTTCCTAGACCTTTACCCTTTTCTTCCCCTTCTGGGACACCAATGAGTCTTATATTCGGACGTTTCATATTATCTATCATATCCCTGAGGTCCATTTCGATTTTTTCAATTTTTTCCCCATTCTTTCTTTTATGCTTTCATTTTCCATTCTGTCATCTTCAAGGTCACTGATTCGTTGTTCAGCTTCCTCTAGTCTTGTACTATGAGTGTCCAGAATCTTTTTAATTTGGTCAACAGTTTCTTTAATTTCCATAAGATCATCCATTTTTTTATTTAGTCTTGCAATGTCTTCTTTATGCTCTTCTAGGGTCTTCTTGATTTCCTTTGTCTCCCGTACTATGGTCTCATTGTTCATCTTTAGTTCTTTGAGTAGCTGCTCTAGGTGCTGTGTCTCTTCTGGTCTTTTGATTTGGGTGCTTGGGCTTGGGTTATCCATATCGTCTGGTTTTTTCATATGCTTTATAATTTTCTGTTGTTTTTGGCCTCATGGCATTTGCTGAACTTGATAGGGTTCTTTTAGGATTTGTAGACCAATTGAAGTCCTTATCTCTAATTTATCAGATCTACAGCTTCGTGGAGTACACTTTCTCTAACTAACCAGCAGGTGGCGTCCACGAGCCACCTGTTCTGCACAAGCCAGTTCTCCCCTGCTTAGCCTTTCTGGTGAGTGGGGGAGTGAGTCTTGTGGGGTCCAATTGGTGTACCAAGCTTGCGTGTGTAGTTGGTGTTGCCTACCCTGTGTATGGGGCGTGTTTCTGGGCAGTCAGGGAGGGGGGGTGGCTCTAACAATCAAATCTCCCTGGTGATCCTAGAGTTTTAAGGCTGCTGCAATAGTCTAATCCTTCAGTTCAGTCCTGCCACAGTTTGTCTCTGCCGCTGACCCACAAGTCCTTGGTATTGGCATATGGCTCCTGAGACTTGCAAGTGGGCCCCTCTTCCAGGCCGTGCACCCCGGGTCCTCTGTTGAGGGATGACTGTGCTATGTCACAGGTGAGTGCCGTCCCCCCAGGGCAGTTCTGGGCTGCTGGGCTGTGTAGGGAGGCTCCCAGTCTGCTGCAATGATGGCTGAATGGGGCTTTGTTAATTCACACTGTTCTACCTTCCCAACTCTGGGACAATCAGCTGAGGTTGCAGGGAAGGCTAATGTCCACGCCCAGTTTTGTGGTGTGTGCCTGTTATTTGAAGCACTTCCGTCACACTGGGTTGTCTGGGGCAGTTCTGGGCTATGGGGCTGGCGATGGGCAGGAGTGTTTCCTGTCCACCAGGATGATGGCTGTGAGCAGATACCCCCCTTTTCTTGGGAAGTTGTGGTGTTTAGTGAATTTTCTCAGCCACTGGATTATTGCGTTTTGTCTCAGAGCTCTCCTAGTTCTGCTCTTGACTTGACGTGCCCAAATTGCAAGTCTTTGACGCTTTCTGTATTGGGCTTCTTAGAGTAATTGTTTTAGAAAAAGAAAAAAGGATTAAAAAAAAAAAAAAAAAAAAAAAGGGCCCTCCTCAGAGATCTAATGGGTATTGAAATGCTAAGAGACAAAGCAACCAGGGCCATTAAGGAAAGGTCCACAGGGCAGAGAGATCAGCTTTTCTTCGGGATTTGCATATGCGCCTCAGGGCCCTTCCCCTTTCTATGCTCACCATAACTCCAAAAATCCTCCGCTTTTATTTTGGAGTTTTTCGTGTTGTTTTTTTTCTATGCCTGTCTCCTCTCTGCTGGGCTGGCTGCTCTCAGATTCTCTGGTGTCTGGTCTCAGTCTATCTATGGTTGGAGTTTGGATCAGTAGAATGATTTTCCGATAAGGGCTGCCACTGCAGTTCTCCCTTCTCCTTCCTGGAGCTGACAGCCCCTCCTCCCACGGGACTGAGCCTGGCAGGGAGGGGCGCGGGTCCCCTGGCTGCAAAAACTTACAGATTTCGCTGATCTCAGCAGTTCCACGTTTTCATGAGTATTGTATGAAGTATGCCCAAACGCAGATTGCTCTGTGGTGTCCAGTCTACGCAGTTCCTGGCTTTCTACCTACTTTCCTGGAGGAGTAACTAAAACATACAGCTCACCAGTCTGCCATCTTGCCCCGCCTCCCACCCTTTTTAATAAAGGGAAAGTCTTACAACATCTAACTGGAATTTAATAACATTGGTTTTGATTATGTTTATTTTTATGACTGCCTTCTGCACATGGCAACTAGTGCTAGCTTTCCATGTATGGTAGTGATTTAAAGTTTCCTTTTCAAATAAATGGATGTTTTTAAAAGACTGTAAATTTAAAAGAAAGGATTAAGTAAATAATGGCACAGATGTGGTAGGTGGGATGCAAATGACAGGTTTGGGGAAGAGTGCAGTCAATAAAAATAAAACCCAGCTCGGCTATCCTGCTTTCCCATTGCTACAGCTCAAAAGAAAATGAAATTAATTCCCTTTACAGCATGTTGGAGGAGAAAGAGCTTCCAGAAGGAAACTCAGCAGACCGTTAGAAGTGATTCCCTCTAGGGAAGGAGTTTGGGGGCAGGGGAAAAACACTCACTTTTCACATTAAACACATCTGGATGGTTTGAATTGGGAGGTTGTATAGAAATTAACCCTTCTACTGACATCTTGGTTGTATCTCTTTCCAGAGTGATCCTTTTCCTATTGCCTGTGTGATGTCTTTGGCACACAAAAGTTTTCAATTTCTGCAGTCAAAAAAAAAAGCAGCTTCTTGTTTCTAGCTTCTGGGTTTCCGATCTTGGTTAGATAGGGCTCCCTAACCCCTGGATTGGACATGCAGTGTCCTAAATTTCTTATAATTCTAGTATTATTATTATTATTTTACTACTCCTAAGTCTTTCAACCTCCTACAACTTATTCTGGGCATGGGGAGAGATGGAGGGCCATTTTCGTTTCCTCCATCTGTTAAGCATCCGTCCTTCCCCATCTGAACTGGACACGACTCCAGTCACCTTTGGAGACGAGCGGCAGCCGCGAGGCCCTGCCCAGAGCTGAGTTGTTGCAGGGCCTGCCAAGACTCAGCACTGCTCTCCTTTTTCACTACCTTCTTAGCCATTTATTCTTCCCCAGGAACCCTAAGATTATATCGTTATTTGAGCATGCATCCCCTTCGTAATTTTCAGAATAAAATTACTTTTATTATTAAAAAGGGGAGGGGGCCTTTGATGTCTCTTTCTGGGACACCTGGTGCCAGCATCCTAAACAGAGAGTGGCCGAGGCTGCATCCAGCCCTCTGGGAACACCCCTGGACCCCCTGCCCAGGGAAGGCAGCAGGATGACAGGGGGTTCTGAGCCTGAAGCCCCGGAGGCCCCCCTCTCGGCACCCAGCCCCCTTCCCTCCTGCCAATGCTCACCAGGTAAGTAAGCACGGCCCGGGGCCTCTGTGAAATGAGAACTTGCTGGAACCCCCTGGAAACGGTGCCAGCTGGAGGAGGCATCAGCTCCGGCTTGCAGAGGGACTGAGATGCAGGTGAGAAATGACCTGGAGAAGAAGGGGGCGAGGAAAAGGAGATGCAGAACCGAATAAGGGGTCGGTTTACTGGGCTCCCACCACGTGCCAGGCTCTGTGTTGTGCCCCGAATCCTCGAAAACTACCCAACTACTCTTATGGTTGCCCCTTTTTACAGATAAGCCACCTGCCCCTCAGAGAGCTGAATCCTCTTAGCCAGGTTCACACAGCTAAGGGGCACATAGGTGTAAGAGAATAAACCACTGGCCCCATCTGGAGGAAAACACCTGCCTCTGAATATTCATCTCTTTTATTGTGCACTTTTATGAATAAAGGGCTCAATGCTAATGTTGTTATGTCAAATTGGTCCCCCAAAGATATGTTGAAGTCTTAACCCCAGGACCTCAGAATGGGACCCTATTCAGAAAGGTCGTGACAGACGGAATGAGGCAAGTTAAAATGAGGTCCTGTTGGAGTAGGATGTGCCCTTAGTACAACACAACTGGGGTCCTTCAGGGACGGAAGAGGAGAACCAGACAGACAGACAGAGGGGAGAACACCAGGACTGCTGGCAAGTCACCTCCGGAAGCGAGGAAAGGGCATGGGACAGTCTCCCCTACACGCTTAGAGGCCGCCCGGCCCTGCCGAGGTCTCCGTTTCAGCCTCCTGTCCTCCGGAGCGGGCAGACAGGGACCCTCTGCTGCTCTAAGCCCCCCTTTGTGGTACCCTGTTACGGCAGCCCTAGTGCACTGAGACACACACACCTGTAGATACAACAAATGACAAAGCCCGAATGGTTTGAGCAACAAAGAACCCAAAGCAGAGCCGCCAACGAAGACGACATCTTCAGAAAGCCTGAACAAAAAAAAAGCCACTCTTTCTAAATGTTCTTGCATCAGGCCCAATACTTCTGTAGGACCTCTTGCCAGTGTTTATAAGAGATCAAACCTTTAAAACCCACAGCTCAGGAAAGTTTTCATTATCTCGCACTTCGTTTGCTGCAGCTCAGCTTCCTCATCCAAGGAGGTGTGAAACAAATAAAATGTTCTGAGCTTCTTTTCCTTCCCTGACTTCTTAAAAGTTTGGTGTCCAAGTGACTTGACAAACCCAGACCCTCACGATATTTTGCACAATGTTCCGGGATCAAAATATAATTTCAAAAATAATATATTTTCTGACATCCCCCAAGAAAAAAAAATTACTGGTTTCTTCCCTCTAAAAGGATTTAGATGGAATAACATCTGTGTTGAGAATATTGTGAATACGTTAAACTGACAGGCAGTCTCTAAGGCACTCCGCTCATTAATGTTCTGTGCATAAAATTAAAACTTGAAACATATTTTTAAATCCATTTTGAATCATTTAAGCAATTCTCCCGCAAAGAAACGATTGTGCTGAAATAATATATTTGCAGCGAGAGATATAAGAGCTATTAAAATGTCTCAGACCCCCTGCCTTTCACAGAGAAGAAGGGGGGATGCTCTCTTCTTTGATTTGGAACATGCTCTGTATAAAATCTACCCACCGAAAAAGCTACTTTGAAATAACTTTAAGAGCTTGACTTAAACCCCACAAGGGCCAAAGAACTCGAAGGTGGGTCTTGGTGCTGCCACCTGCGTGTGTGCAGCCGAGCTGGGGAGCAGCTCAGGGGGCTCCTGCAAGGCCCCAGGTTGGGTGTGCACCTTCTGAAACCCCACAGGAGAGAGGAAGACAGAGGCCCCGGGACAGACCCTCATTCTGAACCTGCCTCGGCTTCTGCACCTTCCTCCAGCTGGCTGGTTCTTGGAGCTAATTGGCATCGGCGTGTGCTGGCAACAGCAGCCTGACATTTCCCATCACTCGGTTTTCTTCCCTGGCTGCTTCATTCATTCACTGAGCAAATATTTATTGAGCTCCAACAGAGCGCCCCTTCCAGGCTGGACCCTGAGAGTGCAATGTTGATAAAATGGCACAGCCTCTTCTCCATGCAGCTGGGGCTCTACGCGGGGACCAGCAGGCCCCTCACACAGCAGGCAAATACAGGAAAAGACAACATGCTTCGAAAGGGTGGGGCTGGGGGCCTGGCTCTGAGGCAGGAGGACGAGAGGGAAAGAGCAGTGCGGCCCAGGAGCAGCAGTGCAAAGGCCCTGAGGTCAGCATCCGTCTGGGGTGTTGCCCAAGAGAAGCCAGTGGGTGAGGCTGGAGCCCCCAGCCGCGAGGAGGGCTGCGAGGGGTGAGGTGAGGGCCCAGGTGGGTGGCTCAGCCCAGGCAGGGCCCTGCCCACTGTGAGCAGCCTTGATCTGTCCCTGAGAGCAAACACTTTGTTGTCCTAAGCCCATGGCAGATGCTGCACAAAGGCTATTCAGGCACAGGTTTCATTTGTTTAGTCCTCACAACCCCATCAAGGTGGGCACTGTGAGCTCCCCATTTCAAGGTGAGGAAAGAATCTTCTCTGGGCCGCAGTGCAGGTAAGGAGGGGGGGTGCAAAGGTGCAAACCCAAGGAGCCCAGCTCCGCCATCAGCCCGCACTAGACTGTCACTCCCAGGAACAAGGAGGGGCCTGGGGGGCCCAGAGCCGCTGACGCCTCCAGTTTGTGGTTTGTGAGCCCCTCCGGCTGCCGGGTGTCGAGCAGACAGAAGGGGGCAAGGAAACATGTCAGGGCCCATTGGGAGTCGGTCAGGAGAGAGGGTGTGGACATGCGAGGGGTGGCCATTGCGTGCTCCTTCCCTCCCCAGTGCCTGAGTCACTGGCCCCTCCTGCCCTGCCCGGGCAGCTGTGCCAGGACAAGCCGAGGCGCCCATCCTCCGCCAAGCCCTCCTGGGACTGGGCACCACCACTCCACCCCACGGGGAGGAGCTGCTGGAGGCCGGGCTGGGTCTGCTCACACTGGGGCCCCCTGCCCGCCACGGAGCGGACGGATGCACAGATGAATCCAAGTGTGAACTGAACTAATCGGACCAAGTGTGGAGCCATGAACTTTTTAAGCTTCCAGAATGGATGACGACAGAGATTTCTGACACTTCTGGTAAAAAGTCGGGGTTCTAGGAGACTTCCAGGCTGTCAGAGTCCCCAGGGCATACCTGACACCAGGTGCAGCCAGGCAGTCCCCAGCGTCCCCTCTCTTATGCCAGGCTCAGTCCTCCCCTGTCCACTCTTACTCCAAATCTCGTACACCCCCCAGAAGGACAGTTGAATCTATTGCTCCCCACTGCCCTGTCGCTACGACCTTGAAACTCACTTTCAACACTAGCCGCCCCATTGAAGCGGAGATCAATCCGTCTCCGTGCATGTCCCAGGGGCAAAGCCAGAAATAGGCTGCACAACTGTGGCCCTGTGATCCCGCAAAGGAGCAAAATGCAGGGTGGGGACAGCGGCTAGTGCTCAGCTGACAGGCACGTGGCCTGCCAGTGGGGATGCCAACCCCGCAGGTTTTCAGCAGGGAGGCGGTGCTCTGTGTGGTGAGGACACACTCTGGTCTTGCCAGCCCCGGGTTCAAATCCCTGATCTTGATGATTCTGAGGCACACTAATTCACATTTAACACCTCTGAAATTGAGACACAACTCACAGTCCATGGGGTGTGGGATGCAAAGAGCAGAGTAAGGAGAGACCCCTCCAGCTGGCACCGAGGCTCACCTTCTCCCTCTTTGGAGAGCTTTGCAAGTTGCTGGCTTCATGGGTCTCAGTTAGCTCAGCCAAGGCCAGATGGGTGCCAGCTGCCGGGGCTGCCAGTTCCAACAAGGCTGCTGCCAGCAGCTTAGATGTCCCCGTGCTCATCCGCAGAAGTGGGCAGAGGGTTGGAGGGCAGGATAGCTGCCTTTGGAGAGCGAGCTGGTGCTAGCTAACTTAGTCTGTTTCCCCGTAAGCAGGGTGTTGCAAAGTGTTGGGTAAACAAGTGGATGCAAGTGTGTGGGGGGCTTGGAGACGCTTACTCTTCCCAGAAAATGTCTCTGGATTCTGAAAGCTGCTGGCCTGCGAGCACCTTGAACACACCCAGGGACCCCCCCTTACTCAGTTCTGGGGTCTCAGTGCTGAGCCCAGGGTCAGTAAAATGAACACAGAAACACCCCTCCCCCGGGACTGCTGAGAGTGCTGAATTCAGGGTGCAGGGGCTCGCGACAGGCTCTGGGAGCGTATTTTGGTTGTTATAAGGATTGGAACTTGGGAAAGGGCTGCCTGACCACACACGGGGCCATCCACACCACAAAGAAAGGTCCCCAGCCCCAGTGACACCTGTGTGGGTGACAGACCTTAGAAAGACACGAGCCCAGAACTGTCTCCCCTTTGACATTTGAACAAGAGGTCCTTCCACACGTGAGAACACAGCCCTTTTTGCATTGGTTTCATTGGACTTAAAATTCTCCGTGAATAAAAGTGGCCATGGACACTATATGGAGTCAAATAAGACAGACACATAAGGACAAATATTTCAGGATCTCACTGATAGGAACTAATTATAATATGTAAACTCATAGACATGAAATATAAGTTACCAGGACATAGAACGAGGCTAAAGAATGGAGAGCGGTTGCTTATTATGAGCAGAATGTTCAACTAGGGTGAACTTAAGTTTTGGAAATGGACAGAGGTGATGGTAGCACATCATGAGAATAACTAACAGTGCTGAATGGTGTGTGTCTGTGGTGGAAAGAGGAAGCTCAGAGCCATGCATGTGACCATAAGGAAAGTTGGAGGTTAAAAGATGGGAATGTATAATACAGTGAATCTTGTGGTGGACAATGTCTGTGATTAACTGTACAAATATTAGAAATCTCTTTCAAGAACCAGAACAAATGTATGACACTATAATTAGAAGTTAAAATTTGAGGGGTATATAGGGAAAAAATATACCTATTGCAAACTATGTACTACAGTTAGTAGTATTTTAATATTCTTTCATCAACAGTAACAAATGTACTATACCAACACTATGAGTCAATAATGGAGGGGGGGTAGTTAGGGATATGGGAGGATTTGAGTTTTCTTTTTTGTTTTCATTTCTTTTCTGGAGTAATGAAAATGTTCTAAAAATTGAAAAAAAAAAATAGTGGTGATGGATGCACAGCTGTGTGATGGTACCATGGGCAATAGATTGTGCACTTTGGTTGACTCTATGGTATGTGAACAATCTCCATAAAATTGAATTTAAAAAACAGAGTGGCTGTGGAGAGGCGAGATTGAGAGCTGTTCCCCGGAGCCATGTCACCAACGGCAGCATCGTGGCTGGAGCTGGAACGGCTCATCCACACCCTGCGACCACGGTGTCCACGGTGGCATGTCCCCACAGCACTGCCCACGGACACGGGGGTCCAAGCCCCCGCTGTGCCTGCTGGTGCAGCTGAAACCAGAGGACTTGCATGCTGAGAATTGCATTGTCTTATTACCTGTAACTTTCCTATTATTTTCCTTTATATCAGAGCTAGAGCATTATAGCAACTGTTGATTTCACTGCAGGGTGCTAAAGGGGATTATTATGGGTTGAACTGCATCCCCAAAGGAAATGTTGATGTCCTCAACCCCACACAGCGAATGTGAGCTTATTTGGAAGTAGGATCGTTGCCAATGGAAATATTCAGGTCCACGTGCCATGCTGGGGGGTCGCGTAACACAACGGAACTGAGTCCTCATGAGAAGGGGACAAGAGACACAGACAGACAGAGAAGATGGCCACGTGAAGACAGCAGCAGAGCTTGAGTTCTGCCACAAGCCAAGGGACGCCAGGGACGCCGGCCACGTCAGAAGCCAGGAGAGGGGCCTGGGAGAGGCTCCTCCCTGCAGACCTGAGGGTGCCTGACCCTCTGACACCCTGACGTCTGGCCGTCGGAGCCACGCGAGGACATGTTTCAACCGTTTGAAGACACCCAATGTGTGGCCCTTTGGTAGACTGCCCCAGGAAACCAAGGGGTGACACAAAATACGCATCATGGAAAGGGGGTGTCGGCTTGGCTGGAGTTGAGACACACACAGATAATGCATGGAAACTCTTAACCCCTGGCTGGCTCCCACATTGAGGCTCTTGTGTTTATTTGGGGATCATTATCGGAGACAGAGCCCAGGACTCCTTGGAGCCCGGGCCCTTCCCTGGGGTTGGTGAGAACTGAGAGAAGGGCCCACGGTCACGGAGCTGAGGGGACAGGCCACTGGCATGCCAGGCTGTCCCTTCAAGCAGATGAGCCTCAAGGACAAATGGGAGATCCGGTGACCCCAAAGGACTCGATTTGGAGGCACGTGGGGACGGGGAAGCAGCATGTTGGAGCAGACCCAGCAATGGTCCGGGGGTGAGTTTTGAGCCTGCCAAGCTGGGGCAGGGGACAGGTAGGGGAACTCACAGTTTAATCCAAGAATTGGAGCCATCTGGACACATCCAAAGATGTCCCCAATCTCAGGGTTCAACAGCTACCCCAGCACAACAGACTTATCAGCAAAACGTTTGTGTTGGACAAAAAAAAAGTAATAATAATTCCTGTAAACCCACCCTGATTACCATAAATGTGATAAACTGATCGCCCAGAAGATTAAAAGCAAAATTGTGCTTGTTCTTTCTTTCTCCTCGAGCAAGGAATAGTTATCAGCAGAGTGGCAAGATCTTAAAAAAGAGATAAAGTGGAAAGGACAGTTGAGGTGGAGGCAAGCGGAGGCCAGATCATCACAAATCTGTAAAGCAGGAAAATCTAAGCCAGGCAAAGCCAAGGGGATTTTTTTTTTAATTTGGTCCAAGATTTCTTCCTTTCCTGCTCCTCAGCCCCTTCTCAGGGGGCTCAGTGGGGGGAGCCCACCCCACTCCTCCAGTCACAGCTTGGAGAATCGCCTGTGACATTTTTCCACCCGGGCCGAGGACATCTGCCGGGTCTGCCGGCCCCGCACCACCGTCTTCAGGAACCAACACGCCTCACCCTTGATCCACAGGGTCTGAGTGGACGCTGACCCCAGCCGGGCCAGTCAGCTCCACCCGTCCTCTGGCCAGGGTGAGTCTTTCAGCGGTGGGCACCTGTGCTCCGGGAGAGGGTAAAGAGGTGCTCTCCATCCAACATGGAGCCAGGAGGCTGGGGCCCAGAGGTGCCAATGGCCACTGCCCGGGAGAACCTGCCTGGGTGTGAAGCCAGCACAGAGGAGCAGAGGCAGGAAAAGGAGATCAAGCCCTGGCGGTGTTGCTTGAACCCCTGGAGACAGCCTCACCTGAAGCCTCGTCAAACACAAGAACTAAAAATCCTGTTTTTATTCAAGCCGGGTTGAGCTGAGTAACACTTGCAAGTAAGACACCTAGCTAAGGCATCCTCCTAATTTGTCCCAGGTCCCACCACATCTAACTCTTATCTCCCCAAACCAAATGCCACTTCCCTGGGCCCAGGCCTCATCACACTTGTCTACACAACATTAACAACCTCCTAATGGCCCCTGGCCTCCAGTTTTGCTTCACAGTCCATTCTCCAGGTCAAAACCACCAAAATGAAATAGGTCAGAGGGGACCTGCCCCAGATCAAAAACTTTGCCAAGGCTCCCCAGCTAGGATAAAGGCCAGACTGACGAGCAGGACTTTCTGGGACCTTATGTTTGTCACGGGGTGCTTGGGGGTCTGCTGCAGGGGGCTTGCTTTCTTCTTGGAAACTTCAAGTTCCCTCCCATCCAGGAGAACCAGCAACTTCCCCAGGATCCCACCACCATGACATAGAGCATCAGGGATGGGGGTGAGATCACAAATATTTTATATATCCAAGAATCTCAGCTCTCTCCCTCTCTCTCCTGCTTCCCCAATTGCAAGAAGAACTTCCAGGAAAAACAGAAAGAAAGAAAGGAAGGGCAGTGGGGCGAACTACAAGTCACAGCCCCTTGGGCTGTGTGCCTGATCCCTGTCCCCCAGTTCCCGCCCCAGCACTTCCTTTTAAGGCTCCTTGGAGACTAGACCAGGATCCAGGAGCCACCGCAGCTGCTGTCCTCACGAGCTTCCAGAGGCCTGGCACCCCAGCATCACGGCACTAGCAAGTCTCTGAAATAACGCAGTCCCACCTTAGCCTTCTGGATGTGAGAGAGCCCCCAAGCTTTCATTTAAAATCCATTTTATTTGAAGCTATCTGAAAACGAACAATAGGAGCCTCAAAGAGACGTCTCCCCAGACACCTAGAGCGAAGGATGCTAAAAAGGATCACTCCACAAAATCATTTTGCCTTTTAGATCAAATATGCAGAGTCCCACTGGGTCTTGTTTCAATGTCCACGATGTGGAGAAGCTTCCCCTTGTCCCAGAGTCTGGGACCACATTTCCAGTCACTCATGTTGTCATTTCACATCCTGGGTCAGGCTTCTCTCCCCCAAATGGCTGGAACAGCCTCCACTCAAAACAACAAATATCTGCCGGGGGCCCCCAGTGTCTGGGCACTGGCCAGGGGGCAGGGACTGCAGGGAAGCAAGGCAGGGAGACCCCAGAGCCAGGCAGGGAGAACCTCGCCATCCCCTCCGTGCACCATCCAGCACCAATTGGAGCGAGGCATGTCGTGGGTCCTTCACACAGGTTTTTCTTGCTTCCTCTGGGCACCAGGGAGGTAGGAAGGCCCCGGAGGGAGAAAGAGCTTCTGATGTGAGCACCTGACGTGAGCACCTGATGTGAGGCCTCCAACTGGAGACTTAATTGGTAATTAGGCCAAATGGAGAATAAGCACCAGCCAGGAGGTTTCAAGGGAGCTTTGGGAGGGAGGCGCTTTTTCTTTCCTTCACTAACAGCCAGAGAATGATGTTCTTTGTTACTCTGGGTGTGTGGACCACGGACTATCCGAGCAGGAGAAAGGAGTCTTTTGCTGCGGCTAAAGAGAGCACAATGGGTGTGTAAAGATGAGAACTTTTGAGTTCCTTAAGTTGCAGCTCGGTGAAGCCATCAAATATCTCCTCTGTAAACTGGCTCTTACAGCTTGAGCCTTCACAGGCCTTTGTGGTGTGGCCGCGGGAAAGGCCTGCTGGCTGGCAGGACCCACCGTGGCACAAAGCATTTGGTGGCTAGAAAAAAAAAAAGAAGAATTCATAAAATAGAAAAGAAAACTGTTTAAGCTTAAAAACTAAAAAGAAGCAATTGGCTCCAGTTGTTGGAATGTTTCACACAGCAACAGCAGAATGAAAAAAATAATAAAAAATAAACTGTCCCGGAGAGCTGAGAGAGGGCCAAAAATATTAATATACTGGAACATGGTGAACTTGCCATACGCTGTAAATATTTTCTTAGCTCCCCATGTATAATCAGCAAGTGTGGCGGTCTTTTTTTCTTCCTCAGCCCTTCCTGTTTGAAATTGATGCTGAATAACAAATTTAAAAAAAAAAAAAAACATCCCGAACCCATAAAACAAAAACAGCATTAGGTGGAGAAATTGTGCCTTTCAGAGAGACATGAATTTTTTGTTTCAAATCTCAGAGGAAGAGGGTTTCAACCCCCAGAGCCAGGAAAGAAGGCAAAGGATGTATAAAACAAAGAAATAATGGTCCACTAAAGCTAAAAAATATAAAATAGAATTCCATATATGTGAATTCATTAAATGGCCAGGTATGGTACACACACCAGTGAAGAAAATGCAGGACCCAGTAAAATTCGAATTTCAGATAAACAACAAATAATTTCTTAGTATAAGGATAAATATAGTATAAATATGCCCCATGAAATTCAAATTTCACTGGACATCCTATATGTTTATTTGCTGGGTCTGGCAACCTTATTGGGGGGGAGGTATTTAAGCACTAAAAAGAGGGGTTTCTGGCAATGGTGATAAGTAAGAGTTGAAAACTCGCACCCCGATAGGACAGGGTGAACCCGCAGTCTGCTCTCACTTGGCAAAACACGATCCCTGCCCTTCGGACAGATGGGGTCTTCTGGGGGGCCAGGGAGGTCGGTGTCTCCAAGTTCCTGGTCCTCAGCAGCTGCCCCCCTGGAGCCAGCGGTGATGAAGCAGGTGCCGTGGTAAGAGGGAGTGTGGCCTTTTACAGATACCGCCTGGGAAAAAGCCTAGACTGCGTCTTCCCCAACTATCATTGACAGCTAAGCTTCTGCCACTTGAAAATCATCTAGAAAAGAAAAAGCACTTCACGGGTTTAGAGGGAGAAGAAGACCTGGAAACGTCAAGCTGCCTTCCTCCTCAGGGCCGCGTCCCTAGGAAGGACTTGCTGTCCTCCGAGGGCCATGGCTGAAGGCTAAGACGGGTTTGGTGGAAATCCTTTCTCTCCCACGTGCTGGCTCCATGACCTTGGGCAAGTTGCTTAACTGGTTGAGCCAGTTTTTCCACCTGCAAAATGGTCACAAAATGAGCCTCCTAACGGGGCACTGTGACAATTAAATCAGAGAGTGTAGGAAAGGGCCCAGCCCAGGGCTAGTAAACGCTGGTGCAATCGGTGGCTGCTGAAGCGGGTGCACCCCTCGGGAGAGAAGGAGGGCAGCTTTCCGGAAGGCCAGCCTCGGCCAGCCGGCCAGCCACTGCCTCTTCTTCAAACCCAGCATCCTCAAAGAGCAAACCCTGGTTCCACTCAAAGCCCCAATCCCATCTCCCCACCTTGAGCTCTAGACTTTTGTGTCTTGGGATGCGGAACCCACCTGGATCGAGACAGCCAATGTGATATTCCTTGAGTGCCAACAGGGCTCTGCATCTGCTCCTCACAGCCTCCTAAGATCCCTCCAAGAGGGAGGGACTACCATTATCTCATCTTACAAATGAGGAAGCTGGGGCTCAGAGAGGTTAAGCAACTTGCCCAAGGTTACTCAGCTAGTCCATGAGAGAGAACCCACTTTGGATTCCAAAACCTGTACACTGAACCATGAAACTCTAACCATTTCTAGTCCTGGACCCATCCTCCTGATGCCCCATGCAGCTATTTCTGAGGAGAGTGGGCAAGACTGGCAAACTCCTATTCATCCTTTAAAACACAACTCACTCATCACCTCCTCTGGGAAGCCTTTGCTGCCTCATCTGGGGCTTCCTCTGCACCACTCTCATTCTACTGTTCCTTCTTATATCAGGCAGTGGTAACATCTATTTGCATTCACATCTGTGCCCCAACTAGTCTGAATTCCCGGAAGGCAGAGAGTGCTTGCTTTTCCATTTCTGCATCTAATTATGCTCTCCCTGGGGAATCCTCCAGCTGCACTGGCTTCCTTGGGTTCCTCAGACACCCCAAGCCGGTTCCACCTCAGGTCTGCAGCACTTCTTCCCCACGTCCTCCCCCATGGGAAACTTCTAATCCTTGCGCATGGATCCTTCCTTCCTTCCCCAGAGCTGGGCCCAAATGTCCCCTCTCAGAGAGGCCTTCCCTGAACACCCATTTAAAACAGCCCCCTCTGCACCCCTCGCCTGCTCTCTGTCCCCTTTATCCTCATACCCTGCTTTAACTTTCTTCATAGCACGCGCCTCTCCAGTGCTGTGGAGAATGTGTGTGTCTGTTTACTTCCTTCATTTTCCCTCTGCCCCACCAGTCTCAGCTCCGGCAGGACAGGGCCCTGTGTGTCCTGTTCCCTCCTGGGTCCTCAGCACCTAAGTGGCATCAGGCACACAGTGGGTGCTAAATAAACATTTGTGGAATGAATTAATGAATCCTCGGTGCCTGGCATATAATAGCCATTCAGTCAGCAAATGTATTCTTAATCCATCATTTGACAGGATTAATCGTTTTGACATAACTCATCTGAGAAGCTTCCCAAAGGGGAGCAGAACTGGCCCTCGCTATGCGGCCCATCTTTCTCTCTCCTTCACCTCCCTTCATTCATCACACTTCGCAGAATATCCCCTTCCTCCTGTTGTAGGAATGGCAGCCTCGGGGAAAAGGCCGGAAGACAGCCCCTGCCCACCTGGAGACCCGTCCACCCGGCTGCACCCAGCCCGGCTCCCCTGCTGGCCACTGGCTCAGCTGTGCACATAAGGCAAGCGTTACACACTCACTGGCGAATCCATCCAGCTCCGATCCTGGCCCCCACCCACCAGCTCACTATTTTGGCTGAGCGGAGAGTTGGACCATTTCAATCCTGGGACTTTGCCAGGCATTTCCAACCATCAGGAAGAGCTCCGTGCTCCAAGTGTGTTGGGGGAGGTGGCATGAGAGGCAAACACACCAGCCATGCCAGCTCCAAACACCCAGGGAAGTACAGATCTGTTGATAAGGGGGGATGTCAGGAAAGGGAGGGAGGGAGAGAAGCCCGGAGGAATCACAGAGCCTCAGCTGGGGGGTAAAAGCACCCACCCCCACTCGGAGTAGTGGCTTAGTAGTGATCCAGGAGGTGAGCTGTGGGTCCCCGAGATGCTGTCCCTGTCAGGCTCTGTGCACCTGTGGGCCCAGTGGCTGCTCAGCCAGAGAAACGCCTCCCTGCCCTGTGCAGCAGATCCCCGAGCTGCTCTGTATCAGACCCATTTTCCAGTTTCCAGGCCTATGACAATGTGGGGTGATGGATGCAGCCAATGGGTCAGCCTTGTACGGAGGTCAGTGAGTCAGTCAACAAACACTGACTGAGCAGTCCATTAGAGGATAATTGATGCTGGCGGGATGAAAGGAGAGAGCATCAGTGTTAGGGTCTGCAGGTGTTATTAACAGTGAGTTTCACTTAGGAATCGTCATAAGGAGTAGATGGTGATGGATACACAGACTGATGTTCTCCCCAAGACTTGGCAAGTGACAGGGCAGCACTGTGGCCCAAAACTCAGGCCCAGTGCCCACAGAGTGGAAAGGACCATGCTCCAGCTACTCTCAGCAATAGGGATGAACCTCTAACATAGCATGGGGCCAAAGAAGTCAGGCACGAAGGAGAATGTTCTAAATGATTCCATCTACACAAAGTTCAAATCGTGGCCAAACTAATCTTTGCTGAGAGAAGTGGACAGGGAAGTGGGGGAGGTAGTGAGTGATTGGGAGGAGGCGGGGGTCGGGCTGGAATCTAGGAGGTAGTGATAGGGCGTGTTTTCCTGCATTGTTCATTGAGCTGTGTATTTAGGCAGTGCACACTGTCGCCAGGTGTGTATACTTCCGTTACAGGCTTTTGTTTCTAAAGAGACGGGGAGGAGGTCTTCAGGTTTCCCCAAGGTTTTCCGCAGAGGAGGAGGGCTGCGGGGGCAGCGGCAGGACCCGGGGCCAGGCAGGTGGGCAGACGTGGGCGAAGGGCTCAGATGCGGACTGAGGCTGGGCGGGGGCACCCGGGCTGGCCGGGAATCCCGAGGCCCCGCCCCCGTCAGGTGGGGCCCCGCGTCTTCGGTTGCCTGGCAACCGGTCTCCCGGGCGACGCGAGACGCTGAGCCCAGGGTGGGAAAGTGCTGGGAGACCCGAGGCCCCATGGCTCAGAAACCCATCAGCACCGCCGCGGCCGAGCGCATGAACCTCGTGGCCCAGGATGAGATCTGGTAAGGGACCCCCTCACCCGGCGGGCAGGGTCGTTCCCACCCAAGGGGTGCCCACTTGGCGGCCTCAGAGAACACCCCCCACCCCAAGTCCAAGAGGTGGTCCACCTCTGCGAGCATAGGACGTGCAGGAGAGCCTTGAGGAAAGGGTAAAAGTTAGGGCCAGCAGGGCGAGGGAGAGCCTTTCTCCTCTTCTCATACAGCTTTACAACAATAAGCAAACAGTTGCTTATCAATGGCCAAGTCGTCTGTTCTTACCTTCAAGATTTACCGAATTAAAAAAAAGAAACAATTCAAAAATCTTAATATTTCTTCAATTTGAATATGAGCTAAGTATGCACTTTATCTTTTGATTTTCCTCCTTTTTAAATAAGAAATTTTAACTTAAGAAATAGATCCACTTTATAAAAGGTTTGTTGTGTTCAGCAGACATTTGTAATGGAGATTTTTAATTGGCATTCTATTGGATGGCTAAAATTTCTTTGAAGTTTTAACAGTTATGCTAAATTACTAATTTAAATGCAAATAGTAAAGTTTAGTAATAACAAAACATAATTGGTTACATCCTAAACTTCAGTTATCCCATATGCCATCTTTATGATTTTCACCATTTTCTTAAAAGACCTAAATGTCATTTAATATTTTTCTTTAAAATGACTTCATTTTACTTACATTTATTTTTATAGGAAACGTTATATCACTCTCATAACTGAAAAACCAGTATCACTTGCCGTAAAACACACAACTACTCATTTTTTAAAAATTGCTTCTTTATTCAAGTACCCCCAATAGAAAGTACTACCATAGCAAGGGCCATTCCCACTGCCTGGAATGCCCTTCCCTATTTTCTCCAGCAGGCAAACTCCTACTCATCCTTCAAGACCCAAATCAGATTGCCCCTTGTCTGTGAACAGGCAGTTTAAGCCCTTAGACTGTGCTGTCCAATGTCCAGAGTGGCTGCTGAGCACTTGAAATATAAATAGTTTATATTGGGATGAACTGTAAGTATAAAATGCACACCAGATCCAAAAGATCCCATGCAAAAAAAAAAAATATTATTAAAATAAATTTCACCTGTTTCTTTTTTAACATGGCTGCTAGAAAATTTAAAATTACGTATGTGGCTCATCTTTGTGGGTCATATTATATTTCTTTTGGAAACAGACTCTGCCTTAGGTGCTGGGTGCTGAGCCCAGAGCTCAGCAAGGGCCTGCAAAACAGTGGAGACCTGGCAGGAGGAGGGGTGTGTGCAGATATCGATTCCCAAATAGGAAAAGAAACTAGAAGCATCAGAATGAAAAAAAAAAGTTTAATTAGATGTTTGCAAAATGTGGCATGGCAGCTCTTCAGCTGGAACTCAACTCAGCTCATAGGTGTTATATATAAATTACGTTGAAGCAGAAGCACAAACAGGGCTGGCAATTGTCAGTGGGCACCTGGGGCCCAAGTGTTAAGGAGGTGCCCACTCTCCAGGTAGAGTAAGTGCAGATTCTACTTTTGCAGGAACCCAGAGTGAGCACCTTCTTAGATTCCGCAGTGTGGGCTCCTCACTGACCTCACCTGAGACCAGCTCTGAGCACAGGTGTATTTAATCTGTTCCTCCATAACTGGTGCCTATTCTTGTGGGTCATAAGCACCTCCAAAATAAGAGGACCAGGTACCCAGAAGTCCCCTTTGGCAGAGTCAACACCCCACTCTCTCCGCTCCCTGAGTACCTTCCTCCAATGTAGCATTTAACCGGCATCCCTAGTTCTTTAGACATCGTTCCCCCCAAAACAGTGCGAGCTCATCAGTGACAGGGACCACCCTGCTCCCTCTGGGCCTAGTATCGTCCCTGGCAAAGAACCACCATTCAGCGAATGGATGATGAGGAAGGTAACATTTCCCCAGTGGAGCTTTTAAGGTTTGTGACTTCAGACTTTCTCAAATACCATTGAGCACTTAGAAACTCCCTTTTTCAGGAAATACCGCCTGAAGGCTGAAACTGAGGCACGGCAAAACTGGGCCAAGAACTGGGGATTTTTATCAACCCCCCTCGAGGAGGTAAATATACATTTTATGAGCCCATAAGTTATAAAATCAACCATCTGAAAGAATAAGCAGCGGTGAGGTGTATAATTTATAAGAATAAAATTAAATAGTGTTGTAGCTGAAAATCAGTAAATCTGAAACCAGAAGATTCCTTCCTTTCATGCATTTATTGAGCACTTACTGCATTCCAGGCATGTTCTTGGTGCTTGTCCGAACCAGCTCAGCTCATCCTCCCAGCAGCCTGTGGGGAAGGGGGTGCCATTTTCTGGCAGTTTTACACATTAGGAAATTGAGCTCAAAGAAGTGCAAATTCCCACAGCTGGTCCAGAGAGGCACCAAGTTGAGAAGCTGCTCTGTCTGATTGCGGGGCCACGTGGCCTCAGGCTTCCCTTCTGTAGAATGGGATGACAGACAGCTGCCTCGCCAAGGGAACGGGACGTGCAGACTGGGTGAGAAGCACGTGGAGGGCTGGTTAGCCCGGGAAGGCCAGGTGAACACGTAAGGGGTTCCTGGTAAAATACTCTTCATAGCCCCGAAACCAGGGGCCACGAGTCCAGAAGTCCAGAGGGACCATACAGATGACAAAAATGGGAGAAGGAGCTGGGCATTGAACAGGGTGTGCGGGGGGGACTCCAGCCCCACCCAAAGGGGCAGCCACTATCAGCCCATCTAAGAGCCACCGTGTGGGGCTTCCAACATCATGTCCTGATAGTTTAAGAGGGTCCAGAAGCCAGAGGTTTAAATGAGCTCTTCTGAGTCGCAAATGGGGCCCAGCTTTATAAAACACCAACAAAACATGTGGGGGGCCCTCAATGAGGAGAGGGGCCACCTGTTTGCAGCCTCTCAAAGCATCTCCAGAACATACCATGAGGAAACTACCTTTTTGGAGGAATGCAGCATTACAGAACTGCATAATTCAAAACGTTCATGATTCAAGGCGTGTAAACCCCATTTGTCATTCACCCCACTGACTAGCTTTGAAATTATGCCATTCTTAATAAGTTTTTTTTTAATTCTTAGGGAGTTATACAATTTGAAATTGTATGCATAAAATGAGTCTTTATTAATATAATATGCATAAAAATGGTCTCTATTAATATTCTTTATATGTAATTAAATAGGATTGTCAAAGAATTCAAAATTGCCTTAAAAATTAAAAAGGGGAGGGGGGGTTGTCCTCTAATATTTTAAAAGTCAGTCCTGGAACCCTGCTAGCATTTATTAATTCAAGTCCATAACCTGGAAAGTTTTCTCAGATTACCACTTGGAAGAATATAAATTAGCAGGCTGTAACGGGAGGCAGCAAATTACGGCTTTGTGTTGAGCTGGCCTGTATTAAATCCCGCTATTCTTTCTAACCGTGCAACTGGAACGAGTTACTTAACTTCTCCGATGGAGAGAACTGTCTGGCCCTGAAGTCTCCCCTCTCTGCGGGTTCTATTGCAGTTGCTCAAATGTGAAGAAGAGGAACCCCACACCCCAAAGCCCAAAATCGAGCTTCCCGAGCATTTCCGCCTCCGGCCAGTGACCCCCGTGGAGAAATACATCAAGGTTTGCAAAGCTGTTTTTAAATACTTGTTTTCATAAGTAAGAAATAAGCTCCAGTGGAAATCACGTCCGTTCCAGGTGCCAAAAGGCAACTGCCAAACATAAGAGCACAGTGCAGAGTCCAATCGTCATACCCTTCTCCAGACACGGGAGACACATCTGGTTACACATCCCTACGCGTGCCAAGTTTGTTGCTTCTGGCTCTGCAGAAGTAGAGGGAAGCCAAGGCAATGTAGGGTTCAATCCTTTCATTCGGCCATTTATAGGGGACAAGCAGTAAGGCCTGGCAGGCTCTGAAGTCAGACAGCTGAGGTCCAAGTCCTGCTCTGCTGCTCATCTGTGTGTCCTGGGGCAAGTTACTTGACCTCTCTGTGTTTCCATATCCTCTTTTATAAAATGGGGGTTAATGAATGCACCTACTTCAGGCATGGTGTCAGGGTTTAGTGGGATGATGTGCCTAAAGGACTTAGAACCATGCATGGCATTTTTAGAGAGTGCTTTACTAGATGCCAGGTGCCTGGCTGGGCAAACAGTGATGAGCAAGACCCCAAGAAAACAAGACCCCAGCCCACGTGAATGGGGTCAGGGTGGGGGTGAGGGGAGCAGGGAACAACATCAAACAAGAAAATCAACAAAATAGCCTCGTGCTGTGCTAGTTGCTGTGCAGGAGATGCAACGGGGAAGTGTTGGAGGGCCATGGGGGAGGGATGCTCAGGACAGAATGTGCCCTTTAGGCTGGGGCTAGGGCCAGCCCTGGGAACAGCGTCCCAGGCAGAGGGATCAGCATGTACGAAGGCCCTGAGACAGAATGAAGGTCAGTATGTTTCAGAGACTCCAAGGGATTGCAGTGCAGCTGGAGCTTGCGAGCCTGGGTGGGAGTGGAGTGGGGAGGAAGGGATGTGGCTGCAGAAGGGGGCCAGAGCCCAGAGGGAGGAGCTGGGATTTGAGTCCAAGTACACTGGGAGCTTCTGGAGAGATGAAAGTAGTGCTGTGCAGAGGTAAGGATTGTCTCTCTAAAAGCTCGATCTGTCTGCTGGGGTTGGGAGCAGGAGGGCCCAGGCATCCCCTGAGGGGAGAGGGCTTTGACACTTCTCCCCCAAGAACCTGGCCTGCTGGGGTCTTTGGCCAGGCACCTCTAGAAATCCTTGGCTTTTGTGCATCCCTGTGTCTCCTCCCACGGGTTCACCATTTTACCCTCTGCCCAACTAGGGGGAGAACCACTCGATGTCATGGTGGCGAGAAGGGATGAAAACCCAGGTGAAGGCTGCCAGGGGTGGGAATTTGCTCCGAATTTTCTTTTCTGACAGGCCCTCAGGGTCTAAGGAGGTGGCCGCGCATGGCGAGTGCTGGGGTACACACTCGTTGCCTGAATGAATGAATGAACAAATGTGCTCCACTTAGATAAGTTGTGTTGATTTTATTTTTCTGATTTTAAAGCAATATAGATTTTTTTAATTTTTTTTAGAAATGCAGCAAAGTATAAATAATAAAGTAATCAAAACATCCATATATTTCCTTACCCATGGTTAACATCTGGGGGAGAGGCGACACCTTCCAGATGTTTTACTATAAAAGTAAACACCAGGACACAAACATTGGGACTGGCGGTTTGACGTGCTGAGCCCTCGAGCAAGGGACTTGACCTTATGAAGCTCATTACTACAAAGGAGAGTCTAAAGTTGTATGTAATGGTGCCTGAGAGTCTCCCCCTGAGTACCTCTTTGTTGCTCAGATGTGGCCCTCTCTATCTCTAACTGAGCCATCTCGACAGGTGAACTCGCTGCCCTTCCCCCTACGTGGGACCCGACTCCCAGGGGTACAGGGGTGTAAATCTCCCTGGCAATGCAGGATATGACTCCTGGGGATGAATGTGGACCCGGCATCGTGGGACTGAGAGTATCTTCTTGACCAAAAGGGGGATGCAAAATGAGACAAAATAGTTTCAGTGGCTGAGAGATTCCAAATGGAGTCGAGAGGTCACTCTGGTGGACATTCTTATGCACTATATAGCTAACACCTCTTAGGCTTTAATGTATTGGAATAGCTAGAAGTAAATACCTGAAACTACCAAACTCCAACCCAGCAGTCTGGACTCCTGAAGACGATTATATAATAATGTAGATTACAAGGGGTGACAGTGTGATTGTGAAGACCTTGTGGATCACACCCCCTTTATCAAAAGTGTATGGATGAGTGGAAGAATGGGGATAAAAACTAAAGGACAAATGGGGTGGGATGGGGGGATGATTTGGGTGTTCTTTTTTCACTTTTATTTTTTATTCTTGTTCTGGTTCTTTCTGATGTAAGGAAAATGTTCAGAGATAGATTGTGGTGATGAACGCATAACTATGTTATCATACGGTGGACAGTGGATTGTATATCATGGATGATTGTATGGTGTGTGAATGTATTTCAATAAAACTGAATTTAATAAAAAAAAAAAAGCAGATTAAACACACACACACAAAAAAAGTAAACACCAGGAAATGCTAACTCTTATTATATTCTCCTAGTCGTGTGCTGTGAGTGCTTTACATGGGTCGTCTCGTTTCGTTTCCTCAACAATCCTAGAAGTTAGGTATTACTGTCGTCAAACCCATTTTGCAGATGAGAAAACCACAGCCGAGGGAGGCTGGATGCCTTCCGAGGTCACATAACAAGTGTGTCTGGCTCAGAACCACCTTGCTCTTAACTGTGATTCTCGACTGCTCTTCCAGTCAACATACACGTACTCAAACTACGATGCTGCTTCGTAATCTCCCTTTGCTCTGAGCGGTGTATCCCGGATCGCTACCCATGCAGTTAAAAGCAGCACTCGCAGTCCCTATATTTAGTGGCTGCGTATTTCTCCCCTCTATGCTCTTCCATGATTTATATCACTATCCCCCTATCCTTGCACATCGAGGTTGTTTGCATTTGGGGAATTGGG
Organism: Choloepus didactylus; assembly: GCF_015220235.1. Classification (NCBI taxonomy): domain Eukaryota; kingdom Metazoa; phylum Chordata; class Mammalia; order Pilosa; family Megalonychidae; genus Choloepus; species Choloepus didactylus. The sequence goes on from NC_051325.1 coordinate 60,592,632, forward strand.
GGAATAACACTTGCAGACTCAGCTTTTGCTCTCTGAGTCCCTTGAGAGAGGAGCCTGGAAATGAGGTGGCCAGGCTCTGCCATGGGGGCTCACGAGGGAAAGGGGGACAGGAAGCAGGTGGGATATTTTTCTGTGGCTGGGTTTTAATTGCCTGACTCCCTCCACCTCCACCCCCATTCCGCATCCGCGGACAGGAAAGGGTCGGCCATGTGCTGTCTCTCCAACTCCTTCCCTTCAGTCTGACTGGTCACTCTCAGCGGCTGGCAGCTGTGACCCAAATCAGCTTTTCAAAGGAAGCATCTCCACCTTGGTGTCAGAAAAGTATCCCCTCCTGGCTGGAGACCCAAAGGAGCTGCTCTGGCACCAACAGTGTTTCCTCCCGTGTGAGTTTCATGCTTAGGAGCAAAGGCCAGATTTTAAACGGCCACGCCAGACAGAGCCTGTGGTCAGAGTGGACCAGGGACAAGGATCTTAGTGAAGGTGAGAGAGAGCAGCCTCTGCTTCCCCCTGGACCATCCTCCTTAGGGAAGAAATGGGAAATGGCTTCCTTCTTCCACCTTCCCATCCCCTCTTTGGTGTAGGGAGCCTTAAAAATATATTTGTTTTTTAACAGGTATCCTTGATACTCAAGGGGCCTGCTACAAAAAGTCTCCTTTCCTTCCCTGACCCCAAGTACCTTTGTCACCAGTCTTTTGTGCATCCTCCAAAGACAGGGTACACATATAGAAGCACATAGAAATCTCTCTTTTCTTTTTCTTTTTACACAAGTGGTACCATATTTCACATATTTTTCTATAACTTTTCCCCTTTAACAGTTTGTCTTGGAGGATGTTCCGTCTCAGAACACACAACGCCTCAACCGTTTAAACTGCTGCTCATATTCCATGAGATGGATGGGCCATAATTTAATGAGTCCCAAGTTGATGGACATTTAGGGTGTTTCTGATCACGGCTCTTACAGACAGGGCTGCAGCGAGCCCCCGCGCTAACGTTAGTATGCACACGTGTGAGACTCTTAGGATAAACGCCCAGGGGTAGACTGTCGGGTCAAAGGGTGTTTGCAGTTCCAGTTTTAGCAGATATTGCAAGATTGCCCTTGGCAGGGATTGAACCAGCCCATGCTCCTAGGGAAGCCTTGTCCAGGGTGGTGTTTTCATCTCTTCGTGATGGGAGAAAAGTGGCAGATTTTTGATGGCATTGCTCTTTCCAGTTGGATAGAGCTTCCAAAGCTAGTCGTGTGTCCCCAAGTGTCCGTCTGGACAAGTGCCTTAAGAACTTGCCTTCTGAACCATTCAGTCCAGCAGCTGGAGGCAACATTGCTGTGGCGTCTCAGGAGATTAATTTTGGTACTTCACCAAGATCATCTTTTAAAGGGCTCTGTCCACCAGCGGCAGCCACAGCTGTGCAGATCCTGTCCGCTGAGGGTGAACTCCTAACCCAAAGCATATTAAACCTCTTTATCTTGGTTATTCTGTTAGAACAAATAGTCCTCGCCGTTGTCTTCGTTCCACTTACCTTGTAATGGCAGAACCGAGGAGTATTTCAAATGAAGAAGGAAACTTGCGTAAACATTTATCCTTGTTTTCCGAAATTTTCAAATCTGTGCATGGAATTGACAAATGAAATGGTATTGTTTTTTTTTTCATTTCAGATAGAATCTTGTTTTCCTTTGGTTTTCCTGTTGGATTTTTTTTTTTTTTCTCTGAAATGGCTTTTTATTAAACAGCAAAGCAGAATCGCAACACAATTTTCAAACGTTTGTAAATTAGGTCACAAAAGGGATGCAAATGTTTGCAGTACAACTATTATATATTCATACAGCTGAAGTCATTTATTGAATTTTACTTGCACCAATACAAACATTAAGATTATTATTCCATGATTAAAAGTGGCCCAAATCTAAAACCACAAGCTATTAGCAGTGGATCTGTCTTCCTATTATAACTAGCATTTTAACATTATTTCTGCAAAATTCCCTTACCAAAAAACTCTAGTAAAAGGATGCCCAAAATTCTACAAATCAAGTAGTTGATTTACAGAAAATTCAAGAACTACTAAGATAAAATACTGAGAAAAATTATCAAGTAGTACATATGTAAAACCCTCCCATTTTATTCATTATTCTGATACTAACATACTCTTAAGGGTTTTTGCAAACTTGATCTTCTGGGCACCATAAATAAACCTTAAGAGACCAAACACTTTATAACTGTTCTCTTCCAAATGTGGATTACATAAAGTTAGTCAGACTTAATCCACTTTCATATATATTCCCCAAAAGACCTAATCTATGTCAGGATGACACAAATCTGGAGTGAAAATATTTGGAGTTAGTTACTGTTTATCAGGTACTTTTTCCATTCTAAGTTTCCTGAGATTTTCTATTTTAAACACACACACATACAACCAGAGCTCATCTTTTTAGATACCAAGTGCAGAAGGAAGTTTTGAACAACAAATCTTCCGAATTTGAAAATTCACAGTTTCAAAGAACAATCATTTTTATAGCCTGTTTTCAATTTATCAAAAAGGAACTAACAGTCCTATCTTGTTACTAAATATAACAAATGACAGGTCCTAGCTGAGAAACTATCTTATTTTGGTTAAATTCAACAATGAGTTCAGGTTATTTTCATAAATGATTAATTATTAAAATTACTTTTACAAATGTGGAACCAACTGTTTATCCTTAGGAGAAGGGAAATGGGAAGGAAGAGGCAAATGGAAAAGAGGCACAAGATGGTGGGCAGGGTACATAAAGCTGTGCATTCAGTACATGATTTTGGTTACTTTTTTACAATATAGTAGTTATTTTCTTCTATCATCTTTTACGAAGCCTATAATAAAAGACAGTGCTAAACTTATAAATCAAAGCAAATTTGATAAAACACTCATTTTCAAGTTTTAATAAATATATGCAATTCTAATTATAAAGTCTCTACTATCAATATAGTTACACGTTTTCATAGACTAAGTTAATATACAAACTCATAGAAGTCTCCAGTTATACTTTTAGAGCTCTTAATTTTTACCTAGATCTGCCATTATCTTTATAAATATTCAATGAAGCCACAAACAAAGGTACTGTAACTTTTGGAATCTACTCAAATTTTAAAGAAAAAAAAATCAGCAGCAATTCCATAAAACAGAATGAATATCAGCCTTACTTTCTTTTGCTTTTTGTGTCAGTTGTTTGAAAAACACTAGAAGCTGACATGAGGTTTTCTATATATTGTCCAAGAACTTGGTTTTCTGATTTTAGCTTCAGATTTTCTTCCTTAACTGCATCTACTCTTGCCGAGAGCTCTTCAAGTGTGTGTTGGAGTTCCAACACTTGATTAATAAGTCGTGTTTTTTCCTCCAGTTCCACCTGATTTTCAGCATCAACAGCATCCATGTCAGCATTCATCATCTTGCGTAAAAAACTTCTGGGCCTCAGATACAAAACCCCTGATGAAAGGTCTGGTGCTTGAGGAGCCAGGAGAGGGGAGGGGATTCGGAATAAGACGCCTCAGGCCCGGCACTTGCACCAGAATCTTTCCTGTTGGATTTTAATTCAACTCAATCACCTTGTGTGCGTGTGTGTGTGTGTGTGTGTGTGTGTGTGTGTGTGTGTGTGTATGTGTGTGTGTGTTGTCAAACCTTCTCATCAAAACAGGAAGATTCACCATTGCCAGAATACCAACAATAGGACAATACTGTCATTTATTTTTAAAAGGGCAGTGTGACATGTCATATTTTATATTTCTACACCTTATTTTTTTTTTTTTTTGCTCTTTTACCAGATAAAAAAATTATCCTGGAGGTAATGAATTAACTATGTTAAGCTTTACAAGATAAGAAAAATGTTTGATAGTAATGAAAGGCAGAGACGTGGTGAGTCTCAGAGTGCCCCAGATCTGTGTGAGCCGCTCTGCAGGTCTCGTGGGGGGCTCTGGTTTTCTCTCCCCCTTTTCCCTGCCGGGCCCCACGCCCCTCGACTCTGCGGCCCAAGGTGACTAAAGCCCCTGGTTTCTTTGGCAGGTCCTGCCATCACCCCCAGTTCCACAAACCAGCCAGGGCTTCATCGGCTGGAGGTCCGGGGTGCCCGGCCTCCACAAGTGCCTGGAGCACGATTACGAGATCAGAAGCTGCAAAGGGGCCTACGCCAGGGAGCTGGGCTGGCCCCGGCAGGGCATCCACTGAGCCCGCGGCGCCTCACCCGGCCGGGGGCTGGAAAGGCACCTAAGCTTCCCTCCAAGACGTAGTTGCTGCCGTGTTTGCTTCTGGAACGTTGCAGAGAACCCAGAGCATCCCCTTCGACTAATTCATCAGTGACCCCCTTCCAGAATGTTTGCGCAACACTCCTGTTCTTAGCTAATAGGAAAAAGGCTAAAACGATTCTCTGGTTGGCTTTTTTTCCTTGGATGCCTTGGGGATTTCTAGGTGTGGTTTTTAAAAAACCAATAAGTACTGTGATTTTTAAAATATATGTCTGGGCCCTTAACTCACACCTGTGACCCCCCAGTTGGTAAGGAGGTTGTTGGCAGGTGTTTCCATACCTGCTATCCCTGCGCCTCCTTTTCAGAGGGGATGAGACAGACACTTAGGATCCCGTGGCTCTCTTCTCCTAGGATACGTACCACAGGTCAGCAACTGTAAAGGCAGAAATGAGCCCAAGGCTTGGCAGTGAGTGTAGATTTCCGGGGCATGCTGTAAGAAGGTGTCCCTTCCTGCTGGCCCGGCCACCCCAGCCCAGCACTGACGGCAGCCAGGCTGCCAGCCTGGACACTTTCCTTCCCCTGAGGACAGCAAGACGCCCTGTGGCCTGCACCGCTAGGGTCACATGTTGCTCCTGCGTAGCCCTGCGGCTTTCCTCTTATTTCTTAAAGTGGGGGGCGGTCAGCTGGCTCAGGATGCCGGGAGCAAAAGCCAGCATGGCCTCAGCCCCCTGGAGCCAGTAGGAGAGCGGAGAGTTTCAGGACATCCCTGGGAGGCTGGTTCCCGTTTGGTTTCTGGATAGCAGGGCAGTGGCAACTTCAGGCTGGAGGGGGTGGGCAGACCCTCTGTCCTCCACGGAGACACAGAACCGTGTTCTTTCTGCCCTTTGGCTTGTCCAGTGTCCGTCTGTGGGATGAGTCCCGCCTGGTTCTTGCTGTGTTTGGTCCGACTGGGGCCTGAGGGATTCTAACTGCGAACCCACTGACAAGGCCCATCCACCCAAACCTTTCTGCTCACTTCCCGTCCAGGCTCGGGCGTGTAGCCCGTCCAAGAAGCTGTCATCTTCAGAGTCACTCAAGCGCCTGCACCCAACCCCAAACACTTGCCTCAGCTCCTCCAGCAAGCTCCTAAATGGACTCCGTGGCTTTGGGGCACCAAATACCGGGAGGCAGAATCCTGCTGAGTCCAGGCCAGCCCTGTAAGTTTTGGGCTCAGAGCCTCTGAATCCCAGGAGACCCTGGCAGAGAAGCCTCCCTCATGTGGGGACTTTGTTCTCTGTAGAAAGTCTCCAGAACAAGGTTCAAGCTCCCAGCCTCCCTATCTCCAGGGTGCTGGCTGCAGACACCTCCAGAGATAGCTACTGGGGGGGGGGGTGTGAAAACGCAGCCACACAGCAGGAACCTCCCCTCAGCCACCCAGAACGTTCTCTGTCTCCCCACATGCCTCCTCCAACCCCAGAGCGGGAGACTTTGAATTTCTCATGGGCCACCCAGCCTGGAAGAGCCATTATGCAAACGAAAGAGCCCCCAGGAAGTCTCCACCGGCCTGTGCTCGTGGTCTGCACGAGGCCACGGCTGCCGTGAAATGCCACATTTGCAGCAGCCGAGACCCTGCTCACTACCCCTCAGGCCACACGTGCTGGAAGGAGAAATGTTAGGGCTCTTTACGCTCTGAGAAAAGGGGGAGCAAGGCATTGAACACACGTTGTTGCTTCCTCGCCCACCCTACTCGGAAAGCCCCCTCCTCTGACAAAATCTGTTTTTCATTGGTCTTGACCTGGCTGTGTGCATGTGAGATGAGATCACGTGGCCCATTTCATCCCCAAGATGTTTCCAGTCACCCAGATGTTTAGCCTGATGTAGACTAAACAACTGATGCTTGGCCAAACCGCTCCCTTTTAAATCCTAATGTTTTGGCATTTCAATCATAGCCACGGGCAAGGCATCCACCCTCGAAACGCATGCTCCTTATTGCGATCAGACACCTCTACCACATTCGAGTGCCCAGAAAGCGCGGTGCCTTGACATCCACCTTCCTTTCGGCCACTGCAGGAAGGCATTTCCATCTGATCGCACATGTGAGGAGATACACCTGTGGTCAGAGACCTTCCGATGCCAGGTTTTGCTTTTAGTTCGAGTTCGTGATCACTAAACAGATATAGAAGTCCTCTCCATGTGGTCTGCCTGCCCACCATGATTTGGCAGCAAAAAAAGTCTAGCAGAAATGACAAGGATCTTTAAATCCACCACAAACAAATCAACAGGTCTGGTTTGACCCTTCAGAAACTTGAATTCTGCTTTTCGCTGGCTGGTCTGCAGCGATCTGTGGCCCTTTTAGAGAGACTGGTCAGCACAGCCGGTTGGTGGAGCTGAGCTGACCCCACCGCTGCAAACAGCCCGAACCTTCGGGGAGACCAGAAGCCCCGACTGGAAAGGTTTTCAAGGCTGTGCTGCCCCTTGGTGTCATCCAGGGACCGGTGGAAAAAATGGGCACATTCATGTCCCAGCTACATCCCTTTCATTCCACATTCCTTTTGAGAATAAAAATTCAGGAGACCCAGATCAAAGTCTGAAGAAGCGCAGGTCCTTTGGACAATGAACACATGAATATGCCCAAATAGCAAGGAACCCATACGATGCTTTTTGCTGCCCTTCTATTTAAATAAAGCTTACTCCAAGTTTCTGCACATGTACTTAGTGCCCCTTAAAACTGGTTCTACCTAAAACATTAAAGTGTGGATTCTTTTTTTACCTTCTGGCTTTTGTCAATACATAGATGGTTAAATTTTTTAAAACTAGACAACATCTAGGAAACCACACTTGGTTGAGTTTTGGCCTCCGATAATTTATTCACCAACTAACCACATAATGTGCTTTTATTTAAAGAAAAGAAAATGAGGCAGCATTTCTGCAGTATCAAATTGCACCGCCCTGATCTCCCCAGCACCCCCAGCACCCCGACTCCCCCGCCCCATCTCCCATCATGCTCCTGGGACCCGCAGTCTGACCTTTCAGCTTTGAGCAATTTGGGCTGCACTTGTGGGCTCAAAATATGGCCCAAATGTCCAGTCAACAGCCCCCATTGAGAATCGAAGTGGACAACTCTCAAAGATTCAATTACCCTGTACGGTTTCAAACTTGACATTTAATCTATGGAAATCAGCCTCTTTGTGGGTGTTCAAATGGGCCCATAAATGTCACCACACACTGTAAAATACCACATTTCCAAGGTCGAGACAAGGCCGGTGAACCCGGGTCCACAACGCTGAACTACACATCGCAGCAATGAACCTCAAGATGGGCCTGGGTATAAAAGGAGTCGTCTCTGAAATGATGCAAACTGTAATTGGGTCGGGGGCTCAGAAAGGATTCTGTCACAAGCACATTTCAGTCCAAGACAAATTAAAAGTGCCTCTTGTTTGAATTATGAGAAATGGCATGATCCATTTAAAAATAGAACTATTGGAAAACACAAGCCTTGTCTCTCAGATGTTTAAATACACCCCAGTGTGTAACTGTCACTGGTTCCACTGGGCTTCAAGGATCCAAAGCCTGGGACCAGATGCATTTGAGATTTAGAACTCTATGGATTTTAGAAAGATATAGCATATATTGCATAACTCCTTTGACAAAGTCTGGGGCAGCCTACAAAATTAAATCACTATTTATGTAAGAAAACTTATGAATATTCACACTAAATGGAAAATATAAAGACCCTAAGGAGTCAAATATGTTTGGTTCAGATTTTGCCACCAAATGAGCTTTTGTGCCAAACTAATAAGAGTAGTTTCAGATTTTGGAGCATTTTGGATTTTGGACTTGATAAGGAATTTTGGATATAACATGTTACCATCACTGAAAACATTGTAGATCTTGTTCTTTTGATTCTGCCTTTAGTTAAGAACTTGTGTCAGGAAACTTTTGGTTGTAAGGGACAGGAAACCCAACCCCAGCTAGCCAAAGAAGAAAAAGAATGTATTGACTCTTGTACTGTAAAGCTCAAGGGTAGGTCTGGCTTCAGGCACAGCATGATCAGGGATTCAAACACGATCACCAGGACCCAGGATCTTTCTGCTCCCATTTCCTTCAGGTTGGTTCTTCAATGCAAGTAACAGGGCTCAGCATAGTTTATAAGAAATAAGATTTCTTCATTTGCAAAGAGGAGGCCCAGAGGTTGTCAGTCCAGGCTAGTCTAGTATCTTAACAAGATCAAGGATTGAGATTCTGGTTCTTTCCTCTCTCAGCTCAGGCACTCCTAGTGTCAGCTCCAACTAAGGCTGGTTGCCTGCATGGCTATCGGATGGGAGCCATCAGCCAACAGGGCCACCTGCTATCTTGCTCACCTCTGGAAGGAGAAGGGGGGAGTGGCTTCTCACTCATCTCTGGCAAACCTCTCCCAGAGTCAGGCCCAAATTAGATGGTGTTCCTTTTTCTGAGCCAGTCACTGGATTATCCCCCTTGGACCAACCAGGCCAACCTTTCTCCACACTGCATGCAGGGAGGTGGTGAAAAGGCAGAAGGGGTCACCATCATTTCCTCTACACTTCGTTCTCAGACAGGCTCACTCCTCAGGGGCACAAGAAGGCTGCAACACCTCCTGACTGTCCCTGCTCTCAGCCTCCAGTAGAATAGGAAGAAGGCAGAGAATATTTCCCAGGATCCCCCACGGAAGTCACATTGTGCCTCATCAACTCTCATTGGTCAACTTGCCCTTTCTTGATCCAATCATCGTGACTCAAGGAATGAAGGGCGCTGATTGGCTTAGGCCTGGCCCCGCCCCTGAGACGAGGGGTCCGGGACACAAGAGGCATCAGGCAGCCAGGAGGAAGAAGGTGTTTCCCCAGAGGGACCGCTGGGCGCGGTTATCAGAAGTAGGGGAAGGAAGCTGTGTGGCAAAACCAATAATAATCAAACAAGTCTCCACTCTAGAACCTGACCTGAAATTGAAGTCTTAGGGGATCCTGCCTTGTCGTGATTCCCACAGGCTGCCAGTGCACTCTGGGCTGACTGGAAGCGGCCGCCCAAGTCCACCCGGAGCCCACACCCGTGTGTGCCCCTCCCCTTGAGCGGCGGACCTAGGGCCTCGCTTCCCACGCAGAGAAGGCGGCCCCAGATTGGGTTACAAAAGCCTGAATTCTGTCTTGCTCTCCCTCTCCCCCACCCCCTCCATCCTTCTCTCTCTTCCTCTCTCTCCCTGGCTCCCTCTCTCCCCGCCCCTCTCCCTCTCTCTCTTCTTTCCCCCTCTTTTTCTTCCTCCCCCTCCGCCACCCCTCCCCCCTCTCTCTCCCTCCCTCCCTTTCTCCTCCCCTCTCCCCCTCCATTTCTGGCACTGGCACGCTCTCTCTTCCCCTCCCCTGCCCTTGCTCACTTGCTCTGGTGAAGCCAGACGCCATGCCATGAGGTGCTCTCTGGAAAGGCCTGGGGCAGACCTCCCGCCCACACCTGTGAGGCTCTGAGGCCCCGCCCACACCTGTGAGGAGCTGAGGCCCGGTCCACACCTGTGAGGAGCTGAGGCCCCACCCACACCAGTGAGGCGCTGAGGCTCCACCCCCAGCCACGAGGGGCAGTGGTGCCAGTGAGCCCGGAAGCAGTGTGCCCAGCGGGTCCTGAAATGGCAGCAGCCTCAAGACCTGGAGCCAGAGAACCCGGCTGACGGCTCCCGACCCTCATAAACTGTGTGATAACAGGTGTTGTTGTTTTAAATCATTACATCTTGGGGTCATTTGTTACACAGCGATAGACAATGAATACGGGCTGTTTCCAAATATCAGTTTGCGCCACAGTTTTCAGGAAAGCCCGGACACTTTCCATCAGGTTCTAAAGCTTCCCGGGCTCAGGGGGGCTCCCCTAAAGCCACATCGATTTTGCCATAAGGAGCAGAGGCCTTTGCAGGGAAATACCCTGAAACACCCTCCAGGAAACACTTTCTTAAATTTAGAAAAGCTGGGTCAGTGTGGCAGATGAGGCTTTCATTTCAAGTTTGGGGGACAGAGCCAGAAAAATTCTTTACAACCCCTGTTATCCCAAATGACCACTTAGATTTTGGTTTTAGAGGGCCACCAAGGGATGGGACTATCTTGCCTTGAATCGGTGGAAAAGTCAAGACAGCAGGGCAGAACGAGCAGAATTCAGAGCAGGGCCGAGCGGGGAGCTGGCCTGTGCTCAGACCCCTCGGACCCCTGCTTTCCTCAGCTGTGAAATAGGGCCACGAAGCCCACCCCCTGGGAGGGTGTAAAGTAGAAAGGGCTTGGCAGAAGGTAGATGCTTAGAAAAAGTATCTGGGGTGTAAAGCCTAAAATGAAGGCCAGTGTGATGTGTGCCTTGACATCTGGCATAACTGGGAGAGCCTCAAACGGCCTCACCCCCAAGCCCCCCCCCACTCTGCTCACACAGATGAGGTCCCCAAGCCAAAGGACCCTCCGTATCACAGGGTCCGGGCGCAGTGCCTGCTTATCCTCCAGTGGTGGTTTCCATCCCCTGCCAGCCCATGAAATTATTCCAGCAAGCCAGTCACACCCTCCCATGGGAACCAGGGGGCACCCCAGCCTCTCGCCACTACAAAACCCGCCTCCCACAGCCCCCGCGGGCCCACTCTGCTCCCGACACAGCCCCCGGTGGCCCCAAGTGGCGTGCAAGATCCTCGCCTCCCCCGGGCTCTGGGTCTAGGTAACTAATCAGCTGCGTCCAGTCCTACCAGCTCCGGGGCTGTGTGTCTGGCCATCCCGGTAACCCTAGGGCAGGGATCCCTCCCTCTCCAGCGGAGTGGAGAGGAGGCGATTCAAGCAATGCCTTGCAGCAAACAAATAGATCATCCAGAAAGGGGGTGATGGTAAAAGGAGATGCTGATGGTAAAGCAGCACTGAAAACGTCTGGCCCAGCCAAGGGGCTTAGCGAAGGGTGGCTGGTGCTAGTTTTACTGCTGCTCTTTTTCCGTCGTTGTTGTTGTTAATAAAAACCATCTCCCCTCCATGGAAGCGAGGCTGTACACAGGCCCTTCAGCCGAGTGTTTGGCATGTATTCAGCAACTACTGTGTTTAAGATCTGGCCGTTGCTAGGATTCAACAGAAAGTCAGGTGCTCTTTCCAAAACCCATAAAATAAACTCCCGCACCCACCCACCCACATGAAAAGAAAAAAAAAACTTTAAAATAATATTGTTCTGAGGTCACTCATCTAAACTTTGAAAACAGAGCCCAGAATGATTCTGGTTTTGCACTCCTCTAATCGCATTGCTGTGAGGTGACTGGGCTGAGCTCTAGTCTTGGGAGACGACGTGTGGGTCATGAGCTGTGTTCTGCTGGGGCAGGGAACGACTCTGATGAGCTGGAACTCAGGTGGCAACTCTCGGTGAGCCACAGCCTTGGGAGTCCAGGCTCCCGGGGAAGATCTCCCCCACCCCAGAGAGATCAGACATTAGTGTAAGCAGCTGCTGTCTGTGTGTTTGGGGTGGGGGGTGGGGGCGATGGATTGATTTACCATGCTGGAAGCTTCTCTTGTAATTAGGAAATAAATCTTGTTTCTTGACATATGAGGGTGACATCCCCACAGGGACACACGTGGATGTTGATCTGGGCCCGTTGGGGAAAAGAAGGTCCCTTCACACCCTGGGCTGGGCACAGAGTGTGGACCAGGCCAGCCCCACGAGGCCTGAACACGGGGTGCCTTGCGGAAGGGGTGGGGGTCGGGGCTGAGAGTGGGCTGAGCCCCTCATAGGAAAAGGGCAACTGCACAGCTGCAGGGGAGGGGAGCACAGTGGCTGACAGTTCCTGGGCCCTCATCAGTGCCAGGGCAATAAAGAGTCTCACACAGTTTTTGATGTATAGTGACAGCTTTGAAACCTCACTCCCCACTCTGCCCCTCTGCCCCCCATCCAGGCAAACTGATGAGAAAGACAGGGGGCTCTCCCCTTGGTGCTGGCAGGAAGTTCAAACCACACAGGGGACCCCTCACCCCAGCCCCACTCTTAACCACCGTTACGTCCTAAGCCAGCCTCCGTCCCCAGCTCTCTCAGGCCCTTTGTGAGCAGCTCAGGAAGCCTGTCCCACTCTCCCCAGGAAGCCTCCCTATGCAAGTGACAAACCTTTTCCCCTTTCTTGGTGTGGGTGTGGCATGATCAATCTCCACATCTGAACCAAATTTGGGGTAGGGATCCATTCCACATCTGCAGAGTGTCCCCAACAGCCAATGCTGTGCTAAGCTCGTTTCACCTTCACAACCCTGCATCTGGATCCCGCTATGAGCTCCTACAAGAGATGGAGAAACTAGAGCCTTTTAGATGAAATCTTTAGTGCTGTATTTCAAATTTGACACCTGTTTTTTAATGGTGGTGGTCTCTAAGACTCAACAGAAAGCCGCCAGATTTCCATCCACGAGCGCCTTCTGGGGCAATGGTTCAGCCCTGTGGTCCAACAACACCCATCCTGGTTGCAAAAGTACTGGTGTGGAGACGTTTACTTCCTGTCCTTGGTATCAGCATTTTTCTGTTTCCTCAGTTTTATAAAATAATTAGAAGGAAAGAGAGAAGCTCATTCAAACACTTGCATCAACAAGGCAAGGGAGCAGCCGACATGGCGCCAGGGCTGCCCTAATCCCAGGCCGCATGGCCAGGTGGCAGCTCCAGTGACAATGGACATGCAAATTCAGGACCAGGGCTCTGGGTTGGTGGCCGTCTGTGGACCCCATTTCCTGTAGAAAGGGGCAGCTGCTCCTCAGCTCCAGTGGATGGCTGCCTCGAGGACACAGGGGGCCCGCGTGGCCAGATCGTCCAATTACTCGAAGGAAACTGAAACTCTGGAGGTTTTAAATGTTAAATACTCCCCAGTTTACAAGCTCGCAAATAAACTCATATTTCCAGCTGCTTTTCTGACATCTCCTTGTGAATGTCTAAAAGGCATTTCAAATTTGACATGTCATAAATTAAACTCTTGATTCCACCGCCTCTACCCCTCTCCAGTATTCCCTACACAAGTCAATGACAGCATCGTGCAACTGTGGGGCAGGACAAATTCCCCTACCCTGACCGCACCCCAAAAATCCTTCAGCAAATCCAGTTGGCAAACCTCTCCCTTCCCTTCCTGCCCTCGCCATCATCTCTTTAAAAGAAGAGGTGTTTTAGCACTGTGATGTGCAGCTTTTGCAGCAACCAGGGTGAGGGGAGGGAGACGTGTGTCCGTGGAGAATGGCAATGTGGTTGCAGAGGCCCCAGCCCATACCTGCTTCAACCCTGAGGTGACACCTGTTGCTTCTGCTCACATTTCTTAGTCCAAACAAGTCACCTGACCGCATCCCTAACTCCACGGAGATGTGTGCTCTGAAAGCAAAAAGAACAAGGCATCTTCCTAAATATTGGAAATGTGTACCACAGTGACTTCTACCATTGCTGAATTTTTATTTTAGCAATAAAATGTTCTTATGTAAAGAACATTAAAATATTGCACCACGCTCCCCATCTACTAAATCAGTGATGGGCAAACTGCAGCCATGGGCCAACTGCAGCCCCCTTACTATTTTTGTAAATAAGGTTTTATTGGCACCGAGCCACACTCACACGTTTAACATCGTCAACAGCTGTTTTTTGCAAAGACCGGATGGCCAGCAAAGCTGCGAATAATGACGTCTGGCCCTTTCCGGAAAAGGTTTGCCTACCCCGGACTAAACCACAATTGTCTCATTTAAAAAAAAAAAATTAATACTGAGGAAGTAGACAGTGTCTCAAAAGAGAGGCTCATCCTTTAAATCTGATCTTGATGGAAAGCTCCATATAATGTCTTATTTTGTTCATTTATCTGCAAAGAGGAAATATCAGAGCCCCGCCTTGGAGCACGGAGATGTCTGGGAACCTTCCGAGGCTGGGACAGGAGCAGTGGAGAGAGGCATGGGCCGGCTGTGGCCTGGCTGGGGACAGAACTTAGGGTCCCCTGCAAGGGGGCCTCCCCCGCCCCCAGCTGCAGCCCATGGCTTCCAGGAGCAGGTCCAGCACAGGAGACCTTCCGACCGGCCAAAGGAGCTGGAAATACAGCCTCATCTCAATGCCCAATGTAAAAATACACCGTGAGGGCTAATCTCACGAGGGGTTGCTCCCCCGGGAATGGGGCTGGGCAGGAAACAGAAGCACATCTGCGAACGAAGGCACTCTTCAACCTTTCAGCAACATTTCTTTAATTAAAAAAAATAATTAAAGAAATTATACCTGTGGCAACACGAATGAACCGTGAAAACGTCATGCTGAGTGAAAAAGCCCGACACAGAACGGTGCCTGCTGGATGACTCCTGTTCCTGAAATGTCCTGAAGACGAGAGCAGCCTGGTGGTTGTGGGCTGAGGGGGACGGGGAATAGGACATGACTGCTTACTGGGCACGGGGTTTCCTTTGGGGGTGATGAAAATGGGAACTAGATAGCGGTGATGGCTGCACAAAATTGTGACTGTACAAAATGCCACTGAATTGTACACTTCAAAATAGTTAATTTTACATTACATGAAGTTCATCTCAATAAAAACAAAAAAAATGACCAAAGTTTTTTAGGCTGTGCATTCTGGGTGACGTGCGTTACCATTATTTTGTAACTGTGTTTCCAATTTCTGATATAGAGAAAGACGCTGTATTGGTCAAATTAAACACAACAGAAGGTCCTGACAGCCCCTCAAGCCACCACCAGCCAAGTCAGACCCCGATAATCCGTGGTGGCTCAGGGCTCTTACTTGTCAGCCGTCACCACCCCCTGGACCTGCTTAGCAGAATTTCTCCAGACCTCCAGAAAAGATGCTCTGGCAGGATCAGAGATAAAAATAAATCTGCAGAACACTGGGCCAAAGAAGCCAGACACAAAGGGAACATGCTGTGTGATTCCATTTATATAAAGTGCAAAAACAGGCAAAACTGGTGGGTGCTGGTAGAAGTCAGGAGAGGGGGGGTCTTTGCAGGTGCGGTGACTGGGGGGCACGAGGAGGCCTTGGGGCGTCTGGCACTGGTTGGGTTTTGTTTCTTAACCCAGGTGCTGGTTCCACAGATGGGGAAGATTCATCGAGCAGTTCACTTACGATGTGTGCACGTTCCTTCTGATTCTGTGCTTCTGTTTAAAAAATCTTAATGTATAATAAATGCATAAATGATGGGATACATTGAATTTCCTGCCAAACCTTTAAAATGGAGACCCATACCTTGGTTTCTACTTCACCTGATGGGTGAGTTTGGGGATTGGAACCATCATGGGATATTGTTCAGAAGCTGTTTAAGGAAATTGAACACACAGCAGGTGAATTTCAAATGCTTGTCACAGCTTCTTTTTTGCAAGAATGGAAAGGTCCCCAAGCCCACTCAGGATCTCCGTGGAGACAAGACGCCCGAGAGCAGCTACATGTGCATCGCCCCGTTTGGCACTCCAGCCTCACCCATCGCGGGGAGCGGGGACCCCAAACCACATGCACTCTTGGATCTTAAGACCATGAGAAAGAAAATTGTGGGCTGGAATGTTCCCCACCCGGACAGAAATTGTTCTGGGGCTTGGAATCAGGGAAAAGAAAAGCAATTATTGAGAGAAAGCACTACTTTTTGGAAAGAATCCAATTGCAGTGGGCTTTTATTGAGTCCTCAGAGATCCCGCCACTCACGGACACCTGGGAGGGACATGGGAAGGGCTGTGAAAGGTCCGAAACAGGCCGTGCTGTGCCCAGGGCCCTGGCTCCTCCGGCCCTTTGAACAACCAGCCCAGCAGCAGCCGATGGGAAGGGCCAGTGCAGGTGGCCCTGTGGGCTGGGGGCACAAACCATCTCCCAGCTCCAGAAGACCTCAAGTCCCTGTGAGGGGCTCAGAGCACAGGAACAGCCCCCCCTTCCCATGCCCCAGGGAGGGGGGAGAGAGCGAGGGAGGGAGGGAAGGAGGAGGAGGAGGAGGAGGAGCAGGTGAGGAGGGAGGAGAGAATGGAAGAGAGACGGATAAAGAGGGAGAGCCTGAGGCAGCAACCAAAAGAGGCAAGAGACATCCAAAAAACAAGAGGACACAGAGACAGAGGTGGTTTGTTCTGGTTCTTTCTCTTCGTTTCTTCTAAACTCCCAGCGGGAGGGGAGAGCTGGCCTCTCCGGGCAGCCCATGTGCCACCCGCAGGCCACGGGACCAGGTGGACCAGTTGTCTTCTCGGTCATCAGTTCCTGGTCTGTATCCTGAGCGGACAAGCTGACCGGTGGGTCAGGGGCCAACGCAGCAGGGCACACGGGAAGCTGCCTGGGGTCCCTGTTCCCCCAGCACCAGCCATGACTTCTTAGTAAGGGGCCACGGCCCCAGCCGCCCAGGATGGTCCCCATGGACATCCATGTCCAGTTCAGCATTTGTCTCAGCCAGACATGCCCAGGGTGGCATACTCTGTTCCCGGGCAGCAGGGTGGGCAAGGGTGGTGGCTGTGCTCAGCAGCCGGGGGTTGGCCCAGGTCCCCATCCCGCCTCCTCCCTCACTCTCCATATGACTTGGACACTTTCTCCTCCGGAACCTGGAATGATTGGGTGCACTGACCTCCTGAGGCTGTGGTGGTGACACGGTGGGCACCTGCTCACTCTTAATTTCCTTCTCCACAGGCGAGTCAATCGGAGATAGCCCCGCCCAGGGCCGGTCCACACGCTGCCCATGGCCAGTCCCAGCCCTGCCCGTGGCCAGCCCAGTGTCTCAGGACTGGTCTCTGGCAGGGATTTTGGGGACCCCAGAGGCAAAGCCTAAGATGAGCACTCAGGAGCCGGGCTTGCTATATGGAATTGCAATTGTGACCATTTATTGAGCACTTACTCTGTACCAGGTATTGCTCAAACTGCTTTACTAGTTTTGATAATCCTATTTCCACTCCCATTTTATGGAGGAGGGGGCCAAGGCACAAAGGAGGGGAGGGCCTTGCCCAGGCTCCCCCAGCAAAGCAGGGAAGTCTGCTTTGGACCCCGTGCCCCTAACTGACACAGACCTCATGGTACCTTGGGGTAAATGACCAAGACACGGGAGCAGAGGGATCTTCAGGGGAGCTGGGGCGTGGGCACCCAGGGTCAAGCCTGGCAGCCGTGCCTGTCACCCCGGGGGTACTTCAGAGGCTGTGCCATGGGACCCCAGCCGGGGATCCCCTCCCTGCTCAGTGGCTCTTCCGCCATCTCAGCCAGGCTCCCTCCAAGGCACTGTCCCTTTTGAAAATAAAGACCAGGAATGGGGCTGTTCTCAGGGAAATTCTGCTTTCTATCCACAACAACTCTGCGGAGGGGACGGGAACACAGATACTGCCGCTTTCTGGGAAGGGGAGAAAGAAAAAGCCAGCAAGAACAAGTCACAGATTAGTACCCCAACATGTCAGGGAGCCTGCCCCCTTGGCCAGCTGCACCCCGCAGGGACGCACGTCCCACCTCCGCCCATGGGGGGGGGGCTGACATTTAACGCGGGGAGGCGGCCCCTGCCCCTGGCTCCGAATGCGCCTCAACAAACAGCAGCCATGTCTGAAGCTGACCCCCCGAAGGTCCCCAGCCAGACACCCACAGAGACCCCGCTGTTGATGCCTGCCCCACAGCCCCCTGCTGCCCTTCGCCTTGGAGATCCCCAAACAGCCAGGGAAGCGCAGCCAGGAGCCCACCTGCCAGGGCCCCCTCCCCTCCCGGCCCCCTGCACTGCCTGCTCTCACCAAGCAGGAGATTCTCATGGCTCTGCCATCACCTGTGGGACCCCGAATCTGCCCCCTGCTGACCAGGGTGGGACACGACAGGTGGCCTGGCAGCAGAGGGACCGAGGGCCCCCCAACCTGGCGATGGCTCCTCGCCTTCTAGAGACCCTCCCTGAAAGCGCCATAGGCCCAGATCCCCCAATCCCAGGTTCTAATCGGCCACCTCCTCACTGGCAGCAGAAACCCCCAAGCAGCTCTCGCGGGCCCCGTTGTCTCCTCCACCCCAGACGGTCCACTGGCCTGGACCCCACGCGAGGGGCTGGAGGTGGGGGGCGGCATCCAGGGGCCACTGGGGTGAGTGTGGGGTCCCGGCTCCCAACAGCCAGAGGGAGGAATGTTCTCCTCAAGGTTGGGGACAGGAGAGTCGAAATACAAGAAATCAGCAGCTTTCTTCTACTGGGGAGCAAAAGCCAAGAGCTCCTTCCTGAGCTTCAGAGCAAAAAGAACCTTAGCCCAGCCATGGCTGAGACACCTGTGCATCCCCCTCCCAGTCACTCACAGCATCTGAAGGTGACAGTCTTCCTGCAGTCATTCATTCACTCACTTATTCACTCATCAAGAGCTTGACGGAGCCCCTCCACCACACTGAGCAGGACGGAGCACCCAGCCCCACGGACTGGGTGGTCTCAGGAAGACAGCAACCCACCCACCACAGACCCAAGGGGATTCCAAGTGCAACCAGCGATCCCAGGCAGAGGGTGCTGGGAGAGGGATAAGGGGGTTGGAATCTCCGGGCGAGAGGGGCCCTTTGGGAGGGACCCCTGAGACAGTCACTGCTCGGCTGAGAAGTTGGCCAAGAGAGAGGGGCTGGGCTGAGGGCTGGGGAGACAGTGGGGTACAGGCAGAAGGAGCAGAAAGGAGCTGGGGAGAAGACGGCAGGCTCTCCCAGGGGAGGGGGGCCAGAGGAGGCCAGAGAGGTGGGGGCGGAACTAGAGGGTGCAGCACCCCACAACTCCCCCACGGCACTCAGGGGTGCTGCAAGCGCCTGGGAGGCCGGGCGGTGAGGAGGGAGGTCATCTTGTCGGCTGACCTCGGGCACAGGCCTCACTGTCCCCTTCCCAGGTTGCCGAGGCAGGCGTGGAGGGGCAGGCCTGTCTGACCCCAAACTCGCCCCTCGGAGGACACCACCCTCCCTCGGCACACATCAAGACTTCCGACTTGTCACAGCGACTCTTCAGGAGCTCAGGGAACATCTGAATTTATGCAGCCTGTGCAGGGGTCACAAGGGAGGAGGGGGTGCTGTCGGGGAGCCCCAAGGGACTGAATCCCGTAGGTTCTGGGGTCAAACTAGGAGACTAGAATCCTGGCCCACCAGTTTTTTTTTTTGCTGTGTGTCCTTTGGCGATTTGTTAACCTCTCTAGGCCTCAATTTTATTTGAGAAATGGGAATAACAATAAAAATGGTAATACCTACACCCCAGGAGTAAGTGGAGACTAAACAGTTGAAGTGCACGGCTCCCGGTGCAGGGTCTCAGGCCATAAATGGGGCCGGTAGAGTGTCCATGGGGGCAGCAGCCCCTCGGGAGGGGGCTCTCCACGACCTTCAGGTGGGGGCAGCCGCAGCTCCTGACCGACGGGTTCAACCATCAGTGCTTCAGCTGCTTGTCTCATCCCAGAAGCTAACTTTGACGGGGCGTCCTGCTAAGAGCTTGCGTTAGACACGTTTTCAGTCACTTGATGTTTAAACATGCTTTTATCTGAAAGTCTCGATTTTTTAGTTTTCAAATTATGAAAAGTAGCACACAGTTGCCTACGGGAGAAAATGAGCAAACTATAAAATGCACAAAGATGCAAATGTGATGCCCCGCGGGGCGGCCCGGACTGGGGTGAGGCCCCCCTCTCCCCCCCTCTCGCCAGGTGTGACTCTCAAGCCCTTGGGACGGGTCCCCAGCCCCCCCAGGTGCTCCCCTGGGCCGGGGAGGTCCCGTTTCTGAAGCGGCTGTCCTGGGAGGAAGGCAGACCCCGCCGACGGCTCCCGCGCCCGTGCCTGTCACCCGCCGTCTGGCCTGCGTGTGCTCCAGTCAGCCACGGCCTCGGCCGAGAGCCCGTCAGACCTGGTCCAACCCCAGCACCACCACTGGCAGCCCGGCGACCCTCGCCAGTGTGCTCGTCGGTAAACTGGGGCTGCAGGAGGCATGCAGTGAGGCGAGCCCCACAAAGCCGTCTGTGGGGTGCCTGGCATCCAGCAAGTGCTCAGCAAACAACACCGACCAGTGTCCTTACCGGTGGTGGTGGTTGTGGGAAGCGCCTCGTCTTGGCAGGAGCAGGCCCTGGGACAGAGCCTGAGGGCAAGTACTTCATTTGGGAGCTGCCCCAGCAAGCACCAGGAGGAGAGGGGGAGGTGAGCCGGGGGGCCCCGGAGGCTCCAACCCACGGGGGAAGGCTGCCTGCGGGGCAAGGGAGCCGGGTGTTTAACCTCCACCCCCGTCCAACCCGGGCACCCGGCCTGCCCTGGGCACTGCCAGCTGGGGTTGGAATGCTGAGTGCCAGGAGGGCAGGGCAGGACACACACAGATGCAGCTACATGCTGGATTTGCACTTGGAGATGGGGCCCGGTGGAACCCCACCCCCCATCCCACCCCACTCACCCACCAGTGGAGCGCAAGGGGAGGCCCGTATTGGAGCGGCCCTTTGTAAAATCCTTTGCAGGCAGGTATCTGGGGGGAGGCCATAGGCTGTGCACCCGGCCGGCCCTCCCGGCTCTCTCTACTCCAGACCCTGTCGTTTGCTCACTCGCTCATGCCTGGAAACCCCTGAGAACTGGGTCAACACCGGCCGTTGTTCAGAAAACAGAATGGCAGACGCACGTCCACAGGTTCAGCAGGGAGCCGGGAGGCCCCACCCCACCCAGCCTCAGCAGCTACGTCTATAAGGTGGGACTCATAGGAGCAGCCCCCGATTAGGGCTGCTGCAAAGAGTCAGTGGGAAGACTAAAAACGCCAGCACAGAGTGAACATTCTATGCATATTTTATGTACATGTTTTAATTTTTTTTCAATTAGAATCAAGGGAAAAAATTGCTGGAGCTAAGACCAGAATTCAGAGGCTCTGTGCTTTCTTCCCTCAGGGGCAGGGCCTGAGCAGCAAGGGGTTAAAGAGCAGCCTTGTCGGCTTGTCACTTTGTCAAGTTGTTTGAAGCAAGAGGGAAAAGAAGCAACTGTGAGCAGAAAAATGCCCCCGAGCCGCAGCTGGGACGTGCACGTGCCCACGCCGCCCCCTCCTGGGCAGACGTGGAGTTGCAGGAGCAGGGCGCCCGGCTGGAGTCAGGCTGCAGCTCAACTCGCCTTCCAGGGGAGAGGGAAGGGGGCGCTAACGGGGCGCATCCCCGCAGGGAGCACCCCAAACCAGGAAGGGCAAGGACCAGAGCGGTGGGGTCAGCACCTGGGCCAAACTGCCCTGCACTGGTGACCCCGGGAAATGCACCCATTCCTCCTGGGTTAGCTGGCCACATCCTGGGAGCCCCACCCCCATCCAGAGTCAGGACTGGGGGAAGTGGAGCCCACAATCGAAGGGGCATCAACAAACTCAGCAATCAAGATAAATGATATTTTCATGCCAGCTTTTAGAAATTCAAGAGTAATTCAGACATACCCATGATGAACACAATATCAAAATTTTAGATGAAGACAGCATCAGGACTGCTGATTTTTTTCTTTTGCCTCGGGCTCCAAGATGGCTTGGCAGAGCACTTGCCACTGATCCTGCCTCTCTTTAAAACTGTGATATCTTGCTCATTGTGGATTTGGTTTTGGGCATTAATCGTGATCCTTTTCAAAAATGACATTAAAATATGGTCTTGGTTGCTGAGTTTTTTTGGCAACCCCTTAAACTGGGGGTCAGAAGTCAGTGACTCACTCGTTTCACCCTAGTCCTGGGCTTGCTGCATCCCCCCTCCCTCCACTCCTCGCTCCTGCTGCCCTGTCACAGGTTCTGCTGTCACACAGAACTGGCTGAGTTCTGGCTTGTATTCTCACCATCCATCTGTGCCACTTGGGGTAAATTGCCCAACCACTCTGACCTTCAGTGTCCTCTTCTGCTACATAGAGATCGTGCCATTCCTGCCATGCAGGTGGTTGGAGTCAATGAGCTAACAGCACATGTAAAGCAGTCAGCCCTGAGCCACATCTTGGTAAAAGCCAGCAACTGACAGCCTTTATGGTTTTTTATAATGCCAGGTTCAGAACCTGTGTATGTATATCCCACTAGCAGAAAGACAAAAGTACCACTTGCTGGCGATAATGCATGTAGAATCCAAAGCCTGGGGCAAAGCCGAACCCTGCCTTTCCCATGAAATCACTGAATAGTCAGTTCTGAATCCTCCTCTGCCTGGCCTGGGAGAGCCGGGGTCCTCCTCTCTGCCTCCCACCTCCCTCTTCTCCACCACCACCACCCTGCTGAGCCCTCCCCACGTGGCCAGGTCCTACCTCCCCTGACAACCTTGGCTGTCAGGTTCACCGTCTTCTGGGATTGCCCGTGAGTGCAGCTAGGGTTGCCAGATAAAATTCAGAACACCCAGTTAAATTTGAATTTCAGATAAGTAAATGATGTTTTAAGTATAAGTAAGTGGTGGTTTGAAACTGTATATACCCCAGAAAATCATGTTCTTAAAGCTAATCCATTCCTGTGGATGTGGACGCATTCTAAGTAAGACATTTTGATGAGGTTACTTTAGTGAAGGCATGGCCCAAGGTGGGTCTTAATCCTCCTTGCTTTATAAGAGAGTGAAATTCAGACAGAGAGAAAGCCATGGAAGGAAGGAGCTGAAAGCAAGGAAATCCAGAAGAGAACGGAGAGACCAGCAGATGTGCCACGTGCCACGCCACGTGGCAGAGGAGCCCAGGATCGCTGGCAGCCAGTCTTTGGGAAGAAAGCATCGTCTTGATGATGCCTTGATTTGGATATTTTCATGGCTTCAAAACTGTAAGCTTGTAAGCTAATTATTTCCCATTGTTAAAGCCAACATATTACAAGGTATCTGCTTGAGCTGCTTAGCCAACTAAAAACAAAGTATAACCAAATATTGCGGATACTAAACAATTATCCATGGCTTACCTGACATTCAGATTTAAGTGGAAGCCCTGTATTTTTATTTAGCTGCCAAGCACAACCTTTTGAGTCCCACCTTCCCAAGCAGCAGAATCCTGAAAGTGCATTCCCAGCATGCCTTGCAGCCAGGTGCCACCTGTGACATGAAGTCACCAGTCAGCTGCACTGATGTGAGATCTGGCTTTAGGAGTGAGCCACAGAGAAAATGCAACAGGGAGCCTCCATCTGGGAGATGGGGGGACAGGATGCTGCTATCCAGGGAGCATGGGTGAAGGTTTCGTCATTGGGCCATTTCTGCAAGGTGGACCCAAGGCCCTGGGCCTGGACTTGTTTCTCCCATACCTGGTGAGTCTGTGTGCATACTAACGGACTTTCAAAATAAATACCACTGCTGCTTATCCCTGCTGGGGTGGCTCCTGTGTGGGCAGCCGAGAGCCCTGAAAGATGGGGGCAGGGAGAGGAGAGATTACATCCTCTAGGAGCAGCATCAGAGCAAGGGAGCAAGGGAGGACCCTGTCCCAGTCTTGTCTCAGAGAGAAACAGCCGCGAGACAAGCACGTCCTCTTGCTGACACTGCACCTGGTAAAGCACAGTGCTGGCGTTTTATCCAGGAGGACTTGGCCGGCCCTTTCCTCCCCCCCATCAAAGACCCACCTCCCAGCCCCACCTCGGGAAGCACTGGAGGCCCAGGTCAGAGCACGGACACACCTGGAGCGAAAGCCGTCTTTCATCTTCCCACAGCGAATGCCCAGCTGACCATCTACTGACTGTGATTTCACGTGGACAGGACCATCTGCCGGGCACTTTATGTGGCATGTCCCCACACCCCCACGCCCTCCTCACACATAGGGCACTATGTCCCTATTTACAGATGGACCCAATACCTAGATTCCTGAGGAAATGGGCTGGGGGTCACCCAGTGCAGGGGAAAAGAAATTAGATCCCCAAGTCCAGGCAGCCAGGGCTGAGCTTTGTGGGGTGTTTAATAAACCCTGCCTGCTGGGGGCTTGCTGGACCAGGGAGGTCTCTAGGTTCCAAATGCCCAAGAAGGGGCAGCAGCACGGTCAGATCCGAAGGCCAGGGCTGTCTCCCCGTCCCCATCCTGCCCTGACTTGCTGAGTCCCCCGGGGCTGCTGCCTGCCCTGCTCGGGTCCCAAGGCCTCATCTGTACATGAGGCGTCTCGATTACTGTGGTTCGCAGAATGACGGCCCTGAGACGGCCACGCCCTAGTCCCCAGACCTGTGGATGTGTTACCTGGGCAGGTGTGGTGAAGGGTACAGACCTTGAATGAGGAAAGCATCCTGGATTACCCAGGTGCCTCCAGTGCAGTCCATGAGACCTTAAAATGGGAAAAGCTTTCTGGCGGAGATCAGAGAGAGATTCAGCAATGGAAGAGGGTCAGAGAGATGCCACCTGTGCTGCGTTGAAACTGTTATGGGCCCCAGAAGACCCGTGATCTTTTAATCCAATGTTGTTGGGTGGAAACTTTCGACTGAGTGTCTCCATGGAGATGTGACTCACCCAACTGTGGGTGAGACCTTTGATTAGATCATTTCCATGGAGATGCGACCCCACTGATTCCGGGTGGGTCTTAATTGGATTGCTGGAGTCCTTTAAGAGAGCTCACAGAGAAGGAGCTCAGAGAAGCTGAGAGAGACGTTTTGGGGAGAAGCTAAGATATGTGATCCAGAGTTTGCCCCCGGAAGAAGCTAAGAGCTGACACAGACCCAGACATTTGGAGATGCTGGGAGATGCAGACAGAAGGATGTCTGGAGATGCTAAGCTAAGAGATGAAGCCCAGAGTTTGCCCCAGAGAAGCTAAGAGAGGACCCCCAGATGCCCTGGGAGAACCAAGCAGAGAGCTGAGAGAAGCTAAGAGAGACAGAAGCCCAGAGGTGTTTTGGGGAAAGCCATTTTGAAACTAAAACCCAGGAGCAAAGGACCCGCAGATGTCAGCCACGTGCCTTCCCAGCGGACAGAGGAGTTCCAGACGCCATCAACGTTTCCTCAGTGAAGGTGTCCTCTTGTTGATGCCTTCGTTTGGACACTTTTATGGACTTAGAACTGTAAATTTGTAACCTAATAAATCCCTGGTATTTTGTGTAATGAAGGGTATTTTGATTCAGCACACTGGAACACCACCAAGCTGAGTGGATGCATGTGAGAACCCTGACACCCCAGATTCCCCTGCACCCTCTGGCTCTGTAGTGACAACCCCACTTTGTTGGAAGGCACAGCCATGGGGTTGCTGCCACATAAGCCAGTGCCTCCCTCCTGGAATCTGCCCCCACCAGAGCCGTGACCAGGCTGAAATCCCAGCACAGCTCCCCTCGGGGAGAAGGGGGCTGCTGCCGGGTGGGCCTGGCTGGCTGCTCTGGCCGAGCTGGGAGAGACGACCTGGGAGGGGATCAAGGGGAAGATGCTGAGAGCTGGCTGAGCAGGGTGTTGTCAGCATGGGTCACTCCCGCAGGCCCTGTGGGGAGGGGACAGCTCCAACACGCCACTGTCCCAGGCCTGGAAGAAGCTCCCATACCAGCTGTGAGAGGGGGAGCGAGAGGCTTAGAGAAGCGGGAATGCTAGAAGGGTCTACTCAAAAACACCAGGGATGCCGCCTCCCCGCACCCGCCATGTTCCGAGTAAGGGCGGGAGGGAGCGGAGTGTCCCAGGACCTTCACTACCGAGGCTGATAGGGGATGGGCTGGCGAGGGACAGCGAGGGACACCAACCTTGCTAAACCACCCAGTGGGGGCCGTCCTTTGCAGGCTGGGACTTACTGTTAGAGATGCCGTCCAGAATGGAGCTCCCTAGCAGCAATGGGGATGAAAGGCCCCAGACCTGCAGAAGCCAGGTGGGTGCAATTACCAGAATGGCACCTGGGGGGAGGGCCTGGCCGGCAGGCACCTGCAGAGATTCCTTACAGGCTCCAGGGCTCCTAGGAACAGGTGGCAGCTGGGCAGCCACCACCAGCTTTGCCAAATATCTCTGATCTAAAGAGATCGAGCAGGTGCCCCTCAACGGGTATGAGATTAAACAAACCATGGCACATCCATGCCACGGAACGCCACTCAGCATTGAAAAGGAAGGAACCAGAACACCTGGGTGGATCTTCAGAGAATTATGCTAGGTGGAAAAAGCTCATCTCTCACGGTGATTTATGGAACTGTAGAAGTGTTCATATACTGCATTACTTATATACCATTTTTTACATGACAAAATTTAGACATGGAGAACAGATAAGTGGTTGCCAGGAGTTAGGGACAAGGGGTGGAAGGTAGGAGGATGTGATTATAAAAGGGCAAGAAAAGGAGCTTGGGGGGTCGGAACCGCCCTGTGGAATGACGGTGGTGGTGGATACGGGACCCCAGGCAGATGAAAAAATTGCATAGAACGTAAAACACTCACACGAGTACCAGTAAGACTCGGGAAACCTGAATAAGCTCCACAGATTACATCGATGTCAATAGCCTATTTGTTATATTATACTACAGCCTTTCAAAATGTCACCTTTGGGGGAAACCAGGAAAGGTGTGCAAGGGACATCTCTGTACTATTCGTTACAACTGTATACGAATCTACCATCACCTCAGTGAAAATTTCAAGTTAAAAAAAAAAGATCCAGAATGACTGAGCAGAAGGCTCCTTGCCACCAACGAGGGAAAGGCTGGGGCCCCCTGTGACCGAGCACACAGGACCAGTGATCTCAGTCCTTCCCCTGGGGACCCATGCCCCTGAGCCCCGTCGTGGGCACTGGAGAAAGGGGTGCTGCTTTAATCAGGGTGAGCGATGCCGACACCTGGGAGCTGAAGCACCCTCAGGCCCACCTTGGGGCGGGAGCAGGTGGGGGCTGCTGATAAATGGAGCCTCAATCCCCTGAGTCTCATGGTGGCCCTGGGGGTCAGCCCCCTAGTTCCTGAGTGTGCACTTGGAGTGGCGACGTGGTAGGTGGCAGACCCCTCCCGTCGGTTCCTTGACCGGTGGAGTGAGAGCAGCCGCAGAAGGAAAGGCCACCAGGAGGCCCTAAAACCACCCCTCCCCGACCAGGACAGCAAGTCAAGCACGAGATCCACCCTCGGGGAGATGGCAGAATGTAGGGCCACCCCCAGGGCTCCGAGCAGGCGGGGCTGAGCCTGTCGTGGGAGCAGAGGCCCTTCCTGCAGCCGCCCCGCGGTCTGCCGGGGGGACAACGTCACGCTGACAGGTGCACGGTGAGCGCTGGCGGGACACACGGCAGGTGTGAGCAGGGCACGGCGTGTGAGCAGGGCACAGCAGGTGAGCCGCGCCAGGATTCCGTGGAGGCCGCACCTCAGAGGGTCCCGGGACCTGGGCTGGGCCGGGCCAGCCCTCCAGAGCGAGATGCAAAGCTACTGTGAAGGCCAAGTTCCTGTGCCTCACGCGGCCACCTCTCAGAAAGGAGCACGATGACCGGGTGCCACCTGGGGTTTCCGAGGCCCCGAATTTGGCGCTCGGGAACACTGCCCTGATCTGGGCACCGGGTGGCGGGGAAGGCTGTGCGGGGGTCCAGCCCAGAACAAGAAAGGGCTCTGCCCAGCGCCAGGCGGCCGCTCCGCTGCTCGAGGCGCGAGACCCAATAGTTCCATGGCCCCCAGGCTGGGGGAGAGAACACCGATGCGTGACGTCAGGGGCAAGTCATGTCTTCTACAGCAGAAATAACATTTAAAAAGCAGCTCCTGTGTGGACTCGGGTGGACTGCACTTGGGGCATGAGACACAAAGGGACCACGTGGCCAGAGATGCCCTTCCAAGGATGGCAATTCAGAGCCACCAAGTCCTCGCCAGATGGCTGCGGGCACATCCCGCTGTGGGAGGGGGAAGGACATCAAGGCCAGAGGGCACACATCACCCACGCCGTGCTCTGGCACAGGGGTAACGGACTCCGGCCATCCAAGGGGCTGCGGCTGCTGCTCCACGAATGTGTCAAGGAGGGGTTCGTATGGCACTCTCCCAACCCAGGAACCCCTATCCTGGGGCTCCCCCATCCTGGGACTCCCCAACACACCCTTGCCCCATGGTGGCTGTAAATGGACAAGAACAGCCACCATGGCCCAGTTGCACAAGCCCCCTGGACTCGGCGCCCTCCAAGATGAGGGTCCGCATCACCCCCTGGCCGGCCACACAGACCAGCAGAAGTGCAGGCCACAGGGTGGGGATGGGGGTAGGGGACGAGGGAGGGTCCCAGCCTTGGGACCGACTGCTTCCCACCCTCCCCTTCCTTCCCCCATTCTCCCGAGAGCACCCCTATAAGCCAGGGTCCCTGCCCCCAGCTCCAGAAGACAGGGGAGTCCAGGAAAGTGGGGAAGGAAGATCCTGGGGTGACAGCTGGGCAAGGAGGCAGACGGCAACCAGCTCGGAAATACCTGGAACTTCTTCATGAGGATGATATTTATGGACCAACTACTGGATTTGAGCAGCTGGTGAAAAGTCAGGGTTGAATTCATCAGAAGAACATAAAAAATTAAGCAAAATTAAGAAAAATGGTAGTTATTAACCCCGGGGAAAGGGAAAGTTGGGCAGGAAAGGGGAGAATGTCATTGCTTAGTATGTGGCTCGACTGTGACGCTAGTTTATAAGTCATAATAGCGGAAATGCTAAGTATTGATCTACACAACATTATCATCCAACCCAACAGGGTGAGGGGAGTGGAAAGAGAGCTAGATCCTCATTTCCATACCACGGAGCAATCGATAATGCCTAAGACTGCAAGATCAAGGAGCAACACACCAAGCATGTGATTTAGGTGCAAAGAGAAAAATTTGTGAAATAATCGGGTAAAATCAATGGAAGGGAGAAATGGCGGCTGGTGTGAGGGACACTGGCTGTCTTTCTATCTTTGCAGAAATATTCGACTCCAAGTGTAGTAACTACTTTGATTAAAATATAAATTAAAAAATAAGACTCAGTCCCATTCATTTCCAAACTGCAATGTGATTTGCACAGCACCTGGCTTGTGGTGGAGCAAGTTCCGAATATTCAGTTTGGAGGCCTCCTCCCAAGCAGAGGTGGGCTTGGGCCCCGGAGAGGGAGAAGGGCCTCAGGATCTGCCCGAGCCCCCAATTTGGTGCTCCCGCCACTCTGGCGCTGGGCAGGAGGAGGAAGACAGAAGCGCCCCCTGCCCTGGTGGTCAGCTCCACATCTTTTGTCCAATTCCCAGCTGGCAGCATCTGGCCACAGCCCTGTAACGCCCACCTCCGTGCCCCCCAGTGCAGGGATCCTCAGCTTGAACCTCCAGTTTCTTTGACCTTCCATAACCTGGCTCTGGGGAGCCCAGGATGCATGGACACTGCCTGCCAACCCTCTCAGCTGATTGCACCAAAGTGCAGAGTGATTGCTCCCCGAGGTGGACATCCAGAGTGGTGTGGGGAAGCCAGACCCCCATTTCTGCAGGTTCCCGGCCTTCCCGCAGTGTTCCTCGGCTGCCTCTTCCACTTTGGGTGGAGAACCTCCAAGATGGGCAGGTCTCTTAACAAACCCTGCACTCCAGAGAGAGATGCTCAGGGAACACTGTTACCTCCAGTATCAGCAAAACATGTTTCCAAAACTTATCCTCAGAGAAGAGGGACTCGCCTGATGACAGAGCCCTTTACGAAGTTCCTCGGATCATCGATGCCCGATGTTAACCACAAAGTCGCGTTTGGGGGAGGCATGATATTGAAGAGGGGGGTGTGTGGTGGGGCAGGGGTCTCGGTGAATGCTACCTGGGGGGACAACCTTGACGGTAACCCCCCCCAGAGGTGCCGTCACGAGGGGCTGAGCGAGTATGCCAGGCGTGTGCCTAGGTTTGCCGTGGACTCTAGAGCCGCGAGGAAGCGATCCCTGCCAACATGCCAGGGGAGCCCGGGAGCAGGCGGTGCCCTGGCTGAGCCCCCAACGAGGACAAGCCCGGCCGACGTCCCGAGGGCAGCCTTTTCGGACCCCGAGCGGAGAACGCAGCTAAGCGGTGGCCGGGCTCCTGCCCCACGGAAGCTGCAGGTGATCAGGGAGAACTGTCAGCCACGGAGCTCGTGGTGATTTGTTGTGCGGCACAGACGCCTCTCACAACGAGCCTATTAGGAAGACCTGGAACACCTACAGGACAAGTGGGAAACTGTCCTAATATTATGCAAACGTGCCTTACAACAGAACGTTGAGTGACGGCTTCATACAGGGGATTCGGAAAGTGCCGTGTGTCACGCAACTCGGGTGGGAGTGGAGATGCTGAGCTCTGGAAAACGTTGCTCAGACTGCTGGAGGGCCGCGGCGGCGGGAGGGACGCCGAAGGAGAGCCGGGGAGCTGTTGGCACAAAACCCTTTCATGACACGTGAGAGGGAAAAGGCCGTATTTCCAAATTAACATCTCACGGGACTTTAAATTTATATGTATAGCTCATAAAATAAATCTCATAGTTGAGTATTTCATCTACTTCTCTGCCAATATGCTTTCTTCATTTTTAGATGCTATTAGGGAAGCGGAGAGAATTTCCCTTTGTTTAGGGTCCCCCTATATTCAGGAGTATTTTTTGTAAATGAATTCACGGGCATCTGTTTCCCAGATGAGGGGCAGGGGTGCGGAGCTTGGAAGT
The DNA here is from genome assembly GCF_015220235.1 of Choloepus didactylus. NCBI lineage: Eukaryota > Metazoa > Chordata > Mammalia > Pilosa > Megalonychidae > Choloepus > Choloepus didactylus. The sequence goes on from NC_051325.1 coordinate 60,623,130, forward strand.
AGAGGAGCCAGAACACAAAGGAATTACACTCAAGTCAAAGACCCTCCTTTTGAGACTGCACCGAGACAAATGTGGAAAGGAGGGTTTCCAGGCCCCCCGGGAGCAGCAGGAGATGGGGCTACACAGAGGCAGTCGGGGGGCATCGTGCAGGCTGGGGGATCGGGCCAAGACCCCACAGTTGGAACTGCAAGCGTCACAGGCAGCAGAGCCGAGAGCCCCTCAGAGCGCCACACACGTCCCAGTTTAGGGGCTGAAACTCACTTCCTCCCCGACAGCTACGTGAAACTCACCCACCTCCCAGGGAAGCCAACGTGGCTTTCAGCACAATTTCAGTTGTTAATGGGGAAAAAAAACATCCTTCAACTAAGACTTTTAATGATCAACCATATATTCCTCGTTCCCCAGCACACAAGGGAGCGGATCTTTTCCATTTACTGTGCTCAGTGGCATTTGGGATAGAGTGTCCCAGAACCCAACTCTCAGTCCAGAATAGCAGAGAAAACCCATTTGGGGGCCACATTTTTTGAGTTAAAGCTTCACATTCGCTTAGTGTATGGAAGAGCTAAAAGCTAAGAGGTGACCACCAGGAAATTCCCACTGAATTGTACTGTTTCGTTGTTTTATTTTGGTTTGCTTTAAGTTTCCCATGTCACAAGAGCTGTGAAAGTTCTCAAAGTTACATAAGAGTTACACGTCAAGTTTGATTTCTCACTAGGTCAATCTAGGAAAAGAGATAAATGTTGCCTTTTTTAATTACAAAAGAATGTAATGGATAGAAAATATATCTTTTTTCTGCTCAGCAGCCTTTTCTTTGGGTAAGCCCCTCCCCCCACTCCAGTGGTCCCGCCGTATCTGACGCTCACATGACAATCACAGTACCTACCCCCAACCCATGTAGAGGGGCAGGCCATGAGCCAGGCTGACCAATTAGAAAATTCCATCCTACTGAGCCATAGGATTGGAGCAAGATGGGCATGGGACCCGAGCGGGCCATTCAGAGACTCCCCAAGATTTGATGCTATTTAAGTTTCTCCTCTCTGGGGTCCTGAGCTATGAAGGCAACACAACAGGATCTTCCTGCCACCATTGTCCCTGACACATGGAGGGGCTGATCTGGAAGGAAAAGGGAATGGTGACAAGATGTAGAGAAAAGCAAAGATTATTGGAGATGAGAGAGAAAGAGAGAGAAGAACCCAATTGTTCTGGTTTGCTAATACTGCCATTTTGCAAAATACCAGAAATGGATTGGCTTTTATATAGGGGGTTTATTTGGTTACAAAGTTACAGTCTTAAGGCCATAAAGTGTCCAAGGTAAGGCATCAGTACCTTTTCTGAAGGATGGCCAATGGTGTCCAGAAAACCTGTTAGCTCTGAAGGCACGTGGCTGACATCTGCTTGCTCCCAGGTTTCATTTCAAAATGGCATTCTCCAAAATGTCAGCTTTCAGCAGTGTCTTCAAAATGTGTCTCTCAGCAGCAGCTAGCAGTAAGCTCCTTCTGTCTGAGCTTTTATAGGGCTCCAGTGAACTAATCAAGGCCCATGCTGAGTGGGCGGGGCCACACCTCCATGGAAACAGTCAATCAGAGGTCACACCCTAACCAAAAGTGTCACTCACAGTCGGGTGGGCCACATCTCCATAGAAACAACCTAATCCCAATATCCCACGAGATTGGATTAAAAGATCATGGCTTTTCTTTTGGGGCATAATATATCCAAAGTGGCACACTGATGAAATCATTCTAGTCCCTGAAGCTCCAACACCCAGCAGTGAACTTTTAAGTTTCAGGAGCCAACAAAGTCCTCTTTGGACTTAAACCACTTTGAGCTGATTTTCTGTCAGTTACATCCCCAAATGTCCTGACCAATAAAGAATGTCTTCCTTCCTTCCTCCTTCCCCCTCTCTCCCTCCTTCCTTCCTTCTCTCCCGCCCGCCCGCCTTCCTGTCCTTCTTTCCTTCTTTGTTTGCTGGGTTCCTTCTTTCTTTCTCTCTTTTTTTCTTTCTTTCTTTCTTTCTTTCTTTCTTTCTTTCTTTCTTTCTTTCTTTCTTTCTTTTCTTTCTTTCCAGCAGGGCAGCCCTGAAAGGCAGGTCTCACTCCGAGCAGAGGACACAGCCATTAGACAACAACACAGCAGTGGCCGAGGCGGGTTGTGACAGCCCTTCAGGGAGAGGTCAGAGCTTCCAGAGAACGTACAAAGGGGTCCCAACCCTGATGTTTGACAACAGCTCTTAAACCCCCTGCTTTTGTTTCCTTTATTGAGTTCTGAAGTCATCGCTGATGCTACTCTGGGGGTAGAGGGAAAAAAAAAGACATTATTTGTCATTCTTTCCTCTGGAAGGAAACCTTAGCTTCCTCCTGAAGAGAGATGAGCCCTTTCCTCGCTGCCTCAAAGCCTCGGGGATACAGACAGTGTCTGGAGAGCCCCTCGGGGCCTTGGGGTGCTCCGCTCCCCCAGAACAGAACACTGCATCTCCCCCGGGAGAGACACGTTCAGGCCCTAACTTGCCGCCCCAGGACTGCAACCTTGTTTGGAAATAGGGTCTTTAAAGATGTGATCAGTTAAGATGAGGCCACGCTAATTAAGGGTGGGCCAGGATCCAATAGGACGGTGTCCTTACCGGAAGAAGAAACGTGGGCACAGGGACAGACGGACAGCATGGGGAAGGCTGTAGGAAGACAGAGGATGCTGAGGTGCAGGGATGTGCCCACAAGCCAAGGGACGCCAAGGATGGCCGGCAAACACCAACACCCAGAAAAGGCAAGGAAGAGCCCGCATGGGCCGCAGGGGGTGCCGGCCCTACCAGAGCTTGATCTGGGATGTGTGGCCCCCCAGGGCTGTGGACGACAGGCTTCTGTGGTTTGAGCCACCCACCCTGTGGTCCTGTGTACACAGCCCCTGTCGGAGACGGGAAAACAGGGGAGCTGCTGAGCGGCAGGCGTGTGGCGAGTTCCCCATCCCTGGCCCCACAGTAGATTGTACGGTGCGTGAATAAAACTGTTGAAAAAAATAATAAAGAGGGAATACAGGGGCCTTCAAGTATACCTGCATAATTTAATTCTTTACAAAGTTGGCATAATGTTGGTGTTTGATAAAGCTAGATTTAAAAAGTGCTTGTAATAGTCTATAAAAATAGAGTCCCCACACCTTCCTGGGTCCCCACAACAAACCCCGCAGCCTGGCTCAGCCTCTTCGGCCCGTGGGGTCTGACATCTCCAGAGTCAGCCCCTGTTCTGGTTTGCGAGAGCTGTTGTTGTGCAAAGTACCAGAAATGGATTGGCTTTTATAAAGGGGATTTATTTGGTTACTAATTTACAGTTCTACCTCCAAAAAAGTGTCCAAACTAAGGCATCAACAAGAGGATTCCTTCAGTGAAGGAAGGCTGACGGCGTCCGGAGCACCTCTGTCAGCTGGGAAGGCACGTGGCTGTGGCGTCTGCTGGTCCCAGGTTATATTTCAGCTCCTGTCTCAGCTTCTGTGCGTCCTTAGCTTAGCATCTCCAAATGTCCTCTGTCTGCATGTCCAAGCTCTGGGCATCTCTGTCAGCTCCCAAGCATCTCTCCAAAGGTCTCTCTCTGCTGCTCTTGGGGAGTTTTGTCCTCTCTTAGCTTCTCTGGAGCAAACTCTGGGCTAGCATCTCAAAGCATCAGCAAGCATTGGGGTGTCCTGGCTCAGCATATCCCAGGGTGTTTTCATCTCTCTGCTCTGTGAGCTCCCTTTAAAGGACTCCAGAGAACTAACCAAGACCCACCCTGAATGGGCAGGGTCAAATCTCCATGGAAACATTCAATCAAGAGGTCACACCCTAATCAAAAAGATTAACAAATCTGCCCCCACAAGATTGCATTAAATAATATCGCTTTTGGGGAACATAATATACCCAAACCAGTACAGTGTCCAAGCTACCACAGCCGTGTAAAGAAGCAGGTGGGGACTGGGGTGCAGGCACTGGCCTTTGGGGGTGGCAGGGCCAGCCCAGCCCTCAGGTCTCAGCCCAGGAGCACAGGGGTCCTGACAGGCTGTTGCACACCCAGTGGGAACTTCTCTCAAACAGGGGCCACCTCCACCTGCAGAGGCTTGGCCAGACACAGCAGCAGCGCCAGCCCCGTGATCTCTAGCTTGAACCTTCCACACCCCCCATCACCTGCAGAAAGAGGCCAGGCCCCGGCCCACCAGAGCCCATGGGAGTAGAACTTGCCTCGCCTCCCCTCGGGCAGCCACCCTGGGCTCCCGTCAGTCCCGTCACTGCCCCTGCTCTTCCCACTGGGGCCAGGCCCACCCCACTGCCAAGCCACACTTGCTGCCCGCTTTCCCGTGGCCTGTTCCTGCTGGCCTTGCAGCATCCTCTCTAGCGGCCCTTCCCCAGCAATGCCTGGCCTGACCCCCAAATCTGATCCAGCTGCCCCGTTACATGACCTCATGGCCCCAGTGTCCCTCCTTCTCACAAAGACCACAGCACCCTTCGGGGGCCACCTGCCCTGGGCCACCTCATAGCCAGACCCAGCAGGATGACCCAGCCCAAAGAGACACAGATCTCTCTCCAAAATGCCCCGAAAGCGATTGCAGCTCTTTGCTGACAGCCTCCAGAGGAAGCAGTAAGGAGAGACTTGAGGGTCCCCACATGGCTTCGAAGCCAGAAATCCCAGCTCTGCTGCCTATAAGCTGTGTTACCTTAGAGGAGTTTCTTAACTTCTCTGTGCCCCAGTTCCCTCATCTGTAAACGGAATAATAAAACCACCCCCTGGGGATGTGGTAAGCATTTAGTAGCTAGTCGGGGTTCAGTAAGAATAAGTTGCTTGTATTTTGAAAATCCTTTTTACACAACCCTCTCTCCCAAACACCATCTCCATGTGTGTTTCAACTGGTGCCTTCTCCAGTGTAGAGTGGAACACAAAGCTATTCCCTCTTCCTCAGTTTCTCTGGCTGGACAGAGTGAAAGAGGGAGCTCCAGATTAGGGGGAGGGGAGCCTCGTGGCCCCTGTCAGGGAGTCGGGGGCGGGGGGGCACCAAGGCAGGTGGCAGTGCCCAGGGACATCAGCAGAGGCTAGTGATGGCCACACACAGAGAGGCCCATGGGGAACCAGCAGGACCCTCCCGGAAGTGCCTGGGGGTGGGGACGGGAGTTTCCTGGGGCCCCAGATGAGCAGGTGGCAAGAGCAAGTCTCGGGGTGGCACATGGACCACCCAGGTGGCCCGTTTGTCCCCAAAGGCCAGTTCCCAGCAGCAGCAGCCTTCGTTCCTATTTGCAGAAGAGAAGAATGGGACCTAAGTGGGAGTAGGTTTGGAGACAGTACCCCCAAAGCACCTGAATGCACCCCGTGAAAGAGCAGCCTCTGGACGCCCACAAGGCAGAGCGCATTCAACACCCAGGGGACAGCGCGTCTCACCCTGCTCCCCACCTCTAGGGTCCCACAGCCCCAGGGGAGAAGGCAGCCAAGGACGAGTGGAGGCAACCCGCCCCCCCATGCTGGGCCCACATCCGTGCAGCCTGGGCTGGGGAGCGTGGGAGGCTCAGAGCTGGAGGAGATCGGAGTTTTTAGTTCCACTAACCCGGGTGTTTTAACACTGTCATGTGACCTGCAGTCTGCCCAGGGTGCCATCAGGGGCAGGGGGAGGGGGCCAAACCCAGCACCCATTAGAGGAGGGGCTGGAGCTCCCAGGCGGGTGGCCATATGGCCTCCTCTTGGTTGCAAGCCAGACCCAAAGCCAGGAGCGAGATCTGTGCCCGACCCGCGGGTTCCCGAGCACCGCACCCCAGAATCTGCGAACGCCTCCTCCTGCCTTGAGCAGAAGCAGAGCTGGGACCCCAGCCCCAGGAACCTGCTTAGGCTCCTTTTTCCCTTACTGCTGAACTGCTTCAAAAGCTCGACTCAGAAACACTCACTTCTCAATTGCCTTTGCAGTTTTCTCCAAGCCTGAGAATCCCTTTCATCTTGGAGTCGCTCTGGCCCTCTTCTCTCCTTGCTGTACTCCCCTCCCTGGACCACTGTATCTGTCAGCTGTCACCATCTAATGCTGTATAACAAACAACCACAGGATCCCAGAGGCAGACAGATACGAGCACATACATGGCTTATGCATTCGTGGGTCCTCGTGGAGTTGGCTGCTCACAGCTGGGCCTGGCTGGCATGGTCCATGCCACGAGTCGCTCATCCTCCTCCTTGGGCTTGAAAGGCAGAGCGTATTCCTCTCACAGCAAAAACAGAAACAGGGAGGGCATGTGGCAACGCGCGAGGCCCCACAACCCTAAGCTCGGAACACGCACACTGCCTCTACAGCCTTTTTCTATCGGCCAAATCAAGTCGGTCACGTGGCTAAACCCAAAGTCAAGGATCTGGGAAATATATGCTGCCCCTTCAGTGGAAGGAACTGCAGCACCACCTGGCAAAGGAGGTGGATATGGGGAGGTGAAAAACTGGAGCCAATAAAGCAATCACCCAGACATCTCCGTCAGGCCCGGGACTGAAGATTCCCAGCTGGGACTCCAGCCCGGCTCCCTCCTGAACTCCAGACTCACCCGAGTAAACCCTGCAGGACATAGCTATGCCAGCACCCGGGACATTCTAGTAACAAAAAATTGGAAACAACCCAAATAACCAGTCAGGAGTTGATTAAATAAAGTATAGCCCATGAATATGGTCCAAAATTCTTGAAATTAATTATTTAAAAGATGTCCACCATAAAAGTCACAGGGCATAATGTGTACTATAATCTCATTTTTGTGGCTAGATAGGTGGATGGATACTAGATAGATGGATGATGATGATGATAGAGGAAGAAAGAAAGAAAGAAGGAAGGAAAGTAGAAAGAAGCAAAAAAGAAAGAAAGCAAGAAGAAAGAAAAGAAAGAAAGAAAGAAAGAAAGAAAGAAAGAAAGAAAGAAGAATGGAAGTAAGGGAAGAAGGAAAGGAAGGAAAGAAGGAAGGAAGGAAAGCAAGGAAGGAGGCATGAAAAGAATATTCATATAGAAAAAAAAGGCCTTGAAATAACATAGACTGTAATCAGGTTAACAAAGCTCTCAGCTGAAATAACAAGAGATCCCCACAAACATGGCTTAACAAATCAATGAGTGTGATTTTCTCACAAGAAGAAAAAGGTAGTGGCAGCTGCTGGCACTGGTTTAGCAGCTCCACGGAAAAATAAGAGCTGGAGGCTCTGCAATTTTCTTGGTCATATGGTTGCAAAATGGCTGCCACATCTCCAGTCATCACAACAGGTAAAAAGCAATGGGCAGCTGTAGCCATGCCCATCCTTTTAAGCAGGACAGCAAAAGCTTTTCCAGCAGCCCTGGCAGACATCACCATGCAGAACTTGTCACAAGGCCACCCCTAGCTAAAGGGAGGCTGGGAAACTGAGGGTTGAGGTTTTTTTCAGACTTTAGAGTGAAGTCAGGCAATGGAGAAGGGGGTTGGGAAGTGGTTCAGAAGGTCAACCAATCTTCCATGTCTGCCCCGAACCCATCCTGGGTTAGTGTTGATTATCTCCAGGGGAATAAATGACATAGATTTTCACTCTTTATGCCTCTCATGTCTGTATAACTCAGCAAGCTCCTGGAATCAAAAGAAGAGCCTACACCACCTGCATCGGCTCCATCCGGCCCTCACCAGCCCTTCTCCACTCGCTGGTTGCCCACTGTCGTCCAGCTCCCCGCCCCCACCGCCCTGATGCGACCCACCCACAGCCGCCGTGCGCCCCGTCCCAATGATCCTTCCAACCCTCATCCTACATGACCCCTCCCTTTATCCAATTCTGGGACCACTCTACTTGAAATTCTCTCCCCTCTTGGACTGTGTGCACAGATCATTTTGTAAGCCTCATGAGGGAAGAGATTTGTTGATTTTGTCCACTACTGTATCTGCCCAGTATCTTGCTGGCAGTCAGTGGGCACTCAAGGGCATTTAGTGAATGGGCGAAAGAATGAACGGAAATCTTATGCTCCCCCTTCTTTGTTTCTTCTCAGTCTTGGATGTCACGTGAAGGCTGTGAAAATGCACCCTCAGGCTCCCGACTGCTGGAGCACACGTGTCTGATGGCAGCCTCAGCTGCCAAACCCTGAAGGTCATCCTGAAAGTCATCCAGGGCCCCACAGGCTGTTCTCCAACCGTGGCTGAGCTCAGCGCAGCCGGGACGCTGCGGCAGGTCGGCTCCTGCACGACGCTGTGCTGCCATCTTCCCCTCCCTCCCCAGTCCCCCTTCTCTCTCCCCTCCTTTCCTCCTTCCCTCCCTCCCTCCTTCTTTCCTCCCTTCCTTCCATCCTTCCACCCTGCCTTCCTCCCGCTCTCCTTCCAAGAAGCAGACGGACTGCATGGCGTTCAGAGGGCCCTCCCGCCTCCCCAGCCCCATCTCCACCCCCATGCACCCCGAGAACTTCGTCCTGACAGCTGCTTCTCCAAGGACCCCCCTCCACCTAGCTCTCATGCTCCTCCTCGGTTTCCTTCCTTCGTCCTCTTCTTCCTCACTCAACCAGCTTTCCCTGTGGGGTCCCAGCCGCTCCCACCACCCATGGGCCCACGAGGCCCAGACCTAGGTCTCCAGGCCCCAGCCCGGGGCCACCTCCCGCTGGCCGGACACTCGGCCCCACCACGACTGAGCCCCTCAGCCCGGGTGCCTGACCCCACCCCCAGGCTGCCCCACCCGGGGCCCCAGCTCATCGACAGCACCCGCTCACCCCATCACCAGCCGGGGTCTCCCTGGCTGTTCTCCGGCCCACTATCTTGTCTCCACTCCTGGGGCAGCGGACCCACAAGGACAGGGTCACGTCCTTCCCTATTCTGATTCCATCCCACCGGCACGTGCCCATACACAGTCCCTGACCCGTTAGTCTGCTCTTCTGCATGGAAGTTCCCTTTCTCTTCGACTCCACAACCTCTCATTTGTAAAATATTTGCTGGGTGCCTTTTCTCCTTTAACAGCATCGTTGAACTACATAGTAGACAGACCACAGAGATCAGCCACTTAACATGTACAATTCAATGGTTTTTAACATTTTTGCAGAGTTGTGCACCCATCACCGTAACCTCATTTTTAGAACATTTTCGTCACCCCCAAAAGAAACCCCATCAGTGGCCACACACGCCCTCCCCCATCCCCGGCAGCCACTAGTGTGCTCTCTGACTCGGTCGATTAGCTTATTCCAGACATTTCATCTAAACGGTGCCTTTCAGCAGGCAGCCTGGTGGCTGTCTCCCTTCGCGGGCTGGGTTTGAGGGGCCGCCTTTGGATAGCATTCCTGAGGGTACGGCGTGCAGCCAGGCAGGAGCCCGCCCCTGCCCTCATGGGGCTGTTCTCTGTGAATTAAGCAGAGCTGGCACAGCAACTCCCCGTGCAGCTGAGACCCCGATAAGAGGGGCAGGGGCTCCAAGGATGGGGAGGCAGTGGAGAGCCCTGCAGAGTAGGGGGTGAGGAGCAGTCAGCCAGGAGAGCAAACGAGGCGGAGGGAAGAGCCCGTGCACAGGGTCTAAGGCAGGAAGGAAATAAAAGGCACCCATGACCCACGACCCTGTGACCCCATGACCCCATGACTCGGAGGGAAGGAACATGGTCCAGAATGAAGATGGTTTGATGTCGGGGGCATGTAGGGCTCTGAAGCCTTCAGTGAGGAGTTTGACCTCCCCACAATGGGGAGCCACTGAAAGTTGCCAACAGAGCAGTGAGAGGCTCAAACCTTTTTCCTTAAAGATGACCCTGGCCTTTGGGTGGAGACTGGAAGGGGGGCACTGCAGGGTTGGGTGAGAGGCAGCGGCACTGGGAGAGACAGGAGGATTCGCCACGGGCCTTGGAGGAGGGTTGGATGTGGGGGTGACAGCAGGAAGACGCCAAGGAGGACAGGTGGGTGGGGGTGCCGTTCCACCTTGGGGTGCATGGAGCAGCAGCAGCCTGGGGGCAGCCAGGGCCCTGGCAGCGTCCGCCTGGTATCTGCACAGTATTTGGCCAGAGCTGCTGGGGTCTTTCGGGCCCTGAGCTCATTATCCAGTGCAGCTCAGCAGTGAACTTGCACAGGCCACTCATTGGCCACATTGTGTCTCCCCAGAAAATTTAGAATGCATCTGGCCCACTCCTCGGGGTGTCTGCCACTTGCTATCTCATCTCATCAGCAAACTGGCGCCATTGTGAAATTATGCTCCACTCACGGTCAATGCATTAAACTTAAATGTTTTCTATAACCAGCATGCCCTGCCTGCTTTAATTCCCAACTGATTTATCTACCCGATTTATTACCAGGGCTCGATTCAGTCAATACTGGCTGGGATTCAACCCTCAGAGGCATCTGATTTACGCCTGCGGGCACTCCAGGGGTGATTTGAAATTCTGCTCATGCACCTGGTGCACCCCCACCCCCCAAATTGATGGGTCTGCCTGGTTGTGGGGGGCCCAGCATCAGCAGTGAAATGACCAGCTGAGATGTACCAGGGTCTCTGGGGGCCACGGACACTAAGCCCCTTTCCAGAGGGGGCTGCCGCCCTGCCCTGCCCTGGGCTGGCTCTGACCTCAGCGTTCCCTGGGAAAGGAAAGTTTCACAAACCACGAAGGCATGACCTTGATCCGGCGGTGACAGACTCTGGGAAAGGAGAAGCCCGCCGTCCTGTACAAATTGTGCCCCAGTGCTCCGGGGTCGGATCTAAATTAGATCCTTATCTTTCACTCTGGACATTTAAAAACAGGATGTTGGGGTTTCTCGTTCCCAAGGACTTAGCAAAACTTTGCTAAAAAAGAAAAATATATATATATAAAGATGCCAGAGATATTTTTTTCCTTCTAAAAGGAGGGTCATGGGGTCCAAAGCTGAATATAAGAGGCCGAGGTCTTCCGTCTTGAACTTGCCCTGGCACAAGTTCAATAGGATCATATCCTCTGGTTCTAATTCTAAACTTCCTGGAGGAGAGGCAGCAGGGGGGGTCTGCTCAATCTATAGACTTTCTCAAAATAAATCACCAGCAGCTCGTGACAGCAGGAGTTACGGAAATACTCAGTTATTTGGTGTCTCTGTGTTTTTCACTTCCCCCTCCCTTTAAGCAGACTTGGAAATGCCTTTAGTTGGGAAGAAACCTTTTTCAAAAGCCTAAACGATTCATCTCATATGAAATGTGTTCAAGAACCAGGCAAGTCACCCATTCAGGATGGCAGGGTTGGGTGGAAGAGGCAATAGGGAGTGGCAGGGACTGGGACAAACTTCGGAAGAGGGCAGCTGCTTCCTAAGGTTCTTGGCCTTTCCAAAGACTCCTGTGACCCCACAATGGGCACAGACTTCCTTCTGGACGTGTGCTCCATGACCACCACCCTCCAGAGGGGCAGGGTCCCCGGGACTCACCAAAGTTGAGTTTACCACCAGCCCAGAGGGATGAGGCTCTGAGTAAAATTAAAATTTCAAATTTGCATCAAAGTAAAATTTTTCCATCTTCGTTTTCCCCTGTGACCCTTCTCCTAGTGTGAGGACTGAGCACGTGCGGCCGTTGCCTCAGAGAAGGAAGGTGGTAAGCAGAAAAGAACAAGAATCTGTTCTTGGCTTTTGAGTTTCAAAAGTCTGGTCCTTAGAGGAGGGGAGAGAACGCCAGCCATGGAGGGCAGTGCTGGGAACAGGTCTAATCTAAAGTAAAGATTCCTAGAAAACATCACTCCCACCCCTGTCCACCCCTGAGATTGGGTAAAGTTCCTCCTCATGGAGGTGGGGGTCAGTGGGTGGTGGGCCCAGGAGAGTGGAAGGGAGACAGAAGCCAGGAAGGAGTCAATGACTTAGGCCATGGCAAAGGTGGGCTCTAGGCCTAAAGACCCCAGATGGGTCAGTGGGATCTTAGTGTAAAGTGTATCTGGGCCTCTCTTCCCAGGAAGGACCCCTTGCGAGGGGAAAAGACCCCCAATAAGGTGAGGCCACCTGGATTGCCCAGGCAGAGGATGTGACTCAGCCTCCTGGAGCTGTTGTGGCCCCAGCAAAACAAGGATACACAGGGGCACGCTCAGGCCTGGCCAGAGGTAGCCCAAGGATGGCCTGGGGTAGCCGGGCTGTGGCTTCGCAGTTTCCTGGTCCTCGAAGAGGCTCCAAGCAACATGGAGGCAGCTCAGTGAGCCAGGGTCCCTGAGGATAGATGTGAAGTGGCAAGAGAGTATGGGACCAGGCAGGACCTGCTGGCATCCCGAGGAATGATCTAGCAGCCATCTGCATGGACCAAGATCAGAGGGTCAGGCAGGACCACATGTCTCAGAGGAGGTGGCTCCCTCCCCTGACACCTCGGCACCCTGCAGATGCCCTGGAACTGAGATGAATAACCAAGTTGCTTCTCAGCCTCTTGCGGCTTGAAGACTTGGAAGAGACACACACCAAGCCTGGGTGAGGGTTTCCTTAGGGCCACCCTGCACTCACGTAAATGCGAGTGAAACCTCCTAGCTCAATGCAAGGCTCAGACTTCAACTCTCATGCAAATCCCTTGGGGATCCTGCTAAAATGCAGCAGCGGGGCAGGGGCAGAGACTGTGCATTTCTAACAGGCTCCCAGGTGAGGCCGAGGCTGCTGGTCCTGGGGCCACACCCCAGGACTGAGGTTCCAAGAGGCTGGTGAAGGAAAGTCCCAGGATGCAGGTGGAGGAAAGTCCCGGAATGCACCAGCTGACTGACAGCAGACACCACGACACGAGTGCTGGGCCAAAGGGGGAAATGGGGACTGAGAACGCACATCATGACCACTTTAAAGTCACATCCCATGTTCTAAAATTGTGGTGGTGGTTGCCCTAGTCGATAAATTTACTAAAAATCATTGAATTGTACACTTGAAACAGTTTAAACTTAGGGTTATGTAAATTATATCTGAATAAAGTTGTTGAAAAATATGTATCTGGTGATGGCAGCACAACATTGTAAATAAAATTAATGCCGTTGAATTGTACATTTAAAAACAATTAAAATGGCAATTTTTGTACTTTATATATGTTGCCACAATAAAATCTAAGAAAAAATGATATTTTTTAAAAAGTAAGCACACTCTCTCTGGCTAAGCCAACTTGAAAGGTGAAATCACTGCCCTCCCCCCTACGTGGGATCAGACACCCAGTGGAGTGAATCTCCCTGGCAACGTGGAATATGACTCCCGGGGAGGAATGTAGACCTGGCATCGTGGGACGGAGAACATCTTCTTGACCAAAAGGGGGATGTGAAAGGAAATGAAATAAGCTTCAGTGGCAGAGAGATTCCAAAAGGAGCCGAGAGGTCACTCTGGTGGGCACTCTTACGCACACTTTAGACAACCCTTTTTAGGTTCTAAAGAATTGGGGTAGCTGATGGTGGATACCTGAAACTATCAAACTACAACCCAGAACCCATGAATCTCGAAGACAGTTGTATAAAAATGTAGCTTATGAGAGGTGACAATGGGATTGGGAAAGCCATAAGGACCACACTCCACTTTGTCTAGTTCATGGATGGATGAGTAGAAAAATAGGGGAAGGAAACAAACAAACAGACAAAGGTACCCAGTGTTCTTTTTTACTTCAATTGCTCTTTTTCACTCTAATTATTATTCTTGTTATTTTTGTGTGTGTGCTAATGAAGGTGTCAGGGATTGATTTAGGTGATGAATGTACAACTATGTAATGGTACTGTGAACAATCGAATGTACGATTTGTTTTGTATGACTGCGTGGTATGTGAATATATCTCAATAAAATGAAGATAAAAAAAAAAAGTAAGCACAACGTTGTGAATACAATTAACAGCACTGAAATATATATCCGAATATAATTAAAAGGGGAAATGTTAGATTGTATTTAAGGTAACATAATAAAAACTTTTTTAAAAAATCCAAGGAACTACACTACAGAGTGAACCCTAAGTTAACCCATGGACTATAGTTAATAGTCCAATTATAGTCCAAGTTAACAGTACAATTATAAAAATGTGCTATCATCAATTGTAACAGACCACCGATGCAAGAGGTTGGTGGTGGGGTGGCGTATGGAATCCTGTATTTTATGCATGATAAATCCTGCATTTTATCTACAACTTCTCTAATAAAATAAAAAAATAAAATATCTTTTTAAAAAGTGAGTCACACCCAACTGGCCAACTTTGGAATTATCTGGGTATCAATAAAAATAATAATCACTGTAATTGGTTGAAACACAAGGATACATAAACATACATGTATCCGAAATGATCAAGAACTAAGCCTCTTTGGTTGGACCTGCATTTCAGGGGAACCAAGTAACCCAGAATAGGAGACAAACCTTTTCTTTACAGAAGAATGCCAGTTAGTGAAACATAGAAGGTATGATACAATTAGAAATTCACCATTCTGCAACCTCCATGAAATAATTGGCTCAAAGAGTGCCAATTCGATTAAAGACGGAAGGAGAACAACCACAAGACAGCATGCCACACCCACGAGGATGGCTGGAATCAAAGTCAGACAAGAGCAAACGTTGGTGAGGACGTGGAGAAACTGGAACGCTCGGACATTGCTGGTGGGAATGTGAAATGGTGCAGGTGCTTTGGAAAACAGCTCGGCCATTCCACAAAATGATAAACATAGGGTTAACCTATGACCCAGCAATTCTACCCCTAAGTACATAGCTAAGAGGATTGAAAAGGTATGTCCACACAAATCTCAGACACGGATGCTCATAGCAGCCTTATGCATAACAACCCTTATGTTCAGGGGTAAGCAGAATGTGGTCTCTCCGTACAATGGAATGTTATTCCACCATCAAAAGGAATGAAGTACTGATCCAGGCTATGGTGTGGGTGAACTTTGAAAACATTGGGCCAAGTGAAACTAGCCAGACCCAAAAGATAACACGTAATATGAGTCTATTTATATGAAATCTCCGGAATAGGCAAATCTAGAGAGACAGGAATTAGAGGAGTGCCTGTGAGGGGCTGGGGAAGAGGGATTGGGGAGGGATGGCTGACAGGTGCAGTTTCTTTGTAGGATGGTGACAATGATTTATAGATCATGGCGAAGGTTGCACAACTCTGAACATGCTACAACCTATTAGATTACTCACTTTAAATGACTGAAATGTATGATGTGTAAATTATATCTCAATAAAGCTGTTTAAAAAAAAGAAAACAGGGAACCGATATTCAGAGGATGTGAAAGGATCAGCCTGCAGGAGAAAAGACGGCTCCCCAATGGGGAGGGGCGGCTGTGGGTGCTCTGAGTTCAAGTCAGAGGGCAGCCCCCCACATCCGGGGTCTCCTGAAGGGGTGCCCCGGGCAAATGCGGCCTCACCCACAAAGGGGGCCTGTAAAAGAGGTCAACCCGAGACGGACAACCGCGAGATCCCCTTCTGCTCCTGGGAAATACAGCGGACAGGGGGACAGGCTCAGCGGTACCACATGGGAGCAGCGGACACGCTGAGGATGTGGGACCTTCTGCAGACAATCAGGCTGGTCTCTGCGACAGGGGAATGGTGGGGATGGAGGGGCCGCCATTCCAGATCTAAAGAGAGTCGAAAGAAAACCACCACATGCCGGGCATGGTCCTTGAGGGGAACCCCTTTGAAACAGCTGGCTGCAACAGGTATCTGGGAACGATGGGGAGATCTGAATTTGGACTGCCTATTGGAGCAGTGGCCCCCCAAAGCCATCCACGCCCTGCTCCCCGAAGCCTGTGAATATGTCCCCTTAATGGCCAAAGAGACCTTGTGGATGTAGCAAAGGTGAGGACCTCGGGACAGGAGGTGGCCCTGCACTACCTGGGTGGGGAGGGAGGCAGGAGAGTTGGCACCAGAGAAACGATGGGAGAACAGATGCAGGAGCCGGAGGGAAGCTAGGAAGGAGCCATGAGCCAAGGACTGTGGGCAGCCTCTAGACATTAGAAAAGGCAAGGAAATGGATTCTCCCCCCACAGCCTCCACAAGGGACACAGCTCCAGGCCCCTCCATCTCAGCCCTTAAGACCACTAGGAATTCTGACCTCAGAGCTGTGAGATAAAACATTTACGTGGCTTTAAGCCCCTGTGTTTGTGGTAACTGGTTACAGCAGCCACAGAGACCTCAGCCAGGCACTCTGGCGATCACTGTTCTTTGTTAGGGTGTGATAGGAGGTGCTTTGTTATTTCAGGAAGACGCTGACTAACCAGTTCAGGGGCGAAGTTTCAGTTATTTCAAATAACTTCCCGTAGAGGAAGCAAATATGGCAAGATCAACAACCTACTTTGGGTTTTATCTGCCCTTCTTTTTCTAGTTCCTTAAAGAAGCAGCTGAGGTCATTGATTTGAGACCTTTCTTCTTTTTTAGCACAAGCATCTAGTGTTGTAATTTTCCCCCTAAGTACGGCTTTAGCTGCATCTCACCAATTTCAATAGGTGTGTGTCCACGTTCAGTCAGTTCAAAAGACTTTCTAATTTCACTTTTGGTTTCCTCAAGTCTTGGCTTTGTTTCCCTTCCTCTGAACAGCCGCACTGTCTCCACCCCATCGGAGGCTGACCCCACGTTATTCTGTGGACTTCCCTGCTAGTGTCACTCCCCTCTAAACCGGCAGCCCCCCAAGGGCAGGGACTGACTTATCCCCCACCATTTAATAGTACGCTAAATGAGGGGCCTCCTGTTTTCTTGGGATTTCTGAAGGCCACAGCCGAGAACAGTAAGCGGCATGCTCCCCAGCTTCTAAAGAGGGGCTCCACTTCAGTCCGGTAGCTGCCCAGCTGCTAAGGGAGAGGCCGAGCCTCTGAGACCCTGCCCTGCCCCCTCCCCAGCTGGCCGTTACCTCTAGAAGGTTAGAAACTCAGTGCAGCGACTGAGAGCTTCTTAGGAGACAGTATCAGCCTGCAGGGACCCCAGGCATTTCCCCACCTTGCCCACTGCTACCAAAACCAAATGAGACACCGTCACAGTGACTAGGGTTCCCCAAGGAGCCTGATTCTCACCCCCAGCCCCGAGGGGATGTTGGCAGGGTTGTGGGAACAACTAACAGTACTTCAAGAATTATGGGGACAAGGGCTGTTTCCCTGTGGACCAAGTGGATACACAGAAGGCAGGTCAGGGAGCAGCTGGGGTCTAGAAAGGACAGCGCCTGCCCCCTGACCCCAGAGCCCTGCCTGCCGGCCCAAGCCGCCCCAGCACACAGAGGCTGCGGGTGCATAGCCAGGGGAAGGAGGAGGGGTCTCAGGAGGTGGGCAGGGGATGACATCACCCTTAGCAGGGGACAGTCAGTGTGAGAGGCCCTGGTGGGGGTCCCCAAACACCCATGAGGGCCTGGGCACTGCCCCGACCGAAGGGGGAGAGTCACAGACAGCCCTGACTGAGGCCCTCAGCCTCTTTACCCAACTCCTGCCCACCAGACCCAGCCCTGGGGGCTCCAGAAACATCTGGGAGAGGGGTGGGACAAAGAGTAAGGATGAGCTGGCCCCTCCGCCATCTCCAGGGTCTGCCTTGAGCCAGGCATGGGGTGGGGTGGGGTGCAGCGGGGTGCTAAGTGAGAGGAGAGATCGCACTTTCCATTTGGAGCCCTTGGACTTGATAAAATCTGAAAAAGAGGCATGAAAATACCTGTAAACAGCCAAAAAATCTGGTGTCTACCCTGGGCAGGGTGGGTGGGCAGGACAGGGGGAGGGGAGAAATGAACAAAACCTTCCTGACCGTGTCCATCTGGAGTGGGCAGGGCCTAGAGCACGTGAGTGCAGAATAATTGAACTTGTTAACTGAACAGGTGGGTAGCATGTTCGATGCCTTATCTCATTTCCAGGGCATGTGTCCGTCGGTCTGTCCGTCCTCCAATCTTTAAGCAGGATACAGAGTCACTTCTTTTCAAAGGAAGGGGCTTTGGCTCTTTGAGCCTCTGCGTCTGTCTGCCCGTGGAATGGAGCAATCACACCCCACAGGGTCGTTACAAGAATCAAATGAGGTACGTAACGGAGCTGGCAAAACGAGACCTGATCCCTTTTTTCTCTTCATTATTTAAATATTAAATTCTTAAACGGTGTGTGGGATGAACCAGGTATAAAATATTCCACAGTTTGCTGAAAGGTCGAGACAAATCATGAACTTCTTTGAAAGTATAATTTGGTAAAAATAGTAATTCTGATGTGTGTTCATTTTAAATTCCTGTGTGCGGTGCCTTGTACTTCTCTTGGGGAAAATAGTGTTGAGGGTTTTAAGTTTCAAAACAGCTAAGGTAGCGTATGTCTTTCTGGCTCTTCTTGTTGCAGCCTCTCTTGGGGATCCGAGCATTAATTAAAATGCTCATTACGAGTTGGAAGGAATGTTCTAGACTTTTCCTCCCTTTCTAGGTTTTAAAAAAACAACAAGAAATTTATCTCTAAAATTGGTTAGCTCTTACCCCAACCCTAACACCATAATTCACGGAGCCCCTGGAGGAGGAATCTTTGAATTGGAGAACTGTGCTCTCTTCTAAATTCTCATACTATTTATTCTATATAAAAATACTATCCACATAAAGTTACATCTTCTTAAAAATATTCTGTTTTACAAAGATCAAAAGAGTATTCGAGAGTGGAAAATCCTTGGGTTATAAGGGTCTAAGAGAAGAGAAGAAAATTAATGCCACAGGGTCTCCCACTGGGGTCGGGGGCCTTGGGCGTGAGTCTGGCTGGGACGCTGCGGAGCTGGGCGCTCATCTGTGGTCTCGCGGCGACACCTGGTGGCCACCGCACCTGCCCACCTGAGGCGGCAGCACGCAGCAGCGCCACCTGGCGGAGCTGCCGGGCCGAGGGGGGGGTCCCCGGGCTCTCAGGTTTCTGGGGTCCCTGGGGCTCTGGTTCCATTCCCATGGAGGACGTGTCCGTGCAGCTTGATTACCTGCTTCTCCCTCCTGCATGCCACACTGCGATGGGTACATAGCTGGCCAAGGACCTCCTGGGCCCCCTCATTTGATCTTCACCCAGTGCTTTGAGAACGAGTGCCAAGATTGTCTGTACTTTACACAAAGGGAGGGGAACTTACAGAAGTAACCAAGGTGTGGGCCCCAAGCAGTCTAGCCAGGCCAGGTGACCCCACAGCCTCCTTGTCCCAAAGTGAGGCGGGACCTGAGCTCACCCCCGGAGCGGGGGCACCTTCTGTGAGCTGGCCACCCACGCTCTCAGGTGCTGGGGAAAACACGGCTCACGGTCAGGCATCCACACTCTGCCACTGACGTGCTGTGTGACCCTGGGCAAGTTGCTGAGCATCTCTGAGCCTCAGTTTCTTCCATGAAAACTGGGCCTGGAAAAGAACTTGCTCCGTGCAACTCGGCACCGGCATCCCCAGGAGTTTGTTAGAAATGCAGAACCTCAGGCTCAGCCCAAACCTACTGAATCATCCAGAATCTGTGGGAGGCGGCAAGCCCTCCTCATGAGTTAGAGAACCTCTGACTTCCAGTATTGTCGAGAAAACTAAGTGAGATAATACTTGGTACCTGAAAAATGCCCAATAAATTATTGTTATACTTCTCCTTTAACTTTGACAAGTTCAGGTGTGTGTTTTCTTTCCCTTTCATATATACACAAATTTGACATATATATATATTACAAAAGACACGCTGGTTGTAACAGTTCAGAGGCATAGAGAGCAAGCCCACTGCCCTGATGTAAGTAACACTAAGGTTTCAGGGTGTAACCTTATGCTCAAACCCTTATATTGGGTTTATCTTTTTATTGCTTAATTCCAACTCCATGAGCTCACATTTCCTAGGCAATTTCTGCTTTCAGTTACCGTATCACAAACACCCCTCTTGGCCATCCCTTGGCCTATACATACAGAGCAAGTCGCTTTTGAATACCTGCCCAAGTGCCAACACCTTTCCTGCCGGTGCATTTGGAGGGTTTCCAGGCATTTGCATCATAAGCAACCATCACAGACATTCACAAATGCCTCTCATTGGGTACTGGGTTTGGTCCCTGTAGGGTGGATTAACAAACTGGGGTAATTAGGTCAAGTTACAGTCAATTTGAACACATACTGTGAGACCACAATCCTGCAAGGCTATAGGGACGTACAGGCTCCCCTTGCAGTGTAAGAGTTTCTCTCTCTCTCTCTCTCTCTCTCTCTCTCTCTCTCTCTCCCCTCTGTCTCCTCTCTCTCCCCTCTGTCTCCTCTCTCTCTCCTCTTTCCCTCTGTCTCATGCACACGCACACACACATACACACAGATGCACCAGATGTTATCAGTGTTTATCATTCTTCCAATTGCAAATTGATAACACCCACCAACCACACGGGTGTGTCATGGCATTGTACTGACTTGACTTCTTGCCACCTGAGGATGAGCCTGCTGGTTCTGAGTCTTTGGGGGTACAGGGGGAGATTCGCAGACTCTTTCCCGGTATGATGAGAACAATAGTTGTTCTCCCCAGAAAACACACGTGCACACACACGTTCTGCAGGCAGTTTCAGGGGTTCATAGCTACCAGGCACGGAGGCTGGCCTGTGGCCCCAGGTTCCTGAGCCCTGCTCCCGAGGGTCCCGCACGGGGCAGCCTGCCGCAGCCCTGACATTTCCAACAGCACAAACACCCGCATTTTTCTGAATGTTAATGGGTTTCTGTGCTCTCTGCTGGAAGCTTCTGTCGTCAGTGCGGCACTGCGGAGGCAGAGCCCAGCAACTGGAATTTTCCACTCTCAGTGTTTTTCCTCCCCTGCAGAACTGGCCCTGGAGTTTTCAGTTCAGAAGGCACTTTCTGCAAGTTGCTGAGGGAGGCCTCCACCTAATACAAAAATCAGCAAGCTTAAGGGAAATTATTTATCTCCCACTTTGGGAATTGTTAGTTCCGGATGGAGACACCTATTCTGTAAGGTTTGCTGAAAATTTATGAGGCTTTTCGGAATCCAAGAGTGTATTGATTCCCAGTGAGTAAACATTTTAAGGAAATTAAGTGGTGGCACCAATACCAATAACACTAGCTGCTATTTTCCAGGTGTCTGCTCTGTGCCCTTAGATCCCTCCAACAACAACACGGGGCAGGTTTTATTTGTCCAAATGTTACCGACGAGGAAACCGAGGCTCTGAGATGTGAAATTGCCTGGCCCAATGCCACACAGACAGCAGCAGAGGAGAGTTCCAAACCAGCAGCCCCAGACCCTTGTCTTTTCCACTGCTCTGCAGGGGTCTCCGCAGCAGGGCCTCACATCCTCCAAACGCAGTTCCCACCTCTCGTTGCATGTCGCCATCACGACCAGGTTGGCTGGAGATGCGTGGGCTCCACGTGGCAGAGGAAGACGTGGGGGCCCTCAGGAGCCGACAGTCGCCCCAAGGTCACGACCAGCGAGGCGAGGGAAAAGCGTCACATCCTCACCCACTGGTGTACCCGAGGCACGAGGATGTTTTACATCCTCACAAAATGCTGTTGCCTGGGAAATCCTGCTATGTCTGTATTTTTTAAAAAGGTGATTTGAGGAAATCGAGGAGGTATTTAAAACATACTAGCAGCAAACTGAGGCTTTCTGCTTGTAGTAACTAAAGGGCTGGCGGAGAGTGAGTTGAAAGGGGGGTAACTTTTCAGTGTTATCTAATGCCGTGCCAGAGGGCTCTCTCTTTCAGAAACCCTTGGTTGGTGAACCTGCTTCAGGCAAGGGGCCATCAAGGTGGGTGAAGCTCCACAAGGGAGGAGAAGGAACAAGCAAGAGCCGAGGCCCTCGGCTGAAAGCCTTGTGGACAATTCTTTGGAGAAAGAAAAATGCCCAGACCAGGGCAGAGCTCAAGAGGCCCAGGAGGTGGCAGAAGTGTCTGAGACGTGCCCAGGACCAGGGGGCAGCCAAGGTTCTGGGGATGGTGGAGGCAAGGTCAACAGACTGGAGCAGACAAGGAAAGCTCAGTGCCTCTCAGGAGCCATTCTCAAGACAGTGGTGGGGGCCGGAGGTGGGGGACAGGCAGGCAAGCAAAGGCCGGGTGTCCTGGGGGGCTAGGTCAGCCAAGCCAGTCCTGGTTGAGAAATTCAAGTCACCCTCTGAAACCTCCAGTTTGTATTACTTTTTTTTTTTTTTTAAATTTATGCTGCAATGACTTTTAAAAAGGACTTGAGGCAACTTCCAATAAAACACACACACACAGGACAGTGAAAATTTAAAGAGAGAATTTATAATTCATTCAGGCAAAGAGATAAAGTGAGGGTCAAGGGAGTGCAGGTTGGTTATTTGCTATAGATGGGCACTATCTTTGGCTCTGAGCTTCCTGGCAGCCAAAGGAAAATGGAAACAGGATTGCCAACAAAGCTGTCATCATCTGCCTAAAGTGACCGTGTCCATCTCTCTGGAGAGGCCAGCTGTTTCCCAGACTGTTTTCTGGACTGACAGAAGGCACACTGGTGGGCAACATTGCTGATAACAATGAGTCGTTCTCCGTGCGGCCTCCAAGAAACCCAAGGGTGTGCATGGCACCAATGGGGCACTGAGCTCAAAGAGTTAGGTCACTGCTGTTTTCTGATCAGAACTTGGAGAACCCAGGGAAGGCATCAAATGCCAATAATTTCACCCATAACTCAACAAGAATTCCCAACCAAGCCCTCAGGCATCAATAGCTTGCTCCTGTTGAGAGCTTCCTATCTCCCAGGCCTGTCCACTCCATAGGGACCAGGTTCTATGATTATCCTCCATCCTTATTTATGGAAGAAACCTGCTCAGAGCAGGAGAGAACCCACCCAACGCCCTGTGGCACAGCCAGCAAGGTTCACCATGAAGTCTACACTGACCCCCAACCCTGTGTGCCCACCACCTCCTGCTCTGCTGACGGCAAGGCCAGCCTCACATGGGGATGGAGGTTTGGGCTGGACTTTGGAGAACGTCTACCAGAAGACTAGCTGGTGTCCTCTCTCAAGAGGAGGCTCATCCCCTCTAGACGCAGACGTGAGGTTTGCTTGGGTCATCCCAGAGCCGAGCTCTTTCACCGCTGAAGTCCATCACTCAGCGCCATGGGGCTACAGGGTTTTCAGGGTCTTACAAAAGGGTCTGAAGTCTACCCCTCTGCCAATTGTTTTTTTCTGCTGGCTCCATAACATGAAAAAGAGGTCAAAATAAATAAAATGTTTAATGAAATAGCTACAAAGGTGTAACACGATATCAACCAATCATAACTCAACTCTTATCTATGGCTGTGGACACATTTTGTTTCGTATGTGACGCAGACTGTTTTACTATCACAGGTAGGATGTTAAGAAGGGACCGTCTGAAATGAAGAGTCCCCGGGACCTTCAAGAGTGCTCAAATGACACCCAGCTGCTGATGGAGCAAAATGTCGCCCACGAAGAGTTATGAACTTGCCTGGATGTCCAACCAAGCATTTAATTGAATTGGAGGCAAGTGAAAATAGAGTGTTTGCCCCCTAAATTTTGGTGTCTGCTGCTTGGCTCATCTAACCAAAACGACAGCATAGCAAGGGTTCTGGCAAACATGTGATGTTGAGTGATGCCAATTAAAAGAATGCCCAAGCACCCCCCCCATACGACCCATTAGCTAAATTAATTGACCCATTGGATGGGGTTATTTAATATCTGCCTATTGACTTTGGAGAAAGTGTGCCAAAAACAAGATCCCAGTTTTGGCATAGTTGATGCCGAGCTATTCTTCTCCTGACTTTTCTTTGTCAACCAGATCGCTGAGCTGGGCATGGCCACTTCTACTGAGTGTAAAACCACATCATCAACACAGATTTACTTGCTTTGACAGCAGGAAATGCGGCCAATTACCTTAAAAGCCGCACAGTTATTGGGACAAAGGGTGTCCGAGAGGCACAGGCTGCTCTCCACCACTTCACCAATGGAATTCCAGGGGTCAAGAGACCTTCCCCACATACTGCGATGCTGGAAGTTGCATAGGTTACAGGGCATTAGAGAACATATATGGCCCTTGGGGGTAGGAGGTGGACCACACACGTTGCCCGGTGTGACCCATGGCAGTTCCAAAGGGTGGCCTCAGAGCCCCGGAATGTTCTAGCAAGTCCAAGGTCACTCCCACCACTTTTTTCAGTGGGGCAAGTTAGCGGTTGACAAGGGAGCAGCCCATGTGCCTCAACCTTCTTGCTCCGTTTGTACCAGGCCACACTCGACAATCAGGCATTAACATAAATCAAGAAGCTGGGTTTCTAGCTCTGAAAAGGTCTAGCCATCTGTGGCTCATGTTTCTGCTGGAACCCAGTCATGGAGCCCCCTTCAGACAGTCCTCTCCTCTCCCTCTTGTTTGCCACACCCTGCTCACCCCCATGGAGGCCGGGCCCTGGCAGGGCCGGGTCTGCAGCTTCTGTAACGTGGGGGCCCTAGAATGAGGCCCCCACACCACAGCTGTGGCCTGCCCAGTAGAAGGAAGAGGGAGCCACCCAGTGCTGGCAGGAAAGGGAGAAAGCTGGGGTGGGGGCGTGTGCTTGTGCCATTGAGGATGGAGCAGAAGGAAAGCGGGTGCCAGCTCTGCAACCCCTTCTCCAGGAGACTGTTGTCTTCTCACACTGCTTCCTCCAGGTCTAATGCCAAGGCCTTGCCTTTGAGCAATGGTACTAAGCGCCCCTTTTGGAGAGCATGTTTGGAGAAGCCCCCCCACTTCCCGCTCCTCATCACCCCCGCACCAGCTTCACTTCCACTCCCAATTCAAACCCCTCAAAGGTGGCTCAGGGAAACTGCTGGAACACTATAAGCCGGAGGAGCCTTTTGTCCCAGGAATTTTACAAAGTGAAATCCACAGCCCACCCTAGTGCACTCTCCTGACATCTGCTAGCGCTTGTTTTGTACAATAACAATACTGTTATTATCATTATCATTATAATCCTGCTCTGCAGATGAGACGGGCCCTCTCCATAAGGGAGAGAAGGGAATTGGCTCTCATCACCCTGAATAGTGTTATTGGACACAATATATAAATAGCTTGGAATTAAAGGCTGCCTCGGGGCTTTGGGTCTGTAATGGATGGCCAAAGGAACACCAGCTGACCCACCTCCATCATCACCCTCCTGCGGTCATTTGCGAACAGGACAGATAATTCAGGATCTGATTCAGATTAATTGCCGTGTTTTCCTGTTTTCTGCTTACCAAGGGCCACTGTGAAATTGAACTCTGAAAAGTTACCCAAGTCAACCTCGGCATGCAAAAGTTCCCGGTGGCAGCTAATTTCTGGTCTTCTTGGAGCCAAACCCAGACTTTGTTCTCTGAAAAACCCTTTTCATGACCAAGTCCGACGGGCCCCTTGCCCGTGCCTCAGCCATCCACTGGTAGAGAAGCATGCACCACTCGCTCTGCTTGCATTTGAGCCGCCGCGCGATGGAGACGGGGCTCTCGCCCTTGGCGTCTCTCTCGTTGATGGAGGCCCCGTGGTTGAGGAGGAGGCGGATGCAGTCCACCTGGCCCATGGCGGCAGCCGCGTGCAGGGCCATCCTGCCCAATGGGGTTTTGCCGAAGCAGCTGGCCCCTGTAAGAGAAGGAAGCGGGCTGCAGGTGGGAATTCCCGAGTGGCGAGGGTGGGGAGCACGTGCTGCAACCCCTGAGCATTGGAGGCCGCCTCGCCTCTGCTCCAATCCCCTTCTGCAGCCAACCACTGCGCTGGAATGCCCGTGTCACCCTCCTGCTCCAGGAACCTCGCCGGCTTCCCACTGCCCGTGGGGTAATGTTCCAGGTTCTTCCAGACTCCATCCCACCCCACCATCCCCCTGCACCCCAGCATCACCTCCCCTTCTCTCTTCATTCCTGAAATCTATGGTGCTCCCTCATCCTGCCCCGGGCCCTTTGCACAGGTGATTCCTGTGCTAGCAACACTCTCTTTCACTTCTTTTTTTTCTGGGCTAGGTTTCATCCACTTCCTTGGGAAAACCTTCTTTAACCCCCTCCCCGCTGCCGTGAATCTCCCCATATTTGCTCCATCGGCCTTCGGCTTTTTCAGAAGCCCCCGGACACCACTGGCCATGGAATGAATCACTGGGAACAATCTGCTGACTGCCCCTCAGAAACCCCATGAGGAAGGAATGCAGGCTTGTTTTCATCACTGCTGTTTTCATCCCCAGCACGTAGGGCGCTGCCTGGAAAAGACAGGCGCTCGGGAAATGACAGACGACGGGCAGGCTGACTCATGGACAGATTTCACTTCGCCTCCTGCAGATGGATGGGCTAAAGGCAGGTGTCCGATACGGACTTGTTGAATTGAATCAAATTCTGGGTAACAAATATCATGACACAGAAAACAAGGCAATTCAATTAAATTCAGCTGACATTTCGGCAGACAGTTTTTATGAGCTATGGCTGGCTGGTGAGGTAAAAGTTTTAAATAGACTCTCATAACGCCGGCGTCGGCCGTGGTGCCTCCTCCTAGCAGGCCGTCTGCAGAGGACAGAAAACTTCGCAAAGCCGGCTGTAATCTTTTAACTGGTGCTTTCAAATACATCACAGTTCCATCAGAGGAAAAATGACTTTTTATGAGCTTAAAGGACTGCTGGGTTGTGAAAAGCCCATATGTCATTTTATAACAGGAGAGTGGAGAATGGCATTGGAGGGGGAAGAGAGTGCAGTTGGGGCAACTGTTAACCATCGCAACCCGATCTCCCCAAGGCATTCTCTGCCCCAGAAGTTTCCCACATCGGTTGGCAGGAGGAAAATGGGGGAGGGAGCAGACTGGGCAGAGGGAGGCTGGAGTCCTGGCCACAGGCAAGAGAAAAGGGGGCTATTTTGGAGAGTAACCCCTTCTGAGTCCCAGACCACTGACCGAATACCACGTAACAGCTTCTTCCTTTTTCCAAGGAGCAGGTGGGCTGGCCACTCTGAAACTACTGTCTATTGTTCTTGAATACCCATACTCAATCAATCACAGGGCATCTTTTCCCAAAAAATACACCACCTGAAGGGAGGATAAAGTATACTCCTGCAGAATCTCTCCTGCAAAGCCCCATCATCAGGAGACAACACTGGCTAAAGCTTCTGTTTATTGACAGAGGGAGAGAGATGTGCACTCCGGTGGGAGACAGAGGCAACAAGAGTTTGGGGTGGGTGTCTGCTGAGGGAAACAAATAAAAGTTTTGGAGAAAGGAGACTGGCCCACCAGCCAGCCACCAGCAAAGCAATGCCATCTTGGGGCTGGAGCCCTTCGGACCATCCCAAAATCCCAACTTCAGGTGGGGCTAGAACTAATGCAAACAACATGGGGATGTCCCAGCTGTGTGTCCAGTTGGAAATGATAAGCCAGGACACCCCTTGGGCCGCCCCGTGTCTTGGTGTCCTGAATGTCCCATCTTGCTGCAGCACAAAGAATCTTCTCGGGAACTGGCTAAGAGTCGCGGGCACAGCCTCTGATAAGCACGTCCTAAGAAATGTGCCCAAACAGGGTTTCCTAGCACAACAGACACCCTGGTGGGTGGCTGACCAGAGATGCAGCCAGAAAACCATCGCTGAAGGGATGAGGACGACAAGCCCCTCTGTCCTCCTCCCTGCAACAGACCCCAATTCTTGAATATACTAAGCTATCCATTAGCATTACCGTGTTCTAGAAGGTACTGCACAGCATCCGCGTGGCCTCTGTGCGAGGCGATATACAATGCCACGAACGCCCTCTGAGATGCCCATTTCTTCCACTTCTTGTCTTTCAAATGTTGAGAATTAGCAGTTCGGTAGAAAGAATCTTCAGTAATACCTAGACATGATAGCTGGGCAAGATAAAGGGAATAAGGACACAGTGAGTTCAAGTCATTCTCCAAAAGGAGAGATGCGCTTTGCTAGACGGATGACTGGACACTCTTGGGCGAAGTTTGGTTCCAATACCAAGTTAAGGCTCGTGATAGAAACAGAAAGGTGCAAACCCAAACTGAAGAGTGGGAAAATCCCCAGGGAAGGATGGGGGAGGTCATTGTGCACTGCTCCCTACATGTTCAGGAAACACTACTTTACCATCAGTCAGGCTCGGGAGGCAGGAAATTGTTCCTGTCGATGTTTTGAAGAGAAAATAGCTTTTTGGTGTCCAGAGGAAGGTGGTCGTGGCCATTAAGGAAGACACCAGGCAACGCGAAAAGGCCTCCCCAGAGAGGAACAAAATTCTTTGGAGACTTGACGGATTCTGACCTTCCGATCTATTTTTGTGCCTATTGTCTCCGTTAACTTTTGGAACACCCTGAACTCCACTCACAGATGAATAATGGCCCCTTGGTATAATCCTCTTGGGGGAACTGGGTCTTGGAACAGGGGAGGAGGCCTCCAGGTTCCACCTGATGCTGAGTCAGGTGGAAGGAGGTGGAGGGGAGCAGCCTGTAAGAATGGAGAAGGCAAGAGGGATGACAAACCTGAGTCAGGGCAGGAGGGGAAGACCCCACATTTAAACCAAGGGCCAGAAAACCCACCATGGACTAGTTAGCTTGTTGGTGGTGGAGGGGAGGTGGGAGAAGACAAGGCAGGTGCAAAGGAGGGAAAGCAGGTGAAGAAGTGGATGGAGGTGGCAAAAACCCAGCACGGGAGCTCCCCTCTTCCTTCCAAGGCCCAATGAGTGCAGACAGAAGACTTGCGGCAGCCCAGCCTTGCCTCCCTGTACCCCACGCCTCCTTCCCAGACCGAATCCCAACAGCCCTCGTGCACCCAGCCTTCCTCTGGCCCTTTCCCAGCCCTTCGCTACAATCCCATAGTTCCTCATCAGGTCATGGAAACCTCTTTTACAGAAAGTGCACCTGCCACCTCGGGTCAGAGTGATTCATCATCACTGTTGGGTAAACATCCTGGTGCGTAGGCCCCACCATCACCCCCCAGCCACCCCCAGAGCCAGCTAAGAGCCAAGCACAAGGCCTGGCAAAGAGTAGGCACCCACTGTTTCTGCAAGGAACTGATGATCTTTCCCCTCTGAGTTTTGTACTATCGTCGCACGATACACAGGCCCTGCTTGGGGCTGGGCAGAATCCAGTTATCTGGAGTTCTTTGCTGAGTGTCAAATTAGGGTTTCAAATTTATGAAACACATCCAGGAATAGAAAATGCACTGCCTTGATTCCTTTGGGAGGGGTGGGTCATAAATCATAAATAAGTAAACAACAAAATCACAAACCAAAAGAGAGAATGGAAATACTGGTTTCGATAAACATTATGACATGAGTCCTTATCTTTTTCCCCTACTCTGAAACTTTTATTTACTCAATATTCACATTAAAAACTAAGTGATACCACTCCTGCCCCCCACCCCCACCCCCAATTGTTTGGTAAAGTATAATATCCATTAAAAGAGCATGAAAACACCTTACTGAGATCCCCTTCCACAGCCGCCAAAACCAGTTCTGTCCATCCATCACAATGCCAGATACATAATGAAATAATTCCACCAGGAACAACATCATGGAACTTTAATGTAGTATCATCCATCAAAACTCCTAAGGGGAATAATTTTTTCCTTTAAAAAAATGGGTATTAAAGATAAACTATTACATTGGTTAAGTTAAGAGATTATCTGACCTTGGATACCATAAAGATAATTTTAGAACCTCGGACACTAATCTCATTTGCTGATTCCGCATGAGTCTGTTTGTTGTCGTTAATGCTTTTTAGAAAATTAATTTGGCTCAGCTCAAACAGAAGCCAACCAAAAAAGACAATGGCGACAATTCATAGAATTCTGTAATTATAACTTCTCCTATGGCAAAAAAAATACATGAGTCAGTAAAGCCATTTTATGAGGCAAACTCTACAAATAGAACTACTTAAACCTGAAGTAACTGTATATTAGAAACAGCACAATGTTATTACGCAAGTTATATACGTTAAACTAAAATACTAACTCTGGGTAATGCTGTCATTAGCTGGCTTGAGGGGTAAGGAAGACAAAAAGGTGTTGGATCTTTCAAATGATAGCCTAGGGCAGGTTTTCTCCATTCGGCACTGTTGATGTTTGGAACTGGATGATTCTTTGTTGGGAGCGGGATGGGGACTGTGCATTGTAGGATGTTTAGCAGCATGGCTAGATGCCAGGAGTACCCTTTCCCCAAGTCATGACAATCAAAAACGTCCCCAGACATTGCCACACGCTCCCTGGGGTACAAAATGGCCCTAGTTGAGAGCCTATGGTAAGATAAGTAGCCCCTGGTGACATTCACCACAACTTGGCGTTGGGTGTTAGATCACCTTTTGACTATGGCCAACACCCAGGACCATGCTTACTCATATGAAGGAATGGACGGGGGATCTCCTACCACTTCATAAATTCAGGCTCTCTGAGGAGGACTGTCAGGATTAGAAGGGAATTATAGAACGTTCTAAGGAAGTGCATTTGTATTCAACATACACGCTTCCTTACATAGCCATCTACAGCCTTGCTTTAAAATAACAGTATAATTTGCTTTCTTCATAAGCAACACATAAAGGCAAAGTCTCAGCTCTGCCCAAGGTGGATTATCACATATTCCAAGTGAGTGGAATTCATGAGTTGTTTTATTTTGTTTTGTTTTTGAGGCTCGAATGTTGACTTTGCACCTGTTCTACATATTTTACCTACATCCTTTAAGGCCTCGTGGCAACTCTGCAAGGTGGGTCTATCTCCCTTTGCCCACGGCAACCTGAGGCCCAAGCAGCCAGGAAGGGGCAAAGCCGGGATGGGCCGGACGGCCCCTGCCAGCACCGCTCCAGAAGCTTCTGGAGGTGGAAGTAAACTGGGCATACTGATTAGCAAATCTGTTCGTTAGGGTCCCATTTGTTCTAACATGGAGGATCATCAGTAATCAGGCTAAGTCAGACAACTTGACTCCCTAACAACTTTGAAAATACCAAGTAAAGCTGTGTTTTCCGGAGAAGTACAAGAGTGCCATTCGCACACCCTGTGCAGCTCAGGGAGAAATCAGAGCGTGCTCTCTTTCACAGGTAGGCAGCAGCTGCCTTCGGCCTAGACAGGTACTAATTATTGCCAGCTAAATAAATTATTATAGGTGGCAACAGGTGAGTGAGGGCCAGACGGTTCCGTGGATTTGCTGACCCCATTTAGATTTGTGTGTCTCAAGGTCTTCAGCCGCATTATCTCACAAAATCCTCCCTAGTAACCTTTGAGGTGGGTAGGCTGTTTAGAGGCAGTGATCTAAATATCTTCTCACAAGCTACTAGCACCTCTCATTTTCTTTTGCAACCGCTGAGGAGGTCACGCTTCTACCAGTTGCTAAGTATTTGTTGAGTGATAGGATTGTGACATCAGAGTTAAGTCATCCCCTCTTCTTCATTCCCTCTTAGCTTCCTTGAAATGATGGCTCAGCAAAGTTCATCCATGTAAATAAATTAACCAAAGGGGGTTCCAGACATTTGTAGTTCAGGACACATAATTTTCAAATTACTTGTTTCAGAAGTCTTACTAAGTCCTTCAACAATTCACCTCATTTTTTTTTTAACATGTTAAATACAGACCTGCCTCAAGATCCATTTCTTTCTACATAAAGCCTCAAAAAAATATGTCCAAATATACCTTTCAAATACTCATATAGGAAAATAAATATATCATTAAAAATGCTTAACCTATTTCAAGGAGAGCAAAGGAAGGTATTTTGGCCTGCAGGGGACATGTCGCGTTTCCTAAGTCATTTCTATCTAAGTCCAGGGGGACCCCGCAAAGAATTCTACCCGTTCAAGGGCTCCGCTCTCGGGATTAGTAAACTGAGCCCCAGGAGGGCAGAGCCAGTGAGGACAGAGCTGTGGAGACAGGCAGCTTTCAGATCTCTGTGTGTCTCCATCACTTCTCGGCCCCTGCAGTACATCTGCAGTCCTCTGCACCATTTCACGTTTGCTGCGCAGCAGCCCAGAGATTTTTTTATATCTTCATTTTCTTGAAGTGTTTTGCATTGATTTCAACTGGGTGGGGAGATGGTGGAGCCCATGGGCTTTGATCCTGTTCTCATATCCTAAATATTGTAGGGACTCGGGACAAGGAAAGCCACGTCCTCCGGTGGAGGGAAGGAGATGATGGAGGGAGGGATGGGCTTTAGGGTCTTTGCCTCCCACTGGGTAGTGACCACATGGGCTGTGTCAGGGAAGGAGGCTTTGGGGACCCGACTTAGCCATGGGGAGCTTTGGGTGCTGGGTTCTGATTCCAGTTGGGCTAGTTTCGAGCTCCCAATGTGGACAAGGACACAGCATGGGATTTGGGTTCTCATATGGAGTGGATTAGCATCAGTATTTGAGGTTCAAACATGGATGGGGTTTGCTTTGAGATTTGGGGTCCCAGCGAAGGCAGAATTTGCTCGTTTGGGAGATACTGATGAAGCCAAGGTTTGCTTTGGGTTTGGGGGGACTGGTGTGGCAAGGGTTTGTTCTGGGATTGGGGTTCTGGTGTAGTTGCGGGGGAGCTTGGGGACTGGCTCTCAGATGTGGGCAGAGCTTGCTCTGAGTTTTGGGGTCTGGATGTGGGCAGGGATCACCCCAGGCTTTGACGTCCTTACAGGGACAGAGTTGGCTGATGAATTGTGGTTCTGATGCACACATGGTTAGTTTGGGGATTGGGGATTCAGAATTGGGCACGTCTGCCTTGGAATTAAGGTCATGGGTGGAGTCTGCTCTGGGATTTCGGCTTCTG
This sequence comes from Choloepus didactylus, assembly GCF_015220235.1. NCBI lineage: Eukaryota > Metazoa > Chordata > Mammalia > Pilosa > Megalonychidae > Choloepus > Choloepus didactylus. Next base: position 60,655,518 of record NC_051325.1, read on the forward strand.
TTGCAGCGAGCAACAGCTTGGGGATTTGGGGTTCAAACGTGGGCAGTTTGCTCAGGGGCATGAGGTCCTGAGGTAGGCCGGGTCTGTTTCCGGCATTGGCATCCTGGCATGGACATCGCTGTTGGAGAATTTGGGGTTCTAAGGTAGTCACAGCTAGCTTAGAGATTTGGGGTTCAGTCTGGGGCAGGGATGTTCTGGGTTTGGGGGTCCTGAGGTGGGCAGGTCTCTTCAGGCTGTTGTGTCCCGGAGTGGACACGGTTGCTGGAGGACTTGGAGTTTGGATGGTCACAAGTCCAACACAGGCACTTGGGATTTCACGAGTTTGGAGTCCCAACATGGGCATGTTTGCCCTGGCCTGGGGGTCCCCTGAAGACAGGCTTCGCCTCAGACTTTGAAGCCTTATGTGGACGTGGCTGCTTTGAGACTTGGGGTCCCTATGAAACTTGAGGAGGCTGAGGATCTGAGGGGCTGAGGAATCCTGCTGGGTGGGTCTGCTTTGGGATTTGGGGTCCTGCTATAGACAAGAGTTGCTGGGGCTGGTGGTTTTGATGTAGCTAGCTCACTTTGCTGTCCTGATGCCTGTGGGGTTTGTTTAGTGGACTAAGGTCCTGCTCTGCCCAGGGTTTGGCTTGAGGTCTGGGCTTGGGAAGCTCCCATGGAGCCAGGGGTTGCGTTTCTATCTGGGGTTCTGAGGGGGGGTGGGCTTGGTTTTGAGGTCGGGAGTCCTGGCCTGAAGGGGTCTGGGAGTCCTCACGTAGGCTGGCTTCCCTTTGGGACTTCAGGTTCAGAAAGGGCTGGGCCCCCCCGGGTGAGCAGAGAGAAGACGTCGGGCAGGGCCACCTTGATCCAGGTACTGGAGCCGCTGGAGGTTGAAGGGGATGCCGACCATGAGCTCTAGCTCCTCTTTGAGCTCCCGCACGGTCATGTCAGCGCGGCAGTCTGTCGCTCGGAACATCTCCCCCGTCTCCTCCAGCCGCACCCACATGACGAAGACACGAGGGGTCCAGTCCGGCGACCGGCTCGCCGCCCGCGGGTGGCTCCCGAGCCACAGGCTGCGGCCGCCGGCCCAGGCGGGGGGCTGCGGGCCCACCGAGCCCGCCCTGGACCCGCCGCGCCTCGGCGCCCCGGCCCTCGCGCCGCCCCGCTGCCCCTCGAGGGGCTCGGGGCTCGGGGCGGCCCCCGGGGTCCCCGCCGGCCGCGCTCCGCCGGCCCCCCGCGCCCGCCGCCGCCCGCCGCATAGCCCCGCCGCCGGCCGCGCGTCATCCGGCTGGGTGCGGGGCCCGCGCGTCACCAGCCCCCGCCGCCCCCCGCCGGGACCCCCGGACCGCTGACCCCGCGGCCCGCCCCCAGGGGACACGGCGAGACCCCCACGGGCGGAGACCATCACCCCCCCCACCACCAAGGTGGCCCCGGGCGGAGCCTGCGCGAGCAAGGGCAGGTCCTCGTGGGCGCTGGAGACGGTTCTCGGGTAACGGCACAGGGCGCGGGCGCGTCCCGAGACAACCCAGGGGTGCACCGAGACGCACACAGAGGCAGCCGCCGAGGGGGCCCCGCCGCAGGCCGAGCTCCCGGCCACGACCCCAACTCCTTCTGGCAGCTTCTAAGCTGCTGTTCATTCAATTCCTTTAGCCGGGAAAACAGAATACTTGACGCTGTTAGGAAAATGTGGCCCTTTCTCCGATTAAAACGCAATCTTTGCATAATTCGGAGCAAACCACGTAGAGGAACTATGCGTGAAAAACTCCCTAAATCATCACTGCATGCTTCCTCTACAGAGTCGTAATGTGCAGTCTTTAGTCGTGCTTAAAAATCATTTTCTAACCTGAATGAAAAAAAATCACGGAATTCGGCTCCCTTCAGCAGATATGGGCGGCAACGACCCGCCAGGGCAAGCCCAAGCCCTCTCCACCCCTGAGGAGGAGATACACCTTCAGGTACATTTGGAAAGCTCATTAGGTAGAGGCTCAGACTGTTCTATTGTTGAAATACCTTTCAAGTGAGCTCCATTGGACAGAAACCATCCACGCTTTTCAGTTAATTCCATCCAAGAGGGGGCAGAGAGTTCACATAAACAGGAAGCTTACACGTAATGATCAGATTACAAACACTCAAAACCAGTTACCTATTAGCAATTTAAAACGACATCAAGAGATAAACTGATGTGGCCAGGGTGGGGGGGTGGGGTGGGGGGGGTGAACCACAGAGAACCGGAACAATCTTAGAAAAATCTCAATTGTTACAAAAGTGAAGAAATCTGTAAGCTTTAAAATTATTTTTTGCAAGAGAAATTTACAGTCATTAAAAAACAAACTCTGCACTGGAAAGACATTCATATTAAATAAAAGAAAAATGCTCACCTGTAAGGTGAAATGTTAGAATTTAGATTATTTATTTACTAAAGAATCGTGTTTTTGCCTACCATCTCTATGAGCATGTTGTGATTCTGCATGCAAATTCTACACATGACAACACAAACCAAAGGTAATTTTTTTCCTTAATGGAAAATTAGGCTCTGCACAGAAAACAGGATTCCAGTTGAATAATTCTGCTTGCTGCTGTATCAACAGACTTTAACAACATGACAATCTTAATTTCTAGGCAATAAAAAAAATTTAAAATTAAAATCACTTGTTACCGAAGCAAAACAATACCTCCATCTATTTACTTCAGGCAAGTATTGAACACAAGATGGATTTTTTTTTTTTAATACATAGCCTCCAATTGATTAACTCACTCTGCTGAAGTTGCCAAAATGCTACCCTGGGTTACAATTTGAAATTCTCACACATGTACTTTATTTTCTTTGGCACAGTATAGATTCTGTCCTTTCTTTTTAAGGAATCAGCTCAATGGAATTTGAGGAGGGAAAAAAACATCCTGTATACCAGGAAATTCAATATATAGCTCCAGATATTTTATTAAAAAAAAAAAAAAAAGGAAAGAAAAGAAAGACAAGAAAAAGATCAAGGGAAGAATGGAGATAGCTTACATGCCCTCTTGTACTAGCTCTTGAACCCCAAATGAACTGTTCCTTTCCTTCCCTTATGCCTACCTTTAAGAACATAAAAACAGCAAGACAAATAACATGAGTATACATGTATGCAGAATTTACTCAAATGTTTATAGAATGAAGTTGTTATTAATGAACAACCTGTTTAAATTCTAGAGCATCTTTCTCTCAGTTTAAATTTTAAAAGCAAGAATATCATAATTTAACCCCCCAAACCACTGGTATTTGTGGAACAAGTATATGGACTGACTGGAACCATGGATTCCTAAATTTTTTTAAGAGTTTAATACCAATGCAAAATTTCTTAAACATGATAATATATCCATATAAAAATGAAAAATCCTTCAGCTTTATACCTCCATCAAGAACCAATACATATATTTATGGAAACAGTTCCTGCAAGAAGGGTAGGGCAGTGAGTGCTTGAGAAAAAGTTCCAAGTACAGTTTATAATAAAAGCACAATATTAGAAAGAAGGCAATAAATCATTTAGATTTTTTAAAACATTACATTTTTCAAAAGTAAACAAATTAGGCTATATTTGCAGCATCTCAAAATGGAGCATAAATTTAAATGATGAATTTGTTCTGTTCACTGATAGGAGGCTAACGTTACATTAATATATTTTCTTCCTGTCAAGAGTTATTTACATATGTACAGTATTTCAGTTAAAAATAAAACACCGTAAACTATATTTTATAGGGAAGTATAAGGGAAGGCAAATATGCAAGTCTATTAAAGACTTAAAACTTATAATAAACTACTTTATTGTGGGGAGGACTTTAAATAAAATAGTAGATAATAGGGGAAACAAATCACCAGCAGGCAATCTGAGGCTATGGAGGTCCCAAAATATATTCAGCCACTGGCTCTGCAACCTTTAAACAGACTGTTCCTGATCAGACTCATAAGGGAGGGGACACACAAAGTTTGCCCAGCCTCTGAGCGACTATCCTGGGTGTAGTCCCGGTGGCTGTGGAAGGGAAAAAGGTCATTTAGTGCATGGTATCAAAGTTTGAGGAATCTTTTCTCTCTCGGCAGGTATGAAACAATCAGTGCTCCTTCAGGTAAGGATAAGAAAATGTGCCAAGAATGAAATGACCAGGCTGCCTTTGGCCACAGAGTAGTTAATTCTGTTTTTCCAGCACAGCAGTGTCTACAATGTTCGGCCACTTGGGCTCCAGGGTGGCAAAAAAGGAAACATCGTGGTCCCGGTCAGACTGCAAAGCCAAGGCGGTCTCTTCAACGACTTCAAGATGAGGGTTACCGGCATTTCTAAAATATGCTAACGACAGAAAACATGAGTTTGAATCACATATGCCAAGAACTGTGTTCTAAAATGCACTCTAGTGTGTTTTTCTTGTTGTGGTTGTTGTTTTCTTAAACCACCTCTCAGGACAATAAATCATTTCTTCATTGTCTCAAAAATGATAAAATTGCATTAATGAAAGAGCATTTCTCGCATTCTGAAGCATAGGCGTGCATATTTTGAATAGTATAATTAAAAATATTTTAATATTATCTCTTCTTCCCTACAATACAAAAGAGTTGGCAAGACATGCAGGAGGAATGGATTGCTGGCAGGGGTTCCGCAGAAACGGGATGTATAAATGCAGGGCGGGGTTTAAGATGTTCTACATATGCAGTGTAGAAAAGAACTATCCAAAGAAAACAAATCTGATATTAAGTCCTGCAGGTTTAAAATAACTGATACATTGGCTGTCAATGTTTTCGTACCGACTACAAAATAACACCATTAAAACTTAATAGTGGTTAAGGCATAGTTTCTTATGCCACCTTTCTTAGCTTCTATGATCTCTCTTCATGTCCTGTAACTCAACATTTACAAAAGATCCTTTCATTTCTAGAAGACTATGTAATATTTTGCATGTTAGCATTTGCTTATTAAATGTGAAACCTGAACTACATTCATTTCCTTAGTTGTTTAATGAATAACATAAATATCGTGCATAAAAGTTAGTGTTAATTTACAGTCATAAATCTTAAGTATTTGCTACAAACACATCTAAAGAGGAAATCTAGTTGCTGCTTTAACAAGTGATATCATTTAAAACATACACATTCAGAAAAGTGGTCTACGTACCCTTTTCCAATAGTGTCTGCCTTAGAGCTTTGGCCAGCAAAACCCTGACATTTGGCACAGGATCTGATATGAGGCTTAAAAGGCTAGGGAGTAAGTATTCAACAAACTGGTCCACAGGGATACATTTCCTCACTCACCACTGCCTATGATGAAAAGAAAGACAAAGCCAGAGAGTCACATTTTCAGTAGGGATAGGCATAGTTTTTGCAAAAACATACACTTCTGTAATGCCAAAGAAGTAATCTCAGGATTTGTAAATTTGAGCGGTACGTGTGTGTGTGTGTGTGTGTGTGTGTGTGTGTGTTTGCATGTGAATTTTTAAAGCTCCATTGAATTTGGTTAGAAACACAGTTAACATTTTATTTTCATTCATTACCCAGCACTGGGTTACAAGTAGTAAAGAAAGCATAGGCTTTGGAGCCAGACACATCCAGGTTCAGAACCTAACTTGGCTACTTACTAGGTACATAGCCTTGGGTAAGTGGCTTAAACTTTCTGAGCCCCAGTTTCCACATCTGTATAATGGGGATGTTGTGAGGATGCAGGTGATTTATGCAAAGCTTCTAGTATGGTCGCGCCACATCCGGCCTGCCAGTAAGGTAAGAACCGCCACTGCTGTCACTCCCAGAACACGAGCTCTGAGGGCAGGACCGCACCTGTCAAGTAACGGCCAAATCCCAGAGCTTCACCCAGCACCCAGCCCTCTGCAAATAACTAGTAAACACTGCTCCTGAAATAAACACCAGCATTTGCACAATGCTTCCCAACTGACAGGTTTACATGCATTATCTCATTTAATTCGCAGACCCAACCTCAGGAATCAAAATTAGCCTAGTTTTATGGATGAGAACATTCTAGTCTCACATGGGAGTGACACCCAAAGAGCTCATGACCAACAAGTGGCAGAAGGGCTTAGAGTCCAGCCCAGCTATTTGGATTCCAAACCCTGCAGTTCTTTACAATAAAGGGTGCCCCGCTGTAGTGGTGAATCCTGTGGCAATGGCAGCTGAGGTTTACAAGTGTTTAGTTTCTACATGCTGGGTTCTCAGTAACACCGATGTAGAATCCCACTAAAGCTTCGCAACAGCACAAGAAGCAGGTATGTAGCACTGTCACCCCCATGTGACAGATGATGCACGTGAAGTTAGAGAGGCTCCTTTACCCACGGCCACACAGCAGGGAGGGAGTGAAATCAATCAGGCTTCAAACCAAGTGGTTCTGACTCCAAAGCCTGCCCTTTTCACTTCCAGGTTTTGATCCCCCTCTGTAGGGCTGCATTTAAATGATAATTAATATGGTCCTTAAGAGGTATACCTGGCCTAATACCCCTTCCTTTTGTTTGCTTATGTGGGGTTTCTAAATCTTTAACGATTAATTGGCGAATGCAAGAAAAGAAATCTCATTTGTTTTTCTTTATCAAAATTAATTGGTGCCTTTCCTTTTGTCTATTTCATCATGGATTTTCTAAATCTCAGATTAAGAATTTAAAAGTAAAAGCAAAATTATTTTATTTATGCTTTTTCCACAAAATGATCTGGAGCATTGGCATTTTCTTTACAAAAGGCTGCAGCATCAGGCCTATGGTTCGAGTATGATATATACCCTCCACCTCAAGTGCCCTCTGTGATGCCCCACATGCCCAACAGGGAGCCATGGCGAGTCCTTTGGTAGGGGTGGTTATGAGGGAGAGAGCTTTGGGTCTGGGGTCAGATTCCACTCAACCATGGCTTTACTGTCCAATCAGCAAAGCTGGGTGCTGGATTCATGAATACTCATGCTTGAAAATGGGCATGATAAAGAGTAAAAACTTGTAAAGTAACACTTTAGCAGGGAAAAAATCCATGCCTGTATACTTCCTGAGTGATCTTGCGCAAGTTACCTAACCTCTCTGGGTTTCAACTGCTTCATTAAAAAAAATAATAACTGGTCTAAGGTAACTGGTTGTGCCATGCTTGGTATACAGCTGCTTTTATTGTTGACGGTTAGATGTCAGACACAGAGGAGTTCAAGAAATGGTAGCCATTAGCACTGCCACGTTCCCCATCCAAACATAAATCACATCATCATTTCCAAGATGCTAGCTAGAGGGAATGACCTGAGGCAGCTGGATAGGCCGGTGTGAACTCCTCATCTGTTTCTTATGCTACTATAAACCATTGGTTAGAAATCTGCCATTTCATGTTTTATGCTAAAGAGGTTAAATAATTTCTGCCCTAACTTACTGCTCTGTTCTGCATCCCTCCTTCCCTCTAAGGTATCTGGTTCAAGTGAGTACAGCAATGGACACGACCCTGGACGGGGGTGGCAGGAGCCGGACTCTGAGTCTGGCCCTCCTCTGACCAAATGGAAGGTGCTGGAGAGCAGGGGCCTTTTTCACTTTCTGTCTCCAGCATCCAGGGTGTGCCTGGCATACAATAGGTGCTCAATCACTATCAATGGAATGGTTGAGTGTCCCCATTGGGTAATCCTGGGCAAGTCCCTCCAACTCCTGTAAGATGAAGGGGTAGGGTCCACTGATCCCCAAGTGCCCAGCTGGTACTCAAGGCCTGGGATTCTCACTCTAGTGAGCCTGATATCAACACCCGGCAAACATATACCCAGGGCAGATTCTCCCCCAGGCCACGCTAAGCTGACAAATGAAAGTGAAAGCTTGCCTCCCAACCCACTTAGGACAGTGCTGGAACCGTAGGATGAGCTCACTGATAAAATTTAATCCCAGTGCACTTTCACTGTTTGAGTAGAACTTCTACAGAATTGCCACAACCTGTGAAAAATATTTGAAGACCAAATTTTAAATGCTGCCATCTATTTGAATTACGAATACCACTCTACCTGGAAACCAGACATTTTTATGCACCCTTCCACCTTTAAAATGAATTTACAAGTATGGAAGAAAGGAATTTTTGTCACAGTAATCATGAGAAAACAGAGAAAAAAGATACTTAAACATATGGCCACACACACACATGTCGTAACTCACTCACTCACACAAAACCCTTCATAAAAATGAGATTAAAAAGGGACCAGCATTAGAAAAATATATTATTAATCTTAAGATTCCAAATTCTAGAATACCTTCCCTGCATAATAACTAAATCATATTTAGGAACATGTCATTTTCATAAGATCCTAATACCATCAGAGTACTTTAGTCAATCAATATTTTCAAATGAGATTTTTCCATCAGTATCCAGCTGGTATAAGTTCACATGAAACAGAATCAGCTTTTTTATGCTGGAATCTTTGCTCCTAAATACAGTTCTACAAAACCATGCCACAAAGTGAGCCCAACCTATATTTTTAAAAGACACTAAGCCATTGTTTAAAGGGTTTCGTATATTAAAAGATTAATCTACAATTTCCATCACTGAAGCATACTGCTTAACAGAAGAGCTATTCTGCAAATTGACAAAACTGTAATACCATTCCTAACTTCAAAATTTAAAAACTGGCTTCAAAGGTAATGCTGCCAAATTAAGACCAAAAAAAAAAAAAAAAAAAAAAAAAAAAATTAAGGTGTTAAAATGGAAGATACATCAACATTTCTGTTTCCAAAAATCACATACAGAAAAGACAATGATTCCTTACTAGTCTGAAGGAAATCCACCAGACTTCAGAAACCTTATCTGCACATAACTTTAAAGCAGTATGTATTAAGTAATTGTAAACATCACTGGGATTGTAGCGCTCCAATATCAGCTGTCTGAAACTTAAAAAAAAAATTATTCTTTTGGTCAGAAACACCTTATTAATGTCTCTTTGGTCTCATTTTGTCTTATAAAAATAGCTGGGCTGGGGAATGAACAAGGGAGACCTGACGAGGTCTGCAGTCAGGAAAATGCCGAAAGCAGAAAGCCGAGAGAGATGCTATGCAAAGAAATGTGAAAAGGAATCTTAATTCTCCATCACAAACAAACAGAAATCCAGCCAAAGTAAATAAATTAAACTTTGTAAAACAGAGGCTGAGAAATTTATGAATTCAGATCCAATATTTCAAATAGAGGTTATCAGTTCAAAGGCACATAAAACTTTAAAAACCAGGCAACATCAAAATAGCTAGAATGTCGAAGTTCTCAAAGATCAGCAGAAGGAAGAAAAGCTTAAGTGAGCCCTCACTGCCTCCTGAGTGCTCCTGAAACTGCAAGTTAAACTGTAGGCTTCTGCTTGCCTGCACACGGCAGGCACGGAACAGGAGCCTTTTTAAATCCAGCTAGGTCCGCTTAGAGAGAACCGGGAGTGCTTGCTCTTTACTCCATCAGAACACAATCCATCTGAGAGCCGGCTGGAAAAATCTGAAACCACAGCTTTCACTATTTCCTAATTGGGACTGGGGGAGATGGGTATGAAAATAAATGGCATTATTGCCACACAGGCAACAAAAGGAAATGAAAAAGATATTGGGAGGAAGTTAGAACCAGAAGCCAGGAGTGCCCGTGAATACTTTCATATCAGAAAGCCCTGTTTTCAGAAAAATGATACCAATATTATGGGCACGGGAGCACAGAATTCATATCAGCAGCCCTGGCTTCAATATCCACAGCAGAGATGGAAGATAGGAAGCGTTCAGACATCAGGCTGTCGGGGTGACTGGAGCCGTTCCCGGCCCGATCTCGGGCTCGGACCCGGTCCGGGTCCCGGTCTCAGTCCGGGTCCCGGTCTCGGTCCCGGTCTCGGTCTCACCAGCGAGCAGGGCTGCTGGCCACGAGTCGCAAAACCCACTGAGGTCCCGCAGGCTGCCGCTAGAGGTCGCAATGCTTTCATGAAAAACGTGGGTCTGTTTTTCTCTCTTTTAGAACAGTAAGCTGGAACATGGCATAATGACTAAAACCTCAATCTCTCAAATTAAGCATAATGATTAAAGAACGCAGCAAAAGGGAAAATCTTGCAGTTTGCCCCTGGCATTGGTCATATCATACCCTGAATAGCTGCAGAAGGCTGATGAATTTCTACAGGGAAGACAATTATTTAAGAGATTTCTAGGTGCCATTAAGAAAAATGAAAACTAAAAAGATACCTAAATGAATCTCAACCCGGTGAAAACTAAAACCCAACCACCCACCACCACAAACAACTCTGCTCAACACCACAGAAAGCACACTATACACATCGGGAAGGAGAAGTATTTCAAGTGATGTTTTCACTCTTCTAGAATCAGTAAAACCTTTAACATTCCCTGTGCCAGCACAAAATGGAATTAAATAACATCCTCACGTACAAAACCATGTACAGAGATGAGGATGTTTTTTGGGGACATTTTTATTTCATCATTGTCTCATCAGGATTAGACCTTTTCATGTCTCTCACTGCAGCATAATTTTCTAAGGAGCTGAAGTACGTAAACCACACTGTACCCGACAGAGAAGATGACACTCAGAATGTTCCACAAAGCTTTAGCAAAAAGGGCTCCGATTAATAGAAAAACATTGAAGAGCGGGTGATTCATCTTTTTTTGATTCGAATAAATTGCCTTATAGAACAGCAGAACACTCTAATTCTAAAGTGACTCTAGGCCTGTCTTCATCTGAAAATGAATGTCTCCCTGGAGACTGTGGTATTTGTAACTTGAAGCTTTGGAATTCAGTTCTTCCCTTAATAAAAACATAATCTCTTTATCCAAAAAACATACTATTACTGCTAGTTAAGAAATCAATTATCAGGTAGGAAAATTAAGAATTTATTCAATCTAATTTGCCTTCCCATATCCCCAAACAGGTTTTACTTACTCTGCTAGTTCATATCGAAACCTTCAATTCCTGCTGTTATCAGTCACTACAAATTCTTGAAGCTGACAAAGATATTCTCTCTTGTCTGCATGAAGCAGATATTTTTTTAAATGTATATATAAATGAAAATATATAATCCCTTAAACACCCCCCCCAAAGTCCCCCTTTTATTACACTTCTATGCATTTGTCACCAGCAGGAACCCTGTATTTCAAAACCTAGCACCTCGTAGCTGTTATCCGGTGTGGTTGGGGATGAAGGTTGCTGCTCACTGACATCAAATGTATCCTTGAAAGTTTCCAACCTTTTCCCCAGTTAGTACAGAGTACATGTGCTTATGTATTTCTAATGACCCCAGGTCTTCCTCCTTTCACAATTTCCTACCTAAAAAAAAAAAAAAAAAAAAAAAAAAAAAAGGCCAAGTCTGCATGTGCCGGGTGGAAACTGCCGTCTTACGGGACGCCGCGGCATCCCGGGGAGGACGCTGCTCGCCGGCGCCCTCTGCACCCGGGACAGCATCTGAGCTGGCGCAGTGACGTACCAAGTCCATCCAGGGCAGCTCGCGGCTGTGTGGATGTGAGTGATTAGTTTCTCTAGGTCATTTTCAAACTCGTATTTTTAAATTCATCATTCCTTTAGGAGTGGGGGGGGGGGCAAGGAGGGAAGCAGCAAAGTCTTGCAGAAAAAGCCCTTCGTGCAGCACCAAGACTGGATGTCAGCCCGGGCTCTCCCCCTGGGTGATCTCGGGGCAAGCCATGTCATTACCTCGGGGCCTCAGATGCTTTTTTTTCACGGAGCGTGCTAGGTTATATGTCTACCATTATCCCCAGAATCAAAACTCTGAAGGACAGGAAGATTAGGAGGAAAGATATAAAAATATTTACCTTTCACTAAGAGAACATTCATTTTAAGATTTCAACCAAAGAAACAGACATTTGTTTGGGATTTTTCCCTCATTGCTACCTTACATATCCAGGGTTAGAAAAAAAATTTTTGGAGAGAGATTTGTTTTTTATTTTTAATCCTTCTTCCTACCTTTTGAAAATCATACAGGTGTCTAAGAACTCCTATGTGCACTCCATCCAGGTCTTTAAAAATCCAGTGAAGATGGGCACCAAGTCTGCTGTCATTAACTGATCCCCAACAATCACAGCCAGCTCGTTGACAGAGAACACAAGGGCCCAACGGACTTTCCACTGTGGGTGTGCAGCAGACACATGAATCACAAGAACAAAGATCTCAAATGGCCTCTCTGGAGCAAAGCTAATAGAGCTAGGTGTGAGTCACTTAAAGCAGTATTTCATCAGAGGCCTGAAAAATGCCAGTCTGTATCCACATCCAACGCAGGTCAAGCCGTGACGCAGCTTCCCTCTCCTTACCAATTAGGGGCCCACCCTATTTCTGAGTGTGCCTCTGAAGGGGCTGCTTTTACCTACGTGTTGGAAGTCATAGTTGCATGTGTGTCTTTCAAGCAGTGCCAGTCCTGCCTGCCCAGGGCAAGAGCCACCCCAGGAGGCTGTAGGCACAGTGCGTGGCTATGTTGGTGTGGATGGTGGGCCCGAGCCGGGTCAGTCATCGACACGTACTGATCAAGCAGGGACTGAGTTATTATGTCCTGGAAACAAGGAAGAAAGGAAGACCATCATGCTTGCACCCTGGAAAAACAGGTGGTTGGGAATTTAGAGGTGAAAACAACAAAGCAGAAATCTGACAGGAACCAGAAGGCCTTCCTAAAGCCAAAGGGCTTCAGATCAGTAAACTTCTCCAGGGAGCGGGGCTTTCGACCTGGACTAAAGCTAAGGCAATGCCCACCACTCATTATTTAAAAATCAGTACAACATTTGATATGATATGGAACAAAGTCTAGAAGCAATGTTTGGTTAGTCTAGTGCCTACAGCTCTTGAGAATGGAGACAATCTCTTTTCTTATAACTGTCCCTAGAACCCTACACTCTGAATCATTGCTACATTTTTCTGACTGATGGGGCCCTGCCTTCTTCAGACATCATTTAGGTTTATATCTGTTAGGGCAACAGGATACAATAACTATAAATGTTTCAGAGAACTTATGGACAATAAGCCAATCTACAAGACAGAACAAAGTCAAACATGGGTCAAGGAGAAAAAGCTGTCAAAAACTTCAGATTAAAAAAGCAAAATGAATTGTATAGACACTAAATATTAATGCATACATTTCAAACTCTTTTGATGACAAAACTCTTATTTGGTTTGCTTTATTAAAATACTATTCTAGATTAGTCAGAGGACTTTAAATGCTACTTTAGAATTTACTTTTTTTAACTTAAAGAGGAAATATTAGTGACATAGATGATGAACTGAGATAAACAATTTAATATTGCTGCAAGGAAAAACTTTTTGGCTCTAATGGCCATTCTTAAATTTAACTTTCAGAAAATATTAAGTAGTGAGTTTGCTTTTCTTTTCAAGGAAAGTACCTAACATTTTCACAAACCTGTAACTTAGACTCCTGGTCCTCACACAGGCTTGAGTCCTGCCTCTGCTCAGTCTGCAGATGACCCTGGGCCCCTCCACAGTGTTCAGCTGGACCCTGCAGAGTGGATGGGGCGGGTTACCAATTCACTGCACAGGAGGAAGCTGCTCTGCTCCCCCTTCAAGACACCTCTGTCAATGCCAGAAAAGACTTCTGCAAACCAAGACCACAGCTTCTCTGGAACTCAGTGGTCTCTCTCCAAATGCTAAAATTACATTTTCACAGTTGTATGTGATACTGCATAGACCAGTCATTTTAAGTTGCCAGAAAAACAGATATCCATTTTAATTTCGAGGCTGCTGGGGGCCCTTACAAAAAGATGAAGGCTAACATTGGTGAGTACCCAACAACTTCAGTCTGTAGGTAGTACTCTCTAAGCCCAAGCCTAGTGTGGTTAACTGATGTCCAAGTAATAGTCACGTGTTTAGGGTACAGACAACCCCAAAGGAAAGATGAGTTTTGCGAGAAATGGTGGCGTCAACACCTTCAGCGTTTCCTGGGAACGCTGCGGCAACATTGGGCCTGAGAGGATGCGGGGGACGCTGAATCTGAGTGCAATGAGGTGGCTGATAAAGGATATTTACTTGGAAAAGCGTTCTGGGTTTTTCACATGTACAAACAATCCTAATGTTTGCTGATAAACCTTTACATTAGGGTAACAATTAAAATGAGCAGGAACATTCCACAGTGACATATTGGTCTCTGATCATTGATTAACATTAACTGAGATGGACCTGACCTTCTCCATCCACCACAACATGAATCTCCTACTTGCACTTGAAATGTCATACTGTCTACCAGCCTAATGGGTTCTAACAAATCAGCTCAATATATGATCCAGGAAAGTCGATTAATATACCAATAGATGCTGCATCTGCTCAGAGGCATGCTACCAGAAACTTCAATTCCCAAGGATTACACTGAAATGCACTGCTTATTTTAAGGGAGGACCTGAGGAAATAGAACTATAAGATCTCAATCTCTCCAAGTTAAGAAATTTCCATACACTAATAAAATATGCTATTGGAATCAATTTTTATCCTTTCAGGGATTAATTTTATTCCAAAGTCTTCAGTGGAACCATTATTTAAGACACTTATTCCAGGAGCCGAATTAAGGCTGAAGTAACCCTACACAGTCAAGGCAACCCAAAAAGGCATCTTGAGTTGATCCCCCAGAGATACCTCCACTGCAGCAGCAAGCTGAGCAGCCACCTGTGCAACCAGCGCTGCCCGCCCTGCCTCCGCCTTCCTACCAGAACCCCGAATCTGTCCTGGAGGGTCACCCTTCTCCTGCGCAGCACGTTCTCTACCCACTCCCTGTTCTAATCCAGGAGGGCAAGGTGCAAAATGGCCAGTGAGAGTGAGGGGGAACTGGGGAGGGATATGGCAGGTGTGTTTCTGGCACAGGTTTTCCTTGTTCTTCAAAAGAGACAACTGGGAAGAGAGAGTCCTTCTCCTTCCACTGGGCATTTTCATACCAACATGAGCCCATCAGGACAAAGTCAACACACTACAAGATGGCAGAATGGAAAGGTGGGAGGCATCAGTAATAGCCACTGAGCTAACCCACCCTGGAGCCTCCACCCTGAGCACTTCTTCCTGTCTTCTTATGTTGACAGAACATTTTCCTCACTGTTTAAGACTTCTTAGGTTTTTTTGTTTCCTTTTCCTTCTTTTGCAACTGGAAGCATTCTGACTGATCCCACCAGAACCCTGGAGTCAAACAAGTGAAGTCAAGAGCTCTAACATCCCATAGCGTGAGAGAGAGGCTCACCTATCCAAACCCTTTACAATGCCTGACTCCAAAGAGCTAACGTTGAGAAACCTTTTCTCTTTTTTTATTCACTTCTATATATGATAAAAGAAGTAACTTCTGTATATGATAAAGAAGCCACTAAGGTAAACATGACCATAACTTTCTACCTAACACGTGATTTTTCTCACTCCAGGTAAAAAGAATAACACGTGTTTCCTTGCCTCTTTTTCTTTTTAACAAACAAGCAAAATAGGCTCTCAATGCCTTTCTTACTAATCAGAAACAACCTTACCAGACTCTTACAAACATTTTATATTTGGGCTTTTTAACTTTTGTTTAGTTTTACTGGAGGAGGCCTGGGGCGAGGGAGGTGATTATTTTATTAATCACAAAAATAAAATTATAAACTTTGTGGATGGAGTAACAACGGGTGCTCTGGCCCCGGAGACCCAGGGGTTTGAAGAGACGATCCATCTTGGCACATGACAGGGAGAGCGGACAGAGGAGGCATGACTTAGTCATCACTGACCCCACTCTGATTTTAATTCTCTATTCTTACCCCCACCTAGGAAAGGCCCCAGCCTAAAGAGGTCCAAATGGAAGCTTAGTAAGAATTAGGGAATTAGGCACAGGAGCCTCCAACCACAAGAGAGTTGGAAAACTTCTAGAGAGAATCTAAGCAAGAAAACAAGTCCCAGGCTCCCTCCTCCCTCCTGCTGCGGGGACCCCTGTCTCACAAGGGGCTGGTTCCAGGCTGCTGGAAAAAAGTCGGTGAGCTGTTGGTCACTACTGATTTTTCAAACTCTCCCTTCCAAGAAAAGCCATGCCATGCAGTATCACTACTGGAGCAACCTATAAAGGGCTCCTATAAAATGAGGGTCTTTGTCAACTTTAACTTCTGGGAAGTGCATGAATTCGCACCCCACCCCACCCCACCCCCGCTATTATTAAAAGACATCAATGCCTGTTAGCAGTGAAACAGAGCTTTTATATGGTTAATGCCTCTAGGAACCAGTCCTCAACATCTTTGGAGAAGAGGGAAGGTGCTTTTTGGTCTCCCCTCCCTTATTTTTGTGGGAAGAGAATCGGAGTTATCAATCACTTGATTGATTGGTTGTCTAGTTATCCAAAACATGACCTTAAGAATAAAATTAAATTTGCCATTTATCATCTCTGCTGGGATATATTAATAAAAGAAAATGCGGCTTTGTGATTTCTGTCATCCTCGGTGGCTGAGGGTAGGGCACATTCTCACTGTGCTTTGTAATATCCTGCCCAGGGATAGCCCTTCTCAGAGGATGAAGCAGACAGAGTGATCTGATTTCCAGAAGCAGGGCTAGGATCTGAAATGGGCACTTCATTTAGATCTTCCATCAGTTTACTCTCAGACTCGTTCACGGAGTCAAGCTGGGCAGCTCTAAGTACAGCTGATAATACCTGAACCTGAGCTGTGGGAAGAGAAGTTTCAAGAATTTCATAACTTTTTTTGGTTTGGGGGAGTTTACTTGAGAGAAGTCTTTCTTCAAAACAGCACAGCGTGCATGGGGCCCTGGGAGGTATGTACCAGACGCCCATATCCTGTACATCTTTGCATTCTGCAGTCTCAAAACAACCTCTCAGCAAGGTGCTGGTGTGCGTGCCCATTAATGTTAACCATTTCAACTAAACGCCACGCACACAGCATCAAATGTGGACTCAGAAAGCCTCAATTAGGAAAATCAGAGTTCACCTCCATCATCTTTCACAGAAAGACTAAGCAATGTTACTGAACAAGGATTTGTGGGAGGTCCACCCACTCGGTGAGGGGTGTCCCACTCCTCCTTTTATGGAGCAGGCTGGCTACCTTCTCCGTCACACACACATACACACACACACAGACCTGCAGACACCCATACTTGCAGACAGGCACAGATACACACACAGACACACACATGAACCCATTTATGCCGAGAAGAGTAAGGAGCTTGCCCACCACGCCCCCCTGAAAACCCATTCTTTCCGTCCACAGTATTACTGCTTGACAGTCCTCCTACACAGTAAAGGTTGCATATTTCACATACCTTGCTGTAAAAATAAACTGGATGTTTCCATGTCCTTCACCTCCCAAAACACAAAACACACATGCACACACACACACAGACATACAGCTTCCTGCATCCTGTTTTCTACTGGTCAAATTCCGTAAGCCCCAGATTCATTAAAACATTTAGAGCTTGCATCTGGCTCCCCACTGCACCCAGGGCAAGGCCCCACCTCCTTAGTGCAACATACAGCAAATGGGGCCCTTCCCAATGGCCCAAGTGGCATTTCCAGTCATGGTCAGTTCACAAATACCCATGATGGCGTTTATTTCTGAATCATTCGAACTCTGATGAGAGCTGTGGACCCTTTTTACAAAGAAATTATGTATGAACAAACATCCAAGATTTTACATGCAACTGTTTCAGGGAAATGAAAGCAGCCTCTGGGACTCCCCCCAGACTTCTCTGGATGGGGGTTCCTAGACATCCTTTAGAACCCACATCAAATGTCCCCTGCTCTGCAAGGTCCTCTCCCAGACACTTCCTCTGTCCCTGCTTCCTGCCCCGTGCCTCCGTACACACCATGCCCACTTCTATCACACCCCCCGCCACACCTTGCTCCAGGCAGCTGTGACACAGTCTCCTCCACTAGACCCTGAGGGCCTCGCAGTGCCACTTGTCACTACCCCAGCACCTCGCCCAGGTCCTGGCACTAGGGACTCATGCATTTTGGAAATGTGTTTTCCAAAGGCAGCTTTCTCTAGAACTGTTAGAAGTGAAACGTTACAAGAGCTAAAGGAATCTTCAGCAAACACTGACTTAATTTTCTTTACAAATTTAAGGACAAAGAATAATCAAAGGGCTAACTGGATTTTCACATTTCCTGTCCTGAAAGCTTCACAAATCTTTGACCAGTAACAACGGCAAGTGTTGTTTTTATCAATTTCTCCAACTCAAAGACGAATACAAATATAGCACTGTTTAGAGAAAGAAAAGAGTTGTGATAATGGATATGGATTGCAAGGTCTGGTTCTCAGATCAGAGACTCAGTGGGAGCACTAGCCACAAAATGAAAAATAACCCAAAGAAGAAGTTGTATTTTTCCTTGCCGTACAAAGACAAAAACCTTCAAGTTCAGCTGAGGGCTGAGTTAATAGGCTCCAAAAGGAGCACCATCCTCGGCTGTTCATAACTAGAAAGGGCATTAGAACGTGGGAATGAGGTAGCAGTGTCCAAGGAGCCAGAGAAATTTCCACTGCTACAGATATACCTAAGAACTGTGCGCTTTTATATTAGAACTGACTTCAGCCTGTGCACACAACTGCAGCACAAAGACGCCAGCTCCTGGCACAGGTCCGTGTGCAGAAATACCTCTGTTCTAGCTGTGATGAGACTGAACAAGTCTCTCTCTCAATATGTGCCTGGAGTAAATGAATATATGTACACCCAGAAGCATCAGTCCATATACATGCCCAAGGGGAAAGGAAGCAAAGACAGGCAATGTACAGCACAGAAACATCCCATTTTCTCTTTCATTACAGCAGACAGCATTTATCTTGAACATCTGGATCATTCCTCATACGCCCCTGCAAACTATCCAGGACTTCCTGAATCTCACTACTGGCCACACAGCTGCTAGGCACAGTCTTAGGTTGGCTGCAACCTTTTTCCGTGCTCAGAAGCAGCGCTAAGTCCTCGCTTAGGTCAGGGAGAGGAGTTCACCAATAGAGGAAATTATTGAACACATCCTCAGAACTCCCTGGGCAGGCCCAGGAATCGGGTCCAGAGTGGCTGCTGAAGGAGAGGTCAATAGTGTCAGGGAGCTTTGAAGAGGCACTGACCTCCAGGGAAAGCTTGGTCATCTCATCTCTAGCAGAGGCAGAGCCTTCCATCGGTCTTCCCATTGGGCCATTAGAGGAGCTTCTGGTGTGCAGGAAATCACGGGCTTCTGCGGATGTCCCTTCCATTGGTAGATCTGGCTCTATTGGCACAGGCTTTTGCGGGACACTGATTACGTGCTTCGACTTGGCGGGCCTGGGCCAGGGGATCGGCCACCCCTGGGGAGGGTAGTGGGTACGGGTGAACAGCGCCCTTCACAGCCCCCCGGGCCTGGGAAAGTGAGGCCGGAGGCAGGCCCCATTTCCTCACCCAAAATACCACCGTTAGGGGAGGCTTGCCGGAGGGAACCGCCTTTTCCCCACCCCCTTATCTTGCCCGGACACTCCCCGTTGCCAGTGCAACTCCCATCACCACCAGTGCGCATACATTGTTGCCAGACACCGTTGCCAGAGCAACTCCCGCCCCTTTTCAAACAACCTCCGTGCTCTCTTAGAACCAATCCTAACCTCCGCACCCTCTCAGAACCAATCCTAGCCTTTATCCCCTCAGCATTGGCTTGTAACAACCCCCGCCCTCTATGCCAGCCTATATAACCTGTGCTCACCCCTAATAAACTCTCTTGGCTTCTACTCCCTCAAAGAACCGTGTCCTGCCTGTTCCTTCTCGCCGCCCTCCACACCTTGCACGCCTCCGCCGGGGACCGGGCCCAGTCCCCCGCCTCGCCCTCGCCTCCGGGAAAGAGCCCCCGCCGCCGGTACCCTCCGAGCAACGCCGAGAGCCGAGGGTTCAGCAACCGGCCGCCCCCCCCCCCCCCCCCAGACAAATCAACTGCGACCGCAACTGGCGCCCAACGTGGGGCACCTGCACTTGGAAGTCCTCTCCACGCAGCGGTCCAGTGACGCCACTCGCTCGCCCGGACGCCTCTCCAGCTCCCCTTCTCCTCGCCTGCAAGGTAAGGGCCGCCTCTCCCTCGCCGCTCCCGGAGCCGCCTCTCCCTCGCCGCTCCGCGTCAGGAGCCGCCTCTCCCTCGCCGCTCCGGAGCCGCTCCTCCCTTCCCCAATTATCCCGGCTGCCTCTCGTCCTTTTCTTCTATAACCCCCATTCCTCCTAACGCTCTCCCTCTTCCCCTCCATTACTTTGCTGTAGTCCTTTGTATGTTTCTTTCTTTGTTTGGCGCCGTGTACCTCTTTGCAACCGCCCCCCCCCAGACTGCTCCAAAATGGCGAACTTCCTCCTTCTTCTTCCACTGAGGGGAGGAAGTGCTCTAGTGATGATGTCAGCCCTAAGCCGGGCCGGAAACCGCATGCGCTTTACCCCGCCCTTTCACAGGGCGGAGCTAGTCCGCCACCTTATGCCTTAGACCCCGCCCTTTCACAGGGCGGAGCTAGTCCGCCATCTTATGCCTTAGACCCCGCCCTTTCACAGGGCGGAGCTAGTCCGCCATCTTATGCCTTAAGCCCCGCCCTTTTACAGGGCGGAGCTAGTCCGCCATCTTATGCCTTCGGCCCCGCCCTTTCACAGGGCGGAGCTAGTCCGCCATCTTATGCCTTCGGCCCCGCCCTTTCACAGGGCGGAGTTAGTCCGCCATCTTATGCCTTAGACCCCGCCCTCTCACAGGGCGGAGCTAGTCCGCCATCTTGTGTCTTAGCCACGCCCACCGCACCGCCATCTTGCGACGCTTGGGGCCTCCCACTTCCGCCTCCCCCTTCGACAAGCTCCCCCTCGGAGCCGCTGCCGGCAGCTGCCGCTACTCCTCCCACCCTGCCGACTAACAACCCCTGGCTGCCTTCTACACCTCAAGGCAACCCTTAGGACAGCGCTGCCCCTACCCCCACTCCCATGCCAGGCCCTCTACTTTGGGTGCACCCTGCTAAAAGCCAGCTTAGGAAAATTTGCCCGCAGTGTGGCTCTGAATCAGCCTAGCTTCAGATCTAGTCACCCTGGCTGTTCATGTATTTGGAGAGCCGCCGGAAAAAATTATCTGGCCCCTGGACGCAGGCCAAACCCGCCTACTTATCCGTGATAACCCGGACATGCAAATCCTCTTGGAAGGATTTCAGGGGGAATTCAGATCCTAGCCATCGACTGTTACAGGGGCTCGCCAAGCTTCCCTTCCACAGCCCCTTCCATCCTTTCCCCTCCTCTGCACCCATCCCGGGTGCCACTACCGTCTTCACTGACGCCTCCAGAACCCGTTTCGCCTTCCTCTCTTATTCCCAAGACCACCCGGAACCCCGCCTATTCAGTTATGTTAACCTTCATTCAGTCCAAGTGGGGGAAATTCTGGCGGTATCATATGCGATAAAAGCCCACTGTAACCACCCAGTAAACATTTTCACTGACAGCCTCTACACGTATCAGGTCTGCCGAGTCCTCGCGTTTTCCACCTTTTTCCCGGGAAACTCGGCCATCGATAAAGCACTTTCTGACCTCAGGAGCATCCTGGAGCATCGACAAGATCCTTGGTTCATTAGCCACATTCGTAGCCACTCAGGCCTTCCGGGGCCCCTGGCTAATGGCAATAGTATAGTAGACCAAGCGGTCTCAACTCAGAATACCCAAGCTATGCTAACCCACACGGCAGCCCCTCCGGGGGATGCTGTTAATCAGGCCAAGTTATTGCATTCCAGGTTTCACTTTTCGGCTATGTCGTTACATCATCTATGTGGCCTCCCCTTAGATACCTGTAAACATCTTGTCCGCAATTGTGCAACTTGTGCGCCCTTTGCACCGCTTGGCCCCCTGCAACCTCAGGGAGTCAACCCACGAGGCCTAAAACCCAATTCTAGATGGCAAATGGACGTAACTCACGTTCCGTCCTTTGGACGCCTCAAATATGTGCATGTAATAATTGACACCTTCTCGGCCATGTGTTATGCAGTCCCCCTTGCCGGGGAAACGGCCAAACACTGTATCAAGGCCCTGAGACAAGGAATTCTCTTCATGGGAATTCCCTGGGACCTAAAAACGGACAATGGGCCTGCTTATCGCAGTGCCTCCTTTGCGGCCTTTCTTCAGTTATATAACATCACCCATCATTTTGGCATCCCCTATAATCCACAGGGGCAAGCCATTGTGGAAGCAGTCCATCGCCGCTTAAAAACACAAATTGAAAAAGAAAGGGCAATGCTCCCCCAGGCAACTCCAGGGGACCTTATCATAGCAGCCCTTATTCACCTTAATCTACTCACATTCAATAAAGAAGGGCTTTCGCCCCTACATAAACATTGGGGGCCCTCGTATAGGCCCACCCAGGCCCCAATGGTTTACTGGAAGGACCCAGAGAATAATGCCTGGAAGGGTCCCTCCCCACTCCTCGCCCAGGGGCGCGGGTTTGCTTGTGTTTTCCCAGATGATGCAGCACAACCAATCTGGATCCCAGGAAGGGCAATCCGGCCCGCCACCAGCAACCACGCGTCTAACGAGACGAGAACGCCGTCGTCTCCGCAACCTGGTGCACCAGATGACAACAGTACACCTGGGCCTGGACCCCAGTCCGAGTGAACCCCCTTTTTCCACAGCTCTCCAGCCGCACCTCAGCTCCAACCAGCCGCACCTCAGCTGCAAACAACGCATCGCCAACCCCACCACCCCAACCTTTTCTGCCCCCCTCTCGTTACTCCTCTCCCCTCCTCGACCTTATCCAAGCAGCCTTCACCTCAGTGAATTCCTCCAACCCCTATCTTACCTCCTCTTGTTGGCTTTGCCTCTCCACTTCTTCCCCCCTATATGAACCAATTGCCTCCAACCTCTCCTTTTCAGAAAACACAGAGGACAGCCCCTTGGAATGCAATTGGAATACCTCTGCCGTCCCTCTAACCTTTCACTCAGTCTCCTTTACAGGAAAGTGCATCCGTCCTCGCTCAAGCAACTCTCCCAGCCTCACAGCTTGTGCCAACTACTCCTCTCCCAGCAGCTCTGCCAAGTTTCTTATTCCCCACAACTCCTCCCAATGGCTGTGCTCCTCTACAGGACTTACCCCCTGCCTTAACGTGCAGACCCTCAATACAACTAATGAAACTTGCCTCCTAA
This sequence comes from Choloepus didactylus, assembly GCF_015220235.1. NCBI lineage: Eukaryota > Metazoa > Chordata > Mammalia > Pilosa > Megalonychidae > Choloepus > Choloepus didactylus. The sequence continues at coordinate 60,678,517 of NC_051325.1, forward strand.
TTGTCCTTATCCCTAGGGTCTTATACCACAGCGAGGAAGACTTCTTCCTCCGCCTGGAAAGAACTGCAGATCCCGCCCTTCTGCAAAAGCGAGAGCCCATCACCGCCCTCACAATTGCCTCCCTCCTAGGTCTTGCAGGCGCTGGCACCGGAATCGCTGCATTAGCCAGTCAAGGCTCCGCCCTAACTCACTTCCGAGCAGCGGTTGACGAAGACATTCGTCACCTACAGAACGCTATTTCCCATCTTAAAAATTCTGTCAATTCCCTCTCTGAGGTAGTGCTCCAAAACCGCCGAGGTCTCGACCTTCTCCTCCTCAAAGAAGGAGGCCTCTGCGCCGCCCTAGGAGAAGAGTGCTGTGTATATGCCAATTCCACAGGTCTCGCCGAAGACAGCCTAAAAAAGGTCCGAGAAGGACTAGAACAACGTAGGAGAGACCGTGAAGCCACCAGCTATTGGTCCCACATCTTTACCCCCCTCCTCCCTTACCTCCTCCCTCTCCTCGGCCCCCTACTAATGATCATTCTAGCTCTCACTTTAGGACCCTGCATTATCCGCAGAATCGTCCAACTTGTAAGAAAACAAACAGATGCTATTTTTTCCTCGTTCGTGCAAATCCAGTACCAGCGACTCGCCACCTCTGACGCTCCCTACTCCAAGATAACAACCAACCCTCCGCAACCTCACCGCCACCGGTCAACCCGCCGACCGCGAGGCCCTTCTCAATCGCCTAAACCTCGTACCAACCTCGAGCTCCAGTTAAACCTCCCACCTTCACCCATCCCGCTAGCAGCAAGGCCCTTGTCGAGCGCCCGGGCGCCACACCAACGCTGAGCTCCAGCCTTGCTGAACCACCGTCAACCCTTTTTCCCCTCCCCAACCTTCCCCTTCCCTCATCCTTTAGCGGACCTCTCCGGTAAGCTTCTTCCTTTAATTAGAAAAAAAGGGGGAAATGCGGGACACTGATTACGTGCTTCGACTTGGCGGGCCTGGGCCAGGGGATCGGCCACCCCTGGGGAGGGTAGTGGGTACGGGTGAACAGCGCCCTTCACAGCCCCCCGGGCCTGGGAAAGTGAGGCCGGAGGCAGGCCCCATTTCCTCACCCAAAATACCACCGTTAGGGGAGGCTTGCCGGAGGGAACCGCCTTTTCCCCACCCCCTTATCTTGCCCGGACACTCCCCGTTGCCAGTGCAACTCCCATCACCACCAGTGCGCATACATTGTTGCCAGACACCGTTGCCAGAGCAACTCCCGCCCCTTTTCAAACAACCTCCGTGCTCTCTTAGAACCAATCCTAACCTCCGCACCCTCTCAGAACCAATCCTAGCCTTTATCCCCTCAGCATTGGCTTGTAACAACCCCCGCCCTCTATGCCAGCCTATATAACCTGTGCTCACCCCTAATAAACTCTCTTGGCTTCTACTCCCTCAAAGAACCGTGTCCTGCCTGTTCCTTCTCGCCGCCCTCCACACCTTGCACGCCTCCGCCAGGGACCGGGCCCAGTCCCCCGCCTCGCCCTCGCCTCCGGGAAAGAGCCCCCGCCGCCGGTACCCTCCGAGCAACGCCGAGAGCCGAGGGTTCAGCAACCGGCCGCCCCCCCCCCCCAGACAAATCAACTGCGACCGCAGGCTTTGTTGAACTAGGTTAAATGGGGGGAAGCAAACTTGTAGCACCACATACAGACTGGACGCACAACGGAGGATACACGAAGTGCACACCCTCGTAGGCCCTGGTCCTCTTCCCCTCCTCAGCCACCTGACGTCCTGTGTCTCCCCAGGCCAGAAGACAAAAACTTCCAAGAGGATAAAAGATTCAGTCAGCTCCCCTTGCCCCTCTGGGAGTATTCTGTGCACTGAAAATACCACAGAGAGAGTTCAGCCAATCCCTCAACCAAGAAAGGGCAAATTAGCCTTGTCTTCTGCTCAGACTAGCAGCAGTAAGATTTCACCCATTAGCTGCTCATTAGCACCTCCACCAGGGGGCATGCATTAGGAAATAAAAGGTGGTCAAACTCGTAAATGCTGGTGACTTGTTAGCCACTTTGAGAGCCTTGATGAGGAAGATGTCGCAAGCGGACCTGACATACAGCAGGAGCTCAATGAATTTCGATGGAGGAAGGAAGAAGGAAGGGTTGGACCAATCTCAAAAAGGACATGTGTTACCTGAGATGCAAAATTATGCACTCTCACTCTCCTGAATTATAATGACCATGAGGGTATGCTTATAAATTACCTCAAATGGTCTTGTTGGTATGTACCCATCATTCTCAGAGGAATGGACTGGAAAACCCAAGACCGACCACCATACTAGGAAAACCATGTCAGACCTACTAAAGGTGGATCAGGAATGTTACCTTTATGTGAGTATAAATGTCCTGTCATAAAAGGACATTCGGGAGACCACATTTTTCCCTACGTAAATTACCAAAAGAACTTCATTAATCAAAAAGGAAGAGAAAATGTGCTTGATAGGTTATTTAATCACTACTCTCAATGAATATTTTATCTAAATTTAGGAGACACCGTAGCTTCATTATTTATAACCCAGTAGTCATGTTTCAAAATCATTATCGCAATTACTTTTGCTTCTCTACATAATTAAAGCTCTAATATTCCATCTTGCCCAGAAGGTCACTATTACAAAACTCAAGACTTAAGATAATTGCTAGGATTTTAGGTGGACGCTCGTGGTGAAGAGGGGATCCTGGAGATTTATCCCGGTTGGAGCTTACCAGGCTGAGGAGGTGGCCCCACAGCTGTCCTGAAAGGGGGAACTGGAGGGTAAGTCCTGGGCCGGGGGTCGGATGCTCACGGTACCCCTGGAGGGGTTTGCAGAGGTGGAAATGAAGGGGCCAAGGGACTGGAAGGTGGCCTGGTGCACCTGAAACTGGAGGGAATGGCGAGGTGAACACAGCCTCAGGTCGCGGCAGGGGCCACATCCCCCCCGGAGGAAACAGACGGCCGCCAGCACACGGACCACTGCCAGCCGAAAGATGCCTCAGCATACTAATTGCCTCCTAAGTCATTTCCTAAATAAACTATTTTTAAACAGAGCGTAAGGAAAAGTTTACTCTGCTTATATATGTGCATGTGCATTTATTCTTCCAGAATATTGATTCTATATCTAATAACATCAGACTTTATCAAGTATTTGAACAGCCATATTAATAATTCTGAGGCATGTTGATGAGAGTAACAGAAAAGGTAAAAATTTAAAATTATAGTTTTTTTCTTTCTGATTTCTGTTTTCCATGACATTCGTTCACTAAAAAGTATCAAGGTGTGTGCCGCTGTCTTCATATTCAACCACTCTTTTGAGATTTCAGGTGCCCTGATCCTCACAGGGTCTGAATGTGATGATGCCATGTGGTTACTAAAGGGAGAAAACGCACAGTCCCCAGTCCAGAAGCCACGGGGAGGCCCCTAAGCTTGCTGGGGAGTGGCAGTTAATAAAGGACGGGGTCAAGGTTTGACAGGACGCTGCCTGCACCTGCCCATCGACAGGGGTCGCCGATGAGCCTGACAGGGAGAGGGGGGAGCTGGGCTCTGCGGATCCCCGGGGAAGTGGGGGACACCACCATGAAGCACTCGGCACAGGCTTTCCGCATTCCCCAAACATTTTCCAAGCAGGGTTCAAAAAACTTTGGGCTCTAAAGCAAATCACATGGTGCTGCTCACGCTTGGTTACCCTGAGGAGGGGCAGAACCCGTTTTAATGGTGTAGTTAAGGCAGCGCCATAAATTAATGACAAAGATGAGGAAAATATACTGGTCTGGAAGGAATCATTTGAAACAGATAAAAATGATAAGTAGAAAAAAGAAATGTTTCTTTTACTTCTTAATTTTAGTAAGTGACTGGTTAAATGTAACAGGATAATAGAGGAAAAAACCCCAAAAGTTAGAATATTCACTATGTGAAATGCAGACAAAAACTGTGAAAGACTCGGAATTTCAGTGGGTGTCCCTCCTAGCTGACCCACTGGGATTATCTCTGTGCTTGACTAGGGTATTTTACAACTTTATAGTGATAGAAGGTAAGTTGTTAAAAACTGATAGTAATGCAAATAATTCCGGTCCACAGAAATGCAAATTGTGTCTAGTGGAATGCAAACTGATTATCACCCTGGTTACTGACCACTTTTGAATCCATTTGTAAATTCATTTCAGTATTTCTTAGTCTGACTATAGATGTGTGGTACTTTTGAGTTCTCCATTAAACCTGTTGTAACATCTTATTGGTTCCCTCATTAGTAAATGAATCAAATCAATCTTTGACACAGATTCATCTTATATCTGTATGAAAGTCATGATTATATTTAAATTGTATCCTTTAAAAAGACTTGTTTTTAATATACTAACACAAAACAATCAGACTAAAACGTTTCACAAATGGGAATAAGTTATGATCACGGAAATAGCCATCTATAGAAAGATTAGTCTGTTGGCCACTGCTGTTCTTCATTCAAATGCATTAAGCAGAAGATAATATTCAATGTATAGTCAAAGCAACAGCCCATGAAAAATTTTTCTTGAGTCAGAACTCTAGTGACATGGCTTATACTTTAAATAAAATAAGCTTCAGAACTTAAATTTAAAACTCAATTTAAAGATACTTTTTGAGGCTAAATCCCAACCATACAGGTAGCATATCCTTTCAAATAAAAGTGACCTACACCTGAATGTAGTTCTATAGGTGCCAAGTACTGGGCTTGGCACTGGGGACCACAAATAAATAAGATAGGGCTTCTCCCCTCCAGAACCCCCAAGTTAGCAAAATGTTATGGGAATGCTGAAAAGGGAGCAATGAATGCTTTCTGGCACAGTGGGGAGACGCATCTGATCAAGAAAAAAATCCGACAGAGTCCTATTCAAGCGGGGTTTGAAGGGTGAGCAGGGCCCCTCCAGGTAGGGAGGCAGTAATGAGCAGAGCTGAGGAGGTGAGAAAGAGCAGTGCAGCCCCAGGGGGCAACAAGCCACCTGGTTTGGCAAGAGAAGTGGTCCTCTACTCTGCCGTGTGCATCAGAACCACAAAAGGACTTACTTAAAATGCAGATACCGAGGCCCTACCCCTGACTTACTGAACTAGAATCTGAATTTTAACCTGCCTTCCCTTCCCCACCCAAGATTCAGATACACAGCCAGAGGTGAGCCCACCTGGGCCAGGGCAATGTGCAGCACAGAAGAAGGAGACTAGAGTTAAGGCCGGAAAGGTAACTGTGAAGGGACCTGAAGGCCCACTAAGGGCCTGAGAAGAAATCCCAACAGTCCTGAAGCCCAGGAGTGAAGTGGTGGAGAGGTATTCTAGAAAGACTAGTTGAGAGGGGCTAGGGAGACCAGTTGGCTAATGTTGCCTTCAGAAGTTGAGAAATTCAAAATTGATGCATGCTGCCTTCAAAATTAACAGAATCATAAACACAAAACTTTACAAATGATTTTGAAAGTGCACTAAGAAGTGAATCAGCAATTACAATTGATCAAACTTCACATAGCAAAAATTTCTCAGTGGCTTCCTGTCCAACGGCATGACAAATATCACCAAAACTTTGTAGCACGCACCTTTAAAAGGCAAAAGGCACACTCATTATTCTTAGCTTTCTTTTTGTCTTAACGAACTGTAAAAGCTAACAAGCAAGACCCAGGAAGGCAATTACAGCTCCAAGCAGGCAGCTAACAAGCATCACCGAATCCAAGGCCCATCCCACGGCACCACACCAGGTGCCTCCGTGCATCAAAACACAAGACTGACAAAAGGGTAACCAAATTCTAGCTCTTTTTTGCTCCAAATTGATCTTGATACATAATTCATTTAGTTAGCAATAGGGCAAAAGCGTTCCTTAACATTCTTTGCGCAAGTAAATGAGACCTATTGTCTTGCTATGAGTCATGATGAGACCAGACGCAGAGCTGGCCAGTTAAGCAGGGAGGTGGAAGATGAGGTTGTTTAAGGAGAGACGGCAACGGCCTTCAAAAGGAAGAATCTGACAACCAAATGACACGTGGCTAAAAGGGCAGAAGGGGTGGGGGGTCGGGCAGAACTGCAAAGACAACTAAGAACCTGGGAACAAATCACTCCAGATAATGAAAGACTTTGCAGGTCTGGTGCAAAGGCATCTAAACCCAAGCCAAGAAGGTCCATAACTCACCCTCCTGTGCCTCAAAGCAGCAGGTTTACTGACACAAAATCTCATCTCCAGGTTTCTATGCATCCCCTAGCGCAGTAAAGACTGGCAACACAGTTCAGATACTTTCCTAATGCAGCGCACACTAGCTGCATTTTTCCTTCCAGACTGTTTCTACTGAAGAAATCCAGAAACTTTAGAGGAATTGATTCTGAAATTTTTAACTTAAGAGTTTTGAAACTATATGTTCCAACCTTCTGAACTTGAAAGACCTTCCCGGCACCACACAATTCATAGAATCGAGTAGCCGTTTGTGCTCTTGTTCAGCATTGAAGCGATTTTGCAAATTACAAATAACAAGAAAATTAGAATCACTTGAAATACCGAAGCATACAAGTCACATGTATCACTAACAAGATATATTCAAAGACTAAATATTCAAAATAGTGCCAAATTGTTCAAGAAGTAAAACTCCAGAACTCCTTCTTTTGAGTTTTGTCAAGTTACATAATCAAAACAAGACCAAGTATTTTTTCAACTTTGACTCAGATAGGGTTTTCCTGAAGTCCCCAGAGTTACTATTTGCCAGGCACCTACAACGTGCCAATATGTAAAAGAGCAATTTACATGCATTGGCTCATTTTATCTTCCTAGGAACTCTATGACATATGTATTATTTATCCTCGGTTTTCCAGAAAAGGAAACTGAGGCTCAAGGAAGTTAAGTAACGTGGCCAAAAATAAATAGTGATGAAGCAGGACATACAATAATAGCAGAGAAGGATATGTTGGACTAACCCTCAAATAGATAACAATTATAAATGCTATACACAATGTAAAAAATGATTTGTGGGCACTGAAGAGTGGTCAAAAGCAGGGAGAAACTAAAGGAGAGTAAACCCTTGAAAGACATGAACTACCCTGGGTAAAATTTGCATTTATGCCACTTTTTGCCTGCAGGCACTCCCCAGTCTGCCTGGCTATACAAGGTAGACCTAAGCAAAAGCTAAGGTTTTGCTGGCTAGAGGAGTCAGAAGACAAGAGTTTAAGGCTATCGGAGCAGCTGGAAAGTGAGGGTTAGAAATCCCAGAAAGAAAAGAAGAAAGGAGCCACAAAAGGGAGAGCCCCAAAATCTGTGATTAAATCCTTCCCTAATCTTTGGCTGATCTCTGAACTGTACATGAAAGCAGAGACTCTGAGAAAGCAGTGGCTTGAAGGCTGAGTTGTTTGAGCTGTTTCCTACCACAGGGGAAGCAGAGTCTGAGGTTTAAGTCTAGGTAACTTAAGTGTTTGCTAGAACAAAAATCAATGCTCTCCCAATTCTTTTGTTGCTCAGATGTGGCCTCTCTCTCTAAGCCCACTCTGCAGGTGAACTCACTGCTCTCCCCTCTACATGAGACATGACTCCCAGGGGTGTAAATCTCCGTGGCAACACAGGATATGACTGCCAGGGATGAGCCTGGACCCAGCATCGTGGGATTGAGAAAATCTTGACCAAAAAGGGAAGTGAAATGAAAAAAATAAAGTTTCAGTGGCTGAGAGATTTTTTTTTAATTCAGTTTTATTGAGATATATTCATGTAGCATACAATCATCCACAGTGTACAATCAACTGTTCACAGTACCATCATACAGTTGTACATTCATCGCCACAATCAATTTTTGAACATTTTTGTTACTCCAAAAAAAATAAAAATAAGAATAAAAATGAAAGTAAAAAAGAACACTCAAAGCATTCCATCCCCCATCCCACCCTGTTTTTCATTTAATTTTTGTCCCCATTTTTCTACTCATCTGTCCATACACTGGACAAAGGTTTTCGCAATCACACGGTCACACCATGTAAGCTACATAGTTACATAATCGTCTTCAAGAATCAAGGCTACTGGGTTGCAGTTTAACAGTTTCAGGTATTTCCTTCTAGCTATTCCAATACACTAAAAACTAAAAAGGGATATCTATATAGCACATATCTGTATAGCGCTTAAGAATGACCTGCAGAGTTTCTTCAATGGTTCATCAACAAGATACAACAGAGGGAAAAAAAATTACAGACAGGAGAAAAATAGGAAAATGTTGCCCAAAGTAAAGAAAAATATCAGTTGATAGAAACAGACCCACAGAACACCCAGGAGTTAGAATTAGCAGGTTTTAAAAGGTCTTTAAAGCAGCTATTATAAACAAATATAAATTTATGAATATAAATACTAAAAATAATGTGAAGTAAAGCAGGTCCATATTGAAAAAACAGATAGGAAGTCTCATCAAACAAAAGAAAACTATAAAACAGAACCAAGACTTCTGGTAACAGTACAGTAGCTAAGTCAGACTAACCCTCTTGCAGATAACAATGATAAAATTCTGACAAAACATAAAAAAGCAACCATTTTAAAGCACTGGAGAGCCACCAAAAGGCATAAACTGGAATGGAGGCTACTCTTCAAAGATGGACAACAATGGAAGAGATTTGCAAGTATGGTCCAAAATATGTTTACAATATCTTCTCAAATCTTTGGCTGATGGCTAAACTACATATGCATGGGAGGAGATCCCAGAAGACCAAGTAAAAAAAAAAAAAAAAAGCAGCTAGAAGCTAAACAAACTGAGCAGAGATTTCAGCTGCTGAGAGACAGTTTGGAGTCGGGGATCAGTCAAGGTAACTACTTGCTGGGGCAAAATCACTTTAGAGAAATATAACAGAAGCTAGAGTCTCTACAATGTATCATTTATAATGACTGATGTCCTGTCAAAAATCACTGCACAGGTGTTAACAGGAAAAAAATGACTCATACTTAACAAAGAAAAGGCTGTCAAAAAAAATCAATGCCAAGATGATCCAGATGTTGCACCTACCAGACAAGGACCTTAAGGGAGCTAATATAAATATATTCAAAGATTAAAAGGAATACATATGCATAAAGAAGAACAGATAGAGAATCTCACTAGAGTGACAGAAACCATAAAAAGATCAAAGTGGAAATTCTAGAGCTGCAAACCATAATAAAATAAAAAATTCACGGATAGAACTAACAGCAGATTGGAGATGACAAAAATGGTTATTAAACTAAAGATAGATCAATAAAAATTGTTAAATCTGAACATCAAAGAGAAAAATGATTGAAGAAAAATGAACAGGACCTCACAGAGCAGTGGGACAACATCAAGTGGTCCAACATCTGTGTAATCTAAGTCGTAGATGGAGAGGAGAGACAGAATGGCACAGAAACAATAAAGAGCTGAAGGAACAATAACTGAGAACTTCCCAAATTAGGTGAAGGGCATCAACACATCAGGAAATTCAATGAACCCAAAGTAGAATAACCACTCGTGCTGCTAAAAAACAAAGATAAATGTGCCAAAAGCCACAAAAAAAGTATACTTTATATTCAAGAGTACAATGTAAGTGACAGCTGACTTCTCACGAGAAACAAAAGAGGCCAAAAGACAATGGGAGGATATCATTAAAGTGAAAAAAAGAAAAATTAAAACAAAATAAAACCTTGTCAACCCAGAATTCTATATCCAGAAAAACTATCATTCAAAAATGAAGGCAAAATAAAGGCATTTTCAGATAAACTAAAACTCAGAGGCTCCATCACCAGCAGCCCTCAACTACAAAAAATTACTAAAGAAAGTTATTCAGGCTAAAGAGAAACCAAACCAGATAGTAACTCAATTCTAAAAGGAAGCAATGAAGATCTCCAAAAATGGTAAAAATGTGGGCATAAAAGGCTATAACTTTTTCTCTTCCCTTAATTTCTTCAAAAAATATACAAATGTTAAAAAAATACATATTGTGCTCTTTTGGCTGGTTCATAATATAATGTATATGAAAACAATGACACAAAGGATGACAGATGGTAAATGGAACCATACTGTTGCAAATATTTTATGTGAAGTAGTACAATACAGACTTTAAATACATTGTGATAAGTTAAAGATGCTTTGTATAATAGCTAGAGTAAATACGAAAAGGAAAAATAATATTACAAACAGGTATAGGTGAATATTAAATATCCTCAATTGAGGAATTAAAGTACAATACTAAAAAATACACAGCCCAAAAGAAGAGAGGAAAAAAGTAACAGAAGAACAAAAACAGATAAGACCAATGGAAAACAAACAGCAAAATGGTGGAAATAAATCCAAACATACCAAAAATTACACTAAATGTAAATGGACTAAATACTCCAATTAAAAGGTAGAAACTGACAAGAGTGATTACAAAAGCAATTTATGTAAGCATACGCTTACATAAGCAAAAACACTTTAAATGTAAAGAAACAAATGATAAGAGTTAAAAGATGTAAACAAATATACTATGCAAACAGTTAATGTAGGAATGCTGGAGATAAAGACATTTCTTAATTATAAAAGAGTCAATAATGGGGACAAAAAGGTAAAAGAATAATGGCAGGCATGGGATGCTTTGGGTGTTCTCTTTTACTTTTATTTTATTCTTGTTTTTATGTGTATTTGTATTACATTTTTTGGAGTAATAACATGGTCCCAAATTGATAGTGGTGATGAATGCATAACTATATAATGATACCGTGAACAACAGATTGAACACTTTGGATGATTGTATGGTACGTGACTATCTCAATAAAATTGCAAGGGAAAAAAGTCAATACATCATGAAGACATAAAAATTAAATTTTTTGCTCTAAATGCTTATAATAGAAAAGAGAGCAGGCTTAAAATTACTAGGTTTCCTCTTTAAGAAGCTAAAAAACTAGAAGCAAATTGAACTCAAGTAAGTGGAAGGAAAGAGATAATAAAGAATAGTAATCAATGAAAAATAAAACGAACAATAAAGAAAATCTACAAAGCCAAAACTTGGTTCTTAGAAAACATTAACAAAATATTGATATACCTCTAGCAAGACTGATCAAGAAGAAGAAAAAGCACAAATTACCAATATCAGGAATTAAAGAGGATAATACTGCAGATCCTACACGTATTTTAAAATTTGACAACTTCAATGAAATTAATAAATTCCTGAAAAAACACAAATTATCAAAATGACACATGAAATAACAAATCTGAAGAGGCCTATACCTAAATTGAATCTGTTGTCAAAAGCTGTCCACAAAGAAAACTCTAGAACAGGATGTTTTATTTAAAGGACTTATAATAAATATTTAAGGGAAAAATAATACTAATGTTAAATAAAATCATTCAGAAAACACAAGAGGAAGGAATACTTCCCTCTCATTTTATGAGGGCAGCATGACTGATTGCAAGTTCTAACAAAGACATAATAGACCAATGGAATCAAATGGAGAGCCCAGAAAGCAACGCTCACAATTATGGTCAACTGATTTTTGACAAGGGGACAAAGACCACTCAATTGGAAAAGAATCATCTCTTCAACAAATGGTGCTGGGATGGCTGGATCTCCATTGGCAAAAAAAAAAAAAAAAAAAGGAGGCTCCTTACCTCACACCTTATAAAAAATCAACTCAAAATGGATCAAAGACGTAAGTATAAAAGCCAGAGCTATCAAACTCCTAGAATAAAACACAGGGAAGCATCTTCAGGACCTTGTGTTAGGCAACAGTTTCTTAGACTTTACACCCAAAGCACAAGCAACAACAAAAATAGATAAATGGGACTGCATCAAAACTAAAAACTTTTGTGCCTCACAGAACTTTATCATGAAAGTAAAACAACCTACACAATGGAGAAAATATTTGGAAACCATATATCTGATAAAGGTTTAATATCTAGGATATATAAAGACAGGGTGCTCAACATCATTAGCCATCAGGAAAATGCAAATCAAAACCACAATGAGATACCATTTCATACCTATTAGCATGGCTGCTATTTAAAAAATGGAAAATAACAATTGTTGGAGAGGACGTGGAGAAATAGGAATACTCATTCATTGTTGGTGGTGATGTAAAATGGCACAGCCACTGTGGAAGACAGTGTGGCAGTTTCTCAAAGGCTAAGTACAGAACCATATGACCCAGCAATCCCACTACTAGGTATATACCCAAAAGAATTGAAAGCAGGGACCCGAACAGGTATTTCCATACCAATGTAGAGAGAGGCATTATTCACAATTGCCAAAAGATGGAAGCAATCCAAGGGTCCATCAACCTATTAATGGATAAATAAAATGTGGTATATACATAACAATGGAGTATTATTCAGCTGTAAAAAGGAATGAAGTCCTGATACATGTGACAACATGGATGAAACTTGAAGACATCATGCTGAGTGACATAAGCCAGACACAGAAGGACAAACATTGAATGATCTCACTAATTGGAAATAATTAGAATAAGCAAACTCTTAGACTCAGAATTTAAATATAGGTAACAGGGGATAGGGTAGGGATAGGGAATGGGAAGTTAAGGCTTAAAATGTACAGGGTTCCTATTTCAAATGACGGAAATGTTTTGGTTTTGAATGGTGGTGATGGTAACACAACATTGTAAACGTAATTAACAGCACTGAAATATATACCTGAATGTGATTAAAAGGGGAAATGTTAGATTGTATTGGTAACAGAATAAATTTTTTTTTAAAAATCCATGGAACTACATTACACAAACAGTGAACCCTAAATTAAATCATGGACTATTGTTAATAGCACAATTATAAAAACTTCACATCAATGCAAGGTGTTGACAGTGGGCTGGTGTTCTAGTTTGCTAATGCTGCCGGAATGCAAAACACCAGAAATGGACTGGCTTTTATAAAGGGGGTTTATTTGGTTACACAGTGACAGTCTTAAGGCCATAAAGTGTCCAAGGCAACACATCAGCAATCAGGTACCTTCACTGGAGGATGGCCAATGGCATCCGGAAAACCTCTGTTAGCTGGGAAGGCACGTGGCTGGCGTCTGCTCCAAAGTTCCGGTTTCAAAATGGCTTTCTCCCAAGACGTTCCTCTCTAGGCTGCAGTTCCTCAAAAATCTCACTCTTAGTTGCACTTGGGGTATTTGTCCTCTCTTAGATTCTCCAGAGCAAGAGTCTGCTTTCAACGGCCGTCTTCAAAATGTCTCTCATCCGCAGCTCCTGTGCTTTCTTCAAAGTGTCCCTCTTGGCTGTAGCTCCTCTTCAAAAGGTCACTCTCAGCTGCACTGAGTTCCCTCTGCCCGTCAGCTCATTTATATGGCTCCACTGATCAAGGCCCACCCTGAATGGGTGGGGCCACACCTCCATGGAAATATCTCATCAGAGTTATCACCTACAGTTGGGTGGGGCACATTCCCATGCAAATCTAATCAGCACCAAAAACGTCTGCCCCACAAGACTGCATCAAAGAGTATGGCTTTTTCTAGGGGACGTAATACATGCAAATTGGCACAGCTGGTATATGGGACTCCTGTATTTTGTGCATGACTGTTCTGTAAACCAATAGCTTCTCTAAGAAAGAAAAAAAAAATACTAAAAAAAAATTGCCTATAATAGCCCTTTTGAATATAGATGTAAAAATCCTAAACAAAACGTTAGTAAATAATGGAGAAAGGAACACTCTTCTTCACAGTAGTATGCCAACTAGAATCATCAACAGATACTAAAACTAGTAGGTGAGAGTTTGATGAAGACCAGCATATCTCAAAGTAACTCCTCCTATCACTTCCAAAGGGAAAAAATAGAAACAGCAAATTGGAGAAACTTGGCAGACACCACCTCTACTCAGTCATCAAAGTTGGCATCACCAATACTGGGACAAACTGAAATCGCGTGCCTCCTGACATGACGGACTGAGAACACATTGCTTCTGGGATATTCCTGCCAGAAATATGCTTCTGGAATCCACTCAAGAGGCAACATCAGACAAACCCAACTCAGGAGAAAATCTATCAACGAGAGAGCCAGTACTTTTCAAAAATGTCCATGGTATGAAATTCAAAGAAACTCAGGAACTATTTCAGATTAAAGGGACTAAAGAGACGTAACAACTAAATACAATACGTGATCCCAACTGGATCCTGGACTGGGTGGAAAAGTAGTTGTAAAGAGCATTACTGGGACAACTGACTACATTTGATATGAACTGTGGTTATTAGTATTCTATTAATACTAAACTTCCTGATTTTGATCACTGTACTGTGACTGCAGAAGAGAGAATTTCCTTGTTTTTAACAAATTTACACTGAAGTATTTGGGGATAAAAGGGCACAAAGTCTCCTACTTACTCTCAAATGGTTCAGAAAAAAATATATACATATGTGTGGGCACATGCATATATATTTACATAAATGACACAGGGATATATACATACATATATACATATATATATATATATATGGCGAGAGAGGCAGTTTGATAAAATAAATAGATCTTGATGTAATCTATAGGAGAAGCTGGGTGGGAGCTCTTTTTACTATTCTGGCAATTTATCTATGAGTTTGAAATTATAATAAAATTAAATGTTACCAGATTTTAAAAAGAACTTTCCCACCCCCCAAAAAACAGAAAAAGGAAAAGGAAGGAAGGAAGGAAAGGAAGGAGGAAGGGAAGGAGGGAGGGAGGGAAGGAGGGAAGAAGATGAGAGCCGAAGGCCTTGTTTCCATGGAGATCTTCCTGTCTCTGAAGTCTACGCTCTTCCCACCACCCAGTACCGACTTTTTCCAGTAGAGAAAGTCCTGGGTTAACAGCCCATCCATTACTCCACTTGGAATTTGCATGCCAGCAGAAAAAAGGGGAAAGAAAGCCAACGGTGGGGGAGGGGTGGGGAAGACTATCTCCGTAACACAGATGAGGAAAAAGCTTGCATCCTTAGAACTTACAGGACCCCTGTTTCTAATCGGGTGCTTCTCAGAGTGGTACGACGTGGCAGGCCCAAGAACTGAGCATGTGAGGCTTCTGTATCCCGGATAACAGGCAGCTAAAGGGTTCCCAGTGTCTCCATCCATCCCATCCGTCTACCACACCCACATGACCTCTATTATACACAGTAGAAGACAAATCCAGAGTCATTAAAAGTCTGCACACCAAGTGACAAGCAGTGATCTTCCCCTGACCCTGGGAACCAAGTGTATAGAATGACGATCTTCACCAAGTTGCTTGGAGCCAACTATTGTTTATCATATACAACTACAATATTCTTTTTAAATAAATGCACAAGTAAAAATGAGCTTAAAAATAGGAATGATGACAAAAAATGAGAAAGCCTTAATGTGAAAACATTTTGGAAGAGAAAAATAGGCTTCTAACAATTAGATATAATCTTAGAATGCTAATGGCCTTCCTGCAAGCAAGAGGAAATTATAATTGGTCTCCAGCGACTTGTTTATCCTGTCTAGATATAATTACAAGATACAGCTCTTCCAGTTTTTACCGATTCATTCATTCAACAACTAACATTTATTTAGTACTGACTCTGGACCTGGCACAGTGCTAGGTGCTGAGGATGTAAAGCTGACGGGGCCCCATGTTTAAGAAGCTCACCATCATGAGGGAGAAATAAACACATGGAACTTCACAACTAAAACTCAATTGCAGAGTGAAAGAAGACAGATTTGAACCAAGCCTTCTGACTGCATAAAGTGGGAGTGACTAACTTTGCTTCGAGTACCTAGAAAGACTTTCCAAAGGAAAACGCATATATACATGGCATTATATATGAAAATTGTGATGCATAACTCAATTTTTAAATGCCCAGGGCACATGCAGGAAGTGATCTTTGATTTTCCCAATCATATGTACACTACAGTTGCTAGCATCAGAAGCTACTGATTATAATTTACAATGAAAACGAAAAGTCTAATGAACAGACACATATTTTGGCCATGTAGGCAAGCATTTTCTTCAGGAGCAAGAAGAAATTCCCTCCAAGTGGCATGGTTCTGAGTGTGTGTGTGATTAGGAACATGCAGGAAGCAGTGTTCAAACCACATGGCAGCAAAAAGAGCCTGAAAGCACAGAGGGTAGCAGACACCAACCCTTCAAGCCTACAGCTCCCTGACTCATCACATAGTACCTAGTGCTGGTGCCCACAATGTCTGGGGTATCACTCCCAGCCCAGATAAATCCAAAGCCTGACATCCTTGGGGAGCTCTGGGAAGCAATAAGGGGCACACATATGGCCTTCTCTTTCTTGAAAACCACTCTCCACCCATATTCTCATTTCCTTCCAAAAAAGAAGATAGATCCATCTTTGCTCCATGGCCCCCAAGTGCCTAAGGCCCATTGGCCTCCAGACTCCCAGGGAAAGAAGTCAAAACAGTTTCTGAATCACCAAAGTATGCATGGGCTAGACAAGACACCACAAACACTGCTTCCATCACTGCTCCATGAGAAGAAAAGGGGAGTTCCTCCAGGGACACCATGGGGACTGCAGATGGGTGCTTAACCTGGGGAAGGTTTTGAGAGTGCTCCTGTTCTTTGCAGCCACATTTGAAAGCTTATACATTCCAATAATGATATCAGCAACTCACTTTGAATGAAAAATACAATTTATGTGAACTAATCTGTTCTGCAAGTGATTTGTCGATAGCTTTTTGAAGGCTTGTTATATTTTTCGAAAATTTCTACCAACAAAAAAAATAATAATAATAATAATATTGCTGACAAGAGTAGAGTGTTTGGGAACAACGCAAAATAAAAAACAAACAAAAATGACCCCAGCATTATTTTTCGTGGTATTACCAGTCTTCAGGGATAAGATATTTGGTTGTCAGTCGTGACCTTGGAAACTCGCCTAACCAACTTTCAAACAGAAAAGAAGATCTAGCTGGCAAAGTTCACTGGTTAACTGCCAAATACCCCAACTAAATGATATTATCCAGGTTCATTTTGCAAAATAAATTTAATTTCTTGTAGGGAAACTTGAAATTATAAAAACAAAAAAAACTGGAGAATTTGAATTTTAATAATCAATTATTCTTCAACATGATTCATCTTATAAACATATGGAATATGCAAACAAATTAAATTACTTTTAAAAGCCAGACCTTTAACACACAGTTGAGGAAAACTTTTACATAAATTAAGAATAACTGCCAAATGTTCCGATGCTGTAATACAATTTTTTAGCTCCATGGTGTTTAATGGGAAAAAGAAAAAATTCCTTTCTCTAACTTTGTTCTTTTCCAACCAAGAAAATTACTATTTTCCATATCTTTTATTGTACTCATAATTGAGGCTTATGAGTTTTTAAATCACCTATGTATAAATTTTCCGTAAAATGCTAGAATAACCCTGGATCGATTTGCTTCCCTGATGCCTACAGGAAGGGCCACGTCGTGCAGCAGCATCTGTGCTCAGGTGGATGGGAGGGAGATGGCGAAAGAAAACAAGATGCCCCTGATGGTAGGGTACCTTCCCCGGAGCCACAGACAGAGCTGGAGCCCAGCCTGGGAGAGTTCTGGGGTAATGGTGGGATAAGAAAGCCAGTACCGGCTCAGCAACAACTAGTCTTAGAACGAGGGTTCTGGAAGCAAGGAGAAAGTCCTTGATTGTACAATTCATTTCACAATGGACACAGACTCTTACAAACCCAATGATAACACATTAATTATTAAATGTAGATGACATTTAGTACTTATACTATTCCTTGAATTGTACATCTTTAATGTACAAATACTTCAAAACTGTTTCCCAAACTGCTATAAACATCTTTGCCACAGCTGCATTCTTCAAAATGATTCTTTTACTTGTTTGCTTGTAGACCTCCTTTAGTCTTGCCCTAATCTATAAAACAGATATATGTGCTGATAAAAATTTCTTTTAAAAATTCTCCAAGTATCACCTAAAGTAATCTCACATACCACACTGGGTTTCTTCCTTTGGGAATCACGCCCATGATCCAAGTAGGTTCAGAGATTTACCTGTAAATCTCAGCATCTTGCCCAGTAGACATTTAGGCCAACTACGTTCAAATCACTGTGATTCCCCAATCTCTACTTTCTTAAAGCAACTGGTGATCAAAATTGTGCTCGGAACTCAGCCAGGAGCTTCCTCTGGCCCTGGCCAAATCACCCAGCTACCCTGTTCATGGAAATAGTGCTGACCAAAATCCAATGCGGGCGAGACTTCAAGTCATGCAAGAGCCAATTCATGGGAAAGTCCTGAGAAAGGTGCTGGGCAGCCATTTCTTGGACAGACTCACATTCATGGCTTCTGCTTTATATTCTTCATTACTACCTGGGGCAGAGAGTCCAGCAGGATTGGGCACACTTTGTTTTCAATGTCGTGCTGAAAAATCAGATCCTGTTCCAATAGAATCAATAGCACTTCCTGACTTGATTTTCTAACCGAGAAGAGAGAAAGAGGCAAAAGGTGAAACACAAAACAAGTGAAATTTCTCCTAGGGTCAAGACCAAACTCCCCAAGCAGGCATCACCAAGCTGGCCCTGCCTGCTTTCCCTTTTGCTGTGTGCGCGGGAACCACGCTGATCTTGCTGCCTCTCATGCTTCCTTCCCAAGGCCTGTGAATACACATCTCCCTTGGCCCGAAACACCCTTGTCCCTTTGCCTAACTGACTCCTGCCCATTCTTCTGCTCTCCTCCTTCCCTGAACCCCATCCCAGCCCGAGCAGGTCAGGTCACAATTCTACTGTCTAATCTCTAGTAGCACCCTGCTCTTTTCCTTTACAGCTCTTACCCCAGGGGGAAAAAAAAAAAAAATATATATATATATATATATATGTATATATACACACACACACACATATATATTTGGTATGGTTACTCAATTGCCAGCTGTCTCCCCCACCACTGACAATGGACTCCAGAGGGCAGAACCATGCCCAATTTGCTCTCTAGTGCACCCTCAGGACCTGGCCACATCTGGCAGAATATGTGCATTCAATTCATATTTGTTGAGTGAATGAACGACTTAGTGTATTTTTCCTTCCACAGGCATAGGGATTGGAAAACCCTGCACCATTCTCCTACCACTTGGTAAAACCCTGGCTTGCCCTATCGGAAATGAGAATTATGTCTGGGATGACAGATACTACAGGAAAGGGGCCCAAAGAGCCACTCCCACAGAAAACAGGCTCGGCAGCCCAGAGAAGCCCACGGTTGAGCTCTCCATCCTCTGCAGTGTGCATGGCTTACAAGGAGTGTGTAAACACTACAATGCAGAGGGTCCTCAGAAGCTGAGGAGACATTTTTGGGGAAATGAAAGTACAAGAGATTCCCAGCTACAGAGCAAGAAACGAAACACGCAACTCATCACAAGTGATGGTTCAGCAGGAAGACAGTAATGAGGTCCAGAGTGTGTTGACAGAGTCGTAGCGGATTCATCAACAGCAGGTTATAAAAGAGGACCAGGGCGACATGGCCTGCCTGCAAGACTGACGCCACAGAGGAGAACAGGTGACAGGATGAAAACAGAATTTGAGAAGGATCATTCTGGCAGTGTCATTCAGAGTAAATTGGAGGCAAGGAAAGACTGGGAGCCAAAAGGTCAGCAAAGTAGTTATTGCCACACTGCAGGTGGGAGGGGATGAGGCCGGGCTGACAGCAGGGAGGAAAGGTGAGGCCCTGGCAACAATTCCCAGGCAGGACTGGGGGGACCCGCTGTGCGACTGGAAGAGGCAAAAGCCACAATAACTCTAGAAGTCAGCACTGCCCGGGAGCTGACAGCACAGAAGGGCCACTGATGGACCAGCCACGCAATCGCCCCACACTGCACTCACGTGATGCGCCAAGGACACGAAGGGCAGGGGGACCGAGAGGATGCCCCAGTGGGGGGGACAGGCCTTGGGCGGGAGATGTAGAGCCTGAGGGCAAAGGGTGGTTAGAGTCCCACTAGCCAAGGAAGGGAGGGCCTTCCAGGTGCAGAGAGAGCACATTCAAAGGCACAGAGAGATGGAACCTGGGCCCACATCCCCTGGACAGCAGGAGAGGTTCTGGATGACAGGGACAAGGGAATCCCTGGTGAGTGGCAGAACCTGAGGCTGAAGGGCAAGCTGAGGACAGATTGGAAGAAGTTTTCCATATTCCACTAAGAACTCTGGGGATTCTCCTGGGTCAGTGGGCCACCATGGAGTTAAAAACCAAGAACTGACAAGCTCAGATTTGGTTCCACTGAGGGTAACAGTTTGGAAACACCATGTGATGAGGGGCTCCTGGACAGAGATGCTGTGGGCTTTAACCACAGCACGGTGTTGGGGCTGAGGGGACAGAAAAGAGAGGGTGGACTTGAGAGAGATCCCCAGATAGCTGAAAGAGGCTGCTGAGCACCATCCCAGAGAACCAAAGATGACTAACGCCTCTGCCTCAGGCCACCAGTAATGAAGTGGAGAAAACGGAAGGAAAGAAAGACTGAGGGTAAAGACAGAGGCAGGCCTGGGCTCTGGACTCCTGCACGCTATGTGATACGACGGTTCTCCAGGTAGAGCCCTCCAGAAGCCTGTGGAGACAGAGGGCAGCGACTGAAGAACTCTAGAGAGCTGGGGGAGAAAGCACCGTCTGTAGTCACAAGCATGTAGATTCTCCCTGGGCCGTGCAACAGACAACATCATCCAGAGAATTCTGGAACTGTGAGGAAAAGAAGACCAAAACCAATACCCTGAAGAACACCAATCCTTAGAGGTGGGCAGAGGACCAGAGGCTAGCAACAAAGACTGAGGAGACAAGGGCAAGGAGTAAGGCCGAGGAGGACAGCCAAGAGCCCAAGAGGTGACAGTGCAGAGGTTACGGGCTCTGGCTGCAGAATTTGAGCTGTCCTCAATCCATGTTGTGCAGTTGACTAGCTGAGTCATCTTGGGCAAATGACTAAGCCTCTCTGAGCCTCAGTTCCTCACCTGTAAAACTGGATAATAATGTGCCTAGCTCAGAGTTGTTGTGGGGATGAAATGACTTGATAGACGAAAGGGTATAGAACAGAGCCTAGCATGTGGTATGTTCCAAAGGAACATTGCTATTATTGTTTTTCAAATCAGGATTAGAAGCCAGGGGAAGAAAGTGTTAAGAGGACCCCAGTCCAAATCTGCCAGATAATGAGCTCCAGGAAGATCAGAACATGTCCTCATCACTTCCGCAGCCCACTGTCTAGGGTAGGGCAAAATGAAAAGTTAGTGGGCACCCAATAAAGTTCTTCAAAGAACCAAAAGTAGTAGTTTACAGTGACAACTAGTGCAAATGGGTTAAGAAAAGGAGAAAAGAAGAGAAGTCACTGAACAGATACATTGTGGGAAAAAAATACAAATGCAAAAATGCAATACTATCAACCAGTGAAAATGAATGATCAAGAGCCCTCCAGATCAATGTGGAGAGATCTATAAAACAGAGTGAAAGCAAGCAGCAGAATGGAATGAACATTGTGATGCCATACATTTGAGGTCTGGAAGCACCCACACAAGTTACTAGACCATTCAGGGACACTTACACAGCAGTGTAACTACAAAAACCTGGATGGAAAGGAGATGCACAAGCTCAGAGTGCTGGATTCCTATGAAAACGAGGGATGGAGAATGGGATGGGGGGGGTGCGGCAATAAAAAGCAGTCTTAACCCTATTTGTAATCCCTAAATAAAAAGGTTTAAGGCCAAAGTGCCAACAGTTAACATCTGTGCATGAGCAGTAAGTACAAGTGTTGACTATGCCATCTTCTTCTGTGTATCAAAATATTTCATATTTTAAAAATTGAAAAAAAATTTTTAAAGCAACCCTGGGTTTTACAATGAGAAAATTAGCTGCAACCTTGGCAAGACACCTGTCAACCAGCTCTGAGGAGCAGAGCCACCGAGGTCAGCGAGCTGACGCCTGAGCGGGAGGCCAGGGGCAGGGCAGGGAGACTGCTCTTTCCAGAAGCTTCACAGTAGGGGAAGGAGTGGCTGGAGAGTTCAGGGTCAAGGCCAGGGAACAGCAGGATGAGGGAGATGGAGCAAGATAATAACTGAAAGAGAAAAGCCAAAGAGAGAGAGTGGAAGGCAAGCAACAAGGTAAGAAGATGGGAGCAAAGACAGAAATGAAGACACTGGGCTTGAAAAGGGGGTGGGATGCCCCTTCCCCTGAGGCAGAAGAGGATTAGCTCAGAACAACTGAAGAAATGTGGCTAGTTAGAAAATAGAGGGAACTGAGAGTTTACAGCTGACGTAATCCCACAAATCTTTACTAAAAATCTACTAGGTGCCAGCCCAGAGCTAGGTCATGGAGTTAAATAATAAAATAAGCCAGTTCCTACCATTAGGGACTCACAGCATAGTGTCTGGTGGGGCCCTGACAATCTGCAAACATACAACTGATGACCCTCATGAGACTGGGTCAGACATCCTATGCCCCCGCTCAGCTTGGCTGCCTACGCCCTCCAGGGTGTGGGCACATGACCTCACTTCTCTGCACCCCGGTCTCCTAACTGATAAAGCAGTGATGAATTAGTAAAGGTTCTCATACTTTGTAGGGTGGTTAGGAAAGTACATGAGGTCGTCCACACTAATCCTGGAGCATGGGGTGCCTGTCACATAGGAAGAGCTCAAGAGAGGATGGCTGGTAGCAGTAGTAGCAGTTGTAGGAGTAATGCTGATATCATGCCCAAATTTGTGAATTTCACAAGTCCCACAAGTTACTGCATGTTTAAAGTCCAGGAAAAGTACCTGACAATGAGCAGGGAACAGGATGGCATGAGACACAGATGCTGGGTGAGATTTGGCATCGTCACTCCTACATGCAAAAAAATCTGACTGTGTCTGTCGAATTAAGAATCCCAACTCATGGGCACCTTCAGGGTACTCCCAGTGGCCCACATATGGATATCTGAAGGGTTGGCCTCAGTTAAAGTGAGCAAAGACCAATGGCAATAAGGCAGGAGGGGACATCTGGGAAGAGAAGGAGGTCAGAAGCTTCAGAATGAAAAGGGCCCTGGCAGATGCCCATAGGATCTAAGGTGGAAAGGTACAGGCGGCCTTGCTAACGATTCTGGGTCAGAGCTGAGGGCATTAAGGAGTCTGAAAAATGTTAGTAAAACATGACTGACTAAAAACGATGATGGGGATGGAGAAGGGGGGTGCATTCAGGAGATCGTGTTTCTATTATGGAAATAAAAAAGGCATGGCTGGGGCTCCAACTGCATGTAGGATGTGAGGGAGAAAAGGATTTTGACAGTCCCCAGCTTGCAGCTCTGGGGAACTGAGCAAATAGAAGGTGGATTCATTCATTGAAATAGGGGATGAAGATTGAAGGCCTCTATTTTCTCTGTGAAGTGAAAGGCAAGGTCACCTGCTTGGAGCAAGGCGGGGCGAGGTGAGAAGGCTTGATGAAAGTGGCAAAGGTCTAAAAGAGCTGCCAAGGATAATGTGAAAAGCAGCTGATGAGGGACAAGCTGCGACTGGATTCCATAAATTTGCAATGGCACCAATCGATACCCCATGTTGACCCCCCCCACTGAGCTCAGCACCCTGGGAGTGGAGGAAGCTGGCGGGCTGAAGATGGGCAGGCAGAGCCAGTATAGCAGAAGCACTGCCAAAAGGATAAAAATGGAGGGTGATGGTAGGGATTGCCCTAAAGGTGGATGCAAGAGGGAACAATCACGGAGGAAAAGGAAGGGAAGGGAGGAAAACTATGGGGATCGGGGAGCCAGAGGCCATCGGGGCAGGAAGGCCGAGGGTGGTGGTTGGAGAGTGGAAAGCCATCTCTGGGATTTCAGAGATAAGGCAGTTCCAGAGGCATGAGGAAGCCGACCCAATAGTGGGCGTGGGCAAGGCGGCCGTTCAAGGGCACAGCAGCTGCGGGAACAGCGGGGAGCCCCTGCTCTCGGCCTTGAAGGTAACTGCCCAGCAAACATGGGCTGAGTGGCAGGCCCCAGGCTTGATCCTGCCTGCACCCTTCTGGAACAAAATATATGGCAATAACATACGACAAAGGCCAAGAAAATGTCAGATCCCCTGACCCAGTGTAATCTTATTTTCAAGAATTTATCCAAAGGAAAAAGAAAAGTCAATAGAAGAACAAAATTGCACTCTTCAGGACATTCACTACATCTACAGTACAAAAAAGATAGAAGAGGTCAGAGGCGGTGAAAGCGTCACGGCAGCAGAGGGGTGCCATGGAGCGCTATGTTGGCGTCCTGGAGGAGGCGGCGGATGGGACCTGGCAGCAGGAGCCGCACTAGCAGCTTCTGTTGGCGCTGCAGAGCCTGGTCAAGGAGCTGTCCAGGTGTGCTGCGAGGCAGGCGGTGGCGGGCCAAGGCCCGGGTCCGGCAGGCCTTGACGTCTCGCCCGCTCGCAGCTCCTTCCAGCAGTGTTTGTCCTACACCACGTTCAGCGACCTGGCCCTGGCGCTGCTCGACGGCACCGCGTTCCAGATTGTGCAGGGGCTGTTGAAGATCCGGCGCCTCACCGAGAAGAGTCTGTACAACCAGCGTCTGCGACTGCAGAGCGAGCACCAAGGTGATAACTGATGAGATATTTCCATGGAGGCATGGCCCCACCCATTCAGGGTGGGCCTTGATCAGTGGAGCCATATAAATGAGCTGATGGGCAGAGGGAACTCAGTGCATCTGTGAGTGATGTTTTGAAGAGGAGCTACAGCCAAGAGGGGCACTCTGAAGAACACCCAGAAGCTGAGAGAGGAACTACAGTTTGAAGATGGCCATTGAAAGCAGACTCTTGCTCCAGAGAAGCTAAGAGAGGACAAATACCCCAAGTGCAACTACGACTGACATTTTTGAGGAACTGCAACCTAGAGAGGAACATCCTGGGAGAAAGCCATTTTGAAACCAAAACTTTGGAGGAGATGCCAGCCACTTGCCTTCCCAGCTAACAGAGGTTTACTGAACACCATTGGCCATCCTTCAGTGAAGTTTTCAGCAGTGGCAGTTTGTTGAACTTCAGGACTCTGCTACACACTGTAGACCTTCTGAAACATTGACTTTTCTGTAACCATCATAATTTGGGGGCCATGGAAGTTGCCAAGGACAATACGTAGACCTGGCTGGATCATTGCCAGTGAAACCAACCTGGAAGATCACTATTTATGGTATTGGTAAGAAGCCTTTTCTCGGATTCCAAGATATATTTATACTTTCACCAATTGTGAACAGTGTATTTTAATATTAAACAGTTCAAATATTTCTGTAAAAGTTCCTCCTTCCCTATAAGGGTTGTGTAAAACAGCCAGTTCATGTTCTCATTAAAATGCTTAAATCATATATCTAATTCAGCCACATCTAACTACATTTGACAGGATTAGCATTTCTTGCAGCAAGGTGGGCTTAATTGAGAACTGATTTGGAGAGCTAGAAGGAATTAAGTAATTCAATAAAGAAACAGCAATCATTTATCTTCTGCTTTCTTTTATCCCAACCTCCTCACCTTAATCCCAGAATATTGTGAAACAAGTACTGAAAAAATGTTAGGTTTTATGTAGGCAAAACATGAAAGGATCTTTTGAAGTTAACTTACCCCAGTACAAGTGGTGTTCCAGAATACTCTTACTGGTATTTCTGCAATTTTCAGCATTGAGAGATGTCAGAACAAAATGCAGACAGAATCAGTCTAGAAAAAATGTTTAGATCTTAGGAGTCACATAATTAGAATCAAAATAGTTATTTTGTAGTTCAATAGCTTCTAATTTTTAATTTGTTTGTTGTCACTAATTCACTGTGTGGATATTATACTTTGGGATTTGCCTGAGGACCGTTGTCATTCTACCCAGCCAGAATCAGGTTCCTGCCAGTGGCAGTGCTATATGTGAGCCCTTTAAAGTATAGGTGGCATTTTACTGGCATTAGTCAGTGTGATGCTCTTTAGTTTATTTCTGTTTTGACTTTTAACATTAGTGCAATTTATTGAACTTGCTACATAACCCCTGGATCAACAATGAAGGGGCTGGGGTCTCTTTTTTCCCAACTCATTGTGTTATTTTATTATTTCTGTTCTATCTTTTCTGCTTCTCCAAGGACCAAATATTCCCATGAGCATTGGTGTGTTATCCAGTGCTAAGCCAAAGGCTGGAGTCTTCAGCCTGTATCTGTTCTGCAGCTGCCACTGACTTTATAGGAACAGAAACTGTATTTTATATGAGAGCATCTGCTAAGGGCTCCTGGGAAGGTGCCAATCAGTGCAAGGGAAAAGAAAATGATGAGAGAGAGAGAGAGAGAGAGATATGATATTAACCTTGGACACATATTTTAGGGAGGACTGAGGGTACTTGAGTGTGAAAGTGTGGGCAGGGATCACTTTCCCCCATTCATAAATTGGATTATAAATATTGTAATGTCATTTTTCCACATAAAAATGCATCTCATTTTAAAATAAAAGGTAATATATAAAAAGGATTTTCCTACTCAAAATTATTAGGCTATTAATACTTTGCCAAAATTCATGTTAATAACTGTTATGCCAGAAAAACTGAAGATTTAACTATCACATGGGTTATATTAACAGTGATCAAAAGAGGTATTTTCCATGACACAACTTGAAGTGGTGACAATGAGCAAAAATCATAAATGTAACTATAGTGATTTGAGTTCACAACTTGCAATGCAGCATTATCTGTGGGCTTTTAAAATGATTTTGTGAGTATATTAACCTTCACTTTTGTTATTAAGTTATAGAAGTGTTATTATAGAGAGCAGTGTAGAACTTAGTCTCAAAGAATTATATAGAAGTGTCTTGATTTTGTTTAAAGTGATGTCTGTTCAGTGCCCAGTAGACAAAAGTGACATTTTTATAATACAAATATACATTTTGTACATTGTTTTCATTCTTGAATAAAGCAAATTCAGTGTTGGTAGATACTAAAAAGAAAGTACTGATTTTGATTCAATAAATTTTTTTAATCCTGAAAAAAAAAAAAAAAAAAAAAAGATAGAAGAAATCTAAGCATTCAACACAATTAAAAATATGAAGATTACGAAGAAACACAGTAAAATGCCTTTGACACGTACATGAGCTTTCTGAAGGTGGAAAATCTGTCCTGCTCATCTCATTACCCCATCACCCAGCATTGCGCTTGGCTCCTAATGGGCACTCAGAAACTGAGGGACTAAATTAATGAATGGAAGAAGTTGTGTCATATTATGATTAGACCTTTGTGGGAAAATATGTAAGCACCTAGAGAGGAAGACACAAAAATAATCAAAATACTGATGTTAGGAGAATGGAAATAGGTTGATGCTTTTCCTTATTTGAAAACTCCTTCAATCCCATCACATTGTATAACAGTAAAAAGTGAGTGTTTATCCTTTTAGAAATGCTTCAATCAAGGGAAAAATACCAGCCAAAATTTTAGAATTTAATGAAAATGCAGAATATCAAAAGTTAGAAATGCATTTACCCTTTGTGGAAACTCATCCCCAAAATACACTGGCACAGACAGAAATGATGCAAGGCTATTCAGTAAATTTTAAAGTGGTAAAAGACTAGAAATAATCCAAACATCTACCAGTAAACTATGCTATGCACCCTGCACCCTCACAGACTGGCATCCTGTGCCACCGTGGAAAGGAAGCTGGAGGATCTCCACATGCTGTTCTGGACTGATCTCCGGGATGCACTGTACAGCAGAAAAGAGCAAGGTACAGGAGCTTGGGCAAGATGGCGGCATGGAGAGGAGTGGAAGCTAAGTAGTCCCCCTGGAACAACTGAAAAAAAAACAGAAACAACTAGTAAATAATCCAGAATAACTGCGGGGGGACAAACGAGACCATCCACTCATCATACACCAACCTGAATTGGGAGGAATGCCCAAGAACACAGCATAAAATCTGTAAGTAAAACCTGCGGATCCAAGTCGCGAGACCCCCTCCCCCATAGCCCGAGCTGCAAAGCCTCGTGGCGCCAGAGAGAAGCTCTCTCCCAGCAAGCGAATATAGCTCAGCTGAGCTCCAACTGGGGTTTTAAGTAGCGAGTGTGAACTGCTCACTACAGGTACGAATCCCCAAAAAACAGACAGAGGCTTTGGGTGATGACTGACCTTAAAGAGTCGGAGGGTCACCTTGGACTAGGTCTGAAGGGGACTATCTCTTTCTTTTTTGGCTCAGTGGAGAAAGCCCCAGTCATTTTCAGTTTCCAGGGCTGTGACTCAGAGAAGGGTGGAGACAGCACAAGCAGAGAGAGAGACCATTGAAATGCTAATGACCTCCCCCTAGGGGGTCTATTTTCTCTCAGAGGAAAGGGGTGGGGCCCTTTCCATTCAGAACCAGACCCCAGAGCCTGGGGGAACACGGCCATACCTCCTCCCACCAGTCAAGAATTATAGGCTAACAGGCATCACCTGCTGGGCAGAAAAGCACAGTGACCCGAGGCATCACAGGGTGGAGCAATTTTCTAAGACACACCCTCAGGGAAACCAGATACTGAATATTTCTTCCCTCTGGGACCTGAGCCTGTTCTGGTCTGGGAAAACCTGATGTGGATAACCAAGGAAACCATGCCTAGACAACAGAAAATTAAAACCTACACTAAGAAAAACAAAGTTATGGCCCAGTCAAAGGAACAAACGTACACTTCAACTGAGATACAGGAATTTAAACAACTAATGCTAAATCAATTCAAAACGTTTAGAGAAGATATTGCAAAAGAGATAGAGGCTGTAAAGAAAACACTGGGCATACATAAGGCAGAAATCAAAAGTTCAAAAAAACAACTAGTAGAATCTATGGAAATGAAAGGCACAACACAAGTGATGAAAGACACAATGGAAACATACAACAGCAGATCTCAAGAGGCAGAAGAAAACACTCAGGAACTGGAGAACAAAACACCTGAAAGCCTACGTGCAAAGGAGCAGATGGAGAAAAGAATGAAAAAATATGAGCAACATCTCTGGGAACTTAAGGATGAAACAAAGTACAATAACGTACGCATCATTGGTGTCCCAGAAGGAGAAGAGAAGGGGAAAGGGGCAGAAGCAATAATACAGGAAGTAATTAATGAAAATTTCCCATCTCTTATGAAAGACATAAAATTATAGATCCAAGAAGCACAGCGTACCCCAAACAGAAGAGATATGAATAAGTCTATGCCAAGACACTTAATAATCAGATTACCAAATGTCAAAGACAAAGAGAGAATCCTGAAAGCAGCAAGAGAAAAGCAATCCACTACATACAAAGGAAGCTTAATGAGACTATGTGCAGATCTCTCAGCAGAAACCATGGAGGCAAGAAGGAAGTGGTGTGATATATTTAAGATACTGAAAGAGAAAAACCGCCAATCAAGAATCCTATATCCAGAAAAGCTGTCCTTCAAATATGAGGGAGAACTCAAAATATTTTCTGACAAACAGACAATGAGAGACTTTGTGAACAAGACACCCGCCCTACAGGAAATACTAAAGGGAACACGACAGAGTGATAGAAGACAGGAGTGCGTGGTTTGGAACACAATTTTGGGAGATGGTAGCACAACAATGTAAGTACACTGAACAAAGATAACTATGAATACGGTTGAGAGAGGAAGGTTGGGAGCATGTGAGACACTAGAAGAAAGGAGGAAAGATAAAGACTGGGACTGTGTAACTTGGTGAAATCTAGAGTGTTCAACAATTGTGATAAAATGTACAAATATGTTCTTTTACGAAGGAGAACAAGCAAATGTCAACATTGCAAGGTGTTAAAAATGGGGAGGCATTGGGGGAGGGATGCAATCAACATAAACTAGAGACTGTAACTAACAGAATCATTATATGATGCTTCCTTTAATGTAACAAAGGTGATATACCAAGGTGAATGCAGATAAGAGGGGGGGATAGGGGAGGCATGTTAGACACTTGACATTGGTGGTATTGTTTGATTCTTTACTCTACTTTGATTTAAGGTTATTTTTCCTTTTGCTGCTTCCTAGCTGTCATTTTTTTTTCCTCTTTCTTTTGCCTCTCTACCTTTTTTGACTCTCCCTCCTGCCTTGTGGAAGAAATGTAGATGCCCTTATATAGATAGTGGTGAGGGTGGTAAACACATAAATGTATGACCGTACAGAGAACCATCGATTATTTACTTAGGATGGAATGTATGGTGAGTGAACAAAACCATATAAAAAAAAAAAAAAATGGGTTGATGACAAAACCTCGAGGGCAATATACTGAGTGAAATAAGCCAGACACATAAGGACAATTATTGCAGGGTCTCACTGATAGGAACTAATTATAATATGTAAACTCATAGACATGAAATATAAGGTACCAAGATATAGGACGAGTCTTAAGAATGGGGAGCGGTTGCTTAGTATGAGCAGAATGTTCAACTAGGATGAACTTAAATGTTTGGAAAGGAACAGACATGTCGGTAGCAAGATGTGAGAATAACTAACAGTGCCGAATGGTCTGTGAATTAGATGGAAAGGGGAAACTCAGAGTCATATATGCCACCAGAAGGAAAGTTGGAGATCAAAAGATGGGAATGTATAAAACTGAATCCTATGGTAGGCAATGTCCATGATCAACTGTACAAATACTAGAAATCGCTTCCATGAACCAGAACAAATGTATGACAATACAATTAGAAGTTAATAATAGAGGGGCATATAGGGAAGAAATATATACCTATTACAAACTATATACTACAGTTAGTAGTATTTCAACATTTTTTCATGAACAGTAATAAATGTACTATACCAACACTATGAGTCAACAAGTGAGGGCGGTTGATTAGGGATAGGGGAGGATTCGAGTTTCCTTTTCTTTTTTTCTTTTTTCATCTTTCACTTTATTTCTTGTCTGGAGTAATGAAAAGTTTCTAAAAATTGAACAAAAATTAAGTGTGATGGATGACAGCTGTATGAGGGTACCCAGGGGCAAGTGATTGTACACTTTGGATCTTTGGATAATTGTATGGTGTCTAAACAATCCCAATAAAAATTAAAAAGGAAAAAAAAAAAGAGCAAGGTACAGAGCTGTGGATGTACTGCGCCACCTTGTATCTAAGAAAGAGACAAGCGGGTGCGGAATACAAGGACATGCATAGATTTGCTTAGAGTTGTTTTTCTTTTTTTTTGTTAAGATAAGAATAAATCAAAACCTAATAAAAATAGTTACCTACCAGGGAAGGGAGAGAATGAGGGTGGGGGTAAGGGGAGGACAGAGATGAAAGTCAGACTTCTCTGAAAGTACTCTGCTTTATAGTTTTTAATTAAGAATTGTGTAAACATTTTAAATAATTATAAATCAAAATGTGAAAACCAAAGCAATAACTAAAAGTAAAAAATAAGATGAAAAGTAATGCGCCTGTGTACCAAGTTAGTGGCTTCACAATAAAGAGAAGAGCTAGTGCAAGTGAGTTTAAAACACAGTAATAAGACTGCACATCTCTAGTGGGAGACAAAGAGAACTGCAAAGAAATTTTGAACTGTATTCAGTGACCCTAATGTTAGTAATAATGCTGGTATTTTTATGCTGAAAAGGATACAAAGCCATGTTAATATCATTAAAAAGCAAGACTGACATCATTAAAAAAGATACAAATATAAGATCAACAAAGTTAACTAAAAACCCTGCAATCCTTAATTTGAGTTAGAAATATCAATATAGACTTAGGAGCACTGTTACAAGGAGCACTGTTACAAGGAGCACTGACCAACCCTGTGGCAATGAGCACCCTCAGCACTGAGACTCTGGTATCTTATTATCATTTCTCTCAAAAAGGAGAAATGGTTGATTTCAGGTAAAGGTGAGCTATCAAAGTCTACCGGGTCTTGTCAAAAAAAGATTTAGAGCTCCCACTGACCAAAGCTGGGAAAATTTGAAAGAATTGAATAATAACATTCAAAAGAATATTAAAGAATAATAATTACAATGGACTGAAACATAAAAAATATATTAAAATTCAGAAGTTCATAACAATATTCAAAACAAACAAATTTTAAAAACCTAACTGGTGGTAATCTTTGTAGATTATCAGGCTATCAACTAATTATTCTGGAACTAGTTAAAAAAAAGGGAGGGGGGAATAAAGACTTTACCCCATTTTTCCTATGTAAACAGGATTTCAGGATTACCAAACAGTTGACTGGGGAAGTTCTTTACAGAAGCACTCCTGCTATTAAGTTTAAATGAAATAATGGAATTGGACTATGACGATTTTGAAACCTCTAATGAAATACTGGCTCTAGACAATGCCTATTAGTGGTTGCTCCTATCATTAGGTTAAAGATAGATGAAAGGGTCGGGCTGACACCATCCGAATCCAGTGACCAAATTCAACAACAGGAAAAGAAAGCCACGAGAACTTTTGTGCTTCCTGATTTGAGTACCACCTACAAAGTACTCCTGCTAAACCAGAAAATTTGAATCCGATCAAGCCTCCATCCTTAACTACCACTTTACAGAACACACTGGGGATAGAGGAACATCTTAAATAACACCATGGACACACAATCAGTCAGATCTAAAATGTGAGAAACTCTAAAGAATTAATGACCTGATTTCTTCAACAAATAAATAACAAGGAGAAAAGGGGGAAGGGAGAACTGTTTTAAATTAAGAGATTTAAGATCCATATCAACCAAGTGCAACACATGGACCCCGTTTAAATTCTGATTTAAACAAACCATCTGCAAAAATACACAGATCAGAGAACTGGGAAAACAAGAACAGTGACTAGAAATTAGATGACATTAAAGAATCAATGAAAATTTTTATTGTTGTGATGATACTGTTATTATGTTTTTTAAAAAAGAGTCTTTATTTCTTAGAGAGCAATACTAAAGTATTTACAGTTGGAATGATATGTCTAAGAATTGCTTTTTTTCTGGGTTGAATTTATCTGGGTAAGATAAATTAAAAAAGACTGGTCAAATGATAATGATGATTGAAGCTGGGTGACGGGTACCTGGGTATTCATTTTAATATTCCCTCCACTTCTATGTGTATTTGAAATTTTCCATATTAAAAAAAATTTTTTTTTAAATGGAATATCTCATGATGATAAGAATAAATGTTGTCTATCTTCCTACATCATTAGAGGAACTGGGCACAAATGACCTTTTGTTCTTGAATCACTTAACTGTAAAAACCCTTGTCTGAATTATGAATATTAGACAAAATAAGACTAAAGAAAATTTGCTAAAGAGATCATAAGGTCAAAATTTCTCAAACCTGAATGTTTGGATCTATGAGGCACCTCACTAAAATAGGTACAAGATATTCAGAGAACACCACTGGAAAATGTGATCTGTTTTGTTGTAAAAAAAATGACAATAGAGGAATCTGTTCCATCAATTCCATCCATACTGTGGGCTCTGCAGCAGTGAAAAAAAAAAAAAGAATTATATTAAGAACAAACCAAGCATCCTATGTAGTATATATTGATAACTCCCAGCCTTTCTTGCTAAAATACTTCATCAAGGAAATTAGACAAATGTAGTTTAAAAATCATTTCCCATTTAGAGTATTTATGCTACAGACAGGCTTAAAAAGCTAATAAGCTATACTGCAATATAAAAACATAAAAAGAGAGAGAATGACAACTCTATTATAACAAGCCATATATAAATGGAGGAGGGAGCAAGAAGTCTGCATGCTGGGCCACTATCCAAAAGCCATTACAACTAATGGCATCTATACCAGACCTATGGGTTGTGCTTATTTAAATTCCAGCCATAATATGTATACATTATAAATAATTCCTTCATAAATGCACTCCCCCACAATCCACGCACCCTAATTATTTCTGAGGCAAAGCATTAAACAAAAGAGCAGTCTCTAGCTCTAATAGAACACATTAAATTTAACACAAATATATAATTGCTGCAACACCATCAATGGCGACTCGCTTACAAAGGGAATCCATTTAAAGACTCAAAAACATCCATGTGGGCCTTTTTAAAAGCATGTGTCACATTCATATGAATATTTTAAACTAATATGGGAGAGATACGGAAAGCTTATTTTCCATTTTCAGTTAAAATGATGAAATTCTTAAGTAAACCTAAGATTTACAAAACTTTCCAAAGCTGTTCACCATTCGTTATAAATGTGGGGAAGTGGGGAGTTGCAGAGCAGCTGTCAGTTCTGGCAAGCCCAGCACTTACTCATCTTACTCATCTCTGCTGTGTGTGGGGAAAACAACATCACACTGTCTACCGCATGGCAGTGTGCTTTTCTTCCAGGGCAGCAATCAGGGTGAGGTTGAAGGAGAAAGACAGATTACCTGCAGAGATCACAGGTGAGGACAATGAATGACTGGGATGTTTCTAACCCCAAGGACTTCTTTTGATTTGAGATCTCTTAGCAATCGATAGTGTGGCAAAATTCATGAAATACAATGGCCTAACTGCCAGGCCAAATATAATTCACGGCCATTAGTCATTCTAATTTCTGAAAATAAGGATAATTTGAGTCACATTTAAATAAGAGGCCCATTCTTCATGACAAAATCCACATGTGGTTAGACGGTGCTTAAAAATTATTGATTAATAAACAGTTTTTAAAAAATTATCTACCATAGGTTATATACAATTTCTTGGAAACACACAAGTTAGAAAAATGAAAGTCTACAATTATTATACAAACCTGCATCTTCTGACAATCCAAGCATAACCTCTATTACCGTGAAGAAGCCTTCCTCACTGTGACGAAAGTCCTGGAAGATACCGAGTAGTCCTCTGGCAGTAATCTGACTATGGAGATGAGAAGTGATCCATCATGTTAATTGGACAACATTTACTGATGGTCTGCTAAGTTCCAGGCATTGTGCTAAGTGCAGATAATACAACCTTGAAGCAAAAGAAAGTCAGTAACCTTTTTTAGAGGGATGAGGGAGACTATCAAGAAACATCCAGAGATGGCCATTCCAAAGTGGGTCAAAATCCCATATTCACCAGTCCGGCAATCATCAAATGTTCCACTTTAGACAACGGAAAACCCTTTTCTCCTATTCTAATACACAGGCCTAGATATATATATATATAGAAGAGAGGCCCAATGGCAGTGGGAGGAAATTAAGTGACCAATAATACAGAATGAAAAGGCCCAAAGAGGAAGCCAATGGCCCTTTCAGTGACAGATTACTAGAGCCCTGAGGGATTTTTTTCTAAGTTCAGGTATGTCCCCACAGTTGTTTTTATTTTTCCATCTTCCTGTGCTGAGTAAACCCATAAAGTGAGAGGAGTTTGTTTGTTGGTTTTGAGGGTAGTAAGGAAAAGAAGGAGCTAGGAGACCACATTCCACAATGCAGGCAGGACTGATTGAGAGAACTGAGAGCCAAGGGACAGAGTTGATGGTAGCAGATACAAAAAAAGAAGCCACCCTCGTTTCCAGGGCCTGCAGCAAAGGACAGGAAAACAGTGAGATAGCAGGGGCTGAGGATCAGGTCAGGCCTAGACTTAGCAAAAGAAGTTGAGGGTTGTTCCCCACAAGAGATCAAGCAACCAAAGAATTGAATGCTCTTTGAGCATTGCAAATACAAGCCCTCTCTGGCCATCAGGGAAGAAAATGTAGTTGTCACCATAGGGCCAAGTGACAATATCACATGTGCAAGCATGATCTGAGCTACTGCAGACCTGCAGACCTAACCCTAAATGCCAAATAACTCCTCTGATTAGTAGATGAGGCATCCTGAAGATGTGGTGCCTTCTGTGACAGTGGACCCACAGACTCAGAAAGACAATATGAACGGTGGGTGGCCCTGGGTGACCTGAAGACAGGAAACCAAAATGAAGGAGAAATAAAGACTGTTTCAAACATGCAAAAATGGGAAAAAAAATCATCACCAGCAGCCCTGTGCTAGAAAAAATGATAAAGGAAGTTCTTCAGACAGGTAGAAAATGATATGATATGGGAATTTGGAGCCACATAAAGGAATGAAGAATACCAGAAATGGTAATTACATGCACAAATATATAAGATTTTATCTTATTATTTAAACTCTAAAAAGTAATTGGCAGTTTAAAAAAAAGTTCATAATGTATTGCGACTTTATAACATATGTATAAATAAAATGCACGGCAAAAATGGTAGAAAGACCAGAAGAGGTGAAATGGAGGTACACTATTGGAAGATTCTTATAGATACTTGAAGGAGTAAAATATCACTTGAATGTGTACTTTGATAAGTTAAACATGTATAGCATAAATCCTAAAACAACCACTAAAATAACAATACAATGAATTATAGCTAATATGCCAATAAGGAAGATAAATTGAAAACACAAAAAAGCACTCAATTAATCCAAGAGGAGGCAGATAAAGAGTAAAAAGGGCTCAAAATATGTGACAGATAGAAAACAAATAGCAAGATGATCAACTTAAACCTAACCATAATAATAATCACATTAAATGTAAATGGCCTAAATATTCCAATTAAAAGGCAAAGATGGTCTGAATGGATAAAAAATAAACAAGACCCAACTATATGCTGCTTACAAGAAACACACTTTATATATGAAGACATAGACAGGTTAAAAGTAAAAGAATGTAAAAAGACATACCATGCTACCATTACTCAAAAGAAAGCTAGAATGGCTATACTAATATCAGACAAAATAGATTTTAGGGCAAAAAATATCAAGAGGAACAAAGAAGGTTATTTCATAATGGAAAAGGGATAAACTCATCAAGAAGATATAATAACCCTAAATATTTACTTACCTAATAACAGAGCTTCAAAATATAAGAAGAAAAACCAATAGAACTACAAGGAGAAATAGATAAAAGTTGAAGTAAGAGTCCAAAACAGACTCACACATATAGGATCAAGTGATTTTTTGACAATGGTGGCAAAATAATTAAATAGGAAAAAGATAGTCTTTTCAATAAATGGTACTGGAATAACTAGATATTCATATGGGATAAAATGAACCTTGACTCTTACCTCACACATACATAAAAATTAATTCAAAATGGACCATAAATGTAACGTAAGCGCTAAAACATAAAACTTCTAGAAAAGAAAAAAACAGAAGAAAATCATTGAGACCTTAGGTTAGGCAAAATTTTTGAGGACCTAAAATGCACAAACCATAAGAGAAAAAAAGTTGATAAATTGAAAACTTTTGCTCATCAAGCCACACCCTTAACAAAATGAAAGATAAGCCATAGAGTAGAGAGAATATCTGAAAAAGACATATGCAAAATATATTTATGAAGGAGACAATCTGTAATGGTTAGACTGATGTGTCAGTTTGGCCAGGTGATGGTGCGCAGGTATCTTGGTCAAGTAAGCACTGTCCTAATCGTTACTGCAAGGACATTTCATGGCTAGTTAATAAACCAGAAGGCTGGTTTATTAAATCATCAGTTAACTGATTGCATCTGTGGCTGATTTCATCTATGATCAACTAAGGGAGTGTATTTCACAATGAGAGAATCCAATCAGTTGGATTTAATCCAATCAATTGAAGACATTTTAAGGAAGAAGAGCAAACTTTCATTTTTTCTTCAGCCACCTAGCCTTTTCTAGGGAGTTCATCAAAAATCTTCATCAGAGTTGCTAGTTCGCAGCCTGACCTACAGAATTAGGACTCATGCATCCCCACCAGTTGCATGAGACACTTTTATAAAATCTCATATTTACAGATATCTCCTGTTGGTTCTGTTTCCCTAGAGAACCCTGACTAATACACAATCTAAAAAAAATGGGCAACAGATTTTAACAGAAATGTCACAAAATAAGATATACAAATGGCCAACAAGCATAAGAAAAAATGCTTGACCATCACAGGTTTTTAGGAAAAGGCAAATCACAATTAACCTGACAGACACCATGTTAATCATGTGGCTCGGGTTAACATCACCACTAATAAGTCATGTTGACATCCTGGAACCCTGGATATGATGCAATAAGAGGGGCACATCACCTCGCGGGTATTCTTCTTCCAAATTCACAACCTCTGATGAGAAAATATCAGACAACCCCAAATGACAGACAAACTGAGAAGTCATGAAAGACAAAGAAAATCAAGAAACTGTTGTAGATTGGAGGAGATTAAGGAGACATAATTAAATTTAGTGGCACCCTGGTTGGGATTCTGGAACAGAAAACAGACATCAGTGGAAAAACTTGTAAAATCCAAGTAAAGTCTGAAGTTTAGTTAATAGCATTGTACTGATGTTAACGTTAGTTTTGATAACTGTATCATGGTTATGTAAGATGCAAACATTAGAGCAGAGGTCTCAACCTTGCCACTACTGGCATTTGAGGCCAGGTAATTTTTTGTTGTGGGACCTTTCCTCTACATTGTGCAATGCTTAGTAGCATCCCTGGCCTGTACTAACTGGTTGTAAGTGGCAACCTCCTCCCAATCGTGACAACCCAAAGTGTCTCCAGACATTGCCAAATGTCTCCTGGAGAATCATCCCTGGTTGAAAACCAATGCATTAGAGGTTGCTGAGACAAAGGGAAAAGGGAACTCTCTGTACTATCTTTGTAAATCTTCTGTAAATCTAAAATTATTTCAAAATAAAAAGCCTAAACGCAAAACAAAAAGACCCTCTCTCTCCCAAAGAAAAACCCAACCCTATACTGAGATACCACTACACACCCTCTAGAACAAAAATTAGAAAAAATGACAATACCAAGTGCTGGCAGAGCTAGGAAGCAAAAGGAACTCACATACCTTGTTGGTAGGAATGCAAAATAATAGCACAGGCAATTTCGAAAAAAGTTTGTCAGCTTCTTACAAGGTTAAATATACACATCATTTAATTCGGCAATTCCACTCTTAGGTATCTACCCGAGAGAAATGAAAAAAAATATGTTCACATAAAGACTTGTACACAAATGTCCATAGGAGCATTATTCTTAATAGTCACAAAATGGAAAAATTTCAGTGTTCATCAACTGATGAATGTATAAATGAAAAGCAGAATATCCATACAATGAAAGATTACTAGGCAATAAAAAGGAATAAACTACTGATAACAGTATGGATGTATCTCAAATGTGTTTTGCCAAGAAGCCAGTCACAAAAGTCTACATTCTATATGATTCCATTTATGTGAAATTCTAGAAAAGGCAAACCTTAGCATCAGAAACAGATCAGGGGTTGCCTGGGACTGGGCCAGGGCGGGGGGGAAGTGCAGGGATTGACTGCAAAGTGGCAAACAAAGGAACTTTAGGGTGGAAATGTTCAAAACTTGATTTGTAGTGGTGGTTGCAATGACTGTGTACATTTACCAAAACTCATTCAACTCTACACTTAAAATGAGTGTATTTTACTGTATGTAAACTATACCTCAATGAAGCTGTTTTAAAAAAAGACACCAACAATGGAGGGAAAGTCAGTGGGGGCAGCAGCTGCCTAGGGTGGCCTGGATGACTCAGGGAGCAAGAGGAACCAGAGCTCCCTGAAAGGTTTCTTTCAGCGAGTGGAAAGGATTTTCTGTTCCTCTGAGCCACTGGCAATCCAGGAATAATACAAGTCATTTCTGGCCAGACATAAAGAGAATAGGCAGAAGTCAAAAATCCACCTTGATTTGCAGGAAAAGAAGACTAGAAATGTGAATTTCAAAGAGGCAGTCCTTTGGTCCAGAGTACACAGGAAGAAATCCATCAACTCAAGCCTGTACTGGGAGAGACTTACACCACCCTTGGATGAAAGGTCAAGACCTGGCAGCCGGGAGATTTGGGAAAGTGGAAATAGACACTAGAGAGAAAGTCACTGATTACATTTCACTGAACCACATTTATATCAGCCTCCCCTAGGAAATCAAGCAACCACAATCCCCAATCTGTTTCTAGGGTCATAGAACAGACAGACAAATCTGCATCCAGCCTCAAGTGCTCACAAGGGACCTGTCCTTCTAAGGAAAGAGAGAAAAGGGATAAGAAGGCTCCAAAGCAGGAACAAATCCACAGCAGTGAATACAGTGCAAATACAGAACAGGAGAGCGCTGAAGACTCAAATTGGTGTGATACCATTTTGGAAAACTTGGCTGCTTTTCATCTGCATGACTCAGAGAGATCATGGTGGCTAAGCAGAGTCCAGAAACATCACCCTCAATACTCTGTGCTGTCAACTACGTTAATGAGACAAAAGGAGACAGAAGCCCTTTAGAGAGAATGACAGAGCCTTCCTCGGAAGCGTGTTAGGAGGATTAAATGACGTAATACATAAAAGGCTCTGAGCACAGTACTTGGCACTCAGTAAGCCCTCTATAGTGTCAGCAATTAGAAGCAAAGAACGGCAAACAACCTTAATATCTATCAAGAGACAAAATATTAAATAAATTCACATGTATCCATACACTGGAATACTATGGAACCATTTTTAAAGATACCGCTAAATAATGCAGTGAGTTAGAAAGATGCCCAGGATACAGTAAGCAAAACAAATAAAGTGAAGAACTTTACATATAGTAGGAGTCTTAACACAAATTATATTTAAGTATATATGTGCAATAAGTATGTACATATACACATACATCTATACATATACTCATTTAGAAAAAAGTCTGGACAAATGTACACCGAACTGTTTACAGCTATTACCTAAGATTGTAACAGGGGAGAAAAGGCAACTCTTACTACTTACACTCTTGAAACTGCTGAATATTTCAAGGAGTGTTTTGTGAAATTTTTTTTAAAGAAAAAGAAAAAGAGGGCGGTCAATTTCAGATTACAATGTAGCCAATGTTCCCCTGGAAATGTAGGCACAGAAGTAACTTGAGGAGTTCCAGCAACTACAGTTAGAGGGAGCACAGACCTCTTAAGACTGCCCTTACTTCTGATACCAACTGCAAGTTCAG
This sequence comes from Choloepus didactylus, assembly GCF_015220235.1. Lineage (NCBI taxonomy): Eukaryota > Metazoa > Chordata > Mammalia > Pilosa > Megalonychidae > Choloepus > Choloepus didactylus. The sequence goes on from NC_051325.1 coordinate 60,719,175, forward strand.
GGAATTTTCAAAACCACTCAGGTCCAAAATTCTCTAGGACACACAGAACTCACTGAAAGCTGTTATACTCATGGCAACGGTTTATTGGAGGCAAAGGATACAGATTATAATCAACTAAGGGAAGAGATGCACAGGGCAGAGTCCAAGAGGGGTTCATATGCAGAGCTCCCGGTTGTCCTGTCCCTGAGGAGTCACGGATAGTATTAACTGCTCCTGGCATGATATGTGATAATATGCATGGAATATATTACCAACCAGGGAAGCTCAATCAAGCCTTTGGTGTCGAGTTTTTATGGGGGCTCGTTCATATACTGTCCTCATGGCTGACCTTTAGTCTCCAACCTTCCCAGAGATCAGGCTAATACCTTCAGTTTCTAGTCCCTTCCAGAATCAGAACTGATAACACATGGTCCAAAGCCACCATTACAAATCATAATGTTAGACTGTCTGATGGCCAAAACCCCCAGGAAAACAAGACATCCCTATCAGGTACTACATTCCAAAGGCCGGAGATCACCTCCCAGTAGCCAAGAGCAAAGGCCAGATCTCTCTTTGAGTAAGGTTAAAGCTTCATATAACCCTTCATTCCATTGTTCCTTCTTCCCTTGCCCACTCATTGAGTTACAATCGTGTTGAGGCCAACTAGCTCCACACTCAGCACAAGCAGCTTGGGGATATGGAGGTGAGCAAGTCTCTAGCTCTGCCCTAAGGGAGCTTATTATAGTCTAGGCCCAGAGGTGGGCAAGAAAATCAATGATGAATATTGATGAGATACTGTTTGCCTATAGGGTATTATTTAATCAGAGAAGAAAAACAAAGAGGAGCTAGTCAAATAGGTAAGACTGAGAGGATAAGCACAAGTAAGTCACAAAGACATGGAGGGGTGAGAATGCCAGACCTAGATGTTGGGAGTATCAGACAATGTTATTAAAGGTCTAGAGGAAACACTGAACATGCTTGAACAGCTAAGGAATTTCAGCAGAAAGATATAATTGGAGTCCCAGAAGGAGAAGGAGAAAAGAACAGGGAAAAAGAAATATTTGAAAAGATAATGGCTGAGAATTTTTTCAAAAGTATTAAAGGACAATAAATAGATCCAAAAGCTCAGCAACCACAAACAGGAGAAGTAAGTAACACGGACACACAGACACACACACAGACACAGACACACACACACACACACACACACACACACACATCCCTAGACACCTCAAAGATAAACTGTTAAGAAAATCTTGAAGGCAGCCAGAGAAAAAGACACATTACATACAGAGGAACAAAAATAAGAATAACAGCTGACTTTTCATGAGAGACTACACAAGCCAAAAGACAATGTGGCAAAATCTTTCAAGTCTTGAAATTAAAAAAAAAAAAAAAAAGAAAACTAACACCCCACAATTATATACCCAGAAATAATACATTTCAAAAATGAAGATGAAATAAAGATCATTTCAGACAAACAAACGCTGAGAGAACTCATTGACAGCTGTCTTGTACTAACAAGAATTGTTAAAGGAAGTTCTTCAGGCAAAAGGAGTATGATATCAGTTGGAAACGTGCATTTACAAAAATAAAAAGTATCAAAAATGGTAAAAATAAGGGTAAACATAAAAGATGTTTTCCTTATGTTTAGTTGCTTTTAAAAGACAGTTGACTGTCCAAAGCAACCCTAATAACAATGTATTGTGAGGTCTATAACATACATGGAAGTAAAACAGAGGACAGCAATGGCACACACACACACACAAAAAGATCACAGGAGATTCTGGGAAGATGGTGGCATAGAAAGAAGTGGAAGACTTAGTCTCCCCCAGAACAATTCATAAATGAACAAAAAAACAGTAAATAACCTGGAATGGTAGCGGGGAGACAAACGTGACTGTACACTCAACATCCACCGACCTGAATTGGGAGGAATGCCCAAGGCCACAGCATAAAATCTGTAAGTAAAACTGCGGACCCGCGATGAGAGCCGAGAGCCTAGAGCCGGGAGCCCCTCCCTCACAGAAGCCGCATCGTGCACTTTCTCAGCCCAGCTCCAAGTGAGGTTTTAATATTAACTGCTCAATACAGACAGCGAATCCTCAACAAGCAGACAGAGGCTTTTGGTGACAACTGACTTTGGGAAAATTGGGGGACATATCTGTCTCAGTATAGGGAGCCCAAAGGATTGGCTGTTATATCTGGCTGATGGGTGAACCTGGGAGTTTTTCTGTCCCTCGCTCTCTCTCTGTGGAGAAAACCTCAGCTGTTCTCAGCCCTCAAGGCATTGCAGTAAAGACAGCCTCAGACATTCTCCATTCTGAAACGAACTGAGAGCCCCACGGCACAGCCCAGCGGCCCAGGGCTTCCCCTGAGGGACGGCGCACACTGATGACGTAGCACGGCATTCCCTCGGATGAGGGAGGATCATGGCTGGGAGGGGGGATCCGCTCGGAGAACCCAGGGGCACTATGCCAAGTCTGGTGGTTTCTGGGCCAGCAAAAGAGAGAGTCTGGGGCTGAAATGAAATGAAGGCTTAGACTCTTGCAGTGGCCTTGAATCTCCTGGAACCCGGGATATTTGAACAGTAGAACTGCCCTTCCTCCCTGGCCACCCATATACATGCCCCACATTCAGGGCGGATGGCTCCAGCAACACACCCAAACTGAGTTCTCCAACTGAACACACAAGAATCATTTCCCCACACACTGTGGAAAAAGGTTGAGAACTGACTTGAGGGATATAGGTGACTCACAGACGCCATCTGCTGGTTAGTTAGAGAAAGTGTATGTCACCAAACTCTGTCTCTGAAAAATTAGATAGATATCCTTTTTTTTTGATACAACTTGAAAGAACCCTATCAAGCAAAACAAATGCCAAGAGGCCGAAAACAACAGAAAATCTTAATGCATATGATAAAACCAGATGATATGGAGAATCTAGCTCCAAACACACAAATCAAGATTTAGGAAGAAACATTGTACCTCGCACAATTAATCAAAGAACTACAATCAAAGAATGAAAACATGGCAAAGGATTTAAAGGACATCAAGAGGACCATGGCCCAGGATATAAGTGCCATAAAGAAGACCCTAGAAGAGCATAAAGAAGACATTGCAAGAGTAAATAAAAAAATAGAAGATCTTATGAAAATAAAAGAAACTGTTGGCCAAATTAAAAAGACTCTGGATATTCACAATACAAGACTAAAGGAAGCTGAACAGCATCTCAGTGTCCTAGAAATCCACAGAACAGAAAATGAAAGAACAAAAGAAAGAATGGAGAAAAAAATTGAAAAAGTCGCAATGGATCTCAGGGATACGATAGATAAAATAAAACATCCAAACTTAAGACTCATTGGTGTCCCAGAAGGGGAAGAGAAGGGTAAAGGTCTAGAAAGAGTATTCAAAGAAATTGTTGGGGAAAATTTCCCCAACCTTCTATACAATATAAATACACAAAGCATAAATGCCCAGCGAAATCCAAATAGCATAAATCCAAATAAACCCACCCCAAGACATATTCTGATCAGACTGTCAAATACGGAAGAGAAGGAGCAAGTTCTGAAAGTAGCAAGAGAAAAGCAATTCACCACATACAAAGGAAACAACATAAGACTAAGTAGTGACTACTCAGCGGCCACTATGGAGGCAAGAAGGCAGTGGCATGACATACTTAAAATTCTGAGAGAGAAAAATTTCCAGCCAAGAATTCTTTATCCAGCAAAACTCTCCTTCAAATTTGAGGGAGAGCTTAAATTTTTCACAGACAAACAAATGCTGAGAGACTTTGCCAATAAAAGACCTGCCCTACTTCAGATTCTAAAGGAAGCCCTCCCAACAGAGAGACAAAGAAAGTAGAAAGAGATATAGAGAATTTTAACAGACATATATAGTACCTTACATCACAAATCACCAGGACACTCATTTTTCTCTAGTGATCACAGATCTTTCTCCAGAAGGGACCATAAGCTGGGACATAAAACAAGCCTCAAGAAATTTAAAAAAAAAAAAAAATGAATATACTCAAAGAACATTCTCCAAACACAATGGAATACAAATAGAAGTCAATAATTTTTGAACTATAACTCCACTATTTACTTCCTACATGATAAAAAATACACAAACTCTAAGGACAAATCAGTGGTTCTGAACTCAATGTAAAATATGTAATTTTAGACAAATATATAAAGGTGGGGGAATGAAGGAGTATAGGAACATAGTTTATGTGTCCTATTGAAGTGAAGGTGGTATCAAAGAAAAACAAGATTGATAGGTATTTAAGAGGTTAATTTTAAGCCCGACAGTAAACACAAAGAAATTATCAGAGAATATAACCATAGAGATGAAAAGTAGAGTTTGGGTTAGGAGAAATGGGGGAAGGGGCAATGGGGAGTTAAGAAAGGAGTGTAGGGTTGCTGTTTGAGGTGAAGAGAAATTTCTAGTAATGCATGGTGGGAAAGAGCATAACATCATTCTAAATGTGATTAATCCCACTAATGGAAGGCTAGGGAGGGGGTGGAATGGGAAGATTTAGGCTGTATATGTTTCCACAATTGAAAAAAGAAAAAAAAAAAAAGACAGTCTAACTAGATGACAATTGAATGCTAAGGATGAACTTGGATGGGATTGGAGGGTGGAGGACAGGTGGCTCAAAGGGACACAGTTGAGACATAAGGAAAAGGAAATATAGAATGTAAGCATTGTATCATTGTTGAATCTCTTACACTTCTTAGCTGCACTTAATGGAATTACATAAAAGAACGTTCTTGTTCATGGGAAGTACATACGTGAATTATAGTGTATGTTCAAGGATGTGTGCAGCTAACTCTCATGTTCAGAAGACAGAGCAATAGATAATGGATGATAGGGAGGAAGGGAGGGAGGGAAAGCAATAGTGATGTGACAGCATGTTAAAGTTGGTGGATTGAGCTATCGGGGGAGGGAGGTCAGGGTATGATGGAATTCTGTGTATGGGGCTAGTATTGTTTTTGCAACTATTCATGTAACTTTGAATTTATTTCAAAATAAAAAAAAATTTAAAAAAAGATCATAGGAACATTTACAGCAGAAAAAAACAAAACAAAACAAAACAACAACAACAAAAAAACAAGCAGACACTGCTCCCAACAGATGCTTCTCAATTAAGTGATGCGTTTTACTATTCTGAGTACTGCGTGTATGAAAGAAACCCAGTTAGCAATCCCAATTGTTGAAACGTCATTAAATTTCATCACCATTTCCCTCCTTTCTAACCAGGTGATCGGTAAAACAGTAACAAAAGTCATGGAGAAACCTAATAAAATTCTGCCATTCAGACAGAATCCCAGCATCCTGGAGACAGTCCACATCCCACATCTTATACATGAGTCCCCTTGAAGCCATTCCAGAGAAGTGGCCATCAGTGTCAGCTTAAACCACAGTGGGCTGTAACCGCACGAATGCTCCCAGCAGATGATACCTCTGAAAGCATACTTTTCCAGGTGAGTGAGTGGAGGCAAATTATCCTGGCCCAGAATGTCCAAGAAGGCAGTGAGCCTCACGCTATCACAATCTGGACCGTAGTCTTCAACCCATCTTAAGGGGAGAAGAAAAAAAACAACTATAAAACCACCCAGAGGGGCAAGATGGCGGCATAGAGAGGAGTGGAAGCTAAGTAGTCCAACTGGAACAACTACAAAAAACCAGAAACAACTAGTAAATAATCCAGAATAACTGCGGGGGGACAAACGAGACCATCCACTCATCATACACCAACCTGAATTGGGAGGAATGCCTGAGAACACAGCATAAAATCTGTAAGTAAAACCTGCAGAACCAAGTCATGAGACCCCCTCCCCCATAGCCCGAGCTGCAAAACCTCATGGTGCCAGAGAGAAGCTCTCTCCCAGCAAGTGAATATAGCTCAGCTGAGCTCCAACTGGGGTTTTAAGTAGCGAGTGTGAACTGCTCACTACAGGTACGCATCCCCAAAAAACAGACAGAGGCTTTGGGTGATGACTGACCTGGGAGAGCCGGAGGGTCGCCTTGGACTGGGTCTGAAGGGGACTATCTGTTTCTTTTTTGGCTCAGTGGAGAAAGCCCCAGTCATTTTCAGTTTCCAGGGCTGTGACTCGGGGAAGGGTGGAGACAGCACAAGCAGAGAGAGAGACCATTGAAATGCTAATGACCTCCCCCTAGGGGGTCTATCTTCTCTAGGAGGAAAGGGGTGGGGCCCTTTCCATTCAGAACCAGACCTAAGATTCTGGGGGAACACGGCCATACCTCCTCCCACCAGTCAAGAATTATAGGCTAACAGGCATCACCTGCTGGGCAGAAAAGCACAGTGACCTGAGGCATCACAGGGTGGAGCAATTTTCTAAGACACACCCTCAGGGAAACCAGATACTGAATATTTCTTCCCTCTGGGACCTGAGCCTGTTCTGGTCTGGGAAAACCTGATTTCGATAACCAAGGAAACCATGCCTAGACAACAGAAAATTAAAACCAACACTAAGAAAAACAAAGTTATGGCCCAGTCAAAGGAACAAACGTACACTTCAACTGAGATACAGGAATTTAAACAACTAATGCTAAATCAATTCAAAAAGTTTAGAGAAGATATTGCAAAAGAGATAGAGGCTGTAAAGGAAGCACTGGACATGTATATGGCAGAAATCAAAAGTTCAAAAAAACAACTAGTAGAATCTATGGAAATGAAAGGCACAACACAAGAGATGAAAGACACAATGGAAACATACAACAGCAGATCTCAAGAGGCAGAAGAAAACACTCAGGAACTGGAGAACAAAACACCTGAAAGCCTACACGCAAAGGAGCAGATGGAGAAAAGAATGAAAAAATATGAGCAACATCTCCGGGAACTCAAGGATGAAACAAAGTACAATAATGTACGTATCATTGGTGTCCCAGAAGGAGAAGAGAAGGGAAAGAGGGCAGAAGCAATAATAGAGGAAATAATTAATGAAAATTTCCCATCTCTTATGAAAGATATAAAATTACAGATCCAAGAAGCGCAGCGTACTCCAAACAGAAGAGATCTGAATAGGCCTACGCCAAGACACTTAATAATCAGATTATCAAATGTCAAAGACAAAGAGAGAATCCTGAAAGCAGCAAGAGAAAAGCGATCCATTACATACAAAGGAAGCTTAATAAGACTATGTGCAGATCTCTCAGCAGAAACCATGGAAGCAAGAAGGAAGTGGTGTGATGTATCTAAGATACTGAAAGAGAAAAACTGCCAACCAAGAATCCTGTATCCAGCAAAGCTGTCCTTCAAATATGAGGGAGAGCTCAAAATATTTTCTGACAGACAGACAATGAGAGACTTTGTGAACAAGACAGCTGTCCTACAGGAAATACTAAAGGGAGCACTACAGGGTGATAGAAGACAGGAGTACATGGTTTGGAACACAATTTTGGGAGATGGTAGCACAACAATGTAAGTACACTGAACAAAGGTAACTATGAATACGGTTGAGAGAGGAAGGTGGGGAGCATGTGAGACACCACAAGAAAGGAGGAGAGATAATGACTGGGACTGTGTAACTTGGTGAAATCTAGAGTATTCAACAATTGTGATAAAATGTACAAATATGTTCTTTTACGAGGGAGAACAAGCAAACGTCAACTTTGCAAGGTGTTAAAAATGGGGAGGCATTGGGGGAGGGATGCAATCAGCATAAACTAGAGACTGTAACTAATAGAATCATTGTATTATGCTTCCTTTAATGTAACAAAGGTGATATACCAAGGTAAATGCAGGTAAGGGGGGTGGATAGGGGAGGCATGTTAGATACTTGATATTGGTGGTATTGTCTGATTCTTTATTCTACTTTGATTTAAGGTTATTTTTCCTTTTGCTGCTTCCTAGCTGTCATTTTTTTTTCATCTTTCTTTTGCCTCTCTACCTTCTTTGACTCTCCCTCCTGCCTTGTGGAAGAAATATAGATGCTCTTATATAGATAGTGGTGAAGGTGGTGAACACATAAATGTATGACCATGCAGAAAACCATCGATTATTTACTTGGGATGGAATGTATGGTGAGTGAACAAAACCATATTAAAAAAAAAAAATGGGTTGATGAAAAAACCTTGAGGGCAATATACTGAGTGAAATAAGCCAGACACATAAGGACAATTATTGCAGGGTCTCACTGATAGGAACTAATTATAATATGTAAACTCATAGACATGAAATATAAGGTACCAAGATATAGGACGAGGCTTAAGAATGGGGAGTGGTTGCTCAGTATGAGCAGAATGTTCAATCAGGATGAACTTAAATGTTTGGAAATGAACAGGCATGTTGGTAGCAAGATGGGAGAATAACTAACAGCACCGAATGGTGTGTGAATGAGGTGGAAAGGGGAAGCTCAGAGTCATATATGTCACCAGAAGGAAAGTTGGAGGTCAAAAGATGGGAATGTATAAAACTGAATCCTATGGTGGGCAATGTCCATGATCAACTGTACAAATACTAGAAATCGCTTCCATGAACCAGAACAAATGTATGACAATACAATTAGAAGTTAACAATGGAGGGGCATATAGGGAAGAACTATATACCTATTACAAACTATATACTACAGTTAGCAGTATTTCAACATTTTTTCATAAACAGTAACAAATGTACTGTATCAATACTACGAGTCAACAATTGAGGGGGGTTGGTTAGGGATAGGGAAGGATTCGAGTTTCCTTTTCTTTTTTTCTTTTTTCATCTTTCACTTTATTTCTTGTCTGGAGTAATGAAAAGTTTCTAAAAATTGAACAAAAATTAAGTGTGATGGATGCACAGCTGTATGAGGGTACCCAGGGGCAAGTGATTGTACACTTTGGATCTTTGGATAATTGTATGGTATCTGAACAATCTCAATAAAAATAAATAAATAAATAAATAAATAAATAAAATTAAATAAATGAAAATTAAAAAAAAAACCACCCAGAAGTGTACCCCAACTGTGAGAAGTTACACTTGGAGGAAGACATGGCCTTGCTGGATGCTGTCTACCTTCACAGCCCTTTCCAACTGAAGCCTTTTGAGAAGTGCAACCTCGAGAATCCATCTAAAATGCAGCATGCTGTTGTACAATCAAAGAGAAGGGGGTAATGCAAAGTCATGAGGAAAAGCTGGACACCCTTAGCTTAATGCTGTCTGCCTCGTATATAAGTCACCTCTAGTCAACCTCCATTAGGGAACTCAGGAGCAAAGGGACAGAGAGGGTCTCCTCTACGAAATAATTGTCATGTGCTGTAGTTCTATTCAAACAAGTTCAAAATGGTCAAAGGAAAAAAATGTTTGGCCTTATTAGCAAGAATCTGACAGAAAGTCTGCCCTTAGTATGCTCATATAACTTCATCCATATTATGATATCAATTCCCATCCATGCACATCTCTGGCCTTGCAACTGCCCACCAGATGCCACCACGCAGGTGTCTAATGTATCCCTCCAACTCACCCAAACCAAAAATGAACCTGTGCTCATCCTTACCCTCCCTCGTTAGGCCTGCTTTTGCCTGAATCCTGACCAAGGGTAGGCTTTACCACCCTGCCAATGCAGTGGGTAGCCAAGCTACACATATCATACACCAGTCTGGAATGAGTGACAGGGCCGAAACCTCAGCTTAGAACTGTAAGTAAAGCCCCCAATTGTGGAGCTGGAGCCCTCTCCCACTGGCATGGCAGGCTGAGTTGAAACACTTCCCTGTGGGAAAAAGAAGCAGTCTCTGCTGGGAGCAAGGGAAGGTACCTCAATCAGGCTCCAACTGTGGATTTAATTAACAAATTTGGACTACTCAATACAAGCTATAAGCACAGATAAACCCAGAGCAATATGGAAAGGAACCCTGAGGTGTCTCTAGGCAGAGAGGATGCAAGGCCAACAGGAAAAAAAATAATAATAAAATAAACAAATTTAAAACACAGGCTTCTGGAGTCAGCCAAGCTCAGAATACTGGAAAAAGGCTGTGACCTCAAAAAACGGACTCATAGAGCCAGGTACCAACTCTAGCTCTTTAATGGTGGAAATGGGGAGGCTGGGGGACTGACTGTGAAAAGGGAATTTTTTTTCTCTTTTTAAAACTATTTGAAGTAGCTCACCAGAGAAAGTCTCAGACATTTTCAATTGTCAGCACTGACCCAGGCAAGGATGGAGTTAAGATAGGTCTGACAGATAAGTAAGGAGTCAAGTGAAGGATGTAATTCCCTAAAGGGTGTATCCTCCCCAAGAAAAAGGGGGGTAGGGTCCAGCTCAAGTGGCAGACCTCCTTCAGAGAATTCAGATCCCGGGGGTTGGGGGAGGGGCAGGGACAGAAACAGCTTAAGCTTCCCTTCTACCTCTCACTCTGTCTCAACCATGCCCCTGGCAGGAACAGGGTCCACTGAGAACTAAAGGGACCACACCTCTTTACCCTAGTAGGAAACTACGGGCTGACAAGCACCACCTGCTGGACAGGATAGAAAAGCACAGAGTCTAGAGGGCTCACAGGAAAGTCTGACAACCTACTGGGTCTCATCCCTTGGGAAACTTGATACTGATTACACCCTCCTCCTGAGCCCTGGGCCTGCCTGATCTGGGAAAATCTGTTTGGGGTCGATTGTATCTGGGTAGACCCTCCTAAAAAAAAGTGGTTCCATGTAGGCAGGATAAGAACCAGAATAACAGGAGATGAAAAATTCTGACCAGTTAAACAGACACTAGGCTAGAAGTCTACAATGAGTTGAAGTGAATGCCAAAGAACAGATAGAGAACAAAGCAAACCAACAAGAAAACCTAGGCAAAAGACTGAAAATGACCTCCAGAAAAAAATGAATCAAGGAAACCCGATGCCTAAACACCAACAAAAAAATTATGAGTCACACTAGGAAAAACTAAGATATGGCCTAGTCAAAGGAACAAACTAACACTTCAAATGAGATAACAGGAGTTTGAAACACCTAATTAAAGATGTTCAAACAAATATGCTAAATCAATTCTAACATCAAATCAAGCAGGTGAGGGAAGATATGGCAAAAGTGATGAAGGACATAAGACACTGGGCAAACATAGGAAAGAACTCGAAAGTTTGAAAAAAAACAATTGGCAGAACTTTTGGAAATGAAAGGCACAACAGAGGTGATGAAAAACGCAATGGAGACTTACAACAGCAGATATGAAGATGCAGCAAAAAGAATTAGTGAACTAGAGGACAGCACATCTGAAATCCTAGCTGTTCTTTTGTGTGCAGGATTTTCAGAATGGAAAAATATGAGCAGGGTCTCAGGGAATTGAATGACAACATGAAGCACACAAATATACCTGCCATGGGTGTCCCAGAAGGAGAAAAGAAGGGAAAAGAAATAATAAAGAATAATGAAAGAAATAATCATTGAAAATTTCCCAACTCTTAGGAAAGATATAAAATTACAGATCCAAGAAGTGCAGCATACCCCAAACAGAACAGACCTACTCCAAGACACTTACTAATCAGATTGTCAAATGTGAAAGACAGAGAATTCTGAAAGCAGAAAGAGAAAAGCAATCCATCGCATGCCAGGGAAGCTCAATAACACTACGTGTGGATTTCTTAGCAGAAACTATGGAGGCAAGAAGGCAGTGGTCTGATATATTTAAGATACTGAAAGAGAAAAACTGCCAACAAGAATTCTATATCCAGCAAACCTGACCTTTAAAGATGAGGGAGAGTTTAAAATATTTCAGACAAACAGACACTGAGAGAGTTTGTGAACAAGAGACCTGCTCTACAAGAAACACTAAAGGGTGCACTACAGGCAGATAGGAAAAGACAGGAAAGAGAAGTCTGGAGAAGAGTATAAAAATGAAGACTTTCAGTAAGGGAAAAAAGAGAGAGGAAAAACAATAAAAAAATAAGATAGCACATATAAAATCCAAAGACAAAATGGTAGACAGTAGCACAATATTGTAAGTACACTGAACAAAGCTGAGTGTGAGTAGGGTTAGAAGAGGAAGGCTAGGGGCATGTATGACACCAGAAGGGAAGAAAGAAGATAAGGATTGGGACTGTATAACTCAGCAAAAGTAGAGTGGAAAAAGATGGTGATTAAGTGTACAAATATAAGAATGTTTTTACATGAAGGAGAAAAAATGAGTGTCAATATTGCAAGGTGTTAAAAATGGGATGGTATATGGGAAAAGACAATGAGTGCAAATTAGAATCTACAGTTAACAGTAATGTTGTAATATACTTCCATGAAATGTAACAAAGGCAATATTGAAAAGCTAAATGTCAATAAGTGGAGGATATAAAGGAGGGGTATGGGATTCTTGGTGGTTTTTATTTATCTTTTTATTTTTATCTTTTTATTTATTTCTATTTTACTATTTTTCTATTTCTATTATTTGGTGTTCCGGTTTGCTAATGCTGTAGGATGCAAAATACCAGAAATGGATTGGCTTTTATAAAAGGGGGTTTATTTGGTTACAGTTACAGTCTTAAGGTCATAAAGTATCCAAGGTAACACATCAACAATCAGGTACCTTCACTGGAGGATGGCTAATGGTATCCGGAAAACCTCTAATAGCTGGGAAGGCATGTGGCTGGCATCTGCTCTGGAGTTCTGGTTTCAAAATGGCTTTCTCCAGGATGTTCCTCTCTAGGCTTCAACTTCTCTCTAAAATGTCACTCTTGGTTGCTCTTGGGACGTTTGTCCTCTCTTAGCTTCTCCAGAGCAAGCGTCTGCTTTCAAAGGCCGTCTCCAGAATGTCTCTGTTCACTGCAGTTCCTCTCTCAGCTCCTGTGCATTCTTCAAAGTGTCCCTCTTGGCTGTAGCAAGCTTGCTCCTTCTGTCTGAGCTTACATAGTGCTCCAGTAAACTAATCAAGGCCCATACTGAATGGGCGGGGCCATACCTCCATGGAAATTATCCAATGAAAGATCTCACCCAGAGTTGAGTGATCATATCTCCATGGAAACATCCAATCAAAAGTCTCCAACCCAATCAACACCAATACGTTCCCTTTCCACACAAGACTGCATCAAAGATAATGGCATTTTGGGGGAAATAATACATCCAAACCAGCACAGATGGATTGTGTGGTGTGTGAATAAAACTGTTTAAAAAATAAACAGAAAGATACAAGTGCTGGAGAAAATATAGGGAGGGGGTATAGGTGTACCTATTCACTGTTGGTGGAGAAGGAAAATGGTGCAGCCCATCTGGAGGGCAGTGTGGTGGTTCTACTGGAGGCCAAGTATAGGACTGCCATATGATCCTGCAACCCCATTATTAGGTATATACCTGGAAGAACTGAAAACAGGGACACAAATGGATATCTAAATACAGTTATTTATGGTGGCAGTACACATGATTTGCAATGGATGGAGGTGGCCTAAGGGTATATTAACTGAAGAATGGAAGGGTGAACTGTGGTGTATGCACACAACGGAATACTGAGCGGCTGCAAGAAGAAATGAAGTTGTGAGGCATGAGAGTAGATGAACGAACCCTGAGGATAGTATGTTGAGTGATATAAACCAGAAAAGAAAAGACTAATGTAACCACTCAATAACATGGACTAAATATAATGTGCAAACTCTGAGAATGAATCTGAGAGCATGGGTTATCAGGGGAAAGCTTATTGTAAAGGTTCCTAGATTATAAACTTTTACAACAGTCACATCTGTTCCTAAGTTGTTACAGTTTATTGCTAAATTCTGAGATGCTGGGCAACCTGGTCATAACCTGGAACTTTGGATATCTGTGTGACACCTGAGACTCAGGAGCTTAGAGTTCTGCAGCTTTGAAAGTTAGTATTATCCCATACAGCAACTGTTTAAAAAGCTGAAAAAAAGATCAGACTTCAATTAAAGACATGAATGAAGTTGATATGGTTAGGACTAAGGCAAATCAGACTAAAGGGTAAAGGACAATATTGACAGTGTTTTAAAACTTCAACTTCTGTGTGAGACCAAAGGAAGAGATGTTTATTTGGTGCAAAAACTTATATTTTTGCAGCATATCATCTAATTTAACTTGTATGATCAGTTTTTTCAAACATCATAATTACATGGAACCATGAATAGGTAGTAAGACCTTGTTGGTCTCTACAGGTTAGTGGGATGCCCCGATTCATCCCGGAGTAATTTGGGCAGAGAATAAAAAAGTAGTTGCAAAGCCTACTTGAGGGACTGGGGAAACAGGTAGAAATATTAAACTTCCCCATCTGGGGAATTCCTGATAGTCTCGCAAGCACTGGGAACTAAAAATTTAATAGGCCAAGCCCTCAATCTTGGCGCTTGCCATTACAAAACGTATTCCTGCAAAGAAGAGGCTAAACCTACCTATAAATTATGCCTAAGAGTCACCCCCAGAGAACCTCGTTTGTTGCTCAGATGTGGCCTCTCTCTCTAAGCCAATTAGGCAGCTAAATTCACTGCCCTCCCCGCTATGTGGTATTTGACTCCCAGGTTTGTAAGTTTGCTTGGCAATGTGGAACATGACTCCCAAGGATGAGCTTGGCCCTGGCATCGTGGGATTAAGAAAGCCTTCTTGGAACAAAAGACGGCAGAAAAATTAAACAAAATAGAGTTTCAGTGGCTGAGAGATTTCAAATAGAGTCAAGAGGTCATTCTGGAGGTTATTCTTACGTGTTAGATATCCCTTTGTAGTTTTCAGTGTATTGAGATAGCTTGAAGGAAATACCTGAAACTGTTGAACTGTAATCCAGTAGCCTTGATGCCTGAAGATGATTGTAAAACTATATAGCTCTTAAGGTGTGACTGTGTAATTGTGAAAACCTTATAAGTCACACTCCCATTATCCAGTGTATGGACAGATGAGTAAGAAAACAAAGATAAAAAATAAATAAATAATAGGGAGGGATAAGGGGTAAGGGATGTTTTGGGTGTTTTTTTTTTTTTTCCTTATTTTTATTTTTATTCTTATTCTTATTTTGTTTTTGGAGTAATGAAAATGTTCAAAAATTGATTGTGGTGATTAATGCACAACTATATGATGATACTGTGAACCACTGATTGTACACTTTGGATGATTAGCTGGTATGTAAATATATCTCAATAAAATCGCAATAAAAGTTTACCATGTATAACAGACACTCAGAGAAGTTTAATAAAGATTTAAATATTTAACAGAATGTTTAAATTTTATTTAAAATTTTAATAAACCATACATGCAGTTTTCAACACATGTGCGGTCCCCTGCCTTGCCGCTGCTTTGGATGAATAGTCCACACCCAGCACAGCAAGCCCCACAAGCACAGCTACCTCATGTGCACCATTCTCAGTACAGTTCAGGATCTTGGAGGAGCATGCAGCCTCCACCCCACAAATGTTTAACAGTGCCTGCTGACTCGGCCTGGCACCACCTGAAAACATTAATGTGTAAAGCAATGGCTCCTAAACTTTTGGGATCATGGATAGCTTTTGGAACCTGAAAACGCCCACAGTATATACACAAGGAACTTTTCATGCAAGATTAAGGGTTTCAAAAGACCCCTGAAGTCATCCCTGTACTTCAGAGGTTGAGAACTGCTGTTTTAAAATGACAGCAAAAAAAAAAAAAAAAAAAAAAAACAAGGAAAAAAAATATGTAGAGCCCCCTTGAAGAACCTGTGGAGAATGCAGGGGTATTGGCCTACCCCACCTCAGTGGTTGCTAACATGACCACAGACATAGGGGACTGGTGGTTTGATGGGTTGAGCCCTCTACCATAGGATTTACCCTTGGGAAGACGGTTGCTGCAAAGGAGAGGCTAGGCCTCCCTGTAATTGTGCCTAAGAGCCTCCTCCCGAATGCCTCTTTGTTGCTAACTTGAAAGGTGAAATCACTGCCCTCCCCCCTACGTGGGATCAGACACCCAGGGGAGTGAATCTCCCTGGCAACGTGGAATATGACTCCCGGGGAGGAATGTAGACCTGGCATCGTGGGACGGAGAACATCTTCTTGACCAAAAGGGGGATGTGAAAGGAAATGAAATAAGCTTCAGTGGCAGAGAGATTCCAAAAGGAGCCAAGAGGTCACTCTGGTGGGCACTCTTATGCACAATTTAGACAACCCTTTCTAGGTTCTAAAGAATTGGGGTAGCTGGTGGTGGATACCTGAAACTCTCAAACTACAACCCAGAACCCATGAATCTCGAAGACAATTGTATAAAAATGTAGCTTATGAGGGGTGACAATGGAATTGGGAAAGCCATAAGGACCACACTCCACTTTGTCTAGTTTATGAATGGATGAGTAGAAAAATAGGGGAAGGAAACAAACAAACAAACGGACAAAGGTACCCAGTGTTCTTTTTTACTTCAATTGCTCTTTTTCACTTTAATTATTATTCTTGTTATCTTTGGGTGTGTGCTAATGAAGGTGTCAGAGATTGATTTAGGTGATGAATGTACAACTATGTAATGGTACTGTGAACAATCGAATGTACGATTTGTTTTGTATGACTGCGTGGTATGTGAATATGTCTCAATAAAATGAAGATTAAAAAAAAAATCAAAAAAAAAAAAAAAAAAAAAAGAGTGATGCAGACCTGTGGCCAAAAAGATACCCTGTTATTCAGATGGCCACATTCTCCCAGGAAGTAGGAATTGTCTATGCTGATTTCTATTCTCACACCTGGCTGGGAATTCACTTATTTCCTTTTCTCCAGCAGCACATTGCTAGGGGAATAACTGAGGTTTAAGCCCCAAAGAAGGAAGTAAACATAAGGGGTTTTGACAACAGGACAGTGTCCAAACACTGCTAAAAGATAAAATGTGCATTTGCTAATGCAAAGGGTAAAGTGCCACAGTTAACCCACAGATGGGCACTAAAAGACACTGGCCCTACCTGCACATGGCTTCTACTCAGCTGTTTACCCAAAGTACATAAGTATGAACAGGCACCAATGATAACAAGATATATGAGGAGATTGTAGCATTAAAGATGGAGAAAAAACAAGCATATGGAGGAAAGAAGCAATGAAAAGGGAAAAATTAGAGGGAACATAGTTTAAAAAAAAATTACTGATGATTTCAATGTGATATGAAAAAATATTTTATGAATAAAAATACATAGATGAATCTGAAAAAAAATAAAAAATAAAAATAAATAAATAAAATGACAGCAAATACTCACTCTTCAAGAAACTGTTTATCAGAGAACTAAAGAACTTAGCAATTAGTTCCACCAAAGAATAGTTTCACTAGAGAATAGTAATGATTAAAAACAAAAAGAAACTATGCTAATAATATGCAAGGAAATAAAAGCTACCATCCAATAAAATAATGGATAATAACCAATGCTTATTGGTTTCTTCCTGTAAACCAGGAACTGTGCTAGGAGCTTTTGGTATAGAAATAGTTCATTTCATCTTTACAACAACCATATTATTCTCATGTTTCTGTTAAGAGGTTAAGAGAGGTTAAGACATTTGCCTAAGGTCACACAGCTAGAGAGTGACAGAATTTAAATCGAAACAGTGAGACTCTAGACATCGCATTATACTGCTATACTGCAAGAGAGGAAACCTAAATTTTAATTTTCATTTAAACACACAGACACACACACACACACACACACACACACACACACACACAAACATACACAAAAAATCCCTGCCACCTCCCTTTCTGGGCTTCAGACATACTGGTCTTCCCTTAGTTCCTCAACTGCACCCAAATCTTTCACCTCAGGGTTTCCGTACATGCTATCCCCACTGCCTGGGACACCCATACTCCCTGCTCTTCCCCTTCCCAACCTGAATGTCAGTATTCCAGGGAGCTCTCCAGGAACCCATGGTGAAGGCCCGTCTTCCAATTCAGCCTCTCCCTGTGCCATGGACTCTTACCTCCTGACACTAGCCACGCGGGTGCTGACAGAGGTCTGGTGATTATTAATGCCTGCTTCCCAACCACTCGGCAAGCTCCATGCACCCAGCAGCGTACCCGACAAGTAGCAAGTGCCCATAAAGTATTCAATGACAGAATGACACCATCACCACAAGCTTAAATGAATGAAAAGGAATACTGAAAAAACTGAATATTTTAATGTATAATCAAAAAATAAGGAAGTTATAAGGCAGCTTAGAACTTTAGGTAAACAGATGTGCTCCAAAAGCCAGTGGCAGAACTAGAATTCTTAGAACCTGGAAGTCTGCATTCCAGCCCACTGTTCTTTCAAGGGATATGTGGGAAAATCTACTATGATGACGGCTGAAAGAATAACAAAGCCAAAGGGGAGGGCTACGGTCTCTGAGGCAAATAAAGGGAGGTGAGAGAGACTTCCAATTCCAGCCAAAATGGAACAAGAGGGATGTGATTAACAAGGCTCCCTGTTTAACAACTAGAAAACCAGGAAAAACAAACCAACAGCAGTTTCCAGGCACAAGACAATGGGCAGCAGATGATCATGAACCTTCAAAGAAAAGACACAAACAAGAGCAGCCCCACGACTGCAGTGGCTTACCACCTAGAGGCAGTTTCCAGCAGCAGAGATGGAAATTTGAAAAGGCCAAAGAAGTTAGAATGTACAGGACAGAGTACCAGAGGGGAGGGAGCTGCGGAGATCAACAGACCATCCTCTTACAAGTTTAGCTGAGTATTGATCAGGACATACATGAGAGAAAATTCCTCGAGGCGGAGGAAAGAACCATCGGAAAGGAGCCGGCAAAATGAGGAGCAGTCTGTATTCCCCCAAGCCAGAGAACAAAGACCTGGTAATACAGGAACAGAATCCTCAAAAAGGGTATTGCCTTAGCTAAATTAGTCTAGACAAAGGTCCTCTCTGGGCCCACCCTTACAGAGCTTAAAAACAAGCCTCACAAATCAGGCCAAAGTGCAAAGGACAATTCTGACTGTGTTTTAAAACTTCAACTTCTGTGTGAGACCAAGGGAAGAGATGTTTATTCAGTGCGGGATATAAATCTTCTACAGCACACTAAATAGTTTAACTTGTATGGTCAGTTTATTCAAACACCATACTTACATGGTACTTTGAATAGGAAGTGAGATCTGGTAGGTTGGTACACATTAGTGTGAAATAGCAACGCATCCCGAAGTAATTTGCGCAGAGAATAAAAATATATTTGCAGGACCCCCCTGAGGAGCTGGGGAAAAACGCAGAAATGCTGGACATCCCCACCTGGGTTACTGCTGATATTCTCACAAACACTGAGGACTGACAATTTGGTATACCAGGACCTCTATCTTGGGGTTTGCCCTTATGAGGCTTTTTACTGCAAAAGAGAGGCTAAGCTTACTTATAATTGGGTCTAAGAGTCTTCCCCAGAGAGTCTCTTTCTTGCTCAGGTATGGCCTCTCTCTCTAAGCCAACTCAGCAGGTGAACTCACTGCCCTCCCCACTACATGGGACCTGACTCCCAGGGGTGTAAATCTCCCTGGCAATGCAGGATATGATTCCTGGGATCATGGGATTGAGAACATCTTCTTGACCAAAAGGGGGAAGAGAAATGAAACCAAATGGAGTTTCAGTGGCTGAGAGATTTCAAATGGAGACAAGAGGTCACTCTCGAGGGCATTCTTATGCACTATATAGATACTGCTTTTTAGGTTTTAGTGTATTGGAATAGCTAAAAGGAAATAACTGAAACTGTCAAACTGCAACCCAGTGGCCTTGATTCTTGAAGACGACTGTATATCTATGTAGCTTACATGGTGTGACAGTGTGATTGTGAAAACCTGGTGGCTCACACTGCCTTTATCCAGTGTATGGATGGATGAGTAGAAAAATGGGGACAAGAACTAAATGAAAAATAGGGTGGGATGGGGGGATGGAAATATTTGGGTGTTCTTTTTTACTTTTTTTTTTATTCTATTTTTATTCTTTTTGGTGTAGGAAAATGTTCAAAAATCGACTGTGGTAATGAATACACACCTATATGATGGTACTGTGAACAGATGATTGTACACCATGGATGACTGTATAGTATGTGAATATATCTCAATAAAACTAAATTTAAAAAAAAAAAAACAAGCCTCAAAAGGATACAACTTAATCCAAGAGAGTTAACTGCACATCATAATAAAACCCAATGTTAAGGAAATACAATAAAATGTAGCAATTATCACCACAAAATCTCAATCTGGAATCCAAAAAAAAAACTACCAAGCATGAAAAGAAGCCAAATAATATGACCCAAACCAGGAAAAAAATAAATAAACACAAAAAGTCCCAGAAATGACTGAGATGATGGAATTAATAGAAAATGACCTTTAAATAGCTGTTAAAAGAATGTTCCAAATATTCCAGGAAAACATGATAATACTGAGGACAGAAATTGAAAATATAAAAAAACCCAAATATAAATTCAAGAAATGAAAAACACAATTATTGAAATGAAAGATATACTGAAAAGAATTCAGAGCAGATTAGACAACTGAAAAAAATCACAGAGCTTGATGATCTAGCAACAGAAATTATCCAAAATGAAGCACAGAAATAAAATAAATCAGGGGTGGGGGGTAGTGCTAAGAAGAAGAATAAAGCATCAGTTATCTGGAAATAAGATAAACCAGAATAATATAGTGTAATTAGAGTCCCAGAAGGAAAGAAGAGATGGAGAAAACATAACAAATATTAGAAGAATAATAGCTGAAAAGATATTTTTAATTTGATAAAAACTGTAAGCCTATAGATTCAAGAAACTCAGCAAACTCCAAGCAGGATACACATAAATATCACACCAAGGCACATCATAATCATTGCTAAAAAAAAAAAGCAGTGATAAAGTAAAAATCTTAAAAGCAGAAGAAAACAACACATTACATTAATAAAATGAAAAAAGAACACCAGACTTAATGTCAAAAAACCACATGCTACCAGGGAGAAAAGAGAGATATCTTCAGAGTACTGAAATTTAAAAAAATCATCAACCAAGAATCACCCAGTGAAATATCTTTCAAATATTTGAGGGGAAATACAGACTTTTTCAAGCAAGCAAAAGCTGAAAGAGTTCAATGCCATCAGACCTGCACTATAAAGGAATTTTCTCAGACAGAAGAAAAACGATACAAGATGGAAATCTGAAGCTAACCCAAGGAATAAAGAAGAGCAGGAATGCTCAAGATGTGGCCAAATATGAAAACCATTTTCCTCATTTCTTCATTGCTTTACAAGAAAACAGACCACTAAAGCAAAAATAATAATGTATTGTAGGGTTTATAGCGTATGTAGAAGTACAAAGCAATAAGGTAAGAAAACAAAATGAAAGGCATACTGATTGGAAAAATGAAAAAGTAAAACCATCCTTATTCTTAAATAACATGATCGTCCAGGTGGAAGTTACAAAAAGGTAAATAGAAATAGTGAGTTTTGCAGGATACAAGTAAATATATAAAAGGCAATTGTTATCTCTAAGCCCAACTCAGCAAATATATTCATTAACGCCATCCCCCACCACCATCACCACCACCACCACCACCATGAGAGACAAGACTCCCAGGGGAATGAATTTCCCTGGCAATGTGGGACATGACTCCCAGGAATGAGCCTGGCCCTGGCAGTGAGGGATTAGAAATCCCTACTTCACTAAAAGGGGGAAAAAAGAAAGGTAACAAGCTGAGGTCACAGTGGCTGAGAGATCCCAAATAGAGTCGAGAGGCTGTCCTGGAGGTTTCTCTTACAAGCTCCAGCTAGACATCCCAAATGGCCACAGTAAACCATGCCCTTATCAAAAGTAGCCCCCAAATACCTAGGTCCCTATCTGAGATTCTATAAAATAGTCACACTCTCTAAGTTTTATCTTCAGAAACTTAGATCTACCAGAGTGTTCCTATGCCAGACAAGTCCTAAAACCACACAGAGGCAACAGCCTCTTTAAGAACAACAACCAGATGCAGCCCCTTTCCCCATACTGTCGACACCACCTTTCAGTATGAACAAGTTAGGGTGCTCACTGCCAAGACATCCCTGAAGATGGAGAAAGAGATTAAGTGAGAAGAAGCGATAGCAACAAACAAGATAAGATTTAACAAAGGTCTATGAATACTGAAACTTTACATAAATATATAAATGTATATTTTTATATATCTTTTTTTCAATGCTGGGGTGTTGGAATAGCTGGAAGGAGGTAAAAGAGATGGTAGAACTGCAACCTATAACATCCTTTGAAATTTGCTTTATAACTACCTGTTGAATTGTGCTTTGAAAGTCTTCACTTTCTGAATATACCTTCTATTTCATACTAAGGAAAGAACTTAAACTGTGGAACTGTAACCCATAACAATTTTTGAAATTCCCTTTATAACTGCTTGTTGAGATGTACATCGGAAGTATGTATGTTATGTTTTACGATAATGGAAATAGCTGAAGTTGTAGAACTGTGACCCATGACATTCTTTGAAATTTACCCTCTAAATACTTGTTAAATCATACTTTGAAAGTTATCACTGTTATGTATATATGTTAAAGTTCACAATAAAAAAATGCTTTAAAAAAAGGCTAGTGTATAACAGCAACACAATTGGATATTGAATTTTTTTAAATAGCATTTATAATAGCATCAAAAATATGAAATTCTTAGGGATAAACATAACAAAATATGTACAAATCCTGTACTGAGAGAATTTTTTTAATTATTTAAAAGACAGATATACCACTTCTATGGATCAGAAAACTCAATATTGTTAAGATGTTGATTCTTCCCAAATTTACCTAGAGATTTAATGTTACCCCAGTCAAAATCCCAGCAATTATTTTTGTAGAAATCAACAAACTAATTCTAAATTTACATGGAAATACAAAGGACCTAGAATAGTCAAAACAATTTTGAAGAAGAAAAACAAAGTCGGATGACTCACAATTCCTAACTTCAAGACTTACTATCATGACATTGTGGTACTGGTGTAAGGATAAACATACAGATAATGATACCTAAGAGAGAATCCATCAAAAGACCCACTAACATAAGGTCAATTCATTTCGTCAAAGATGCCAAGGTAATTAAACGGGGAAAGGACAGTCTTTTCAGCAGAGTTAGAATAACTGAACAAACAAGTAGGTAAAAATGAACCTTGATCCTTACGTCATATAAACTAACTCAAAATAGTTCAAAGACATGAACTCAAAATCTAAAATGATAAACCCTAGAAGAAAACATAGGAGAAAAATCTTTGTGCTCTTGAGTTAGGCAAAAATTTAACCTAAGAAAGGGCACAGAAAGCACATGCTATAAAAGAAAATACTGATGAATCGAGCCTCATTAAAATTATGTACTTTCACTCTTCAAAAGACACTGTTAAGAAACTGAAATACTGAACCACAACTGGGAAGAAAATAATTGCAATACCTGCAATATCTGTACCCAGATTGTTTTTATTATGCAATTTTATTGAGATATAATCACATAACATACAATAATTCAAAGTGTACAATCAGTTGTTCACAGTATCGTCATATAGTTATGCTTTCATCACCACAAACTTTCAACATTTTCATTACTCCAAAAAAATAAAATTAAAATTAAAACAAAAAGAACATCTAAAACATCCCATTTCCCCCTCCCATTGTTCATTTACTTTTTTAATACAGTTTAATTGAGCTATATTCACACACCCTACAGTCATCCACAGTGTACAGTTATTCACAGCACCATCAAAGAGTTGCACGTTACCACCAGAATCAATTTTTGAATCTTTTCCTTACTCCAAAATAAAAATAAAAGCAAAAAAGAACACCTAAATCTTTCCATCCCCTCCATCCCACCCTATTCTTTATCTAATTTTTGTCCCCATTTTCTCACTCATCTGTCCATATACTGGATAAAGGGAGCGCAAGCCACAACTTTTCACAGTTACACAGTCTCACTGTGCAATCTACATAGTTATACAGCTGTCCTCAAGAATCACGGTCACTGGGTTGCAGTTTGACAGTTTCAGGTTTTTCTCTCTAGCCATTCCAACACACTAAAGACTAAAAAGTGATATCTACAGAGTGCATACGAATACCCTCCAGAATGACCTCTCGACTCCATTTGAAATCTCTCAGCCACTGGAACCTTATTTTGTTTCATCTGTTTCTCCCCTTTTGGTCAAGAAGATCCTCTCAATCCCACAGTGCTGAGTCCAGGCTCATCTCCAAGAGTCATTTCCCGCATTGCCAGAGGGATTTACACCCCTGGGAGTCATGTCCCACATGGGGGGAAGGTAGTGAGTTCACCTGCTGCATGGGCTTAGAGAAAGATGGGGCCACATCTGAGCAAGAAAGAGGCTCCCTGGGGGGCAATCCACAATTATAAGTGGGCTTAGCCTCTCCCTTGCAGCAACCAGCCTCACAGGGAAAAGCCCCCAGATCGAGGGCTCGGCCCACTAAATTGGCAGTCCTCAATGTTGTCGGGAAAATCAGCATTAGCCCAGGTTGGGAAGTCCAACATTTCCGCATTTCTCCCCAGTTCCTCAGGGGGCCCCACAAATACACTTATACTCTCTGCCCATATCACTCAGGATGTATCGGGATTTAACCCAGCCTGAACAAACTCACCAAATCCTGCTTCTCATTCACTACTCCCTGCACCTATGGTGTTCAAACTGATGGTACAAGTTAAATTATCTAATGTGCTACAGAAAATACAGATCCTGCACCACATAAACATCTCCTTCCTTGGTCTCACACGTAAGTCGTAGTTTTAAAACCCAATAAGTATCGTCCTTTACCCTTGGGCCTGATTTGCTTTAATCCTAACCAGATCCTCTTTGTTCATATCTCTAATTAAAGTCTCAATTTTTTTTCAGCTCTTTCAACAGTTGCCGTCTGGGGTAATACTGACATTCACTGCTGCCAAGTTCTAGCTCTGAGTCTCATGTGTCACACAGATACCCAAAGTTCCAGAGACCGACCAGCTTATGCAGAAGGAGCTCAGCATCTCAGGATTCAGAGATAACCATTACCACTCAGGAATAGATGTCACTGCTGTAAGAGCTTACAATCTATAGACCATTACAATAAGTGTTCCCCTGATAGGCTGTGCTCTAAGATTCAGTTCTCAGAGTTTATACATTATAGTTAGTCCATATTAGAGAGGCATTATAATGTTTGTCCTCTTGTTTCTGGTGTGCTTCACACAAAATGCTGTACTCAAAGTCCAAAGTCCATTCACCTAGTTGCATGTCTCACAGCTTCATTCCTTCTTGTAGCTGCTCAATATTCTATTGTATGCATACCTCACAGTTCACCATTCTGTTCATAGTCAATGTACCCTTAGGCCACCTCCATCCATGTACCCAGATTTTATATAAAGAACTCTTAGAACTCATTAAAAGAGCATAACTTGATTTTTAACACAGATGGAAGATCTGAATAGACATTTCTCCAAAGAAGATATACAAATGACAGTTAAGAACAGGAAAAGATGTCCAACGTCATTAGTAATTTGGGAAATGCCTATTAAAACCACGCGATAACACGTCATACCCACTATAGAAAGGCTGATTTTTTTTCTTTAACTGACTATACCAAATACGTGGCCAAGAATGTGGAGTCACAGGCTCTCTCATACACTGCTGTTGGGAATGCAAAATGGTGCAGCCACTGAAACAGTTTGGCTGTTCCTTAAAAAGTTAAACATACTCTTAACACATGACCCAGAAATCCCACACATGGGTATTTACCAAGGAGAAATGAAACTATTTGTTTACACAAAGATTTGTACTTGTCTGTTCAAAGGAGCTTTATTAATAATAGAAAAAAACTGGAATTAACCAAAATATCCATCAATTGATACATGAATAAACAAATTTTTGTCTATTCATACAATGGAATACCTCTCATCAATAAAAAGGAATGAACTACTAATACATATAACATCACAGAAGAATCTCAGAAGCATTATGCCAAATAAAAGAAGCCAGATACAAAAGACTTCATACTGCATAATTCTGCTTATATGAAATTCTAGAAAAGTAAAAAATATAATATAAAGCAGATCAGTGATTGCTTGGGATCAGCGGTGGAGAAAGGAGTGATGGCAAATGGGGCAAGGGGAATTTTGGGGTGTTGGAGATGTTTTATATCTTGATTGTAGTCACGTGGTTGTGTTAACTTATCTAACAGTACAATTAAAATTGCCGAATTTTACTGTATGTGAATTATACTTCTAAAGGTGACTTAAAAAAAAAAAAAAGAAAAAAAGAAAAGAAGATGAATGAAAGACATAAAATGTGTCCATTCTTCTATGGGTCCCAAGCCCATTCTTATGGAGACCAGAGTGAATTCCCATCTACTTGGCAAGTTTGCTGGCACCACTGTGATGAAAAACAACCCCAAGAGTATCTAACTCCCTTTGCTCTGATTCCATATTTATGATCTTGTGATCTTAACGATCTCCCTTGAGAATACCAATTAAGATCCAGAGAAACACATAGTACTTATGAAATGAGACCACAGGGAGTGGCAGAGTCTTCAGGGATATTTTCATTCATTTTAAAACTATGCAAGAAGGTATCTTAAAATTTCAGGCTAATAATATTTGTGGATAAGGTCCTATTTTCCCCTGAATGTGATGAAAAAGCACTATCAACTTCTCACTTCTTCTAGACTTTGTCCAGCGGGAAGTGGAAGTTACTGATATATCAACCTGAATATCTTAGCCTTCTAGGCAACAATAACAAATAGTAAACTGACATTCTGATTTCTATTCCGACATCAGTACCCTTTTTCTATCCCCAATATCACTACCCTAACTCAGTGTAGTACACCAAATGGAGCAGGGGCCTCAGATGAACTGGGCTCAAATCACAGTTACTGGAATTTCCAGCAACTTGATGGTGGAGCTGAAGATGATGAAATCCACTCCCCCCGAAAAAAACACAGAAATTTAGATGAAATATTTAAAAATACATATTGGAAAGAAGGTAGGAAGGGAGGGAGGGAGGAAAAGAGGAAGGAAGGGAGGAAGAAGGAAGGGAGAGTAGGATGGACATCCCCAAGTGCCAGAAAGGAAGATAAAAATAAAAATGAGAGTAGTTATCAGAAGCTGACACTCTGTGGTCAACATTTAAGACCTAGGTAACAAGTCTAAAGGCTGAATTTCTGATACCCACTTGGGGATAAAAGATATGGTAATGAATTTAACACCAAGCCCCCAGTGTAAGACAGGTATGGAAAGGGGACTAGTTGGCATAGGAGTACAGAGAGGGATAGTCACTCCTGAAAAACCAAAACCACAGATCTGTACCACCTGTGAATGTAGAGTCCAGATTTACACCACGTGCAAATCCAGGCGCCCAAGCTGAGCTATTAACAGGATCACTGTCTGGATTCATTCAAATAACAAGCACCATGGTGGAAGCAAAGAGGAAACTGTTCTAAAGAGATATTTTTGCAACCCAAGATACATGGAACTTCATAAAACAACCCCTTCATAAAACAACTCCCAATCTGGCAGTAAAAAATTTCAAACTACACGTTACAAGCCTTCATGAGGAAGAGTTAATAGAAACAACAAATAAGAATTTGCACCCGAGGTTAGAAATATTAGAAAAACTCTGAAAATAGACTATCAAATAATTATGCTTAAAACGACTTGGTTTTAAAAAATAGAAATCATAATGAAAGAAAAGGAGAGTATATGAGAGAAAAACAGGTACATTTGAAAAAGAACCAACTAGAAATGAAAACTAGAGACCATGTAATTAAAAATTCAGTAGCTGGCTTAAATAGCAGTTTAGATATAGCTCAAGAAAGATAGTGAACTGGAAGACTAATCTGAAAAATCACACAGAAATCTGCATCGAGAAATAGAGATGGAAAATATGAGACAGAAATTAAGACACATTAAGAATGGAATGCTAAGGTTTAACATAAATGCAGCAGAAATTCCAGAAAGAGGAATTAGTGAAAATGAGGAAGAGTTAATATTCAAAGAATAATGGCTAACAATTTTCCACAACTGAAAAAAAGGCATTAATATTCAATTTGAAGTACAATCCTGAACTGAATAATTAAAAGCAAAACCACTCCTAGATGCATCAAAGGCAAAGAAACACATCTAAAAAGAAAACAAAACAGAAAAAATTAAGATTAAATCCCAGATCTCCCACATAAGAGATGTCAGAGGCAAACTGTACAATCAATAAGCATGTGAAGCCTTGGTTCAGAAGACCTGATTCTGAAATCCAACTCTGCCTCTGTGTAATACTGGATAAATTACCTCACCTCTCTGATTCTTAGTCTCCTCAACTTAAAATAGGTATACTAGAACCTTCCTCAGATAGTTGTTGTAATGCAGATTAAATCACATGAGAGAAATACACATAGCATCTGACACATACAAGCACTTTGAAAATATCAGCTGCTATTATTGTTGTTGGTATTGTTATTATTACATCACTGATCGTATATTACTGATTTTGTTTATTTTCTGTCCTAAAAGTTCAGGGCAGTGACAACCATGAGAAAGCTGAGGAGGTGGCAGCTGGAGGGAAGGTACTAGGGGAGAGATTCCAGAAAGGAAAGAATCAGAGAAGGAAAACCTCCATATTAAAATCTGCCAAAACTGTGGCTTGAACCTTGATATATGCATTTATGGGACGGACTCCAAGAAGCATAGCTAAGCATAGCTAGGGCTAAAAGAATTGAACTGAAATTCTGGGTTACTAGCCACTATGGGAGAAGGGGACAGACAGAGTTAACAGCTTGACCACAGTCAATTTAAGTGCCTAATAAAATAAAAAATAAATTTAAGAAATATCAACACCCTTTGGAAGATGATAGCAGAATCCAGAGACTCTACAACACATACCATTCACAATATCCAGGCTATAATTCAAAATTATTCAACATACAAAGAAAGAAGAAAACATGAGCTAATACAAAGAGAAAAGATAATTAAATAGATTGACTCAGAGATGCCCCAGATATTGGAATTACAGACAAGGATTTTTAAAGCAACCATTATAACTATGCTTATGGACATAAAGAAAAATATGCCTATAGTGAATGAAAAGGTAAGGAATCTCAGAGGGGGGAAAAAAACATTATAAGAAAGCACCAAATTAAAATTCTGGAATTGGAACAATATGTGGGGAAAAAAAATTCACCAAGTATAGTTAGAAGAATGGAAATGATGGAATAATGACCAAAATTCCCCCAAATTTGGTGAAAAACATAAAGGTACAAATTCAAGGATCTTACTGAGCCCCAAGAGGATAAATACACAGAAAAACTACACCTAGACACACCATAGTCAAACTGCTGATAACCAAGACAATCTTACAACCAGGAGAGAAAACCAAACATTACATACATGGAGTAATGATTTGAATAATCTCTGACTCCTCGCCAGAAACAGTGGAGGCAGAAGACAGGGAAACAGCATCTTTAAAGTGCTGAAAGAAAACAGTCAACACAGAACTTTATATCCAGTGAAAATACACTTCAGGAATGAAGATGAAATAAAGACACTATCAAATTCAAAAACAAACCAACAAGAAAAACTAAGAATTTATTACTAACCAATCTGCACTACCAAAAATGCTAAAAATTCTGCAAGCTGAAGAAAAACGATACAGGTATAAAACTGTATCTTCAAAAGGAATTGAGAGCATTGAAAATGGTGAATATATGGGTAAATATAAAAAACTATTTTTCCTCTTAATTTCTTAAAAGTATGTATGACGGTTTAAAGCAAAAACTATAACCTTGTATTGTGAGATTTATAACATATGTAGATGTACTATATATGAGAACTATAACAAAGTATGGAAGGGGGCAATAAATGGACCCATCAGTTGTCTGGTTTTAACATTTTACAGAGTGGGGCAATATTAACTAAGTAGACAGTTTCTGTCTCCACAGTAAGACTTGGAGGCCCTTTAAAAGTTGGAACCATGTCATTGAGTGCCTGGCACATAGGAAGCACTTAACAAATATTGGTTTCTGTAGAAATCAGTCTCCTGTGATTAGCAGGATTCAATTTATGAGAGCCTAATAGCCCCTGAGAAAGCTGAGAAAATTTAGTTTCCATAAAAACAAACGTGAGGTACAGCACCTAGCCTGGAGCCACCCAGACCCATACCCACAACCTGAGGTATAAAGCAACCAAAGACACTGAAATATTCACTTCTGCTTACAAAAATGAGGCATCTTAGTTTCAAAACATGAGAAAAACTATCATAGTTTTTAACTAACAGCTAAAAAAAAATTATTGAATTGTAACATTCAACATAATGTGCATGAGTTAAATAAAAGTATTCAATCACCCTAACAATGCAGGTTGAAGAATTAAATTTTGGTAAATTCACACTGAATACATACGGAGGGGCACAGAAAGGAAAGATATGTAAAATCTGTCAGAAATAGTAAGAAATCCGTATTATAGGAATTTTTGTTTTATTTTAAGAAATGGAATTACAACTTTAGTTCTCTATGGAACAAAGAACCAGGTTGTGTAATCACTTCCTCCCTGATGGAGTTTTGCATTAATAGACTGCTGGTAGCTGAGCACAGTCAAGGAAAACTGGCTTTCATCATGTCACCGCTTGGTTCTTCACTGTCGGACGGCAGCCTTGATCCCGCCAACGTGCTGCACGGGCAAAGCTTGGTCACCAAGGGCATGTGGCTCAGAGCATGGACAATGTGGGGTAGCGTGTCCCCACATGAGGCACATGAACTGGTTCATTAAATATCACTAAATCACACAGTGAGAAGTATTCCCTTCTCGGCTCTAATTAAATCAAAGAAAAGTTTCCTTTCAGTGTTGGTGTGTCTTGAAACTTTCCCTTGTACTGATTAATCTCCCTTTTGACACAGAACAGTTCTCACGCTCAGAACCTTGGCAGGAAACTCTATCTACCTGGCATTTAGTCTTGTTATTTCATTTTTTGTTTTATGACATTTTGGTTAAGTTTCACTTAGAGCAACCAATGCGAGTTTTCCAAAATGTCTTTAAATAAAATAAGTTATTTGATATAAAGAAAAATGCGGTATATAATGGTACACACATGATGACTGGTATCTGAAATATACTGGGTTAGTATAATCAAAGAAATATATCCCCACTAATAATACGGTCATATTCATATGCAAGAATAATGTCTTTTATTCCAGCACTGAAAATTAGTTTGTTTTTATTTAATATAAACAAACATTTTCCTTTGTATGGACTAATATCCTGGCTCCTTACTGGGGAAAAATGTGGAAATGTGGGACTTCCCCACCTGGGTTATTACTTATATTCTCACAAACATTGAGGACTACCAATTTAACAGGCTGAGCCCTCAATCTTGGGGCTTGCTCTTATGAAGCTTGTTACTGCAAAGGAGAGGCTAAGCCTACCTATAATTGTGCCTAAGAGTCTCCTCCAGAAAACCTCTCTGTAGCTGAGATGTGGCCCTCTCTCTCTAACTAGGCCAACTCGGCAGGTAAACTCACTGCCATCCCCACTATGTGGGACCTGACGCCCAGGGGTGTAAATCCCCCTGGCAACACAAGGCATGACTCCCGGGGATGAGCCTGGACTCAGCATCATAGGATTGAGAAAAATCTTCTTGACCAGAAGGGGGAAGTGAAATGAAACAAAATAAAGTTTCAGTGGCTGAAAGACTTCAAATGGAGATGAGAGTTCACTCTGGAGGACATTATGTGCTATATAGATATCGCTTTTTAGTTTTTAGTGTATTGGAATAGCCAGAAGGAAATACCTAAAACTCTTGAACTGCAACCCAATAGCCTTGATTCTTGAAGACGACTGTATAACCGTAGCTTACACAGTATGACCGTGTGATTGTGAAAACCTTGTGGCTCACACTCCCTTTATTCAGTGTATGGACAGATGAGTAGAAAAATGGGGACAAAAATTAAATGGAAAATAGGGTGGGACTGGGGGTAGGGGATGGAATGCTTTAGGTATTCTTTTTTACTTTTATTTTTATTCCTATTTTTTTGGCATAAGGAAAATAATTCAAAAATTGATTTATAACTATATGCACAGCTATGTGATGGTACTGTGAACAAATGATCGTACACTGTGGATGACTATGGAATGTGAATATATCTCAATAAAACTGAATTTTAAAAATATCCTGGCTCCTTTCAAAATTAGAAAGTTCTATTTAAGTCCAAATTAATGAGATTATCAATGAGATTATTACTATTTACCTGTAAGCAATGTATTGGTGTTTTTTTATTTTTTTTTTAACTACTCTTTTAAATATACCTGCAAGTGAGATTTGGATCCCCTTTCCTCAAATGAGGAAATGAAAACAGCCAGCATTAACTTCACTGTCACTTGTTAAACGGGCATCCTGACCAAATACAGAGATCAAAGATCAATAACCTCTTCCCATGACATTTTAATGTCTTTTTTCTTTATTAAGTCTTCAAAGAACCTAAATCCATCAATGAGCTATTTAATAATAGAGCAGGGTTTCTCAGTCTCATCACTACTGACATTCTGGGCAGGACACTTCTCTGCTGTGGAGGGTCCTGTACAGTGCACGATGTTCCGTAGCGTCCCACTAGATACCAGGAGCACCATCCTCCCCACGCTGTGATGGATCAACATCTCCAGACATTGACAGATGTCCCTGGGGGTTCAAAATTGCTCCCTGGTAGAGAAGCACTGTAAAAGAAGACATTATCACTGCTGTCACCTGAGCACGAGCAGTGGGAGGGGGCCTGGGCCACGGGAACAGCTGTCCCACCCTTACCTCTGACCACAGCTCCCACCACTCCATCCTCCCTCTCCGCCTCCAGCTACATAGCCTCCTTGAAGCCCCCAAACACCCCCAGGCACTTCCCTGGCTAAGGACCTTTGCACTAGCAGTTTCCATCTGCCCATAACTCTCCTCCCTAAGATGTCCTCTCAGATACTCCCCTCTCAATAGTCACCTTCTCAATGAGGTCTTCCCTGACCATCTTATTTTGAAGTTGCAAGCCCCCACCAACACTCCCTAGAACCCTGACCTCTGTTTTTATTTTTCCAGAGCACCTATCATCTTCTAACCCAGAAAATATGTGTTTCCTAGGTTTACTGTTTATCAGCAAGAATTTTTATCCGATTGGCTTATTGATAAGCCAGGCATGTAGTAGATACTCAATAAAAGTTGCTGAATGAATGAATGAATATCAAAGATCTGCCAAGCTAGCTTGCTGTGTCCCCCAATAGTGGGAACGGCTTATAAAATGGCTTCTGCTCCAGAAAGGTCAAATTTTTTGAATTTTTTTCTAGAATTTACATTTCTAGCCACTACTAAGAGGGCATGCTACCTGGAGACGTCACAGGAACAAGGGATTGACTCTGCCTAAGGATAGCATGAGGGGTCAACCCTTCTGTGCCCAAGCAAGCCGAGGCCACACAGAAACATCCACGGGCATAAGCACTCAAGTTAGCATATAAATAATCCTTATTCAAATTATTTTCATTGTATTTTTTTTACATCTGAAAAAAAAAGTGACCTATTCCATTCATGGAAGCTTAATATAATGTGGAAAAACAGAGCATTTTTTAGAAAAATATTTTCTAATAGTACCTTAAAGCCTTCTTGGTCCAATTCAAAACACAAAATAAACCAAATACTAATAGTCATTTGACTTTTGAGCAGCAGCTGCTTTCTACCTTTCTGCCACATATTAGGTTTCCTGGAAGGTTTACATGGGACATCACTGACCACTTTACCCAAAATGATTAATAGTCAAAAGCCAGCAAAGAACAGTGGGGAAGAGCTTGGCAGAACTGCTAGCTTGATTCCTGGGGGTAGGTGGAGCCCCCCCCCCCGTCTTACCTCATGCTCAGCACCCTACCCCGAGGCTGTGCACACACAAACACACCCCCATGGTTCCCTGAACTCTGGGACCCATGTCCCCACTTCTGCTGCATCACAGTGAGCAGCTGGGGCTGTCACCTGCCCTCTAGGGGAACGGTCCAAGTTTAAAAGCCCAGTTAAATGGCTAAGGATAATATGCAGCTCACCTCTACCATTCAACCAAAACACAGCGTGGTCCTGAAATAGAGGCCTTGAGCTCATGCAACCAAAACAAGACTGACTCTTTTTCAATGAGGTCTTGAGCAGTTTGCAAAGAAAACAGAATCTATTATCCTTTGACCCTGATTTTAAAATGGTTACATTTTTTTAAAAAAAAGAACTTTTCTCTAATGAAAAGGTCCACCAAAAAGAAAACAAACAAACAAAATAAAACAATAAAAAACAAACATACATATTTCTGAAAGCTCCAACACTGAGAAAAAAACTTGCCTCTCCACTACGTTAACCAGTTACTCGGGTTATATATGAAAAATAATAAATACTGTTGGTGTCTTCATCGTGTAAAACAGGCTGGGACATGAATAAACCAGATAAGGATGCTCTAGTGAAAACTCATACAGACCCTTGATTACTCGCCTGTGTATTTATCTGTTTTACAAGACACTAATCTGTCTTAAAGTATGAATTAATGCTTCAAGTATAATGTAAGGTGAATGTGCTTTACAAGGTTCAAAGCATAGTAGAAATTACCTAATTTTAAAAAGGAAAGAAAGAAAAAACTTTACAGGTCATTTGGCATCAATAAAAGGATAAAAAGATCTGGTAACATAACAAAAACAGAAGGCACACGAATAGCAAACCCTCCTTGAACCCATTCTCTCCCCTCCACGGTTAGCTTTAGGTAACAACAGCAAACCACAATTCAATAGTCAACCAAGTACTGGTGACTCAGGGATGAAGAAGACATGTTCCGGGGACTCCAAAAGCTCCCAAGAGAACGAGACTCATGGTGCTGCTGTGCTAAGAGTCAGAGGAGACAAATACAAACAAGCATGGAGGAAGCCAGATGCGCTGCTTGTAGAGCATGGAGAGAGGGAAAGCCTTTCCTAGAAAAGAAGTGATATTGGAATTGGGCCTTCAAGATAAAGTAGGAGTTCACCATATGGAAAAAGACAAAGGATCTGGGAAAGGGAAAAAGGAAAGTCCAAGTGTAGGGAAGTAACTGCAAATGAAAGTACGCTCAGCGTCTGTGCCTTTGGGTGGGTCAGGAAAGCCAGAGATGGCAAATGAAGCTACCTGGCCCTGGCTGCAGAGCCACACTATAATTGGTTTTAAGTGGAAAGGGGAGAGAAAATAAACAATAAAACATCCCCAATGAGACACCTTTATTGGCCCCAATATAAGCAGAGCCAGAGACGAGGCAGAATGCTATAGCATGTCTATCCCAGCAAGCATTTTCATTAAGAATCTGTTCTTCAGGAGTTCCCAAAATTTATGATTCTCCATTTGCCATGTCATCCTGTCACTATAACTCTACATGAGATATGCCACCCTGGGCCAGACCAATTATCCATGCAATCCAATATTCTGTCTCTGACATAGCACTAGGGGACACTGGCTGGAGAACATGATAGACATGGTCCATTATCCATCTCAAGATGTCAGAAGGTTGGTGATGGTGGCCAGGAGGGAGTTGAGCCTTATTTGTAAAATTTGAACTTTAAAAATTTAAACAAAGACAGAAGAATGTATTAACGTAGAACTTAGATAATTAGTAATGAACGTTTTAGAGCTTCTCCTTAGCCACTCTTCCGTGGACAATAACTAGGACCTTGTAAGGTCCTAAACGATTTGGAGGTAACTAGAGTAAACCATTCCCATAATGTTATTTAAAGTGATTTTGTTCTTCCTTGCTAACTGGCTTAGAAGTACCAAGGCCGAATGCTAAATCCTAATAGCTCAACTAGACAAACCTGATCCACTGAAAAGATAAAGAACACTTGGTTTTTCACTGGCTTTGGGGAGGAAACTGATCCCCACATACTGTGGGTTGTTGTTGACAAGTAAATTTCCATAGCAAGTTGCACAGGCAAACTTTCTCTATATAAATGCCATTCTCCAACAAGACCCATGCTTAGCTCTCAAATGAGCATATCAGTCCAATGCATGATGTTTTATACTGCAAATCTTTCACGGCTACTGATGGTTATTACTGGCACTCTGCAACACGCTGGCTGAAAAGACCAACTTAATTCATAAGCAGCCATCCTCCATACACCATGCATACATGCAAACCCTTCTTTGATTTGTGGCTTTTATCACTGCTTCCAAAACCTGTCATTATTTATGACTCTGACTTTTACTCTGATGGTCAACAGGAAATATTTACTTGGGTTACCTGATAGGAAAAACCTGTACAGCTCGAAGCAGTTCATTTGCTCTGCTTTGATATTACACATCTCAATTTTCCTGCCGACTCAGCTGAGTAGGGGATGGGCTTGGAGAAGATGGGAGTGACAGCAGCAGACATTCCTGCAGTCATAATGAATGGAACAATATTACTTAAAAATGTGATGACTTGGGAACTCTGAACTTCCTGCCTAATTTTTCTGTAAACCTACAACTTCTCTAATAATAACAATAAAAAAAAATGGAATGACTTTTCTAGGCAGACTTGAGTCAGATTCAAAAAGAAAACTGAAAAAAAAAGACTGCAAAAGAAAACAACCAACTGCTGAAGTGAGTGTGTGTACATGTGGGTCTCTATTTTCCTACTGTTCAAAATGTTTGAAACAGTCAAGCAGTGCTGACCAAAATGAAGTCGTTTTTCTACAGACCACGCTGGCCACATTGCTAGGAAGGTTGCCTCCCTCCTTCTGGAAGGAGCCACACTCCTCCCTGTGCACACTGAACTCCACTCGCGCGTTCGCAGTCCAACCCCAGCAGCCACCTACCCCCATCCTGCTCTCGCCATCCTTCCCTCTGCACCGACTCCTTCCCCACCGCCAACAGTGTGGGCTCCCCTTTGCCTTGATTTTTAAAATCAATTTTTTAAGCATCTGAACTGTCTCAAATCCACTTTTTTTTAACTGAAGTATAACATACATACAGAAAAGTGCACCAATAATAGGTGTACCACAAGATGAATTTTTACAAACTGAGCACGCCTGTGTAATCAGCACGTAAATTAAGAAAGAGAACTTTACCGGTCTCTCCAAAGCCCCCCAAGCTCCCTCCCACTTACTAGCACCCCACAAGGATAACTACTCCCTGCCTTCTAATGGCTTGGATTAGTTTCAAATATTTTTGTATTTTCTATAAATAGAATCATGCACTAGGTACCCCAAAAGGGCACTCATCATTATGTTTAAGAAATTCATCCACATTTTTGAGTAGAGTTGTAGATCATTCCTCCTTATAGCTGCATAGTTTTCATCGTGTGAACACACCACAATTTACTATCCTTTGTACTTGTGATAGACATTTGAGTAGGCTCTGAACAGTGTTACTATGGACAAGCTTTTTTTGAGAACAGTCCCATTTCTGTTGGGTACATAACCACGAATGGAATTGTTGGGTCACTCAAATCCTTTTTTTTTTTTCTTTAATGTTTTCAGAGTAGATACAAATAATACAAACATGTATGTTTGGGGCTTTTCCATCCACAAAGAAAAGCAAGTGACCTCAACCCCTCCAACCCTCTAGCTTCTTCTTAAAACAGTCTGCATTGTTAGGCTAAGTTATGAACCCCCAAGGGCTGTGACCATTCTCCAAAGTGCCCAAGGCCTGGCCAGTGCCTGGAAACAGTGGGTTTCCAATAAATGACCTCTGAACTACTAGACGACAGGCTGCTTTGCCTCCCAATCAGCTCCCACCTGGCTTCTGCTTCCTGGCTCCATTGAAAGAATTTCTCACTGAGGTCACTGAAGACCTCGTAACACCAAACCCCACGGCTTGTCTGCAGTTCTAGCCTTACCTGACCCTTCCACGGCATCTGACATAGGTGGTCACCCCCCTCAAAACCTTGGCTTCAGGGCTTCCTGGACTCTCTCCTCTGGGGTGTTTGCTCTCCACAGCTACTAGAGCTGGTGCAGCCCTGGAATCCCACCCTCTACCTTCTCCTCCTACAACACCCACCTCCTGAGTCCATCACCTGCTTCCATGGTCCCAGATACCATCAACTAACAATTAACAACTCTCAAATCTAATTGCCAGTTACAACTGTGCTCTGGAACCCTACAAGAGAGCTTGCAATGGCCTCCTAGAGAGGATCACAGGGATCTCCTGCAAACCCCTCAAACATAACTGTCTCAGATGGAAACATTCACTTACCCACTCCACCCCACCCCACAAAGCATGGCCTCCTCCTCACAAGGTGCATGGTCCATTCATTCAGTCTGCACTTCTGCATGTCTATGTCATTCACTACACTAGACCACGGTGACCCAAAGATGGCTAAGATCGAGTCTAATGTACAAGCACAATTGGGTATGTGCTGTGTTAAATGCTGCCACAGGGGTGAGGGGGTGTCCAGGGAACACAAATGAGGGGCACCTAATCCAGTCTGGGTGGAGGGCAGGGGAGGTATCAAAAATTTCCACAATATGGTTCTTCCTCAAAAAGTTAAATATAGAATTTCCATATGACCCAGCAATTCCACTCCTAGTTATGTACCAAAGAAAGTGAAAACGAAGTCTTCTACAGCAATGTCCCTAGCAGCATTATTCACAATAGCCTAAAGGTAGAAACAACCCAAATGTCCCTGAACAAATGAATTAACACA
Source organism: Choloepus didactylus (assembly GCF_015220235.1). Taxonomy (NCBI): domain Eukaryota; kingdom Metazoa; phylum Chordata; class Mammalia; order Pilosa; family Megalonychidae; genus Choloepus; species Choloepus didactylus. The sequence goes on from NC_051325.1 coordinate 60,757,621, forward strand.
ATGTGGTATATACGTACAATGGACTATTATCTGGTCATAAGAAAGGATGAGATTCTGAGACATCTTGCAATGCAGATGAAACTTGAAAGCATTATGCTGAGTGAAAATGAGCAAGGCACATAGAGACAACTATTGTATAATGCCACATACATGAGATAAATAGAAATAGCAAATTTGCAGAGACAGAAAAGTAGATTGGAGGTTACCAAAGGATGGGAAAAAGGAGGAAATTGTGGATATAGAGTGTTTGTAAATAAAAATTAATAAAGAAATTTTTTTTTAAAGTTTCCCACGGGACATCACTCCCGCACCTGACACACGGGCCTTCTTTCTTGTCCTTGACAATGATGAGTTCACTCCTGCCTCAGGACCCTGGCCCTTGCCATTCAGGGCATCTGGGATTTTTCTGGCCTTCGTGTGACCACCTCCACCTCACCATTCGTATCTCAACTCAACAGCACCTCTTGGTGCTTCAGAGAAACCTTCTCTGGCCCCCCAATGTAAAATAGCACCTCCATCGACCTACCTAACACTGTCAGAGCATTTCCAATCACACTCTCCTGTCACCTGTCCTTCAGAGCACCTACATAATCTGAAATGACCTCATTTACTTCTTTTTATTGATTTAATGTCTATCTACACTGGACTGAAAGCTCCCTGATGGCAGAAACTGGGTTTGATTCGCTCACCTGTGCTAGCAGTGCCTGAGACTTACAGGTCCTTAATAAATGTTAGTCATATGCATGAGTGAATCCTCCAAAGTACAGTGGCTAAGCACACAAATTCTGCAGCCAGAGTGCCTGGGTTTAAAATCCCCCTCTGCCACTCACTAGCTATGTTACTTTGGGCAAGGTACTTAGCCTTTCAGTGTGCCTTGTGATCTTTGCTCAGCTAGAAAATGGGGTTAAAAATACCTCCCTCAAAAGGTCTTTGTAATTGAGTTCAAATACTAGGAGCACTTAGCACAGAGCTTGGCACATTATAACTTTTGCAAAAATGGTAGCTTTTCTACCACTGCCTTTTTTGCTTTCCTAAAGTGAAAGTCTGAGCAAAACATCTAGGGCCTCCCTCTTCCTAGATTAAGCCCAATCCCTTAGTGGGGTGACAATTCTTAACTAATGGACCCCAATCCTACCTCTCACTCCTTCCTTGCCATACACCCCTTGTTCCCAACTCTCCAACCCTTCCGCCAGGCCCTAGGCAGACCAGACCTCTCACCACCCTGCTTTTGCACGCAGCTCCCTCTTCATGGAAGACCCAGAGCTTTCTCTGCAGGCCCAACTCACACGGCACCTTCCCTGGAGGCCTTCCCCCTCCAGCGACTGACAGACTGAGGCACTTGCTCTTCATTCTGCCCAAGCTCTTTGCTAGCATTTCGGCTAGAGCCGCTGACAAGCTGTGTTCTGAGCCATCCTTTCACATCCACCTTCCCTCTAGGCTAAAGCCTCTCAGCAGTGGGCCCAGGGCTAATCCATCCTGCACAGGCCTGGCACCCTGTAGGAGTTGGAGAAACATTTGTTACATGGATGAGTGACTTTCCGATCATGGAAACCAAGTCCTTGCCCTTGCCTCTTACCTTTCCCATCCTCCCCACTTAGGGTTGAGACTAAGTGGCATTTTGAAGGCCCAAACCACTTTCTCTTTCATTAACTAGGTTTTGTTTCAAAATTTCTATTCAGAAGATCTTACTGTGGGGGGAAGAAAGCCATTCCAAACTCTTTTTACGAACACAGACAATTTCAAGGAATTTCTGATGTCCATCTGTTTGCCTCACAGGACACAGAAAATACAGTTACAAAAGTAAAACAGTACAATTATCAGAGGGAAAGCAAAGTTGATTCTGTGTCCACCACTCTGACTCTTCTTCCTTGACACCCTCATCCCACTGGGAGGAAATAGGTACATGTTTTTATCCCCAACACACAGACAGGAAAAATGAGACACGAAGGTCGAGCATCTTTGTCAAGGGTTATTCAACAAAAAGAGGTTGTCCTAGGCCAAAGCTCAGATCATCTAACTAAACCCGTGGGAAGTACACCATATCAGGTTGACTCAGCTGGTCGACAGATTTAGGGACTCTCATCGAATGAAATCAAATTCCATTTAGAACAAGGGTCAGCAATCTAGGGCCCATGGGTCAAATCCAGACCACCGCCTGTGTCTGTAAATAGGGTCTGAGTAGGACACAGCCCCACCCGTTCGGTTACCTATTGTCTAAGGCAGCGTTCACGCTTCAACAGCAGAGCTGAGCAGTTGCAACAGAAACCTTCTGGTCGGCAGAGTCTAAAATATTTACTATCCGACCTTTCACAGAAAAATTTCACCTACCTCTGATTCAGAAAATAATTGAGTTCTGGGTTCTGCTCCACTTCACAAGTATTAGAATACTCAACTAGTTCCTGTTCGAACTATTTCACTTGAGGGTTTTCTTAAAAAATTGACAATCTTTGATTCAAGTTTGGAGAAAAGTTCAAGGGTTTGGTTTAGGGCTTAAATTAAAGCAGTTTCTCTGCTTTGAGGGCATGCAGCTTGGTTGTGGTCTTTGAGCAGAACATTTTCACAAACCTGGAACAAAGTGGGCAGGTAAAATGGAATGTTTTTTGCTCTGGAGGATTTCTTTGATTCCAGCTTGAACATACACTGCTGCTTCCAGCATTAACATTCAAAGAGTCTATCTATATTCTACTGGCTTAGCTAATCCTATTTTCAACAAAAATACAGATAGCATTTGTTGGCACCTTACATTTCTCATAAATAGAAGTATGCCCTCTTCTAAGCTCTTTCATAGATCCCTCTTAAAAAGTAAACATTTAAAAAGAAATACACCATCCCCCAAGTACTAATATATTCTGTGAATCAGTCTTTTGACTTCAGGACTTAAATCCAGTCTTCCAACTGTTCCTGCAGATGTTTGATCATATATAAAACTTTCACCTCATTTTTTTAACATTTTATTTTGGAAATTTTCAAACATACACAAAAATAAAGAGACTAGTATAATAAACGCCTACGTCCCCAGCAACCAGCTTCGATAATGATCAACATTCTGTAGTTCTTTTGCCGTCTATCACTCCTCAGATTTTTACTTCTTTATTGTTTGTTGCAGTATTTGAAAGCAGACCTCATACATCCAATCATTTCACCCATAAACATTTGTTTCTTACATAAAGCCTATTCCCTTTGACCAACACCATGACACCATTATCACATTTGACAAAATTAATAATAATTCTTAACATTATCTAATACCCAGTCCAAGTTCAATTTTTTCCAATTGCCTCAATAATGTCTTTTTATAGCTGATTTGTTCAACTAAGGATCCAAATATGACCACATATTGATGGGTCTCTCAGGTCTCTTTAGATCTATAATAGATTCCCTTCCTTCTTTTTTTTTTTTTTCCCCACCAATCTGCATGTACTTAAATTCTAATTGATCAAGCAAACCTTGCAAAAAGTAACATCGCTTCAGCCGCCACATGCTATAAGCAAACCCAGACATTCACGAGCCTCTAAGCCCCTTAGGAATAGACTGCCAGAGTTCCTTCCACTTAATCCAACTAACACGCCAAGCCATCCCGGAGACTTTCGGCTCTCAGGAAAAGGAGTTTAGATCATCTCAGCAAGCCAGTTCTCTAAAATTAAATCTTTTCTGTGCTGTGATGGTCTGAAGACTCAATGATTTAAAAAACAAGGCAACCAATGCTAAATGTATATGAGAGGGGGATATAGGGGAGTAATATGGGATTCTTGGTAGTGGTGTTATTTGCTGTCCTTAGTAGTATATTGTATTGTATGACATGTTATTTTTCTTTTTATCATTTTTTCTTATTGCTAAAAAAAAAAAACAAAACAATTTTTCTTGTAGTAATCAGTATGTTCAAGTGCTGATTGTGGTGATAAATGTACAACTTTATGATGATACCATGAACAACTGATTGTACACTGTGGATAAATGTATGGTATGTGAATATAACTCTATAAAATTGTAGGAAAATATATATATAGGAGTAAAAGTGTTGGAGAAAACATGGTGAGAGGGATGATGCCTCACCAATATGGACTAACTACAATGTGTAAACTCAGAATTGAATCTTAGAACATAGCCTAACGTGGACACAATAATTGTAATAGTCCCTAGATTGTAAGCTCTTACAGCAGTTAACTCTATCCCTGAATTGTAAGGCCTGTCTCTAAACTTTGAGATGCTGATCCCCTAGCGTATAACCTGATTGGTCTCTGGAACAATGCATATCTCTGAGACACCTGAAACTCAGAGCTAGAGATCGGCAGATATGAATGTCAGTATTAGTGCATACAGCCACTGTCAAAAAAAAAAAAAAAAAAAAGCTGAAAAAGAGCCCAGACTTCAATTAGTGATATGAATGAAGCAGGTCTGGTTAAGACCAGGGCAAGCCAGGCCAAAGGATAAAGGTTGAAACTGATTCTGTTTTAAAATTTCAACTTTCATATGAGACCAAGGGAATAGATATCTATTTGGTACAGGATCTAAATTTTCTAAACGGTACAACTCTACAGTCGATTTGTTCAAACACCACAATTGCATGGAACTTTGAATAGGAAGTGAGATACGGTAGGTTAGTATAGGCTGGAGTAAAATAATGACACATCCTAGAGTAATTTGGGCAGATAATAAAAAATATATTTACAGCCTCCCCCTCCCCAGCCCCGAGGATCTGGGGGAAGGTGCGGATGTGTTGGACATCCTCACCTGGACTGGTGTTGATGTTGTCACAAACATTGGGACTGGCGGTTTGATATGCTGAGCCCTCAAGCAAGGGACTTGCCCTTATGAAGCTCATTACCACAAAGGAGAGTCTAAAGTTGTATGTAATGGTGCCTAAGAGTCTCCCCGAGTACCTGTTTGTTGCTCAGATGTGGCCCTCTCTATCTCTAACTGAGCCATCTCGACAGGTGAACTCGCTGCCCTCCCCCCTACGTGGGACCCGACTCCCAGGGGTGTAAATCTCCCTGGCAATGCAGAGTATGACTCCTGGGGATGAATCTGGACCTGGCATCATGGGACTGAGAGTATCTTCTTGACCAAAAGGGGGATGCAAAATGAGACGAAATAGTTTCAGTGGCTGAGAGATTCCAAATGGAGTCAAGAGGTCACTCTGGTGGACATTCTTATGCACTCTATATATAACACCTCTTAGGCTTTAATGTATTGGAATAGCTAGAAGTAAATACCTGAAACTACCAAACTCCAACCCAGCAGTCTGGACTCCTGAAGACAATTATATAATAATGTAGATTACAAGGGGTGACAGTGTGATTGTGAAGACCTTGTGGATCACACCCCCTTTATCTAGTGTATGGATGAGTGGAGGAATGGGGATAAAAACTAAAGGACAAATGGGGTGGGATAGGGGGATGATTTGGGTGTTCTTTTTTCACTTTTATTTTTTATGCTTGTTCTGGTTCTTTCTGATGTAAGGAAAATGTTCAGAGATAGATTGTGGTGATGAATGCATAATTATGTTATCATACTGTGGACAGTGGATTGTATATCATGGATGATTGTATGGTGTGTGAATGTATTTCAATAAAACTGAATTTATTAAAAAAAAAGGCAACCATTCATTATGGCTTCTTTTTTAAGTTGACCAAATTTAATCAAGAATCACAAAGTAAATCAGACAGGCCTCATAATCTGTTTCTGTTAACAGTAACTACATTAATTGAGCACCTAGATTGTGCCAGACATGACTTGCAGCCCTACCCAAAGAGACTTAGGTGTCTAAACGCAGAGATCATCACATCATTTAGACAAAAACTCCCAAAGAAGACAACAAACACAGTACCATGCAAACTGACATCTATGCCCCTAGCCCTGGGTTAAGATTATTTGTGAGGTCACTCTGTGTGCTGTAACAAAAAGAGTCAGAGGGACCAGAGGTTGACTGCTAGTTCTACTATTTATGAGCTGTACCACACTGAATAAGTTACTTAACCTCTCTGAGTCTCAGTTTTATCCTTTGTAAAATAGCAATAATCCCATCTATCTCACGGAGTAGCAGTTGTTAACACTGAATCAGAAAATGTTATATAAAAACCAGGAATAACGATGCTGATGCTGATGATAAAGCCATCGAATACAATACTCATCTGTCAGGCACTGGGCTCAATATTTTACACGTATTATCCCATCTAATCCTCAAACCAGTCATACGAGGCAGCTTCTATTCTATTCCATTTTCCAGATGAAAAAATCGAACAAAATAAGTGAGTGAGCTGCCCAAGCTGACACAGCTCAAAGTGCAGGAAAGACAGGAGGTGGGTGACAAGACTTCAGGGTTTTTGCTATCAACCACAATGTGATAATGCCTCCCAAACACCAGCATGGTTAAGGTGTAAGGGCAGGAACCGGGGCAGCATAAATAGTGCAGGGGAGGGCCTCCCATGATGGCTAGATCAACGATATCTGAAAGTCATAAGGTGTAGCACCTGCAGCCCTCAACTACGCCCCAGCAGGAAGACCCAAGAGCCTTCCAGAGTTGCCCTACCCAAGGCACAGCCATATTTAGAGCCATAATAGTGGTTTCCTTCCTTATTGGGGCAAATCTCCAGCTGTCTACTACAGAGTATTTAAAGCCTTCTTTATTACAAGTCTTAAACACCCAATATTTGTTCAGATAGGGTCAAAGGAAAATCACAATTTTTTTTCCTACATACTTCCTTTTTGTACATATATACAAAAAAAGACTGCAAGAAGTTAGCCAACTAAGAGGCCCAGTTACCCTGCAGCCGCCATGCTGTGAGAAAAGTCCAAACTAGCCAAGTAGAAAAGGCACCTAGGAGAGAACCCAAGCCCTGGCCGAAAGCCCCAGTGGATCTCCCAATCAATGACCAGGAGCAATGTGCCCCAGGTGAGGGAAGCTATTTTGGGCCTTCCACCCTTCTCAGTGTCCCAGCTGAGACCACATGAAACAGAAGCACCACCTGGTCAACCCACAGAATTATAACAAATGATGAAATGCTGCTGTTTTAAGCCTCCAAGCTTTGGGGTGGTTTGTTAGATAACCCCAACAGATAGAAATCAGCTTTTCCAGCCAGGCCAAACATCAAATTAATGAATGAGACATGCCCTGAGAACAAGTCACTAGTGTTTACCAATGACGGTGTTGCCTTCGATTCCAGAATGCCCACTGGCTGAAATGCTCAGTTCTGCAAGCTCGCGGCCTGCACTAAACCTGACTCAACCCTATTCAACAGATGTTAATATTAATAACAATAATAATGGCAGCCAATATTTACCTAGTGTTGATTATATAAAAGGTATGTGCTAAGACCTTTATTCATCTAACCCTCACAACAGCCTTCTATGGTGGACCGCTATTATACCCCTTTTGCAGTGCGGTCACGGAGACTCGGGGTGATGGAAAGACTTGCCAAGGATCAGTAAACGTGGCAGTGGGCTTCACCCATGGTGTCTGACTCTAGAACCCATGCACTTAACCATCGGCTTGTACTTCCTCTGCAAGTGTCGAGCTACTTTAAAAGAGAAAATTGTATAAAGGGTTTAATGCTGTGCCTGACATAGGGTAAGACTTCAATAAACACCAACTCTTGCTATTGGGAAACTTGCAGATTGGGGCAGAGAAGATGAGAGGAAGTCTGTGCCCCCAATTAATATTACCTATTATGATGACCTGTCCAAGCGTCTTTCACAACAAGCATCTCAAGGTTTGGTGATTTTCTATTGACAAGTGTGCTCTTCCCCAGGCCCATGAGCTCCTTGAGGGTGTTTCTTCTGGTTCATCTTTGTATGTCCAGTGCCCAGCACACAGCCTGCCCCAGAACAAGCGCTCAAGAAATGTTTATTGAACCGAAAGGAACTGCTTCATACACCACAAATGGGAACTTGCATTTCCAGGATGATACCTCCCTCCAGCCATCAGCCCTAAAAGGAATTCCAAAGAAAGAAGAGCACAAGAGGGGACGAGTGAAGATACCCACCCATGAGATGCGGCACCAATAGGCTCCTCGGAGTAAGTGCCAGGTGGCTTGAGAAGTCTGTGCAACGCTGAGGTCGGGCGAGCCGGACTTCCCATACTCCCCGCGCTCCGAAAAGTCCCGGGGAAAACGCCCGAGGCTCTGGGGCGGATGCCAACACCTCCAAGGCGGCGGCACCCTCCTCCCTCCCCGAGTCGACCAGGACTAGGGATACCCCACCCCGCCCCTCCTGGGGTAGCTGGAGGAGGAAACGAAAGGAAGTGACAGGAAGTCAAAGTCTCCCCCACCTCCACAAACACCTTCCTCCCGGAGGGGCGGCCTCCCCATCTCAGTCTGGCCCCCCACTCCCAGTGAGGAGGGGCCGCCACGTGGTAATCAAGGCAGTTGGGGGTCCCGCTGTTCTGGTCCCAACACGAGGGCCTAGCCTGCAGCCAACCCCGAGTTCCATGCACCTCGAGTTCTGTGCGAGGGTCCCAGCGAGGGGCGGGGACGCCCCAACTTCACTTAACAGTCGTCTAAGTCGCCCTGCGAGTTCACAAAGTACAAGGGGATCTCTGAAAACCAAGAGACACACAAGGAGTCACCTGGGGGCCACCGCAGGCGGGGGTGGGGGCGGCCGGGGGACTCCCCGGGCCTCGCAAGGGGTCCGGAGTGGAAGGGGGGGTGCCCGCCCCGGGAGGCCCGGCCCCACTCACCCGCCATCTTGGGATGGGCCTGGAGGCGGGGCCGGCGCGGGGGGCGGGGCCTGTTGTCGAGGGGCGGGGCATACCGCTCCGGGCCCCGCCCCCGTGCCCGCGCCTCCCTGGGAGACTCTTGCTCCGGCCGGCCCCCTCCCTCGCGGCGAAGGTGGCTGCCGAGGTGGGCGGGGAGGTCAGGTGACCGGGCCGGCGTCCCAAGATGGCGGCGGCGGCGGTGTCTCGAAGGCCGCGGCGCGGTCCTGGCTTCTAAGGCGGGCGCCGCGCGGCTGGCGGCGGACGGGCTGGGCCGACGGCCGGCGAACGGCGGCCGCCGCCTCTGCGCGCCCCGCAGCCGGGGCTGGGCCCTGCGGCGCGGCGCTGGGGGATGCTCGTGCTGGGCCCGGCCTCTCCCTCCTCAACTTAGGGCGGCGGCGGGCCCGCGCCCCCGGCTCCTGGGCCATGGCGCTGAGGGAGCTCAAAGTGTGTCTGCTGGGGGTGAGTGGCGGTGGGCCCGGCCGGGAGGGCCGCGGGAGGCCAGACAGGCCAGGGACCCAGGCATGCCCGGCGCCCCCACGTCCCGGCCACCCCTGTCCCCCAGCCTGGGTCGGGGACACCACCTGCTTGCCCCGCCGACCCTCCCTTTTACTGGGCTATGCTGCCCACCCTGCTGCCCCCTCTTGTAGGCTCTGAAGCACAATGGAGGGGTCCAGAGCCCCTGACTCTTCTCGCCTCCCCCAAAGTGTGAAGGCCCTCCCTGCCTCGCCACCGCATCTTGGTTAAGAGTAGCTCTTAAATAGTTTTTCTACCAGCTTAGCAAGATACTCGTTGGGAGTTAGCCAGGTCTTCAGGTTTTACAAGCATCGTTGGCCTTCTTTCCCGCCTGTTTGCTGTTTTTGAACTTCTGGGATGCCCCTGACATTGCTTGCAGAGTTACTTTGCAAAGGTGTGGTAATGGGAGAAGAGTGTGGAGGGAGTGGAATCTAAGAAACTATGTTGTCGGGAAATCCCAAAGACTAGTTTGAAGCGTCAGCTTCCTGTCTTGTCAGGACAACTTGGCCATTTCAAAGCATTTTTTTTTCCTGCGGTTGATGTGCTCTTTCCTAAATTGCTGCCTTAAAAATTGAAAATGATTCCAATAACTAGTTTCTTCTGCCCCCAAATACGGTAGGGGTGGGATTTATCAAGGATTATTCAGAAGTATTTCTGGAGTTCATAGTTTGCTTATGCTTGTCAAAAAGCAAATAAGTTTGTCACTTTTTACACCAGGCAGAAACAGTTTCTTTCAAAAGCTCCTAATGTCTCCTGAAAATGGCAAAAGCCCTTTCTTATAAAACATTTTGAAATCTCCTAAATACTCAACTGAATTTTTTGTGAAAACCTCCATTGTGTCCCTTAACATCTAAAATTTAGGATGATTTTTCTAAAGTCCTGAACTTATGCCACAAAGCTAGTTCCCAGTGTCTGCAAGCAGGTCAACTTTATCTTACTGGACCATCTCGTTCTCTTTCAGGACACAGGTGTGGGCAAATCGAGTATTGTATGGCGGTTTGTGGAAGACAGTTTTGATCCCAACATCAACCCAACAATAGGGTAAGAGATAAAGTTTATTTACTATACAGCTAAAGCTGCTTTGAAAGTTCTTCCAAATAAAAGGTGGTACAGGTGTGTGCACTGCCATTTTACACTCATGGAATTTTGAGATGCTGATTCCCATCTTCTCAGGATTCGAAAGTATACAGTGAGGTTGGTGTGTTTTGAGAAAATTTTCGTTTGACTTCTGAGGAGTTAAAACTTCAAACTGAAAATATGAATTAGAGTTTCACTTACTCTTAGAATATGCATAGACCCCTCAGTCTGTAAATATCAACAGCAGTTAATACCTTGACAAGAGACAAGAAAACAGGAAAAGATACTAGTTTTTCAGGCATGTCAAGTAAAAGATATTCAGATGGTTTTAGTCCTTCCTGAAAAGAAGTAGAATGGGGTCCAAAATGTTCTCACACATTCCAGCACTGGTAGTAATAATGAATTAATAAATTAATGTGGAAATGTAAGGGGTTTTTTTTTTGCAGGTCTCTGGTCCTTTGAATAAGCAAATTGGATATAGATTTTTGAATCTGGGAGGAAAGTTCAGGGTATTTAAATATCACAATACTAATACTTTCTTTATATGAGAAGTTGTGTTTTATAGGTTTTAATACTGTGTTATGCTTGTAAAACTAAATAGCTATTATATTTTTATTGTTGAACCTCCAATCAGGTTTCCCTCCATTTAAAGGAAAATTCTATATTTTCCATCAGTAGGGTAAGGTATGCCTTTATACTCTATGCAGATCACTCTCTCCCTAATAGTGAAATAGAAAACAAGTTGTATTTGATATTCTACAAGGGAAGTGGCCATAAAGGTGTCCCCTGAAAAATTACTAGCTCCTTGTACTAGTTTATGTGCTCGATATTTTTGGTTTCTGCCTTGTTAAACTCTGGGTTTCTTAGGGATGAAATCCACCACTAACTATTTCAGAAATTAAAATGCTTTTTCATATCCTTCAAGAAAAAACTGGGCATGTCCACATTTCAGGGATGACCTCATCCTCCAGTGCTGCCTGTCACTACCTGCATGGGAAAATGATGCGACAGGAAGTGACAGCAAGTGGTGCTGGTGACTCAGTGAGTGACACATTTACCCAAACACCACCTCATTTAGAAGTGTTTTCTCAAGTACAGAAGGAAGTAGTGTACAGTCTGCCAGATGCTTGTGGTTCTTGTGCTTCCTGACTTTACTGAGTCCTGCTCTCTGATTATCTGGGCTCACAACTCACAGGAAAGGAGATGCCAGGCTTTCCATTCATTTCCTCCTCCTACCTTTCCTTGTCCCTCTTTCCTCTGCCTTGGAAGGCGACTTCTTTCTTCATGAACAACCCCACCACACAGATACCTGAGCTCTGAAAACTGTGCCTTCATCCATTATCTCCTTTTTTTATCCTAACTGTACCTTCTTGTCATAGCCTGCAAACATGCTCATGACCACTCTGCTGAAACAGTACCACTCCCCAACACTTGGTCTCAAATTGTGGAACTCTTGGAAGAGAAGTTACTACTTTCTCAGCTCCTCCTTACTCCTCAATCCACTGTCCTCTTGGTCCCACCCTCACCACTCCACTAAAATCACCTTCCCTGAGTACAAGTTTCCATCTAATTGCCAAATCCAGTGGCATTTTTTTTTTAGCACTGTTCATTCAGTGAGTACCTACAACACGCCAGGTGCTAGATTGGAAGCTAGTGATTTAGACCACAAATCCACCAATTTTTGTAAATAAATTTCTATTGGAACACAGCCACACCCATTCATTTGCGTATTGTCTCTGGCTGCTTTCACATTGCAGTAGCAGAGTTGAGTAGTTGTGACATAGACCCTGTGGCCCACAAATCTGAAAATATTTGTTATCTGGTCCTTGTCATAAAAAGTTTGCTGACCCCTGATTTAGAGAAACTCAGTTCCTGTCCTCATGGGCCTTACCTACAAGAATAATGAGACATATTTAAATATTTGAACGATAAGTGGATTATACTTGAATAAAAAGTTTATTTAGAAAAAAAAAGTAAGAGCAGAATTTAACTATAGTTGATGATGGTGAGTGGCAGTGAAAAGAGAACTGATACAGGCCTAGGGGCCAGCAGAGACCATGAGTGGGAGGAGCCAGCAGAAGACTGGTGTGGCGGGAAGACTGAGGGCAAGAGCGTGGGGGGTGGGCAGGGCAGATGGGGAGGCAGCAGAGACTGTGCCACACGGACCTGGAGACTGGGAGAGGATCCCACGTCACTTACAAGGGGCACAGCCACACCTTCCTGGAATAAAGCTCCTATGGCCTCCTCTCTCTACATGTGTGCCTCTTCTCTCTCCCTGTTCTCTTCTGGCCTCCCTTCCTCTTGCTTATTCCATAGATGTTGCTCTTTCCCAAGACTGTCCTGGCTCCCTACATTCCCCACTCTTGCTCTCATCCCCTTCAGTGCTCAGCTTCCCCTGTTGTTCCAGTTTGCTAATGCTGCCATTGTGCAAAATACCAGAAATGGATTGGCTTTTATAAAGGGGGTTTATTTGGTTACAAAGTTACAGTCTGAAGGCCATGACATTTTTGTCCAAATGAGGGCATCAACACAAATATACCTTCACCTAAGGAAGGCCAATGGCATCCGGGAAACCTCTGTTAGCTGGGAAGGCATGTGGCTGTCATCTGCTGATCCCAAGTTGTATTCCAGCTCCACTCTCAGCTCCTGTGCATTCTTCAAAGTGTCTGTCTTAGCTGCAGCAAGCGTCTGGGCCTGTGTGGCTCTCTTTTAAAGTACTCCAGTAATTAAATCAAGACCCATCCTGAATGGGCAGAGTCTACATCTCCGTGGAAACAATCAAAAGATTCCAACCTAATCAACACTAATACATCTGCCCCCACAAGACTGCATTAAAGAAGATGGTTTTTTCCAGGGGACATAATATATCCAAACTGGCACACCTGTGTAACCTAGACTTAAAGTCTAATTCTCCTGCCTTTCTCCTTAGGTTGAGGCCCATATTTCCAACCCATGATTTTGACCTGGCCCCCTGCAGAAAACATCTGTCCCTCCCCTAGTCCTAAATCCCTCACTCCTCCCGTGTTACGGTCTTCCCTCATGGCCCATGGGTGGGGAAGAAAGAGCCTGGGCTCTGCACAGCCACACTGCCCGAGCTTTAACTCCAGGCCCCAACCACGCACTAACTGGGAGAACTTCCAAGCAAGTGACTTAGTCACTTTGGTGGGGGTCAGGAGTTCATAGTCCTGCCCACCTCTTAGGGTCGTTGGGAGAATTCACTGACCCCATACATGGAAAGGGCTAGCAAGTGATTTGTGGTTTTCCTGTAATCAGATGTTGAGGCTATTCCTCCTGTCCACACCTTCAGATCCCACTCTCATACCCCATTCCTGTCAGTTTTGTCCCATCTCTTTGTACCTGGGCCCCCCTCCATCCCATCCCCACAACCGAGCCCTCATCTTGTCTCGCCAGGGCTGTCATACCAGTCTCACAACTGATTGTGTTGGCATCCTTCTCTCCCACTTCATCATTTCTCCTCATTGCTACTGTGTGAGCTTCTTTAAAGACAGGTTTGATTGGCTTGCACAGGGTGATGGCAGAGGAGACCTTTTCCTGCTTGGACCCATCCTCATCTCTCGCCCACTCCATCCATGCTCTTGCTCACTCCCCTCTCCCACCCCACACCAAGTCACAGCACTTCCACAGCTGTGTGCTTTGCACACTCTGTTCCTTCTGAGGGGGAAGAGGGTTCTCTTCCTTGTCCCCAGGTAAACTTCTGTTCAGTTGTCAACACTCAAGAATGGTTAGTTTCTCTAATGGTTCCCTACCCCCAACTCAGCCACAGGTAGCCACAGACACCTAGGGTCCACATGTTGATGATTGAATCCATGAACTTCCCCTCCAAGGCTTGGACCTCTGTTCCCCTTTCCGAAATTCTGCTGTGGAGAAAAGAACCAACATTTACTCAGTTACCCAGGCCAGAAGCCAAGGCATCCTTCAAAAATGCCCCTCCTAACTCATCGGTCCACTCCCCACCCAACCATCCAGTGAGTCACCAGCTCCTGTTCAGGCCCCTCCTAAGTGACCCTCCATCCCTACTGTTACCTGGCTCCTAGGCCTGCCTCTTCCCTTGTGATGAGAATATGGGCTCTGGCCTCACAGTGACCCCCAGCTCCGCACTCACTCACCCTAACCCTCAGCAATTTAATCTTTGAGTCTGTTTCCTCATCAGCATAAGGATAATGATGAGGCTGACTTCGTGTTGTTAGGAGAATTCCATGAGATAATCCATTTAACATGCTTAGCCAAGTGCTGGGACACTGGGGCACAATAATTGGTAGCTATGATTCTCTTTTAAATATTTAAACCTTGAAAAAAATACTTTAAAATTATCTTTATCAAAGTAATATGTGTATGTGGTTTTTCAAACATCAAATATTATTCCAGGTCTTATAAGTTAAGTCTAGCAGTCCCTTGGTCCACTCTGAGTCTTAGTCCCTAGAGGTAACCACTGCTGCAGTGGCATTTAGCTCATTTTTCCGATCGCCTCTCCGTATCTTTTCAAAACAAAAGTATTTTGCTAATTCTTGATTGCTCCTCTCTACTCTCCCATTGTAGACATTATCTACTGACCTCTCTTCGGAAGAAAGGAATTCAGCCTACTCCTCCTGCCTCCCACTGCACATGTGCCCTCATTCCATCTTTTCATTGAAATTACATTGAGAGTCAGTATAGCCCAGTGTTCAGAACGCAGGCTCTCGAGCCAGGCTGCCTGCTTCACATCCCAGCTCTAGCACCCAGTTGCTGTGTGGCCTTGAGCGAATTGTTTAATCTCTTTTTTAATAAATTTGCTCATTTGGGAATATTAGTCTCATCTAACTCATGGTGTTGTTTTGAAAATTGAGTTAAACCATGTGAAAATTAGTTAGAATGGTGCTTGGCATATGATAAGCTTGTGTTATTTCTTAGTGATTGTTATTTAATAAACTTCTAACACTGTAGATTGTTAGTTTTTTTAACAATACAAATGGAATTAGTGCCTCTCATTTCCTCCTTTTGTTCATGGTGAGATTCATCTGTGTTGTTTCATGCATCAATACGTTATTCGCTTCATCACTGTAGGTTTATTCATTTTTATCACTGTATAGTAAGTATCCCATTGGATGAATATACCACAATTTATCCATTCTGCTTTTGGATATTTTAATTGCTTCCAGTTTGGAGCTATTATCAGTTATTCCGCTCTGAACCTTCTTATACCCATATGAATGCATAAGCATATATATATACACACATGTACACGTATACATACACCCACACAAACACACACATATATGACAGTGGAATCTCTGGATCAGAGGGAATGTGTGTCTTCAACTCCAGTAGGTAACTTCCAACTCTGGTAGACTGTGCCGACTTGCACTCCCACCAATAGTGTAAGAGAGTTCTAGTCATTTCCTATCCTCTGCAGCATTTGGTATTATCAGACTTTAATTTTAGCCATTTTGGAGGATGTGTGGTAATATCTCATTCTGGTTTTAATTTCCATTTCCCTGATGACTAAAGTTATTGAACACTTTTTATATGTTTATTGGCCATTTGGATATCTACTTTTGTCAAGTACCTGTTCAGAATCTTATTTTTCATTGGTTGTCAGTCTTTTTCTTATTGATTTTATAGGCATTCTTTATATATTCTAGATACTAGTCATTTGTTGGTTCTGTGTATTGCAAATATTTTCTTCCACTCTGTGACTAGCCTTTTTACTCTCTAAGCGTTTCCACCACCACCAAGCCCCTGTAGGAAAAAATTGGCAAACACAGTTTTTATTCAGTCAACAAACCAATAATAATGAAAGGAAAACTAGAAAAATAAATGAAGTCATTCTGCAATTGAGAGATTGATTTTGCATATTGTAAATAATCATTTTCTTAGTTTCCAGAGCTGCTATGACAAATACCACAAAAATGGGTTGGTTTAAGCAACAGGAGTATTTTAGCTCAGGGTTTCAGAGGCCATAAGTCCAAATCAAGGCATGTTGGCAAGGCCATGCTTTCTCCAGGGTTTGGTAGCCTTCTAGGGCTGGCTCGCTGGCTATCCGCGTGGTTCCTTGGTTTTCTGGTTGCATGGTGAGGTCCTCTCCCTTCTCTCCCAGGCTCCTACTGACCTCTGACTTCTCCCTGTGGCCTTATGATTTTTTTTCTCCATTTCTTTTTTCAATTCAGTTTTATTGAGATATATTCACAACCTACAGTCATCCACAGTGTACAGTCAGTTCACAGTACCATCATATAGTTGTGCATTCACCACCAAAATCAGTTTTTGAACATTTTCATTACTTCAAAAGAAAATAAAAATAGGAATAAAAATACAAGTAAAGAAGGACATTCAAATTATCCCATCCCCCCCCATTATTCATTTAATTTTTGTGCCCGTTTTTTTGCTCATCTGTCCATGCACTGGATAAAGGGCGAGTGATCCACAAGGTTTTCACAATCACACAGTCACACCGTGTAAGCTACATAGTAATACAGTCGTCTTCAAGAATCAAAGCTACTGGGTTCTAAGCATTTCTTTTAATGAGGAGAAATTCTTATTTTTAATGGAGTCCAATTGATCCTTCTTTTCCTTTATAGTTAGTGCTTTTTATGCCCTGTTTAAGAAACTGACCTCCCAAGGTCATGGAAATATTCCCTTGTTATCTTGTAGAAACTTCGGTTTACTTTTTGGATTTACATTTAAAAGTCACCTAGAATTGGTTTCTGGGTGAGGTATGAGATAGAGATTGTTGGGGTTTTTTTAATGTTTTTATTCCAACAGAAATATCCGATAGTCCTGATCCTAATTATTTTAGACTATCCCTAATGCACTGCTCTGTACTGAGCAATCATTGTCATAAATAGAGCAACCATATTTATAAGACTCTATTTATAGATTTTCTGTGCTGTTCCATTGGTCTAGGATTCTAATCAGTTTTATTGATGTATAATTTGCATGCAATAAAATGCACCCATTTTAAGTGTACATTTTGATGAATTTTGACAAACATGCATCCATGAAACCAACCATGATCAAGATACAGAACATTTCCTTCCATCCAGTAGGTTCCCTTCTGCCCCATCCCTTTTAACCGCAGCCCCACCCCTGGCTCCAGGTAACCACTGATGAACTTTGTCACCATGAATTATATTTGTCTTTTCTAGTTTCTTATAGATGATACTACCATTTATGTACTTTTTAGTGTTCAGATAATGCTTTTCTGTCATTCATCTGTGTTACTGCACATATTGGTACTTCATTCCTTTTTATTACTAAGTAGTATTTTATTGTATGAAATATACCCTATTTTTGTTTATTCCTTCATCGTTTGAAGAATTTGAGTTTTTCACTGGTTTTTGCTGTTGTGAATAAAGCTGCTGTTAGCATTCATGTATATGTCTTTGTGTGGATATATAGTTTCTTTTGGATATAGAGCTAGGAATGGAATTTCTCAGTCATGTAAATTTTTTTTAATTTTAGAAGAAACTCTCAAACTATTTGGCAAAAGAATGCAATTTTATGTTCCCTCAAGCAATGTATGAAGGTTGCATTGCTCCATATTCTTGTCTATACCTTGTATTGTCAGTCATTTTGTTATATCTCACTAGTTTCAATTTGCATTTCCTTAATGGCTAATGATGTTGAGCAACTGGTCAGGTGCTTTTTTGCTATTGGTATCTATTCTTTGGTAAAGTCTCTATTCAAATCTTTTGCCCATTTTTAGTTGAATTGTTCTTATCATTTCTCTCAGTCTACAGCTTTTCGTTTTCTTAATTAAGTTTCATGTGAAGAGCAAAGGTTTTTAAGTTTTATGAAGTCTAACTTAACAATTCTTTTTAAGGTTCATGCTTTTTTGCGTCCTATAAACCCAAGGTCACAATGATTTTCTCTGTGTTTTCTTCTAGAATTTTTATAGCTTTATAAAGTTTTAAATTTTGCTCTATGATGCATTTCTGTTAGTTTTTGTGTATGGTGTGAGATAAGGGTCAAAGTTCACTTTTTTCCCCTATGTCGTTCCAATCACTCCAGCAACATTTATTGAAAAGATGTTCCTTTCCCCATTAAATTACCTTGGCACCTTTGTCAAAATCAAAATCAACTGATATATATGTGTGGGTTTATTTCTGGATTCCTCAGTCTGTTCTATTGGTCTGGTTTGTCTTTCTTTATTCCAATGCAATATTGTCTTGATCTGTAGATTTATAACCAAATTTCTTTTGCCTATTCTGGATCCTTTGTATTTCCATATACGTTTTAGAATTATATTGTCCAATTCCTCAAAGAAGCCAGCTAAGCTTTTGATTGGTAATGTATTGAATCTATAGATCTATTTGGGGAGGATTGACACCTTAACACTATTGAGGCTTCTGACCTTTGAACTTGGTATATTTCAGCTCTGCATTAATTTAGGTCTTCTCTGATTTCAATCAGCAAAGTTTTTTTGTTTCCATTCTACCGGATTTTCATGTATTTTGCTAATTTTATCCCAAAGAATTTGATGGGTTTTGATGTTTTAAGTTGTATTTTTTATTTCAATTTTTCAGTTATTGGTTATTAGTCATACACATGAAGGTAATTTTTACATATTGACCTTGTATCCTGTGACTTTGCTAAATTCAGTTAGTTCTGGTAGCTTTTTTGTAGATTCTTTGGGATTTTCTTATGTACACGATCATGTCACTTGCAAGTAGACAGTTTACTTTTTCATTCCTAATGAATATGCCTCTTATTTTACTTGCCTTATTGAGGGAGCTAGGACCTCTGATACTGTCTTGGGAAGTTATGACATTGGACATCTTGCCTTATTCCCTGTCCTGTGGAGAGAGCATTCAGTCTTTCCCATTAACGAAGGCCAGCTCTAGGCTCTTCATAGATGCCTTCTCTCAGGATGAGAATGTGCCTTTCTGTTCCTAAATTGATGAGTTTTTTTTTTTATCAAGAATTGTGTTGAATTTTGTCAAGTGGTTTTTACACCTTGTGCCAGTTTGAAGGTATTATGTCCCCCAGAAAAAGCCAGGTACTTTGATGCAATCTTTTGGGGCAGAAGTTTTAGTGCTGATTAGATTGGAATCCTTTGAGTATTTCCATGGAGATGTGACCCACCCAACTGTAGGTGATAACTCTGATGAGATCATTTCCATGGAGGCATGGCCCCACCCATTCAGGGTAGGTCTTGATTACTGGAGCAGTATATAAGCTCAGACAGAAGGAGCGAGCTTGCCACAGCCAAGAGGGACTCTGAAGAATGCACAGGAGCTGCAGATGAGCGACAGTTTGAGGATGGCTATTGAAAGCAGACTTTTGCTCCAGAGAAGCTAAGAGAGGAAAAACACCAGAACTTTGGAGCAGATGCCAGCCGTATGCCTTCCCAGCTAACTGAGGTTTTCTGGACACCATTGGCCATCCTCTAGTGAACGTACCCTATTTCTGATACGTTACCTTGGACACTTCATGGCCTTAAGACTGTAACTATGGAACCAAATAAACCCCCTTTTATAAAAGCTGATCCATTTCTGGTGTTTTGCATTCTGGCAGCATTAGCAAACTAGAACACACCTTTTGAGATATTCTTATGCTTTCTCTTTTTAGTCTGTTTAAATGGTGAATTACAGTGGTCGATACTAAAATATTAAACCTAGCTTGCATTCCTAGGAGAAACTTCACTTGATATTATACATTATCTTTTTTTATACATTACGGGATTTGATTTCTAAACTTTTGTTAAGGATTTTTGCCTCCATGTTCATGAAGAATATTGGTGTGGAGTTTTCTTTTCTGTTGTATCTTTGTCTAGTTTTGGTATCAGGGTAGCGCTGGCCTTATAAAGTGAGTTGGTAAGTGTTTTCTGTTTTTATATTTTTGAAAGAATTTGGGTAGAATTGCATTATTTCTTCCTGAAATGTTTTGTAGATTTCACAAATGAAGCCATCTGAGTGGGTGGTTTCTTTGTGGGAAAATTTTTAGCTACAGACTCAATTTCCTTAACAGGCCTATTCAAGTACAGTAGGACCTCATTTTACACGAGTGCAACACACGCAAATTCAAGTATGCACAATTGGCTACTGAAAAAATAAAAGCAGAGAATTAAGATTTTTAAAAATTATTTCTATGATTAATTTTGTTTACTTAGTGTTACTAGAGTGTTTATTTGCCTTATTTATTAAAAATGCATGATAGGTATGTTTGTGTAAGAATACCTATTAAATAACGGGATTATGGGAAGGGTCTTGGAACATATCGGTCACATAAAACAAGGTCCTACTGTATCTGTTCCTTTTGAGGAAGCTTTGATAGTATGTGTCTTTCAAGGAATTTGTCCATTTTATGTACATCTTTTAATTTATTGGCATAAAGTTAATAATATTCCCCTATTATCCTTTTAATGTCTGTAGGATCGATAGTGATAGCCCCCCTTCCATTCTTGATATTAATAATTTGTGTCTTCTCTTTTCTTTTTCTTCATCTGTCAGGCTGTAAGTTTATCAATTTTATTGGTCTTTTCAAACAGCTAGTTTACATTTTCATTGATATTTCTGTTTCATATTTCACTGATTTTGTTTTTGCCTTTTGTGCCAGTTTGAATATATTGTGTCCCCAAATGCCATTATCTTTGATGTAATCTTGTGTGGGCAGATGTTATCAGTGTTGATTAGATTGTAATTCTTTGAGTGTTTCTTTGGAATGTGCCCCACGCAGCTGTGGGTGATGACTGATTGGATAATTTCCATGGAGGTGTTGCTCTGTCCATTCCGGATGGGTCTAAGTTGATCAGTGGAGCCATATAAATGAGCTGACATAACAGAAGGAACTCAGTGCAGCTGTGAGTGATGTTTGAAGAGGAGCTACAGCCAAGAGGGACACTTTGAAGAATGCACTGGAACTGAGAGAGGAGCATCAGCTTACAGAGACATTTTGGAGACGGCCTTTGAAAGCTGACTTTTGCTCTGGAGAAGCTAAGAGAGGACAAAAGCCCCAAGAGCTACTGAGAGTGAAATTTTGGAGAGAAGCTGAAGCCTAGAGAAGAACATCCTGGGAGAAAGCCATTTTGAAGCCAGAACTCTGGAACAGATGCCAGCCACATGCCTTCTCAGCTAACAGAGGTTTTCTGGACACCATTGGCCATCCTTCAGTGAAGGTACCCAATTGTTGATGCATTACTTTGGACACTTTATGGCCTTAAGACTGTAACTGTGTAACCAAATAAACCCCCTTTTATAAAAGCCAATCCATCTCTGGTGTTTTGCATTCTGGCAGCATTAGCAAACTAGAACACCTTTATTACTTCCTTTTTCATTTTTTGGCTTAGTTTATTCTTTACCTAGTTTGTTTTTAAGGTAGAAGCTCAGATCACTGATTTAAGACCTGGCTTTTTTCTTATAAACATTTAGAACTACAGATTTTCCTTTAAGTTCTGGTTTCGGTGAGTACCACAGATTTTGGTATGTCGTATTTTCATGTTCATTGAATTCAAACTATTTCTAATTTCTCTCATGACTTCTTTGACTTGTTGATATTCTGTATTCTTACTGACTTTTTCTTCTCTCACTTGCTGTGAGTCGGGTGTTTGAAATCCAGCCGTAATTGAGGATTTGTCTATTTCTCTTTTTAGTTTTATTGGTTTTCCTTCGTGTATTTTGAAGCTCTATTCCTAGGTATTTACTTTGTATCGTGTTATGTTTACTTGACCCCGTACCGTCATGAAATTCCCTCTTTTTCTGTGGTAACAATCTTGGTTCTGAATTCTGCTCTGTCTGGTACTGGGAAAGCTGAAGAGCTTTCTGTTGATTAGTGTTTGCATATCTTGTTCCATCCATTACTTTTTTTTGGTGGGGGGGAGCGTGAACGCATTCCCCCCTACCACAAATTATGCAGTCGAGTTTCCCACACTTAGGGAAATCTCAGGGGCCAGCACATCCGGAGTGCAATGCCATCCATTTACTTTTTTTTAATATATATTTTAATTTTTTTATTTTGAAATAAATTCAAAGTTATAGGAACAGTTGCAAAAACAATACTAACTCCATATACAGAATTCCATCATACTGTGACCCCCCTCTCCCGATAGCCCAATCCACCAACTTTGACGTGCTGTCACATCGCTATTTCTTTCCCTCCCTCCCTATCTATCATCCATCATCTATTGCTCTGTCTTCTGAACATATGAGAGCTAGCTGCTCACACCCTTGAACAAACACTATAATTCACATATACACTTCCCATGAATAAGAACATTCTTGTATGCAATCCCATTAAGCGCAGCTAAGAGGTACAAGAGATTCAACAATGATACAGAGCTTACATTCTATATTTCCTTTTCCTTATGTCTCAACTGTGACCCTTTGAGCCTCCTGTCCTCCATCCTCCAATCCCATCCAGGTTCATCCTTGGCATTCAATTGTCATCTATTTAGACTGTCTTTGTTTTTTTTTTCAATTGTGGGAACATATATACAGCCTAAATCTTCCCGTTCCACCCCCTCCCTAGCCTTCCATTAGTGGGATTAATCACATTTAGAATGTTGTAATGCTCTTTCCCACCATCCATTACTAGAAATTTCCCTTCACCTCAAACAGCAACCCTACACTCCTTTCTTAATTCCCCATTGCCCCTTCCCCCATTTCTCTTAACTCATACTCTACTTTTCATCTCTATGGTTAAATTCTCTAATAATTTCTTTGTGTTTACTGTGGGGCTTAAAATTAACCTCTTAAATCCATAACAATGTTGTTTTCCTTTGATACCACCTTCATTTCAATAGGACGCATAAACTATGTTCCTATACTCCTCCATTCCCCCACCTTTACATAGTTGACTAAAGTTACATATTTTATGTTGAGTTCAAAACCACTGATTTGTCATTAGAGTTTGTGTATTTTATATCATGTAGGAAGTAAATAGTGGAGTTACAGTTAAAAAATTATTGACTTCTATTTGTATTCCATTGTGTTTGGAGAATGTGCTTTGAGTATATTCAATTTTTTTTTTTTTTTAATTTATTGAGGCTTGTTTTATGTCCCAGCTTATGGTCCCTTCTGGAGAAAAATCCATGATCACTAGAGAAAAATGAGTGTCCTGGTGATTTGGAATGTAAGGTACTATGTATGTCTGTTAAAATTCTCTATATCTCTTTCTCCTTTCTTTGTTTCTCTGTTGGTAGGACTCCCTTTAGAATCTGAAGTAGGGCAGGTCTTTTATTGGCAAAGTCTCAGCATTTGTTTGTCTGTGAAAAATTTAAGCTCTCCCTCAAATCTGAAGGAGAGTTTTTCTGGATAAAGTATTCTTAGAAATTTTTCTCTCTCAGAATTTTAAATATGTCATGCCACTGCCTTCTCGCCTCCATGGTGGCTGCTGAGTAGTCACAACTTAGTCTTATGTTGTTTCCTTTATATGTGGTGAATTGCTTTTCTCTTGCTGCTTTCAGAACTTGCTCCTTCTCCTCGGTATTTGAGAGTCTGATCAGAATATGTCTCGGAGTGGGTTTATTTGGATTAATTCTATTTGGAGTTCGCTGGACATTTATGCTTTGTGTATTTATATTGTGTATAAGGTTGGGGAAGTTTTCCCCAACAATTTCTTTGAATACTCTTTCTAGACCTTTACCCTTCTCTTCCCCTTCTGGGACACCAATGAGTCTTAAGTTTGGACGTTTTATTTTATCTATCGTATCCCTGAGATCCATTTCGATTTTTTCAATTTTTTTCTCCATTCTTTCTTTTGTTCTTTCATTTTCTGTTCTGTGGACTTCTAGGACACTGAGACATTGTTCAGCTTCCTCTAGTCTTGTATTGTGAATATCCAGAGTCTTTTTAATTTGGCCAACAGTTTCTTTTATTTCCATAAGATCTTCTATTTTTTTATTTACTCTTGCAATGTCTTCTTTATGCTCTTCTAGGGTCTTCTTTATGTTGCTTATATCCTGGACCATGGTCTTCTTGATGTCCTTTAAATCCTTTGCCATGTTTTCATTCCTCAAGTGTAGTTCTTTGATTAATTCTGCCAAGTACTGAGTCTCTTCCGATATCTTGATTTGTGTGTTTGGAGTTGGAGTCTCCGTATCGTCTGGTTTTATCATATGCATTAAGATTTTCTGTTGTTTTTGGCCTTTTGGCATTTGTTTTGCTTGATTGGGTTCTTTCAAGTTGTAAAAAAAAAAAAAGGATATTGATCAAATTTTTCAGAAACACAGTTTGGTGATGTACACTTTCTCTAACTAACCAGCAGGTGGCGTCTGTGAGTCACCTATACCCCTCAAGTCAGTTCTCAACCTTGTCCCCATGGTGTGTGGGGAAATGATTCTTGTGGGGTTCAGTTGGAGAACTCAGTTTGGGTGTGTTGCTGGTGCCGTCTGCCCTGAATGTGGGGCGTGTATACGGATGGCCAGGGAGGAAGGGCAGCTTTAATATTGAAATCCCCCAGGTTCCCAGAGATTCAAGGCCGCTGCAAGAGTCTAAGCCTTCATTTCAGTTCAGCCCCAGGCCCTCTCTTGCTGTCCCACAAACCACCAGACTTAGCATAACGTCCCTGGGTTCTCCGAGCAGGTCCCCCCTCCCAGCCACGATCCTCCAGGAGCTCAGCCAAGAGAATGCCGTGCTACGTCACCAGTGCGCGTCGTCCCTCAAGGGAATCCCTGGGCCGCTGGGCCGTGCGGCGGTGCACTCTCAGCCTGAAGCAAAAATGGCCGAACGGGGTGTCTCAACCCCCTCCTCCTCGCACAGTTCCTCCTTCCCAGCTCCAGGACAACTGGCGGGGCTCTGGGCTGTGGGCACGGCCCCGGGCAGGAGTTTATCCAGCCCTTCGGGGAGCCAGCTGCGAGCTGCGAGCTGCGGGGTTTCTTTCAGCTTCCGGCTCTCCTCTCCGTTCCCCCGGCCCCGAGGGTATCTGCAGCGGGCTGTCTTCCAGGCCAGACACCAAGAGGCCAGCCCAGCCCCCTCTTGCTGTGTTTTACTGTGTGGTTCCCACTCCGGCACCTGCAGTCGCTCCTGGGTTTTTCCATTTTTTTTTTTTTTTTTAAAGAGCCAGTCGGTCTCCAAATGCCAAGCCCTGACTTCCCCACAACGCTCTGCGGCTGCAGGTCTTCCAGCCAGCTTACTCCCTCGTTTCAGAATGCAGACTCCCGGTTTCACCAACTATACGGCCCCTGTGATACTAGCAGAACTCGTCCAGCTGGCGCATCACTGTAACCGGTATTCTGGGTCATTTTCTGGTTTTTATCTAGTGTTTTTCACGGAGGTGTTTTTTGCCGTCTCACCCAGCCGCCATCTTAGTTTCTCCCACATCTGCTTCTTCCATCCATTTACTTTTAACCTATTGACAGCTATATATTTAAGGTGGGTTTCTTGTAGACAGCATTATGGGTCTTGGTTTTCCATCTAATGTGTCAGACTCTGCCTTTTAATTGGGGTATTTAGAACTGACCTTATAGGTTGCCACTGTAAAATTTAAAATTTAGTTCCTGTGTTAAATTAGTCACATTTCAGTCCACATGGGGAAAAGTTCTGTTGGTTTAGGCCGTTTTTATTTATTATAAGTATCAGTTTAGTTTGGTATAGATCTACCATCTTGCTAATTTTTCCTGTTTCTCCTATGTTAATGATTGTGTTTTATCTCCACTACTGTCTTGTTTTATGTTAGCAGTTATGCTAAGGTTTACAATATACTTCATTAATTTATCAGTCTACCTTCAAATAATACCTTCAAATAACACATACAGGGTAAGAACTTTCCAAGAGTATACTTCTGCTTCCCTGCTCCCATCCTTTGTGCTGTTGTCATGTTTTACTTGTACATGTTATAAAATCTGCAATACATTTATTATCTTTGCTTTAGCAGTCACTGATCTTTTAAAGACACCATTTGGTCTTTTTTTTTCCTCTATCTTTTGCCAATACCACAGTTTCTTACTTTCTGTATCTTTGTTGGTATGGGTCTTCTATGTTGTTCTTCAAGAATGTCTTGGCTGTTCTTGGCCTGTTGCATTTCCATATACACATTAAAAGTCATCTTGTCTATTTCCACATATAGCAACACGCTGATTTCTCTCGGTGTTTTTCACTTCTTTGTGTAGCAGTCTTGCACATCTATCATAAGATTTATTCCAAGAAATTTGGTGTTTTATTCCAAGAAATTTGATGTTTTATTGCAGTTTTGTGCTAATTGTTAATTTTCTTTTTGTCCATTGCTGGTATACAGAAATTAACAACTTATTTTTTAATTGAGCTTATATCCAGTGTCTTTGCTGAATTTACTCGTTAATTCATGTAGCTTATATATGTGGATTCTTTTGGGTTTTCTGTGTACAATTTTATATTATCTGGGAATAACAGTTTTTTGAGATCTTTATTTCCAATCCTCAAACTTATGTCTTGTTGTATTGGATCAAGTAGCATCTCCAGTACAATGCTGAATAGCAATCGTGGTAGTGGATATTCTTATCTTCTTCTTTAGTGGGAAAATTTTCACTATCTTATCATTAAATATGTTTCCTGTACGTTTTTTGTACATGCTCCTTAACACATTGCAGAAGTACCTTCTTTTCATCATTTGCTGGGACTTTTTTTTTTATTTAATGAGTGAGTGTTGAATTTTATCAAAAATTTTTCTTTATCTATTAGATTATATAATTATTCTCTTATGCTGTTCATGTGTTAAATTACATTGTTGTCTTTTCAAGGAATAGATGCACTTTGGTCCTGATACAGTATTCTTTCCTTATATCACTGGCTTTATTTGTTGTTACTTCTTAGGATTTTTCTATATGTTTGTAAGAGAACCTGTTGTGTAATACTCCTATTTGTAATGTCTATCCCAGGATTGGTATCAAGTTTATACTTGCCTCATAAAACTACTCGGAAACTTCTGTGTAAAATTGCTCTTAGTTCTCCCTTTAAATGCTTAGTTAAATTCTCCAGTAATGCCATCTGAGCTTCAAGCTGTCTTTATGTAATCTTGTTTAATTAAGGAGTCAGTTTCTTTCACAGTTGAAAGACTATTCATTTAGATTTTCTGTTTCTTCTATGAGTTTTGATATGTTGTGGTGTTTATAAGAGATTCTGACTCTTTCATAAACATTTTCAAATTTATTGGCTTAAAGATGTTAAGATCCTCTATCAGTTTCCCCTTTTTCATTTCTGACATTATACTAGTTTTGCCTTTGATTGACTATGACATGTTTATTCTCTAGTCCATTCATTTCTGTCCTGCCTTTATTATTTCTGCCCCTCCATGTTTGGGTTCAATGTGCTATTCTTTTTCTAACTTCTTGAGACAGGTGGTCGTATCACTGATTTTCAGTCCTTCTTATATTTTAAAACCTAAGTCATGGCTTTTGCTGGACCTAACAAGTTTTTATTTAGCATAATTTCATTAACATTCAGTTAAAAATATTTTCTAATTTCTATTATAGTTTCATCTTTGCTCCAGCTGTCACTTAGATTTGTGTTTCTCAGTTTCCAAACATAATGAAAATTTTCTCATTATCTTTTTGTTAATATCTGGCATAATTGTATTGAGGTAAGAAAACACATTTTATATAATTTCAGTCCTTTGAAATCTGATGCAACATACTGTGTGACTCAGCATATGGTCGAGGTTGGTAAATATTCATGTGTATCTGAATGATTGTATACTCTGCAACTATTAAGTTCTGTTTTCTATGTGTATGGTTTTTTGGGCCAGGTTTATTAATCATGTTGTTTACTCTTTCCTTTATCCTTGCTGAGTTTTTGGTCTACATGAATCCATCAGTTACCAAGAGAGGTAGAATAAACTCTCCCATTATGAATGTATATCTGTTTTTCTTTTTATTCTGTCCATTTTGATTTCTCTCTTTTGCAGTTACATTAGGTACCTGTGAACTTAGAATTTTATATCTTACTGATAAATCAAACCTTATAACATTTTGAAATGTACTCCTTATATCTGGGAATGGTTTTGCCTTAAAGTCTGATTTGTTTGTAATCAATGAAACAAGGCTAGTGCCATTGGTCAGTATTTGTACAGTATCTCTTTTTTCCATCACTTTATTTTTAACCTTTCTGTATCTTTATATTTAAGGTGAATCTCTTGTAAGCAGCTTATGATTTGGTTTTAAGTATATTCCATATAACCACCAACCTAATCAAGATCCAGAAATTCCCATCACTGTAGGAAGTTCTCTGATGCCCGCTTCTGTGAGTCCTCATTCTTCTTAAGCAACCGCTGTTGTGATTTTGATCACTAGAGATTAATTTGCCTATTCTTGAATTTCGTATTAGTGGAATAATACAGTATATACTCTTTTGTGTCTGATTTCTTCCCCACACAATGTTTTGAAGAGCCAACCATGTTACTATATATATTTATCCTCATTCTTTTTTTCCCATTGCTGAATAATATTCTCTTAAATGAATATACTGCAGTTTATTTATCCTTTCTCCTAGTTGTAGACATCTGGTTATTCCCAGTTTGAGGCTATTCTGAATAAAGATGGTGTGAACATTCTTTTACTGCTCTTTTTGTGGACATATGTTTTCATTTCCTTTGGGTAAATACCTAGAAGTATAATTGTTGGTTCATAGGGGAGATACAGATATAGATATAGGTAGATATATATCTTAACAGGAAGTTGCCAAACAGTTGTCCAAAGTGGTTATATCATTTTACCCTCCTACTGGAACTGGTTAGAGTTCCAGTTGCTCTATACCCTCACCAGTGTTAAGTGCTGTGTCATTTTAACTTTGATCCTTCTAGTGGGTGTAAAATTGTCTCTCATTGTGCTTTTAATTTGCATTTCCCAGTTAACTAATAATGTTAAGCATGTTTGCATGTGCTTATTTGCTGTTTATACATCTTTTATGAAGTTGCTATTCACGTCTTTTGCCCATTTTTAATTGGGTTTTTTGTCTTATTTCTTACCGATCTGTGGGAATTCTTTATATGTTCTAGATTTGACTCCTTTGTCAGATATATGTATTGTGAATATTTTATCCCGGTCTGTCTTCCCTGTCATTTTTTTAATGATGTCTTTTGATGAAGGGGAATTTTAATCTTACCCAAGCCCATTTGATCAATTTTGTCCTTGGTTTGTATGTTTTTTTGTCCTCTCTAAGAAATCTCTTCTTACCTTAAGGTCTCAAAGATAATCTCATGTTTTCTTACAGAACTTTTATAGTCTTAGCTCTATGTTTAGTTTTAGTGACCCATCCCAAATTAGTTTTCCTGTATAGTATGAGGTAGAGGTCAAGATTCATTTTTTCCCATTCGTTTATCCAAGTTGCCTCAGCATCATTAGTTGACTTTCCTTTGCCCATAGAATAGCCTTGGGACTTTTGTCAAAAATTATGTAAGTATGCATATATTTGTTACTCACTGTTCTGTTCCATTCATCTATTTCTCCTTTCACCAGCACCACACTTCTTGATTACTATTGCTTAATAGTAGTCTTTAAAACAAATAGTGGAAGACCTCCAATTTTTTGTTTCCTTTTTCAAGATTATTTACAGTATTTTAAGTACTTTGCTTTTCCATGTTAATTTTAGATCTGTAGTGTCAATTTCTACCAAAAAGAGCACACTGAGATTTTGATAGGGATTATGTTGAATCTGTAGATCAATTTGGGGCAAACTGACATGTTAACAGTAGTCTTGTGATCCATGAACATGGTTATCTGTCTCCATTTTTTTAGGCCTTTTAAAATTTCTCTCTGCATTGTTTTGTAGTTTTCAATGTGTATTTTGTTAATTTTTTCCTAAATATTTAATGTTTTTTAAGCTATTTGAAATGGAATTGTATGTTTTCATTTTTTAACAAGTGTTTGCCTAAATATAGAAATACCATTGATTTTTGAATATTGACATTGTTCAGTTATTAATTCTAGTAGTTATTTTGTAAATTGCTTAGTATTTTTTATATATACAATGTTATCTGAGAATAAACAGTTTTATATCTTCCTTTCCTTTTGTTTTTTTCCAGTTCCTTATTGTACGTTCTAGGACCTCCAGTACCATATTGAATAAAATGTCAGTGAGAGCCAGCATCCTTGCCTTGTTCACAGTCTTAGGGGAAAAGCATTCAGTATTTTACTGTTAAATATGATGTTGGTTGTAGGTTGCCCTTTATTAAGTGAAGGAAGTTTCTTTCTGTTTCTGTTTTGCTGAGAGCTTTTTTATCAACACTGGATATTTTGTCTAATGCTTTTCTGCACCTGTTGAGATGATAATATGGTTTTTCTCCTTTATTCTGTTAATATGGTAGAATTAGATACTGCTGAGTAACAAATTACCCCAATTCTTAGCAGCATGAAACGACAAACATTTATTATCTCACATTGTCTGTGGAACAGGAATCCCCGAGTGACTTAGCTGGTATTGTGCTGGCTCAGAGTCTCTCGTGGTGTTGCAATCCAGACATCATCAGGGATGCAGTTACCTGGAGTTGGGCTGAGGTTGAACGATCTGTCCTAAGATCGTGCACTCACATGGCTGGGGACAGGAGGCCTCAGCTCGTCCGTCCTGGGCCTAGTGGGCCTCTCCATGGGGCTGCCCGAGGGCCCTCACCCAGGCAGCTAACTTCCCCCAGAGCAAGAGACTCCAGAGACCTTTATAACCTTCTCTTGGGAGTCACCTGTTGTGAATTCTGTTCATTAGAAGGGAGTTAAGTCCATCCCCAACTCAAGGAATGGGGAATTAAGCTCCAATCTTCAAGGGAGTATTTTTTTTTTTTAAAGTGGATATATTTTATAACTACCAAGACTATAGTAATTGAATTTTAAATGTTTAGCCGTCTTTCCTGCATAACCTTAATCTAATCAGCAAGAAAACACCAGACAAACCCAAATTGAGAAATGTCTTGCGAAATAATTGGCATTTAATCTTTAAAATTCTCAGGGTCTAGAGAGCCAAGGGAAAACTGAGAAGCTATTCCAGATGGAAGGAGACTAAAGAGACATGACAACTAAATGCAGTGTGTAATTTTGAGCTGGATTTTTTGTCACATCAGACATTATTGGGGCAAGTAGCATACTCGATGGGTTCGGAGGAATAGATGGTAATGAATCAATGTTAATTTCACAATTTTGATAGTCTTATTCTGTTTCTGTAGGAGAATGTTCTTGCTTTTAGGAAATACACACTAACATCCAGGGGTGAAGAGGCATCATTTTGGCAACCATCAAATGGTTCAGGGGGAAAACAACAACTATATTTGGAATTTCTCAACTGACTGAAGAAAAATAAATCCTTTGTAATTTACTTGCATCTTTTCTAAAGGTTGGAGATCATTTCAAGTTAAGAAAATTTAAAAGATAATGTCGGTCACTCTAAAATACTCTTTTTTTTTCCTAATTGCTTTGAGAGACAACTGGCTGTTTGCTGCAAAAAAGTTTGACATGCAAAAAAGTTTGATATGTTGATGCCCTCTTCACCTTACACAGGCTCCAGCGGCCCACACCCACCCACTTCACTTTCCCCACGTGGACACTCCTTCCTTTAGGCAGCCTTTGATACCCCATTCTTGGCCCCATGGCTCCTCATCCTGCCACACCCCTGCTCCCATGAACACATACCTGTTCAGCCCACCTAACAGCAGATTTTGAACTTACTAATTTTCCAGGGCAAAAAGAAATGAGAAAGAGCAAAATTAATCCCTTTTTGTTTTACACACATTTGACCATTTCCATAGCTCTTCATGCTTTCCTTTAGAACAGAGTTTTCACCTGACGTCATTTCTCTTCAGCTGGTAGAACTTAATACATCAGTGTTTCATGTATTCAGGTCCACTGGTGGCAGAATCCCTTGGTTTTTATCTGAAAATATCTTTATTTCGTCTTCACTTTAGGAGGTTATTTTTGCTAGATACAGATTTCTGGGTTGATTTTTTTTTTCTTCCAGCATTTGAAAGGTGTTATATTGCTTTTTGGTCTCCGTGGTTTCTGTTGTGTAGCCTGTCATCATTCTTATCAATGTCCCCCTGTATGTAATGTATTCTCTGATTTAAGGTCTGTTTCTTACCTTTTTTGTTTTCCACAATTCACTGTAATATTCTAGGTGTGTAATATACTCTGGGTTCACTCAGCTTCCTTGATCTGCAGTTGGATCGATTTTACAAAATTGGGGACATTTTCAGCCATTATTTCTTTTAATATTTTTTCTGCCCCATTCTTTTGCTCCACTTACGGGATTTCCAACTACACATATATTATATTGCTAGTGATTTTCCCACAGGACACTAAGGCTCTGTTTTGTTTTGTTTTCGTCTTTTTCTCTCTGTTCTTGGTGTTACATGATTTCTATTGATATTTCTTTAAGTACAGTCACTCCTTCCTTCTGTTACCAGTCTTCTTTAAGCACATCCAGTAATTTCATTCTTTTCTCATTTCTAGAATCATTTCTTAATTCTAGAATTTGCGTTTGGTTCTTTTTTATATTTTACATTTCTCAGCTTGAATCCCCCATCTGTTCACTCAATATGACTTTTTTTTTTTTTAAGTCCTGATTATATTTATAAGCTATTTTAAACTCCATATCTTCTAATTCCAACATCTGGGTCATCTCAGAATCTATTGCTATTCCCCATTTTTTCTCTTGACCTGGGTAACATTTCTTTGCATACCTAAGTATTGTGTGCTTTTTTTAATGGCTCATTTACACTATCTTCAATGTGTAATAAAGAACTTAAAATATAAACATCTGTAAAAAAATTTTTTTAAATATGGAAATTTTCAAACCTACCCATCATCTGTCTTCAACAACTATTAACATTTTGCCAATATTGCTTTTCTAGGAATCTTTTTATTGTATACTGGACACTGCAGATATGTTGCAGAGATTTGTAGATTCCTTTTGTCATCTGCTGAAGAGAGCTGAGTTTTGTTTTTGCTGAATGTTAAATGACTGGCTTATCAACTTGAACTTGTGGAAGCTTGGATTTTTACTTTGTGAGTTTGGGCATGTTGTAGTGTTGCCTTTAGCCTTATGGCAAATCCTTAGTCCTGGCACATTGTCTTTACTTCTAAGGTATAACCCACCTAGGTATTCACCCAAGGTGAATCTACCAAGCCCCTGTAGGTTGGCAGGATTCAAACTCCTAACTTTCTCCTCTGCAGTTGGCAGCAACTAAAATCTTTGCTCAGCTTTTCTCTTGTTGTCCATCAGACTCCTTGGACTCTCCCCTGCACATGTGCAGTTTAGGAGTCTGCCTTGGATATGAGAGGAGTGTGTATAATTTGTAGCTGTCTTCTCTGTAGTTCCTTCCTTTCCAGGACATCCCCTACCTCTTTCCAGCCACACTAGCAGCCCTGGAGTTTATCTTCTTACTCTTCCCATCTATAGTGCCTGAGTTCTAGTCACCCCATGCTGCTCAGACTGGTATTGCCCTCAGGAGAAAAGTCTTCTAAATGTGCATGCTCCTGTTTGAGGTTCCCTTCTTCCAGAGGTCGAGTTCGTAACAGTCGCTGCCTGCTTCTGGTCAGTCTCCAGTGCCCTCAAATAGTTCTTTAAATATTTTTTACAAGTTCGTAGTTGTTTTCTTTGTGAGAGTTAATCCATTACAAACTACTCCACCATTACCAGATCAGAACTCCTCAACTTTCATGTTTTTGTGTATTTCATTATTTTGCTTTTAATAAAATTACTGATTCATTTGTTTAAATTTACAGTTTTACACTTTGCTTATTTCCCCTATTTTTTATGTTCTGTGTTCTTTTGGTTTAAGTGTTTACCCTAAAGGTTATCTCATGCATCCTTAACTTACTGAAGTCTAGTATAAATTGCTTTCATCACTTTCCAGCAATGTGAAAATCTTAAGTCCAGTTACTCTTTTTCCTGCCTTTTATTCTCTTAAAGTGTATTAATTCTGTAACTTAGACCCCATAGGACATTTATGATTGTTTTCATATAGTCGGCATTCCTGTAGATTTCCTCCACATATTTATTCTTTTCATTACTTTGCAGTTCTGCCTGCATTTCTGACCCTCCATCTGAGATTATTTTCTTTCATTCCAAAGAACATCATTTTGTATGTTCTTTAGTATACTCTGCTGGTAACATGATCAATTTGTCTGGAAATGTCTTAATTTCATCTTTTTAAATTTGAGCTTTTATTTACATACGGTGAAATGAGTAGATCAGTGATTTTTTTTACCTTGTACCTATTAAAGTACCGTAAAGATATAGACCATTTTCATCACACTCCAGAAACCTCCCTTTCTAGTCAGTATTCACTGACTTACCCACCATTCTGACTTCCATTGCCATAGATTAGATATGGGAGCTTCTGAATTTCATATGAATGTAATCTTACTATGTTGACTCTTTGGTGTTTGCTGATGCCTTCTTTTGCTCAGTATACTGGTTTTTGGTTTTTGGTTTTTGAGATTCATCCATGTTGTTGCATCTATTGATAGTTTCTTCCCTTTTAGTGCTGAGTAGTATTCCATTGTACGAATACACCACCATATATTTATCCAGTTGTTTTAGTTTGCTAATGCTGCCGGAATGCAAAACACCAGAGATGGATTGGCTTTTATAAAAGGGGGGTTATTTGGTTACACAGTTACAGTCTTAAGGCCATAAAGTGCCCAAGGTAACACATCAGCAATCAGGTACCTTCACTGGAGGATGGCCAATGGTATCCGGAAAACCTCTGTTATCTGGGAAGGCACGTGGCTGGCGTCTGCTCCAAAGTTCCGGTTTCAAAATGGCTTTCCCCCAGGACGTTCCTCTCTAGGCTGCAGTTCCTCAAAAATGTCACTCTTAGTTGCACTTGGGATATTTGTCCTCTCTCAGCTTCTCCGGAGCAGGAGTCTGCTTTCAATGGCTGTCTTCAAACTGTCTCTCATCTGCAGCTCCTATGCTTTCTTCAAAGTGTCCCTCTTGGCTGTAGCTCCTCTTCAGAACATCACTCACAGCTGCACTGCATTCCTTCTGCTTGTCTGCTCGTTTACATGGCTCCACTGATTACGGCCCACCCTGAATGGGCGGGGCCACACCTCCATGGAAATTATCCAATCAGAGTCATCTCCCACAGTTGGGTGGGGCACATCTCCATGGAAACAGTCAAAGAATTACAGTCTAATCAACACTGATAATGTCTGCCCACACAAGATTACATCAGAGAATATGGCTTTTTCTGGGGGACATAATACATTCAAACCGGCACACCAGTCTTCTACTGATGGACATTTCAATGGTTTTCAGTCTTGAGATATTATGAATAGAGCTACTATGAATATTTGTTTAGTTATTTTTGTGGATCTATGCACTTGTTACTCTTGGGTATGTATACGTAAGGGTGGAATTTCTGGCTTATGGCTGTGTTCGTTACATATTGCTGTGTAACAGATTTCCCTAAAATTTAGCAGCTTAAAACAAAAATGAACTTTATTATATCGTGCAGTTTCTTTGGATTAGGAATTCAGGAACGATTTAGCTGGGTTATTCTGGCTTTCGCCGTCAACTTCTCAGTAGGCCTGCTTGAGTGTCCTCACAAAGCAGCAGCTGTTCTCTCCTAACAAGTAATCCATGAGAGCCCAAGATGGAAGCCACAGTGTCCTTTATGACCTTGCCTTGGAAATCACACAGTCATTTCCACAGTATCCCATCCTTTGTGAGAGGGGACTAAACAAGGTCATAAGTAACAGGAGAGAGCATCATGGAGGCCCTCCATTGAGGCTGGCTACCACAGCAGATTTAAGGGCATATTTAACTTTATAAAAAACTGCTATTTCCAAAGTGCTTATGCACTATTTGCCACTCCCACCAGCAGTGCATGAGCGATCCATTTGCTCCACATCCTCTCCAACAGTTGTTTTTAACTTTAGCTATTTTGGCAGTTCATTCACTTGTAAGGTCTACTTTCATTGGATATAGAATCCTTGATTTGCAGTTACTGTCTTTCAGTCCTTTGAAAATATTTATTCCATTGCCTTATGGCTTCATGTTTTTGTTGAAGTCAGCTGCTAGCCTTGCTATCTCTCCCTGGATGTTAATGTGTCGTTTTCCCTCCAGCTGCCTTCTAGATTTCCTTACTGTCTTGGGGTCTTAGCAGTCTTATATCAATGTTCTGAGGTGGGATTTTCATTGCATTTCTCCTGTTTGACTTCATAGTATTTCTTGAACCTGTGGTTTGATGTCTTTCAAGTTTGGAAAATTCTCAGCCATTATTTCTGCAATGTGGCTTTTGTTCCATTTTCTCCCCTCACATTCTCAGGCTACAATTACATGTAGTGTAGAAATTCTTACTTTCTTTTTATTTGTCTCTTTCCTCTTTCTGTCTTTTCCATCTTTTTTTTTCCCCCTCATGCTTCAGTCTGGGTATTTTCTTCTGGCCTGTTATCCAGTTCTTTAATCTTCTTCTTTTCAGCTAAGTCTAAACTAATTTTAAACCTACCCATTAAGTTCTTGGTTTTAGTTATTACACTTTTCTGTTCTAAAATATACAATTAGTTTTGTTCATTTCAGGTTCCTTTTCTCTGATAAAATTATCCATCTTGTTCTTTATTTTCTTAAAATTATTAGGCATAGTTTTAAAATTCATTTCTGATGACAAAAACAGCAGAAAGTGGATGGTTGTTGGAGTTGGCTGATGGATTCATGGTAGTCCATTTTCCCGTTTTCTCTACTTTTTTGTGTACATAAAAATTTTCATAATAAAAGTTCAAAATAAAAAGTAAATAATGTCCACCACTGATAACCCCATTCTCTGGGTCACCTTTGCTTTTCGTTGTCTGACTTTAATCCTGATGAAATAATTTCCTTATTAAATTGAATAATCTGAGGCTCTAGATCAAGGTCAGCAGCTACAACCCAATCCAGTTACAACAATTGAGTTACATAATGTCAATGGCTGCTTTCGTGCTACAGTGGCAGAGTTGAGTAACTGCAGCAGAGACCGTCCCACCCACTGAACTGAAATTATTTACTATCTGGTCCTTTACAGAAAAAGTTTACCAGCCCCTGCTCTACTTTCCTCCAGACACACAAATCCAGTCTCCACCACACCCTTTGATTCCTCATCACTTATGGGAGAAAATCCAAATAATCCTTGTCAGTTTAAGTCTGTAGCCAGCAGTTCCTACTACTATCTCATGTTGCCTTTACCCTAATGCTGGGTCTCTGTATCTGGGTAATGGCTTATAGTTCGCCATCCTCATTTACAAAGGTTTTATTTATATCATCTTGTCTTTTTATGTATTGTTCCAGCTATCTGAATGCACTTACTGCAGAATATACCTGTTAAGTTCCATCCCACCTTGGAAAGTGAAAGCCATGTTGGTTCCTCCTGCTGTAAAGGAATCTTCAGCCTCTTTTGTGCCAGCTTGCCACCTGGTACAATGCCCTTTGTTATTCTACCTATTCCGCCCAGCAAGAGCACGGTCGGATGGGAAGCGGAATAAACAGTATCAGCCCTGTCAGGGACACTTGCGGTTGTTCATGAAGTAGTATAGAATTATTTGGAAATAGATTGAAATTAAAGATGCATTTTGTATTCTCTGGGAAAAAACATAAAAAATAGACATACGCAAAGAGTTACAGCCGAAGATTCAATACAAGAGATAAAATGGAATACAAAAAAAATTAACTTATCCGGATATGGACAGAAAAGGAGGAACAGAGAAACAACAAATGTCAAAATGGAAAACTTAAAATCAGCCACATAAATAATTACACTGGAAGTAAATTCTCCTATTTTTCTAGCATTTACATGTTTTATAGATTCCATAAATCTGTTCTCTGCAATCCATAATCGTGATGTCTGTGAATACCAATGGCCATGACAGTTCTGCTTTTTTGAAATTTTTGCCCTTTTTTTTCCTTATTTGTATTGGCTAATCCCTCCAGAACATTGTTGAATGAAAGTGATAAGAGTAGATATTCATGCCTTGCTCTTAGGGGGCAGCAGGGATGTGGAGTGACTGTAACTGTGAACGTTTCTAATGGGAGTATAAATGTTGTGGCTACTTTGGAGGGCTCTTCTATATTTTCATATTAAGTTAAACATACATCTACCCTATGACCCAGAAATTCTACCCTTAAGTATTTGCCCAAGAGAAATTAAAATATATGTTTACAAAAAGACTTGTACAAACATGTTTATAGCTACCTTATTCATAATAGCTAAAAATTTAAAACAACACAAATGGGAAAAATAATATATTCATACAAGGGACTCCTACACAGCGATAAATAACAGAATGAACCACCAAACAACCAAGATGAGTTTGGAAAACACTGTTAAATGAAAGAAGCTAGACACAATAGAGTACA
Organism: Choloepus didactylus; assembly: GCF_015220235.1. Classification (NCBI taxonomy): domain Eukaryota; kingdom Metazoa; phylum Chordata; class Mammalia; order Pilosa; family Megalonychidae; genus Choloepus; species Choloepus didactylus. The sequence goes on from NC_051325.1 coordinate 60,796,120, forward strand.
TGTTGTATGATTCCATTTATATGAAATCCAAGAACAGTCAAAACTGATCTACAAAGTAGAAGTCAAAAATAGTTTGCATGGGGTAGGAAAGAAGAATTAAATGGACATGGGCATAAGGGAGCTTTCTGGGGTTATGAAAATGTTCTTTATCGCATTTTGGGTGGCAGTTATATGAGAATATGCCAAAGTCAAAATTTATTTAACTGAAAACCCTACTCTCTGCATTTTATTGTATATTAATTATGCCTTAATAAAATATATATACTTTTTAAAACCTAGTCCCAAGGATATGGAGCAACTAGAACTATCATATACTGCTGGTGGGAGTGCCACTTTGGAAAACTGGCAGTGTCTACTAAAGCTGGACACCCATACTTGTCCCAGGAGCTCATCATCTAGGTATCTCCCCTACAGCAGTACTGACATACACTCACCCATTGGCATGTACAAGATGTTCCTAGCAGTGCTATTTGTAATAGCCCCAAATTGGAAACAACCTAAAACTTCCTATACAATAAAACAAATAAATTTTGGTATAGTTATAAAAAACAAACAAACAAAAAACCCAGTGCCAAAGCTACTGATGTTTTTCCTGGTTTTCAAATGAGAGAACTAAGAGGTTAAGTGACTTGCCCAGTGATAGACAGTTGGTGGCAGAGCTAAAAACAAAACAATTAAAAAAAAAAAAAAAGCAAGGTAGTCTGGTTTAAAAGTCTGCACTCTCAGCTAGTGCACTCTTGTCTCATAACCTCTGGCCCAGCAATTCTAATAGAACTTCATCCTACAGGTAAGCTCACTGAAGTTCCAGACAACAAAGTTAATAATTGCAGCATTGTTGATTAGTAGGGATCTGATGAAATAAATTATACTGCAATCACTCAATGTAATATGATAAAGGAAAAGAGCTAGCCTGAGAAAACTATGTGTTTATATTGGATGATCTCCTAGACATAGTGTGGAATGACAGAAACAGAAGAAGAGAGCGTGTGCCGCTGTGCATGTTAAACAAAATAAGGAGGGATGCAAGGGAGTGATACATACATGTGCTTGTAAAAGTCTACAGCCTTTCTGAGAGGAGACTAAGAAACCCATAAGATCAGTTTCCAGGGAAGGAATTGGCTGCCTGGGAAAAAGGAGTAGGAGGGAAACATTTTGGGGTATATCTGTGTTGTACATTTTGGATAGTGAAGCATACCAGTGCATTACCTGTTCAAAAGAATTGATGAATACAATTACAGTCTGGAATGACTGGAGTAGATCATCACACTTGTTTGCCTGAACCAGCAGACGCCTCCTGCGACTTGCTATGGACTATTCTCCCTGTGGCCCCCACCGATACTCTGTAGCTCTCGTGTGGGTCTGTCTCTCAGTCTGCTCTCTCCTGCCTGCCTGGCCTGCCCCATCTATCTCCAAGATCATTTCAGGAACCTCTTAGTTTGCTGCCCACCCTTGCTTCTCTTTTTCATCCAGTTCCCTCCGTCTTGGCTGTCCCCTTCCAGTCCTCAGTATTCCTCGGTTTTTGCCTCTGTGTCTGTTTTTGGCTCTGACCTGTGCAGTCCTTAACAGTGGAGGTCCATTTGGCCCATCCGTGGATTAAGGACCCGATATCAGGCCGAGAGCCTCACAGGTCTGTCCCAGCATCACTTCCTTACCCCCTCCATGGCTTTCCTTCACTTGTAGCCATGTTTCCCAAAATGTCACATGTGGGATGATTGTAGATGGCACACAGGTGAACAGTTTAAAAATCTGTATTAAGTATTTTATTCTCTTTTAGGAAAAAAAAATAAAACTAGTTCATGAAACCTGTGGGTTATTTATTTTACCAACGTTATTACTTAAATGAGACTAAGTTAAAAAAACAAAACAAAACACAGGAGCATGATTTTCTTTTAATGTCTAGTAGTAAATAATAGAAATGGAACACAGATACGGCAGAAATGGCAGTGGTGGAGCACTGCCCTTAGGGAATTGCTGACTTACACCGAGTAGGCTCTCAGCATGTTTGAGTGCTCTGGCTTGCTCACCCCTCACCAGCTGCCCCCAGCCTGCCTGTTGCCTCTTCTGTGGTTACCTAACCCCGTAGAAAGGTTGGGATTCCTCTTGCACATTGAAAATGCTGTGCTTTTGTTCCTGCCGTTCCTCGTTATGGAATGTGACCCCATCAGGTCTGTCCACATGTGCCAAGTAAACTCTCCCTGTAACCTCTGGGTTCACTGCCAACTTTACCTTTTCTCTGAAGTTTTCCCTGCAGTATTAGTTTCCTGTTACCGCTATAATAAATTGCCACAAACTTAGCAGCTTAAAGTAATACCAGTTTTTGCTTTTAACAGCTCTGGAGGTTAGAAGTGCAAATCAATTTCACTGGGCTAAAGTCAAGGTGTTGGCAGATCTGGTTCCTTCTAGAGGCTCTAAGGGGAAAATCTCTTTACTTACCCTTTTCAGCCTGTAATAACCACCTGCATTCCTTGACTTGTGGCCCCCTCCTCCGTCTTCAAGCACATGGCTCCAGTCTCTGCTTCTGTCTCGGCATCACCTTCGCCTCTGGCTCTGACTCCTCCCTGTCCATCTTCTAAGGACCATTGTGATAACGTTGGGTTCACTGGGATAGTCTCCCCATCTCAAGATCCTTAACTTAATCACACCTGCAGAATCATATATTCACAAATCGTGGAGATTTGGATATGGATGTCTTGGGGAGGCCATTATCTTGCCCCCCAAATCTGGCATCACCACTCTCCTAGGGACTTAAATTTGGCTTTACCTCTTTGATGCTCCCACAACTCTCTGTTCATTCTTCTGTTACCTCATGGACTGTTTGCCTTGTATTTATCTGTTCTCCTTGACAATTTCACCAGCCCTTCCACTCTGAGCCTCTTGTGGGCAAGAATGGTGTCTTCCTCATTGTTCTAGTTTGCTAATGCTGCCAGAATGCAAATCACCAGAGATGGATTGGTTTTTATAAAAGGGGGTTTATTTGGTTATACAGTTACAGTCTTAAGGCCATAAAGTGTCCAAGGTAACACATCAGCAATCGGGTACCTTCACTGGAGGATGGCCAATGGTGTCCTGAAAAACTCTGTTAGCTGGAAAGGCACGTGGCTGGTGTCTACTCCGAAGTTCTTGTTTCAAAATGGCTTTCTCCCAGGACATTCCTCTCTAGGCTGCAGTTCCTCAAAAATGTCACTCTTAGTTGCACTTGTGATATTTGTCCTCTCTCAGCTTCTCTGGAGCAAGAGTCTGCTTTCAACGGCCATCTTCAAACTGTCTCTCATCTGTAGCTCCTGTGCTTTCTTCAAAGTGTCCCTCTTGGCTGCAGCTCCTCTTCAGAAGTTCACTCTCAGCTGCACTGAGTTCCCTCTGTCCGTCAGCTCATTGATATGGCTCCAGTGACTCAACTGAGACCCACCCCAAATGGGCAGAGCATCACCTCCATGGAAATTATCCAGTCAGAGTCATCACCCACAGCTGGGTGGGGCACATCTCCAAAGAAACATTCAAAGAAATCTAATCAACACTGATAATGTCTGCCCACACAAGATTACATCAAAGATAATGGCATTTGAGGGGACATAATACATTCAAACTGGCACACTCATCTTGCTTGTCTGGTGTTCCTGACATACAGCACAAGTCCACATGTTTGAGGAAATCAATAAAACAACCAGTGCAAGATGGCCCACGGCACTCCAGTTCAGAGCACAGACTGGGGGGGCAGCCGCCTGGCCTCAGATCCTCACTGCACCACTTCCTAGCTCTGTGCCCTCGGTACCTCATCGACACAATGGTGATGAAGACTCGACCCCAACCCAGGGGCTCACAGTAAGGATTAAATGGGATCACACGTGTAAAAGTGATGAGAAGAAGGCCTGAGAGTAGTGATGAACACTTAGTAAAGGCAGCTAGTTTTATCACAGTTTCTGAATTTATATTACCTATGTTGTGAAGGGTTTCCTATATGTATGTGTTATTCTTGACAAACTTAGGAAAGGGGGGGCTAAAATGTTTGTTGTTAAATTTAGTTATCTTTAAACTTAAGGGAATGTTTTCTTTAATTCTAAATACTTTCCAAAAATGTATTTTTAGAATGCTTGGCAAAAATGTAGAAAGTCATAAAGGATTTGCTTGGGGTGACCATGAAGTTGTGGCCCCAACAGTCTATTTTGGACCCCTCTGATTTAAGTGGGTAATGATTGCTTCAAAGAGAGCACTATGCAGAGTGATGGATTAACTCTTGGCTCTCACTAGCCTAAGAGAGTGTAGAGTTTAAAGGAAGTGTTAAGAGAAAGGCTTGACTGTGGAACCCACACAAGTAACAGAATTTTTCTGGCATTCTGAAGCCAGGAGTGACCCTCTCTCTATTTAGCCACCCCTTGCTGAGAACATTCTAAACTCTCCGGAAGGCCCTGCTATCTCCATTAGAGTTGGTACTAGATTGCATGTACCTTTGGTCTTTTTACATCTAAATCTTGGTGTATTCAAAGGTGTTTCTATCGGTATATACAGCCTAGAGGTCCAAGTGTTGCTTGTGTGAGATTTAGAGTTGTTTAGCAGCTACGGTCCTTCATTAATTTTTAAATGCACCGAGTAGTTCACCCTCAGCAGGCACTAAACACCAGTGTGCAGGTGACAGCACCCGTCATGCCATTCAGAGAGAGGGGCTGTGGTCAGGGCATGTCTATGTTCAGTCAGTGAGCTGAACAAGTGCACTGCAGTTAAAGAAAAGAAAGACATTTTAAAACTTCTTGTGGCAACTATTTTCATTGGGAGCACGTACTCTGACCAAAGATCGTGACTACTTGGTGTGCATGAGAGTCATATTTTTAGAATGTCATGAAAAATGGAGAAGTATATGGAAGGCATTCTAGCTTTAGGAAATAATGCTAGTGGGGATTTTAGATTAAAGAGGTAATAAGATCTGCCTAGGCAGAGTGAAGAGAGATGGTTTAGTAGTGAAAAATAAGGTTATCAGACAAGTAAATGGCAGGCTGGAAAATAAAAATGTATCATTTGGATGGCAGGAAGCCATTGCCTGTTTTTCAGAAAGCAAGATATTGAAGTTATCACATCCTCTGTATCATTTAACTTGAACATAAAGGAGTGATTCTGGAGTTCAAATGACAATGGAAGGGAAAAATTGTAGTAGTCCTACTCAAAGATTAGGGTTCAATTTATGAATTGATTTCAAAGGTTGAGGTTCAAGTGTTGATTAAATATAGCTCTACTACAAAACTGGATGCAAGCAACAAAGGATGAAAAAAGAGTTGCAGCTCAATTCTGTTTTGTGGAAGACAGACATAATATACTATGATTGAGAACTCAAAGAGGGACTCTTTGGGGGGCGGGAGTTGGAAATAATCTCTGACTTCACCATGTTAAGTTTGAGATGGTGATGAAGTGTCTGACTAGTGTACTCAAACTAAAGTCAATCAGAGTTAGAATTGTGCTATCTTCCACACACATTTAACAGCTTGAAGCTGTGGGAAGGAATTAGTTGTCCTTGAGCCTCCTGCAGTGGGACTAGGCCAGAGCTCAGTAGGGGCCAGTTGCCATCAGGGAGAGACAATGGACAGCACCCTTTCCAAGTCAGACCCCACTGGCTTGGATGCTGCCACTGCATAGTAGGATCAGAATCCAAATGCTGGGAGGAGGAAATGGTTCTAACGGGTGTGATATGCCAAGATTTGGGTCTCTCAGAAATCAGTGGAGATTGGCTTTGCAGCCTGCTGCTGAAGTTTCCTTAGGATACCCAGGGGAGGGAGGTGATGGTCTTCTCACTATAGTCATCTGAGGTAGGACCTGCTAGTGGAAAATAACTCCTGATCGACACATGTGCGAACAGCCAAAAGAGATCCCATGATCTGTCACAGACTTCTTATCAGAATTCCAGAATTCTGAGTGGTGGTTGGAGTCAGTGACTCTGCTGTAACTCCTGGATTTGACCTTTTGGCAGGGGTAGGGGGGTGAGAGTTGGCTGAGCAGGAGAGGGTAGGAAGGACTGTCCCTGGGCAGTCGGCCCTGTGATGGTCAGCCCACATCCCTCACACCCTAGAGTTCACACACCTGACCACAGTTAAAGAGCCAGGGATTCCTCTAGTGTCAATCTTGACCTGCGCTTCGGGAGATGCTTCAGAAAGTGCTCGGCTAAGACTCCCCAGCACTGTTGGAGTAATAAAAAGTGAAGTGGCTTGTAGTCAACATGGTAGTAAATGTTTTGCCAGAGTTCCAGAGTAGCAAAGAGGAGGGAGATAAGTAAGAGATAAGTCACAGGGGAAAAAGTGCAGCGAGGTCCCTTACCTCCTGGAGCTTAACTTTCCTCACAGGTGAGTTAGACATTGAACAGGTAAACCATAAATAAGCTTATCAGACGTTGTGGCAAAACCAGATGGGATGATGTGTTGGAGAGTGATGTGAGGCTGGGAGGCTGCGTAGTTTGGGGTGGACAGCACAGGTTTCTGTGATGGTTAACTTTTGGCACTTAGACCTGTAGAATGAGGAGCTCTGGCCTTGGGAGAACTGGTGGGAAAGCATTCAAGAAAGAGAATGCTAGGTGTGAAGGCAAAAATAGGAACAATCGGAAGGATTTGAGGCTGGGGGCCCAGGCAGTATGTGCTGGGATCATGAACCAGGGTAGCGAGGATGGGCAAACCAAAGAAAAAACACGTCTGACTCAGCCAAAGTCAGAACAGTGGAAATCACACCTGGTGTATACGGAAATGTGTTTATTCTCGAGTTGGGAAGAGTCAATGTGGGAAGCATATTTAGGGACTTAGGGCTTATAACGTCTCTTTTCTCTGAGAAGACTGAAACAAGCTGTTGCCCCCAAAAGGAGAATAATTGGAAGTCTAAGGATATGGAAAGGAGCAGAAAAAATGTGGAATAATTGCTGTGTGGAATAGGAGGCCTAAGAGCCAGACCCAGCCAAGATATCCTATCATACTGGTCTATATAACTTTGTGATTTTTCTCCAGCAAGGCAGCCGCTCCTCTACCATTGGGTAGAGGAAGCAAGTGGAGGGGTTGCTTGAAACTTTTCTGGGAGATGGAGACAAAAGAACACACAAGAGTCCTTAAAGAGCTGATAGTGTGGGCAGGGGATGCCAGTGATAAAAGGACGAAGCTAGCAGACGTCAATACAGACCCAGAAAGAGAGCTTAGGATACAAAAAGACCTTAGGGTAGATAGGAAGGTGGTGTGGGGGAAGTGAGGAGGTGGGATAGCTGGAAGGATGGGGTCTGGGGTCAGAGATGGAAAGTGGGTCTAGTTCTTTAAGACACTTTCATTGCATTACAGCTGCCATCTTGTCTTTGTTTCTGCTGTCTGAGTAATGAATCTATGCTTTTATTAAAAGGGAAATTTTTGGCAAGTAGGTTGCACTTCTAATCCTCTAATGAAACATTTCCTTTTAATTGTTGTGTATACCTTTCTCAGCTTTTTGTCTACTTGAAGCATATTTCTTCTCTTGTCCTTCGAACTGCCACAATGGATGTGTTGGCTGTGTTGGCTGTGTTAATGGGTTTCTGTTGGATGCCTGTTGTCATTCTTAAATGTAACACCACAGCCAACATTGATGGAGAGTTGAGTTACAAGCTTTTAGGACTAATGGCAGAGTCTAAACTGAAACATTTCCTGGAGCTGCCTTTAAATAATAATAATAATGCCGTGGTGTAGGGTATAGTGCTTTACAATTTACGAAGCACTTTCACATACATCATCTCATTGAATCCTCACAATAAACAATGCTTTTTGAATACTGAGATGTTTCCTAAGTGAGAAATCATGTCTCATATCCTGATTTAATCGTGGTAGTGAGTCACCAAAGTTCTTGATACAATAATCATTAATCAAGCACCTTCTCTGCACATAGCACTTTACTAAAGGTACCAAGAGGTAAACTTCCAGTAAATAAATATTCAGTAACTACTACCTATCCAATAAGTGTGATCTTGCTTCTTAACTCACCTTCCCTTCCTCATTGTAGTCATTATTTTGGAGGCTGCTTGCTAAGCCATACATTTATACAAATATTGTCAGGAATTCAGTTTAAGTTGTAAAATTGAGGATTTTGATAGTTATCCAAACTCGAATTCTTTAGAGAATCATTCTATTGATTTTAACTTGCACTTTCATGAAGATTATGTATCTTTTGACTCTCACGTAAAAGATTCCAGGCATTCAGCATGTCCAAAAGTACCTAGCCATTGAGTTTAGCATCCTGATTGGGGTATGAGTTCAAGAGTTTATCTTGGCCCTTGGCCCCAGGAGGCTTATTCCCCAGTGTTAGAGAAGACAAGGTGTGCTGGGGAGTCTGGGAAGCAAAGTACTAGACAGGAGGCTCCTCTAGATAGGGTGGGGAAGGAGAGGGTAGTGTCAAAGCTTGGCCCAGCCCAAGGATTTAGGGTCTCACTTGAGATTCTCCAAAAACTAGGGGGCCCCAAAAATAATAGGAACCCCTTCCTTCAGTGCACCCTGGGCAGTGCTTCTAACATAGTGAGCAGTGTGACCTATAAACCATCATTCCTTCTCCCACGATGTCTTGGTGGGATCCCGAGGTTGGTTGTGGGGCCTCAGCCAAGAGACCTTTTCGGTTCATGAAAAACAGGTGGCATCAAGGTACGCCAGTGACGACGAATCAGGCCACCTCGGTGCAGCCGTCACTTCTTCCCACTCCTCATTTGGCCTCTTAATTTTGTTAACTCTAGCACTACACTAGCTCTTATTCAGCTGTTTATGTAGGCATGTGGTTGGGAAGGGGTTGGGGAGACAGCCCAAATGGCCTAATGTTTTTTCACTAGTGCACACATTTCCTGGACACACAGCTTTTTTAGAAACTTCCTCCATTGATAACATCTGTTTAAGTACCAGCTTCTGTATTTTACGAGGGTGGGTGATGGATGGATTACGAAACTTATCTCTTGGTTCTTTTAATATTGATCTTAGACCATCAAAAGCCAAAGAATTCTTCCTTCTCTGTGTTGGACAGATGTGCCTGGTGCTTTATTTTGACACAGGCTATGCAGGCAGCATCTTAGCATTCCATAAATACTCCAAAGAGGAGAACAGTTGGATATGGTGTGGGGCTGGGTGTTTGAGCCTTAAGTCTAAATGATGTTTCCAAATGGGGCTGGAACCATGCTTTGAATAATTGTATCCTGATCATTTAGGTCTCTCTTTATAGGGCATCTTTTATGACCAAGACTGTCCAGTACCAAAATGAGCTACATAAATTCCTAATCTGGGATACAGCTGGACAAGAACGAGTAAGTCACTCTTTAATTTACTATGTGTTTATCTGAGGCCCAAATTAAACCTCCAACTAAACTGTCATTTTCACATTACTCACACTTCTACTCTATGCGCCAGAGACACATTTATTTCCATTTGTGTAGGCCAGCCTTTTTCTTTTCAATTAGACCCACAAAGTCCACTGAGGGAGAAGGTGATAATGGGCACTGAGGGCAGTTTTATACTTTTTAGTGTCTTAAAGTAAATGCTCACAGACCTGATAAAATCCTGCTCTGATCATTGTGTTTAATTTGGGACTCCTTCCTCTAGCAAAGATATAAAAGAATTAGTGGTAGAAAGAGTTAAGCACATCTCATTTATAGCTACCTTTTAAAAGCTAAAGTGATAACTTTACAGCATATAAAGTTTGAGATTTAAGTGAAATGGATGAGCTAACACCATGCCTTGCAATAGGTCTTTAATAAATGCCTGAAGATAAAGTTGTTCACTATGGTTATCTGCTTGAGGAAGATCCTGAACCTGAAGTGGGCTGGGGCCACAGCAGCACAAGGCCAAAGGGCTTCTAGTGACGCCCACCCAGAGAGAAAAGATGTGGGAAGGCAGGGAGGGGACCAAGTGCATGCCTGCTGCCTCGTTTTCCGTCTGGTCACTGAGTATCATTTCCCTGCCGAGGTGCATTTAGCAGCCACACTGTTATTCATCTGCCGTTTAATTTTGTTTTCAAGCGGTGCTATCAAAACAGAACGTCTGATCAATGCACAGTGCTATCTTCAGCTCTTAAAAGTATACCAGAAGTAATCAGGAGAAATAGTCTGTTGTCACAGTCTTATCTAAGTCAGCATAGATACTGTGTATGGTATAAAATCTGACAGGAGTCATCACAGACAAATGAGAAACAAAACAAGCCTTTACTGTTGTCCTAGACATAGACACCATACATTTGTACAGATTTAGTGTCTTAGGTTTTGTCTCTGTTTGGTTTCTTCTGTTTTTTAATGCTTGATGTCATGCCCTGGGTCCCATTACTCATCGGCGATACCTCTGCTCAATTTCTGCCATCCCCCAGTTCCTTCTTGGCTATGTTGATTATCAAGATTGGAGCAATCTGGCCAGTCAGACCTTTGCCACCCAGCCCTCTTCCGTCTTCAGAAGTGCTTCCCTGCATGACCTGCTCAGCCTTCTCTCCCCAGTAACCTCCTGGAAAAGCTGCCCGTACTGGCTGAGTTCCAGCCTCACCAGCTTCCGTTCTGTTCCTCAGACACTCCTCAGTCCTTGCCGTCTGTACATATTGTTTCCTTTCACTGGAACTCTCTTCCCTCCACTTGTAGCATAGCCAGGTGGCTCCTTACCAGCCCTTTGCTCTCAGGTTAAAGGTCACACCCTCATCATAAGAGGAGTCTGTGAACTACTGTATGCCAACAATTTAGGTAACCCAGACAAAGTGCACAACTTCTAGAAGCACACAAACTTCCTAAACTGACTCCAGAAGAAATAGAAGATCTCAACAGACCAATAAGTAAAGATAAAAGCCCAGGACCTGACAGCTTCACTGGTGAATTTTACCAAACATTCAAAGAAGAATTATCACCATCCCTACTCAAAGTCTTCCAAAAAACTGAAGGTGGGGGGAAACACTTCCCAGCTCATTCTGAGGCCATCATCACCCTCATACCAAAGCCAGATAAAGTTATCACAGGAAAAGAAAATTACAGACTGATATCCTTCATGAATATAGATGCAAAGAAAAAAAAAAAAAAAAAGACCAGCATGCTAGCAAACTGAATCCAACAGCACATTAAAAGAATTATACACCATTATCAAGTGGGATTTATCCCAAGTATGCAAAGGTGGTTCAGCATAAAATCAGTTAAGGTAATATACCACATTAACAGAACAAAGGGAAAAAAGAACACACAATCATCTCAATTGTCAGCGAAAAGGCATTTGACAAAATTCAGCACCCCCTTCCTGATAAAAACACTCAGAAAACTAGGAATAGGCAGAAACATCCTTGATATAATAAAGGGCATATATGAAAACCCATAGCTAACATCATACTCAATGGAGAAAGACTGTGAAAGCTTTACTTTGAGATCGGAAACAAGACAAGGATGCCCAGTGTCACCATTGTTATTCAGCATTGTACCAGAAGTTCTGGCCAGAGCAGTTAGGCAAGAAAAAAAAAGAAAAGGCATCCAAATTGTAAAGGAAGAAGTAAAATTCTCCCTCTTTGCAGATGACATGATCCTGTACAAAGAAAATCCTGAAAAATCCACAACAAAACTACAAGAGCTAATAAATGAATTCAGTTAGAAGTGACAGAGTACAAGATCAACACACAGAAACATCAGTGGTGTTTCTAAACACTAGTAATGAACAATCTGAAGAGGAAATCAGGGGGAAAAAATTCTATCTACAATAGCAACTGAAAGAACCAAATACCTAGGAATAAATTTGACCAAGGATATAAAGGACTTATACATGGAGAACTGCAAAACATAGCTATAAGAAGTTTTAAAAGACCTAAATAAATGGAAGGACATTTCATATTCCTGGATTGGAAGACTAAATATTGTTAAGATGTCAATTCTACCAAAAGCAATATACAGATTCAATGCAGTTCCTATCAAAATTCCAACAGACTTCTTTGCAGAAATGGAAAAACCAATCGTCAAATTCATGTGGAAGGATAAGCATCGCTGAGTGACCAACACCATCTTGAAAAAGAAGCGCAAAGGTGGAAGACTCACATTTCCTGATTTTAAAACTTATTAATTGCAAAGTGACAATAAGTGAAACAGCATGGTATAGTACAAGGAAAGACCAATGGAATTGAATTGAGAGTTCAGAAATAAGCCCTCACACCTTTGGCCAGATGTTCTTTGACAAAGGTGCCAAGTCCACTCGGTGGGGAAAGAATAGTCTCGTCAGCAAATGGTACTGGGAGAACCTGGATAGCCACATGCAAAATGAAGGTGGACCCTTCTTATACCATATACAAAAACTAACTCAAAATGGATCAAAGACCTAAATATAAGAACTAAAACTGTAAAAGTCCTAGAAGAAAACATAGAGGTTAACATCTTCAGGACTTTGCGTCAGGCAGTGGTTTCTTAGACTTTATGCCAAAAGCTTAAGCAACAAAAGTACAAATAGATAAATGGGGCTTCATCAGAATTTAAAACTTTTATGCATCAAAGGACTTTATCAAGAGAGTAAAATGACAACCTAAGAATGGGAGAAAATATTTGGAAACCATATATATATATATATATATGAGTTTAATATCCAGAATATGTAAGAACTTCCACAAGTCCATGACAAAAAGACAACCCAATTTAAAAATGAGAAAGAGACTTGAATAAGATTTCTCTAAAGAAGATATACAAATGATCAATAAGCACAGAAAAGATGCTCCAGGTCAATGGCCATTTGGGAAACAAATCGAAACCACAGTGAGATACCATCTCACACAACTAGAATGGCTACTGTTAAAAACACAGAAAATAACAAGTGTTGGAGATGGTGTAAAGAAATAGGAACCCTTGTACATGGTGGTGGGAATGTAAAATGGTGTAGCTACTGTGGAAAACAGTTTGGCAATTCCTCAGAAAGTGAAATATAGAATATGACCCAGCAATCCCACTTCTAAGTATATACCCAGAAGAATTGAAAAAGGGACTTGAGCAGACATTTGTACACCAATTTTCATAGTGACATTATTCACAATTGCCAAAAGGTGGAAGCAACCCAAGTGTCCATCAACTGAAGAATGGATAAACAAAATGTGGTGTACACATACAATAGAATATTATTTGGCTGTAAAAAGGGATGAAGTTCTGATGCATGCTTCAAAATGGATGTACCTTGAAAACATCATGTTGAGTGAAATAAGCCAGACGCAAAAGAACAGATACTATCTGATCTCACTTATATGAAATAAGCAGAATGTGCATATTCATAAGGTCAGAAACCTAGAATACAGGTTACCAGGGGCAGAGTGGGGGAAGGAATTGGGGAATTAATGTTTAATTGGTAAGGAGTTTGTTTGGGGTGATGGAAAAGTTCTGGCAATGGATGATGGGGATGGAGTCACAGTTTTGTATATGTAATTAACACCGCTGAATTGTATATTCAAAAAGAGATCAAAAGGGAAATTTAAGATTGTATTAAAAAATCAATGTTTTCCCTAAACCTTCTGTATTGGAGCAAGGCCCCCAGTCATTTTCCATCACTGCCCTCAGGACACTCATTGAAAGTTCGGATCAGATACCTGTCTCCTTACCTGTTTATTGACTGTCTCTTCCTGCAGACAGCAAAGTTCAAGTGCTGGGACCACATCTGTCTTTCTGCTGCAGTATTCACAGTGCCTAGCACAAAGTTGGTGTTTGCCTGTTGGTTGGACACATCAGCAAAGGAAGTCTTTGGGTTATTTTTTTTGTACCCAAACAGATTTGATTGTCCTCATCCACGAGATTGTTACCTATTTGTACAATCTGGTCTGTCTTCCGTTAGACTCTGAGCTCATTGGTACAGGGCCTGTCTCTTTTCATGTCTGAGTTCTCTTCCCCTGGCACACAGTATCGATGCCAGTGGATTTATGTCAACTGAATGCCAGCCCTACTTTGGCAAAGGTAAGGACAGATCCTATACCTATATTTACATGCGAGTATTGCACTCCCAACTTATACATTTCTGGTATTTGCACATTGTTTTATTATTCAGTTCTCTATAGTTATGAGATTTATTATAGAACCAAAAGTCATCATAAAATGAAAACTCTCTTTTTTGAACTGATCATTCGAACAGCCTCCCTGTTTGACGCAGCGTCTCTTGCTGCATATAGCTTCAACAGATGTGTCTTCTTTCTGATGGTCCAGTTATAATCAATTGCAAAGTGATTTCAGTAAATTGATCAAAGTGTTTTGGGAGAAATTCTCAACTGTTATACAAAGCCATCGACAGTAGGATCTGGTTAATTAAAGGAAGAGAAAAAGACTGTTCAGAACGATGATATAAGTGTTTTGTAAGAGAATGATTTGTGTATCCCAAGAATTAAGAGAACCCTGGGGAAACCTGTTAAGAGTCCTCAAATATTTTTGTAAAAAATGACCCTTTTTTGTAATAGGACTATGGGTCAAACATGAAATGAAGGCTACCATGTCATGCTAGCATATAGTCTCATCAAAAGAATCATAGCCAAATTATCAGTCAACTTTGATGCAGTGTTTATTCAAATGTTTAACTCCTGGTTACAATTATAAACATAAGTGTTTTCAAATACCAGGTAAAGTGAAACTTGTTTTTATAATCTTTAATTTTTTTTCTCAAGAGAGAGGCTTTGTCAGACATTTTTGTCCCTATTATTTGCTATCCTAAATGAATCCATTTTAAGTGACCTTTTTCCATCATCATCTTTTGCTAACAAGGGTTCCTGCAGTCATGTTGAGCCAGATACAGCACCAGGCATAAAGAAGCACCATAAATACACCATAGATGTAGCAAAAAAACATTTCAAATACTTTCCACATGTGTGTGATAACACAAAAGAAAGCTTTTTAACCAAAGTCTAATAGACTCTGCATCTGGTCCTTAAAGATTTATATCCCTGCATCTTATATCATTACTCCTGATGACTATTTTCACAGTGTCCAGAGCACCAGGAGGTCATGGACTCATTTGTTGTCACAGTAGTTGTTTGAGGAATTGTTCTCATTTTTAAATAGAAAACAAGTAAACTGGCTCCATATCACCAAGGGCTCAAGTCGGCAAACTGCGGCCCGCCAGGCAAGTCCAACCTGCTACCTGTTTCTGTAGATAAAGTTTTATTGGAACACAACCATGCTTATCTGTTTACATCTTATGTGTGGCTACCTTCTCTCTACCATTGCAGAGTTGATTAGTTGCAACAGAGATCATATGACCCGCAGAGTCTAAAGTATCTACTACTTGGCACTGTACAGAGAAAGTTTGCTGACCCCTGATCTAGAGCCATATTGGGAGCAGAGACGTGCTGACCTCCTTTGAGTCTCTTCATATGCTGCCGCCTTCTTTCTTTACACCAAAAGGTCAGGGCAAGAGTTCCAGTGCCAGTAACGGTGGAGTGGCTTGTAATTAACCAACTCCCCCATGGATTTAAAGAAAAAAAAAAACTCTTGACAAAATATTCTAAAAAACAACTATTTGAAGGAACAGCTGAGAAAGTAAATGTAGCCAGGGACTCAAAAAGGGCACTACACTGCATAAGCTCCATCTTTAGACAGCTTTTCTCTGGTGGGCACTCCCTTGTCCGGGTAGCACAGGCAGCTAGAAGGCAAGCAGAAAGCCTGTCTTTTTAGATTGAGGGTATTTGAGGAGAGTTTGGGGCTGCTAGCGCAGCTAGAAAAGAGGAGGCAAATCCAGGAAAGGAGGGAACAACAAGCAGGAAAGTACCAAAATCTGTTTATAAATTCCCCTCAAGTATTTGGCTGCCCTCTGAATTGTGCATACACAGGAGAGATGTTAAGGAATCAGGCAAAAAGCAACAGCTGGAAGGCTGACAAGACTGAGCAGAGATTTCAGCTGTTGCTCACTATAGGAGAGAGTTTGGAGTGTGAATCTTGCCCTATTTGAAGGGATTGGTGAACACTTTGGGCATGCCATTGAACTTCAGAAGGGCCACGCCTTAGGAGTAGAGACTGATGTTAACTAAGGGCAGACCCAAATAGACCCACATTAACAAAGTAAAACCAGTCTTTAGGGTTATTAGCCAGTAATTTAGCACTTTTTGGCAAAGTTAACAGAAACCACAGTCTAGGTCCTATCACCCACTATGTTCAGTATTAATAAAATATGCTGTACATATTGAAGAATTAGGAAAATGTGACACAGTTACTGGAAACAAACCCCAGGGTGACCCAGATATTGGAAGCAGCTAATGCAAAGGAATTTAAAGCAAATATTTTGAATATGTTCAAAGATTTAAAGGAAAATTAGTCTTAACAAGTGAAGGTAGAATCTCACAAAGGAATGAAAACTAATAAAGAATGGAATAGAAATGCTAAAAGTAAAAACTACATTACCTAAAATGAAAACCTCACTG
Source organism: Choloepus didactylus (assembly GCF_015220235.1). NCBI lineage: Eukaryota > Metazoa > Chordata > Mammalia > Pilosa > Megalonychidae > Choloepus > Choloepus didactylus. Next base: position 60,812,443 of record NC_051325.1, read on the forward strand.
GATGGTTAACAACAAATTAACCTATCAAAACAGAGCAAAAAAAAAAAAGGGAAAAATACGAACAGAGCCATAGGGACCAATTCAAAGAGTCTAATGTGGAATTAGAGACTGAGAGGAAGTAAAGAGAGATAGGGGACAGAAAGAAAGCTATTTCCAGAAATAATAGCTGAAATTGCCCCAAATTTGGCAAAATGGATCAACTCACAAATCCCAGAAGCCCAGCAAACCCAAGCAGTATAAATACAAAGAAGATTACATCTAGGGACATCATGGTCAAACTGCTGAAAACCAAAGATAAAGAGAAATAGTGAAAGCAGCCAGAGATGGAGACATGTACCCAGGGGCAGCACTGTGAACAGTGGCCGCCTCCCGCAGGGACAGCAGAGACTGGAGAAAACCAAAGGCCAATTTTAAATGCTCAGAGCACACAACTCACAAATCTATTAATCCACCAAAATCACCCGTTACATAGGAAATCAAAGTAATGACATTTTTAGGAAAACAGCCAAAAGAATTCAGCAGCATCAGTCCCACTTTACAAGAAACACCAAAGAAAGTTTTTCAGGCTGAAGGGAAATGATACCAGATGGGACCTCAGATCTGTAAGAGGGATTATAATAACCACTGGAAATGGTCAATATTAAAATATATATATATATCTTTTTTCCCTTAACTTTTTAAAAAGACAGCTGGCTGTTCCCTGTAAAAATTATGATATTTGAGTATATAATTTATAATGTATATAGCTTTTAAACATTTGACAACAGTACAAAGGATGGGAGGATAGATGGAATTAGACTCTTGAAGGATCTTATATAAACTCTAAGGAGACTGATAAACATGCAAATTGTAATACAAGAAAGTATAACTAAAAAGTAAATCGAAGAATTAAAATTGAATACTAAAAATACTGTACACAAAAGAGAGGAGGAATGGAAGAAAGAGGAATTTAAAAAGAAATAGATGAAGCAAATATAAAATAAATGGCAAAATGGTAGATAGACCTAAGCCCAAATATGTCAGTAATTATATTAAATGTAAAGAACAGCATTCCACTTAAAAAACAGAGATTATCATATTGGATGAAAAAGCAAACCCAGCTATATTCTGGTTATAAAGAATTAACCTTAAGTATAAAAAAACAAAGATAGGCTGAAAATAAAAGGATGGTAAAAGATATTTTATGCAAATCGTAAGCAGAAGAAAACTGTTGGATTATATTAACATCGATAAAAAAAGACTTATAGACAAGGATCACTGTCAAAGAGAAAGAGGGATGTAATGATAAAGGGGGCATAAGAGGACTTTCTGTTTTGATGGAAATGTTTTATATCTTGGTGGGATGATAGTTACATGGATGTATTCGTTTGTCAACTTATCAAATTATACACTTAAGATCTTTGCATTTCTCTGTGTGAATTTTATAAATTTGAATGTTAAAGTATATATCTTGGAAAAGATATTGCCAATAAAGAGTATAAAAACCAAAGCTAAAACCATAACCTTTGTTCCATCTGTGCACTCATTTCCTCTTAGCCTTTGAAAACCAGTTTTGTATTTTTAGGTCCTTTTCTCTTGATAGTATGGTTTCCTTTTCTGTAGTGCTTCTTCTTGCTTACAACTTCTATTTTTGTTCTGTTTTCTTTTGTTTTTTTCCTCTCTCTCTAAAACCTAACATATCATTTTATTGGAAGTTGGCAGACAGGGATTTTTCTCACAAGCACTAGTAAAACCTTATATATGTGGAAATCTCTGCCTGGCACTTAGTTTGGCATCACTCCATACTTAAACAGTTCTTATGCACCATATACTGATTGAATACCTGCAATGAGCCAAGTGCAGTGCTAGGACCCACCTATAACACAGTGTGCTAAATAGACATACTATCTCCCCTCATGGAGCTTACAGTCATAATTTCACTTTCTTCTGCAGAACTCCAATTAACATGAAAGTTTAAAAGCCAAAAGGTTAAGCTCACTGGATACGAAGCTATAGAATCTATAACTTTATATCAGTTATGCTATGGACCTGATGCTCACTTCTGATGACAACTACCTGTGTTTGGGCATAAGCCAGCAGGAACTGGACAGTAGGATGAGAAAACAGTGGAGTTGCATCATAGGTGGGGGTCACATTTCGAACCCATGTATATAAGACCAAGGTTGAACGCAGTTAAAACATTGGCATCACATTCGGTGGTTGAGATGCTCACACCATGCCAGATGCCCCAGAACTGAGGCTGACTGGGATAAGAGCTTCACATTTTCCATCCCACGTGCACATCAAGAGAGGTGGCATGCAAGATCACGCATGCTTTTAAATTGTTATTTACCCCCTTTCTTCTCTCCCCTCCCTTTTGCATGTATGGGAGGAGGGGGTGTTGGTTGGGAAGGAGCTGTGCATACAGAGTTAAATTCACATAAATGACAGAAGTTCTGTACCCAGCATTATGGGAATTGCCACTGCAAGGCAGTGTCCAAAAAGCAAGTTGCCAGCTCATCCAAGAAGAGAAGGTGAATGTGTACACATTTCTGTAGTACAGTCAACATTTAGATTGCAGGGTTATCTTTACAACACCCAAATGCAGCAGCCACTTCTCTGGAGAACTATTTACAGCATTATTTTTATCTCCCTGATAGTTTGGGAAACCAAAGTTAAAAGGACTGCTGAACAAATGAATTTGGGAATTATAACATTGAGTTCAATTAAAAAGCCTTTTTAGCTGAAACAGTTTCTTATAACACCATATTGAATTCCTATAAAACTGTATTCTAAACTGTCTTCTGTGAGATAGTGTTACATGAAAAAATTTTCCCTTTGATAATTATTGGTTCATTTGCTTTAAAGCACCATGTAATCCTTTTTGGATTAAGAAAATGTTACCTTTTGCACAGGGATAATGAGCTTAAAAATCCAGTCAAAAGCAAATATAACCAGTTTTCCTGTGTTGTTGTTTGTGTCTCTCTGCAGTTTCGTGCCTTGGCACCAATGTACTACCGTGGGTCGGCCGCAGCCATAATTGTTTATGATATCACAAAAGAAGTAAGCAAGACCATTCAGAGTATTCTTTAGATTATTTTGAAAACTCTCTTTTGGTTGCTTGTATTTCCAGTTGCTTTCTTCTTTTGTGTCACAGGAGACATTTTCAACATTAAAAAACTGGGTAAAAGAGCTTCGCCAGCACGGCCCACCTAATATCGTAGTTGCCATTGCGGGAAATAAGTGTGATCTTATCGACGTAAGGTAAGTTATTAGAGCAAGAGATTACAGTGCTGATTGTATGTTCCTTTTCTTACTGGGGAATATCCAATTTAAGTATCTTGCTTTTATTTTATCTCTGACATTGAAAAATTCCCTTTTGTTGTATTGTTGGAATTCTGAAGTTTCAAACTAAATTGGAAGTTTTAAGCATCTGGAACTAAGCACATTATGTCTGTAGATAGGTGGATCACATAGTGGTGGGCATCAGCGTACCCCCAAGCTCCCATGGCATAGGGGGCACGAATGAGTCATGGGCAGTTTCTGTGGACCACTTACATGATTCCCAAAGCAAGGACTTGACTTTCGGAGGGAAAGAAAACCTGCCATTTTCTGACCACCCTAGTGGATAAACCACTGGTGGTGCTGGGTGTTGTGTTGCTTTGTTTAACCATCAAATGGGTGGAGGGGGTGGGGGGCACTCATGTTGGGACACATTCACCAGCCATTTGTGACATCTTTTACCATCGTAAATCTAATTAATGACTGGGTTGGGGGGGATAACCTTAAGATCTTGACAGGTAGAATCTGATTTGCAATTGTTGCCTTCCAGAGAAGTCATGGAAAGAGATGCCAAGGACTACGCCGACTCCATCCATGCAATTTTTGTAGAGACCAGCGCGAAAAATGCTATAAACATAAATGAACTCTTTATAGAAATTAGTGAGTATTGCTATGCCTAATGGGTTTCCTCTGTGCAGAGCAACTTAAAACAGAACTACCTTGCTGGTTAGAATTCCCACCTTTCTTAGAGTAGTCTGGTCTCTGATATTGTTCTCAGTGGAATGAGCTTGTGAATGTAAGATTAATGGCCAGCTTTCGAATCACGTTATAATTGCTGGAGAGCTGCTGCCTGACAACCATTGCCATTCTGTAAAGAGTGTTACTGCTGAATAAATATTGCACAGGGCATGGAGGCCATGGAAGCTGTCATCTCTCCCTCTTTCTCTCTGTAAATGTATTTCAATTAGTTGACCAAGATCATTGGAAGTGAACAAAATAAATAAAGGAAAATGAAATGCAGGTGTAATTCTACTGTAAAAAAAAAAAAACTTTAAAATCGATGCTAGACAAGTGCAAAGATAAGACCTCTTCCCACCTCTCCCCTTCCCTTTCCCGAAGTGTCCATGTTGACGGCACTAGCAGGGGAAAGGCTGCTGCACACCTGTGGGAGCCTCTACAGAGCGCATCTGTGTTTATTCATGTCAGTGAAATTCATCCACGTGTTCACTGAGAACTGTTCCAGGCTCCAGGGAGAAAGCCGTGAGCAAGATAGACGTGGCCCCAGCTCCCCTGGAGTACACGCTCTACTGAGAGAGACAGACAGTAAACAAAAATAAATAAGATCATTTCAGATAATAATAAGTGATGTGAAGAAAATAATGTAGGATGAAGTGAAAGAGTGTCTGCAGGGTGGTCAGGGAAGGCCTCTCTAAGGAGACAATATCTGAGCCAGGACTGGCAGAGCTGGCCATGCAGAGGCTGTGGATTGGCAGGAACCAAACATTTGAGACTTGCAGGAGGGGAAAAAACTGTCAGCGCATGATGGACTTACTCATTATGACCCACCGTTTGGTTGACATCAGAGATTATTGACGCTGGAAAGTCTCTTGGCCATCATGGAAACAAATACACAAGAACTCTGGTGCCCACCAAGGCCAAGCAGGGACTGCCTGCAAATAGAGCTGGCTTGGGACAAACACTGGGTCTTGGGGGCCCCAGAAAGCACTGGGGACCCTGACAGCTGGGAGATATGGGCCCAACTGCAGCCATTTGGGGCCTCACTGGAGTGCGGGCCTCTATTGCCCGGTTGCTGGAGTCGTTTTGGTTTGGTTTGTATGTTTTTAGGTTATTCAGAGAAACCAGAATTCTGGATTTTTGTGTGTAATATGTCCCCATTGTTTAGGTTTGGTCACTAATTCACATATTTTCAGAGTACTGTGCAGGCCTAAGAGACTCATCTGCCAGCCCGATAATGGCCACTGGATGGGCTGCCAGTTTGCAGCCTCTACTCCAGCCCCTCCATTTCGCTATTAAAAAGTCACAATAGTTATTGTCCTCCAGGTTGTAAAGTAGGAGTAACACAGATGCATTCTTGAAAGGCAACACTGAAGGCCAGTCAGGAATTTTGTGTCGTTCAAGCCAGGTGTCTTAAGTGTGTGGTGTCATGAGCATGTGAAAATTATCGCTATTTTTTTTTAAGTGTTCTTTACTCTAGCATGACTGGTGGTATTAAAAACAGAAAGAGAGTAGTGAACTCGACCAACAGTGAAAATTCTTAAATAAAAACTCATATGCATATACTCATTTTAACTGGGAAAAATAAAAAATACTTATTAGCAAAGATGAGAGAAATTCAGAGAGGTGTAAATTAAGTTTATTATTCACTCTTTGTTATAAAGTTGCATTAGCACTGTGCCTGGCATGCCAACTTTCTGTTGAAATATAATAGACATACAGAAAAGTGCACATTTCAAAAGTGTAAAGCCCAATGAACTTTCACAAACTGAAGATACCCCAGTAATAAGGACTCAGATCAAGAAACAGCATTATCCCAAAAGCCTCCCTTGTGCCCCACTCCAATTACTACCACCCAGAGGTAACCTCCATCCCAACTGCTAACTCTTCATCTTCATTTTACCTTATTTAGTACTTTATATTTTTAAGAACATACTGTATTTACCCTCTTGTGTCTGGCTTCTTTTGTTCTACATTAGAATTAGAGATTCATCCATATAATTGCATATAGCTGTAGATGATGTCATTCTCATAGCTGTAGTGTATGATGGGGGAGAGGGGCAGGTAGGGAGAAAAGAGAGAGAAAAAGATGGGGATTGGGGAAAGTATCTACAATGATTTATCCATCTTCTGTTGGTGAGCATTTGGGTAGTTTCCACTCTTGAGCTATTACAGATGATACTGCCATGAATATGCTTGCTCATGTCCTTTGGTGAACATATGTACATATTTTTGTTAGGTATATTTATATATGAGAACAGCCGAGTCACTGGATATGCGTGTGTTCAGTTTGACTTAATGGCCAAGCACTTTTCAAAGTGATAGTATACTCATACCAGTAGAGTTTGAGAATGCTGGTTTCTCCACCTCTGGTGAGTCGGTAATGATCTGCACGTCCATGACGTTTAATGAGGTTGATCATCTTCCCGTGTATTTATTTATATTTATGTAATATCTAGATATCCTCTTTTGTGACATGCCTGTTAAGTTTCTTGCCCATTTTCCTATGGGGCTATCTGCCTTTTTCTTAATGTAGTTTCTTATGTAAGATCTTGGCTATGAGTCTCCTGTTGATTATGTGTGGTAGAAATACCTTCTTCTCTGTGGCTTGACTTTCATTTTTTAATCAACTTCTTCTTTTTAATCTTAAGGTAGTCTGTTTGATCTTTATTTTCCTTTATGGTTAGCACATTCTGGTTCCTATTTAAGGAATCACTGCCTACTTCCCCATCATGAAGATGTTCTCTGCTTTTTTCTAAAAATGCAAGTAGTTCCCCCAAATTTTTTAATACAGTTTTATTGAGATATGTTCACATATCCTACAGTCATCCACAGTATACAGTTATTAACAGTACCATCATACAGTTGTGCACTCATCACCAGAATCATATTTTGAACTTTTCTTTATGCCGCAAAAAATAAAAATAAAAGTAAAAAAGAACACCTAAAACATTCCATTCCCCCCATCCCACCCTATTTTCTCATTTAATTTTTGTCCCCGTTTTTCTGCTCCTCTGTCCATATACTGGATAAAGGGAGTGCAAGCCACAAGGTTTTCACAATCACAGAGTCACACCGTGTAAGCTACGTAGTTACACAATTGTCTTTAAGAATCAAGGCCACTGGGTTGCAGTTCGACAGTTTCAGGCATTTGCCCTAGGCATTCCAACACACTAAAAACTAAAAAGGGATATCTGTATAGCACATAAGAATACCCTCCAGAGTGACCTCTTGACTCCATTTGAAATCTCTCAGCCACTGAAACCTTATTGTTTCATCTCTCTTCCCCCTTTTGGTCAAGATTTTCTCAATCCCACAATGCCAGGTCCAGACTCGTCCCCAGGAGTCATGTCCCACGTTGCCAAGGAGATTTACACCCCTGGGAGTCATGTCCCACATAGCGGGGAGGACAGCGAGTTCACCTGCTGAGTCGTTCCCCCAAATTTTTATGTCAAATTTCAGAGATGCCTCTGTGATACCAGCTGTATTTTCAGTAGCACTTTTTTTAAAAATATGTAAAGACAAGAACTTTCAATGAAGCTTTTAAATAAATTTGTAATGAATGCACTGCATCATCTATGGGCATTTGAAAACTAGTTGTAGGACATTCCAGTGAATGTAGCAACCAGACTCTGTACCACCCACGTGGATTTGCAGACAGCAAATGGTAGAGGCTCCAAGGTTGGTGGCCAGGGTCCGGAGAGCTGGCAGAGCTTCTGTCTTAACCTTTTTAATGTCAGAGGTTGCATGTGTTCATTCATTCAGTGTTTATAAAATACCTCTGTGCCAGATATTGTGTTTAAGAGATGCTGGAAACACAAGGAATTAGAAGCAGGCTCTTCCTGGAGCAGCTTAGGGTCTAATACCAGAGAAAGAGTCCTGTCACCGAAAACTGAATATGCGCTTCTGGTGTCCTGACTGATTTTAGGGTCTGAGATGCTGGAGAGTGTTAGGAAGCAGGAGGGGTTGAAAAGCTTTTGTAGAAGAGGCAACTCTTGCATTATCAGCCAGGTAGGTGGGTGGGTGATTTAAGGTTTCTCTTGAAATTGCCATTATGCTTCACAGAGCAGTAAAGTGAAGCCTGTTCATCCTCATACATTGTTGGTAGGAGAATAAAGTGGCACAACCTCTTCAGAGAGCAATTTGGCAGCATCTGTCAAAATTTAAATTGCACGTCCTTGCATTTGTGCTGGATAGACACTGGGAATACAGTTTACATGTCGGATAAATGCCCAGGAGTAGAGGAGCATGACCCAGCTGCTGCATTCCCGTTAATTTATCTTATGTATACACTCAGGTTCACAAAGATATGTGTCCAAGGATAGTTTTTGCATCATCGTTAATGACTTCAAAATACTGGAAACAAAATAAATATATAGTTAGATCAATTATGATTCCTCCATCCAATACAATATTACAAAGCTATTAAAAAGAATGAGGCTACTCTCCCTGTGCTTACATGGAACAATCCCTAAGATACATTAAGTGAAACAGCAAAGTGCGGAACTGTGCATACAGTGTGCATACAGTTTGCTCCCATTGGGGTTTTAATAAAGGAGGGATGGAGTAGGAATTTGTGTCAAGTGTGCTTGTTTATACATGGCTGCCTCCAGAAAGCCGCACAAGAAACAGGTCACAGCAGTTGCCTCTGCCATGAGACAGAGGGTCTGGCATGTATTGTTGAATTTTGTTTAACATGTGTGTATTGCCTACGCAAAACAAAGCTCTTTTAACGTGTAATTTTTTTTTAATCAAAAATTTTTACTGAATGCAGTATGGTGTCCTGGGTTGGATACTGACACAGAAACAAGACTGGATATCGAATCAAGTCTAGAGTTTAGTTAATAGTAATGTGCCAGTGTTGAATTCTTCACTTTGGCATCCCATGGTAATGTAAGATAGTATCAGAAGAAACTGGGTTAGGGATATATGGGGGCCTGCTGTACTCTCTTTGCAACTTTTCTATAAATCTAAAATTATTCCAAATGAAAAGGTTGTTAATTTTTTAATCTTAATGAAACCTGTCAAATTGAATCTGCAGATTGTTGTGCCTGCGAATGAACAGATTTGGAAAGTTACAACTCACTCCCTTCCTGTCATCTTGGTTTAGGTCGAAGAATTCCGTCCACTGACACCAACCCGCCATCTGGCGGTAAGGGCTTCAAACTCCGAAGACAACCTTCAGAGCCAAAGCGAAGCTGCTGTTGACCAGCCGCAGCCCCTCAGACTTGGTGAAGTAGGTGGTCCTGGAAGTTAACCGGGGGGCTGAGACCCCCGCCGCCAGTCTGCACCGGTCTTGGGTTGTCTTTGTGCTAAGAGGATTGACAGAAATTGACCAGCTCTGGTCTCGCTCAGAAGACTGCAGCAGTGATGTTTCGGTCTTCGGACTCCTGTTGGGTAAAGAATCTCTGGTGCATGGAGGGACTGCATTGCTGGTTTTTGACCTTGCTGAAAAGGAATGTATAATTGTACGGATGGTAGGATTAAATTGTTGAGTAGTTTTGTAATCAAGATTGTATGTAACATTTGTAAAGGGAAAATTAGCACTTTTGTGGTTCTTGAAGGGAAAAGGAAAAAACTTTGTGGACATTATGATTTCCTTGGCTTCCCATTACCACTGTTAGAGGGAGTTAGACCATTTAAAATGTTGTAGAATATTGAAAGTGGAGAGATGACAATTATTATTTGAAACTAAAATGGGTTATTGATAGGAGCGATGGAAAGGATTTCATCCTCCTACCATCTCTGAAGCACTCACTTTTCATTGCAGATACTAGTCATGGATACATATAGTAAATGAGCAACAAAAACAGCAGATGCCTAGCTCACCCTTGGTTTGCATTATGAGCTTGTGGCATGAATGTGTAACCAAACACATTATTGGCACCTTTTTTAAGCGCTCACGATCAAGATGGTGGTGATAGGGAAGCTGCCTGGAATAAATTAAATTTCCTATGTTCTAAACTGACTGGCCATGATTCTTAAAAACTGAACAAAGAAAGAAAAGAAAGTGGTGTAGATGCTGTCAATTTTTTATTTAACCCAAATATTTTGTGGGAAAAACAATTATCTGTTGCTTAGCATATGTAAAGTTGTAGTCTATATTTATGAGACCAGTGCTTAAAGTATTATAAATTATGTAAATATATTAATAAATTCTAAGTTTCATTCAGTACTCCACTTAATCTTGCAGCCAGTCTTGCGTCTGCCCACCCATTTTTCAGCCTGTCCACAGGACACTCTCTTTGAAGCACACTTGTGTTGTGCGAAAGCAGAGAGCACTCAGCGCACAGTCTTTAAAGATTTCTCTGTCTTCCTTCCCACCCACCCTCCTTCCTTCCAAGTCCCATCTGGAAGTCATAGTAAAAACATATGCCACCTTGGCAAACTTGACCAATCCTTGCTAGCCTTGCAGTAAAAGAAACAGCTCCAAGCTCGAGTCCTTTACCTGGCCTTGGAAATCAGTTTCTTTTAGCATTTGCAGCAACCTCGGACCAACTGTTTTAAAGGATCTTTCCTTGTTAACAATTTAGCTTACCTATCTGTTCCTTTATTTTCCCCCACCTCTGTTAGTGGTTCACACTCTTTTCCCTCAGGGAGCCTAATGAGGTTTTTAATATGATCTAAAAATAAAGCACTGAAGTGAAGTTGGTGAAAATTCATTCCTGGTCTAATTTGGCACCCTTCCAACCTGACTGTTGTAGGGGAAGGAAATTTACAAGATTAAATAGGAAAGGAAACAGCTTGAATTTCAAACTAAATTGTGTTTGCACAGCTATCCTTAAACTGAACAGTTGAAACTTTTAGAAATAATTATTTCTTCATGCACCCACTTGATATGGATAGGTTTTAATGGGAAAATTATAACTCAGATTAAGTAAAAAACATTCCCTTTTCCCTGTTGTATATCTTAAGCATTTGAAGTTGTTTTCTTCTCCTGTTGGAATCATGCAGAAAGAATGTAGCTAGTGAAAATTCTAATGTTGTTACATTTAACATCAGTGTGGCTACTTTATCCCCAGCATCTTGCTTCTTTCCTAACATTGAGCTAACAAGCTTTATGGGAAAGCGTGTACTTCCATGGGCTGGGCTCTTCCTACCTGACAGTGCTTTGACTTTATTTCATGTGTATCCAGATGGATCCAGGGCATATGGCCACCGCCCTGGTATGTCCCAAGCATTCTCACTGCTGGGCCTCCATCTCCACGACAACAAAATAAAAACAAAGATTGCCTGGCTCATCACCAAAACAGCGATGCGTGTGTGGCCCTTTCTGGCTTATTTTGCCAAAAATTATGCAAGTCAAAGACTCTCACAGTTTTCCACCAAACACACCAGTTGATGTTGATGATTTCATGGTGTCTCGTGCACCGGCCAGGGCAATGTACCTCAGTGTCTCCTCTGCAGGGGGAGATGATAACGCATCCGAACATGTTTCATCTCATTGTGACATTTAGTCCAGCATGGGTAGACCTCTTCAGCCGTTTGCAGCTGATTTCTCTTCGGGATTTCTCATACTCCCTCCCATATGCACAGTGACTCTGTTTTGTTATAGCCGCATATTTTATTAATAGAATGAAAGACCTACAGTTTGTGCCACACTGCTCTGCCACATGTGTTTCTGGGGCCTCTTCTCTTCTCCCTTCTTCATCAGTCTGTCCAAGAAACTGACCGGGCCCTGTTTCTCATGTAGTAGATTTTTTCCTTAATGCTTAATAACAAGAAGAAAAAAAAAATGCCATCTCAGATCCATAATCTCATCCTCATTGAAAATAGGAAACAATTTTTCA